>NC_081290.1:125828750-126526666 GCF_030435805.1 Mustela lutreola | reverse complement strand
TATCCCTTGGGGGGGTGGAAAAAAAAACTCTTACAACTATCTAGTTTAGTCACACCAAGAAATAAAAAAAGAGTTAAGTTAAATCATTTAGTCTGTTAGAATAAACCTTGACAAATAGCATTTATTCTAAGATTCCAAGACATCTTGGTGACAGAGCATCTATTAGCATATTTTTTTTATTACTTCATGAGATGAGTAAAGATTGAGGTACGTATTTTTTTTAAAGATGTTATTTATTTATTTGAGAGAGAGAGGCAGAGAAAAGCACAAGCTGGGGAAGGGGCAGAAGCAGAAGGAAAAGGACGAGCAGACTCACCGCTGAGCAGGGAGCTGGGCGTGGGGCTCCATCCCAGGACCCTGAGATCATGACCTGAGCCAAAGTCAGACATTTAACCAACTGAGCCACCCAAATGCCCTTTGAGATAAATATTTTTATCCCCATCATATAGATAGATCCTGGGGCTTAAACTGGAATTTGTACTAGAATGGATAGTTAATAAATAGCAGTGCCAGAATTTGTTGCCATGCTCACTGATTTTGAAGCCGTTGTCTTTAGCCACCATGTTACTTGTCTCTGTATTTTTCAGCTTAGACACTCTCAGGCACTCTGTACATGTGCACATGCACAGACACACACAATCACACACATGCACAGGGCGTTATAGGTAAAAGCAATTATATGAAATTGTTTATCCAGAGACAAACTAGATGACGTGATCCTCATAAGAAGAAACTTATAATTGAGACCAAAGAATAGTTCAATTCCATCAAGAATTTGCTGCTTGCTTATAATCACCCCAGGTCAAGGTTGATATACATTTGGATTCCTTTGATAAAATTTTGCACTTCCTTTGTAAAAGAAATTCAGCTAAGTATTACCAATATCCAGGCCAATCTAGAAAAAGAATAAAATTCCTGTCTGATCTAAACTCTTAATCTTGTACTTGTTACTAGAAATGAACTAAATCACTATTTAGTGTGTTTTCTCTTCTCTCTTCTGGAAACAACATTCTTCAATTAAAGGAAATATCACTCTTTCCCAACTTCAGTCCTGCTACTTAACTGTTTCCTAGGGCTGGGAAGAGCACCTTTGACTTTCTGGTCCAGAGGTGCTGGGAGCTGGGACCTTGCTTGAGGAAGGAGCTGGCCTACAGCAAGGAAGAATAAAGCCAAGAAGAGAAAAGAAGAGATGAGACATAAAGTCTCTTAGAGAAAAGAAGAAAGGAGACAGAAAGTCTCCTCCAAGTGTTCCAGGAATATAGTATTCCAGGAACTGGCTCCATCCCCAGGCTCCTCCCAGTTGTTCAAGCTAGTGGAATTGTCCAGCAAGTCCCATATAGGCAAACTTCAGGTAGATTTCTGCCCTTGGTCATCAAGAGTCCCAGTAAATACAAGCAACGTTTCCAAAACAATATATGGAAAAGAGACTGATTCTTATTATTTCTCAAATTTTTTGTGTGTAAGTCTTTGTACACAATGATACATTTTACTCCATAAAATACTTGAAATAGCTGAAGTTTACAAGCCCATTAAATTATGAAATGAGATAATGATTGTGTTAAGTGGCTATACTAAGGTATAAGGGGACACTGAGTTTCAATAGGAAAATCTTCTATGTACAATGTTACCTTTCAATTGAATTCACTTCTTATCTTAATGTTTAGTCTTATACTATCACAAAAATGAGTTAATAAAATTATTTACAGGATTAAGTCAGAGCATCACAGTGCTTACCTATATATATACATATATTACAGTAGGACTCTTTGTGTATCATGAAAATTCATAGAAAATTTTTAAAAAGACAGGCTGAGAAATCGATGTCTTCATAGATTTTTGCAGATTATTTTAATCCGATTCATCACTGCTGAAGTAAGAGCTGTCACAGTATTCAGCCGTGTAAAGGAACTTATGAATACTTGGGTTCATCTTCGGGATCCAGTGTCGGGGAACCAGATATGTTGAAAGATTAAATAAATCTACAAATACCTTGTATCTGTCACTGGAAAAACACAAATATACAGAGGGTGCAGATTTATTGACATGAAATATTTAAAATTTCTCAGATAATGATTTAGTATTTAATATTATGCTTCATTATACATTATGTATTATATTTTGTGCATATTATACATGTAATATTAAGGAGTCAAGGAATATTAACATTAAAATCACTTCCTTTTCATTCTACATCCAAAGTTCATGCCCATAAAACAATATTATGTGTTTCATTGATCCTGACCAGGCTGGTTCAGACTAAAACCCATAGTCTTATGATTGTCATACTACCTTCATAAAGATAAGGGTATGTTCTTATTTCTGACTTTGAAAGGATGATATGCAAAATTTCAAAAACATTTAAGCATACAAAATTCCTAGTTGTTCCTTAGAAAATATTTCCCACCTGAAAAGTAGCTGTCAAGTAACTGACATGAATGGATTAATAAATTGAAATGCCAACTTAGATTCCTAATAAATATCTACAAATGTGGTTTTAACATTTACAATCACTCTTGTGTGTGTTAGTCAACTGTTTTAACTGTTGCAGTTTTATAGAGAAAGAGCATTTGCCTTTGAGGTCGAATGAGAGCTCAAATTCTGCTCTGTAACTTGCAAACCCATGTGACCTTGAACAAGTTGTCTAAATCTCAGTGTCTTGGTTCCAGACCCTATAAAATAAAAACTACAACCCCTTCTTCTGATCAGACCTTTGTGAAGACTTCATGAGACAATGGAACACTAGAAATGTTGCAAGTGCTCATTATTCCCACCATCCACTGGTGTATATATAGGTCCATGTGGTACAATCATTTACTGTTTCATGCTTACAGAATTTATCCCCAGGGAAAGAGAAAATAGGGAATGATCGTGAAAATTCAAACCAATGAATTTTATAAGTTGTTTAGTCTTGAGTTTGTCCCTAGGGAAAATGAAAATGTATAAAAAGGATGAAAAATTGAACCTGCATGTCTTATAACTGTCAATCTTATAGAAACATTAGGAATGAAAACCATGTGCAACATGAATTTTGGAGACTAAGTGTGAATATCTAATTTGTTCTTGAGCTGATTCTCCCTTTCCGAGGGGCCTTGTAAGTTTCCTGATTTCCATATGTATGCAACTATCTCTATCTCCATCTATAATGTTGGGAACAGTAAATAAATTAACAATATAAATGTCCCATAAATCTCTCTAATGTGTTTTAAGTGCTAAATAAATCTCAACCTGTTTCTTTGTAAACACCCTCTGGGAACTCTCTGGAGTAAATGGAAGTAGTTTTTATAAAATAGAGTCATACCAGAAATCAAGAAACTATTTTTCAGCTGTGTCATCCACCAGGCAAGAGGACTTTAGTGGAATGAATGATAACTGTTTGAATCTAATCTGAACTTTTGGAAATGTTCCTCCCTGGATGAACTCTCTCATATCTTCACAAGTCGTGCGACCACAGGTACCATGCCCCTTTTCATCTCAGGATCAGAATTATGAAGTTCCAAAACTAAGGATTTTTTAAATGACCTCTCCAATATGAATACCTTAATATAACCAGTATAAATGTGTTGTCAAGAGTTTAGATGGAAGCAAGTATAAATCACATTTCTTAGATAATGTAGGTAGAGAAACCAAAAATCAGCAATTCTGGCAAGAAAAACAGGTGAATTTCCCCCATCTTACCTCACTGTTGAGCGCAGGTACTGATAGCCAGAAGACCCACCAGTGCCAGCTTTGCTACCCAGCATTCTGTGGACCATGCACACATGGTTATCTAGGCAAACACACAGATTAACTCCATGGATATTTTTCTGCCATTAGTTCTACAATTTTTTAAAAACAAGGGGTTGGTAATGATTATTGCTTCTGAGAAAACCTTCAGCCCTTATCACTTAGCCATATGGAAGGTTTGCATGTGAGAGCCAGATGAGACCAGTAGGTTGCCTGGCACCCGACTTGGTTCAGGCTATATGCATGTGACTCCATCCAACATAATGATGGACCAGCCTGTGGACACAACAGGGGAAGAGAAGGGCAATATTATGACTTTCACAAGCCCTCACTGCCTTTGCCTTCAGGGGTCCCTTCCTCCATTTAAAGGAAAAAATACATATATATGCGTATATACACACACACACATATATATATATATGAATATTTTAAAATTGCATTGGCATAAAGATGAATAAGTTATGATTATATATGAAGACATTCTACTTAACCCAAATTTAATTTTTTCTTCTGATTATTAAATAAAACATTTTCCTGGGCTTCCACAGAGAGTCTGGGCCTTAGGCACTATGCTCGTTGTGTATAATGGGTAAATGGCCCTGGGAGAGAATAAATGTTGGGTTGATTTAAAAAAGACAGAACACAAAAAAACAAACCCATTCAACCACAAAGGGGGAAAGAAAAGATAGCAGGAAGGAGAGCAGACAGATGAAGAAAAGGAATAAAGGAACAGGATGGGAGGGAAGGATTACTGGGGTTGAGGTGGTAGTGCTGGAAGGGGTGGGGAGACTTACATCTCCACTTAGTCATGAGTGTGTCTATGTCCATGAGAGAAGTCAGCAGCTGAAAGGGCACCTGGAATCTAGGCTCTTCCCTAAAGAAGAAATAATCATGAAAAGAAATCTACTGAAGCAAACCCAATGTGTTCAGAGGCCGTGAGTTTTATAATCTGTTGGTTCTGGAAACAAATGTCAACTTTGCCTCTTGAGACCTAGAGCAGCCCTGAATTATTCTCAAACTTAGTTTCTTCATCTCAAAAATGAGGATACTATTACTCAACTTAGAGCATTTGTTTAAAGGGTCTAGAATATTCCATGTAATATATGTGAAGTGACCGGGCAGAATCACACCCAACATTGATTCTCGTTAAAAGGTAGACATGGGGGCGCCTGGGTGGCTCAGTTGGCTAGGCCTCCAATTCTTGGTTTCAACTCAGGTCATGATCTCAGAGTCCTGAGATCAACCTTGCACCTGGCTGCATGCTGAGCACAGAGTCTGCTTGATATTCTCCCTCTCCTTGTGTGCCTCCCCTCAACTTGTGCATGCTCTCTCACTCTGTCTCTCAAATAAAAATACAGCTTCTTCTAGGAAAAACTCAAAAACAAAAATTGCTTTTAATTTCCTCTAATACATATTTTTTTTTCTTTCTTCATCCATTTATTCAATACTCACAGTACATTTTCTGCTTCAGATACATAAACTTGAGAGGCATAACTGAGCAGGATTTTAGGAAAAGAGTCAAAAATGTTTTCTGGATGTTTCTGAAGAAATGAATTTGAGAAGTTTTCTCTAAAGATTTTATTTATTTGAGAGAGAGAGGACACGAGCTATGGGGAGGGGTAGAGGGAGGAGCAGACTCCGTGCTGAGGAGGGAACCTGACTCAGACCTCGGTCCCAGGACCCTGAGATCATAGCTGAACCAAAGGCAAATGCTTAACCAACTGAGCCACCCAGGCGCCCCGGAATTTGGGAAGATTAAAAACTCAAATAAATACAAGAGGTCCAATAAACAGAGGTTTTGTTTTGGTTTTGTTTTTAATGTTTGCTAGTGTGCTCTCCATTGTTCTGACACATTTAATTTATGAAGCATGAAGATGAGGCCTTCATACACATGGAATGTGAGTAAATGGACATTTAAAGGACACCTCATGCACTTTAGACAGTGAGGACAATTTTACTTGAAGTTGCAAAATAAAGAAGATAACAATTTATAAAGTTGTTTTCACTTTATCTACTTTTTTAAATTTCATAAAACAAAAATAACTACAACATCATTTAACGATGGAAGATATTCTGTGACAGTTTCTGAGGTTGATTAAACTTTGGCAGTTTAGGACACTTAATGTCATATAATATACTGTAGAATTTAATAAAAAAGATATTTAATTAATTAGTGGGTGTATATATGTATATTTCTATCCACTATAGGGATAAAATTATACTGTTAATATCTAAAAGACAAAAACTAATGAATCTTCACAATTATTTTCTAAGCTTCCCTCCAAAACTTAATGACTTTTTACAACTATGATTGCAGTTTATAAGGTTTATACCTGATACATTATCTGTACCCACTCCTCAGCTTCTGTTATACTCTTCTATTTTGCTTTTACCTGTAAAAATAGATCATCAAGGCCCCCTGAAGTGCTCTGTATGACAGTCGTCTTTCACCTATAGGATACATAGTGAGTTTCAATTTAATGAGGAATTTAGGGAAGTCATATTAATTTTGTATCATCACCTTAAATAATTAAGTTTTATATTTTTTTAGAAAACAATGTTTCAGGTTAAATTTTTTATTCCTTAAATTCAAAAATAAAACTAATATATATATCTATATATGCATATATATATATAAACTACTTGGCTTCAAGGAGTACAACTATTAAATAAATTAAAGAACTAAAATCATCTTAAAGAAATTCAATATGGTTGGGCCACATGAGATCATCAATCACTTTGAAGAAAGGCTATGTTAAAGTTTTTATCTTTATTTTAAAAACAATAAGAAGGAAATGCTGTGAAATGTGTAGATATGAAGGCATTGATAACACTGATCAATGAACTTCAGAAAATAATAGCCTTACATTAATTATGTTGGAAAGTCTAAATATGTGCTCTCTCTGGTCTCCTTGGGAAACTGATTTTCTCTGCAAAGCCACCCTTGCCCTCATAATACTTATTCCTCTGCTCTGTACTACTGTACTGTTTACAATTACACTGCTTTTCTTCATTTCCATGCCTATTACATTGTGAACTAAATTGCAAAATCATATCTGATTTCTCCTGGTATCCTGAATGTCTGACACATATTATGAAATCTTCTGACTACATCTTTGAGATAGATTGGGCATGTAAACTTACCACTTAAGGTTATAACAGATAAAATTAAATCAGTTCTTGATTCTATGAGTGTAATATCAATTTTCATTTTATTTCCCGCATGTGAGATTTGATACTTTGATCTCATAGTCATACATCCTGGGGAAAGGGTGCTTAGAATGAAATACTCACCCTTACTATAGAGATGTTCATGACGTTTCTCATCAAATAAGGAGAGTAACACCTCTTTTTGTTTCTGAAACTCAGCCATTTGTTCCTCTTTTTCTTCTGACTCTTCCTTAGCCTTGGAGGAAGATATCACATTAATATCCCCAAAAAGGGGATTCTTATTTCATAGATTCTTATTTCGGAAAACATGTCTTCTGAGAAATAGACGCACCAGGAGCAGAAAAGGTGCACTTGGAATATTTACCACATCATCTAATACAACTTGGAAACTGTAACTTATGAGATGGGTTTTTTCCTACTGGTTCTATCCTTCTATTCATTTATATAACTTGTTAATCTCAAATATTATTTTCATAAATATCATGAGAAATGGATTCAGATGGGCAAAACTGCAGATAACTACAAGTGACTGACAATGTTCTAATTTTAGACAGCTATTTTTTAAAACAGAAAGTAAAGTAATTTCACTTAGGAAAAAATAAGACTTTCTAGTCAAAAAAACTATCCAATTAAAATTCTATATTCAGTATTATATATTGTAAGTATGATTTTTTAGACTTTTTCCACCCTCAGATATTTTTTCATTTGCTATCTATTGATTGATTTAAAGAAATTCTTATAGTTCTGCCTACTACATATCTTTTACTTACAACTCAATTCAGCTGAAGCAAAAATCAGTTAAGTCAATTATTTTTAGTTTGAACAATCACTCATGTGGTCAGAACTTGTAAGCACATTATTATCAATTAATTACTCATTTATTTAGTAAATGTCATGCTAAGGTAATAGAGATAAAATTGTGAGCAAAAATTGAGTTCCCTGATCTCATGCAGTACATCATCTGGTGGGAATAAGACATTGAACAAATAATCACCTAGTCATTACATTGCAAGTGTGGACAGTACAAAACAGGAGCCATATAATGCCATGATGACTTACAGTAGTCACGAGGTCAAGGGAGATCTTTTTTGTAAAGATATATTTATTTAAGAGAAAGAAAGAGAGTGAGAGAGTGCAAGGAGAGGGCCGGGGATGGGGGAGAGAGAAAGAATCTCAAGCAGACTGCCTGCTGAGCAAAAACCCTGATCCCAGGACTCTGAGACCAAGACCTGAGCCAAAATCAAGAGTTGGATTCTCAACAGACTGCACAACCTAGACGCCCCAGGGGGAGATCTTTCTGAATAAGTTCTCCTTGAACTTGAAGAATGGAACGAATTATCTGGGGAAGAATATTTCAAGCCCAGAGAATAACATGAAAAAGATTCTGTGGTGATAAATTAACGAACTAAATTCATCTTAAAGAAATTCAATATGGTTGGGCCACATGAGATCATCAATCACTTTGAAGAAAGGCTATGTTAAAGTTTTTATCTTTATTTTAAAAACAATAAGAAGGAAATGCTGTGAAATGTGTAAGCATGATGATTCGCACACCTGTACCCCTGGGACAAATAATGCATTATATGTTAATAATAATTTTAAAAATTTTTAAAAATTAAAAAATAAAATACCTACTGTTAAAAAAACCATAAGGAGGAACAAACACATTTCATGCAAAAGCAGAACGTGATCAGATCTGCATTTTGAGAAGACTGCTCAAACTGGTATGTAAAATAAATTGGAATGGAGTCCTACTGGGGAGAAGTAAAGGATAGTTTAGAGAAATTACGAGACCAGGTGAAAAACAAGAGCAGTTTGGATTTGATTAAGAGTGATAGATAAAATGGAGGTACCTGAGAGCTATTCAGAAGGTGAAATTTGTAGGATTTGGTGATAAGTTGAAGAAGTGATTGAGGAAGAGGGAGGTGCCAGTGATCAATTATACATTGCAGACTTGACAGATTAGGTGGTTTGTAAGGGAAAAATTTCTTCAATTTGTAGAAGACTGAGTTGATAGGAGCATGGAAGGAGGAGAGAATTTTTTAAGTGTGGTTTTATGGTTATGTTTTTGAGAGGACCAGGAGGAGATTATAAAGTAGGGTGTGAAATATGTAATTTGAAATTTAAAGAGCTATCTATGCTCGAGATGAATGTTTGAGAGTTATGGTTTAGAAGCAGATATTAAAACAGTGGGTATGAATGAGTTCATGTAGTGAGAGTACAGAGAGAGAAGAAAAAGTGTCTAAGCCAATGCATTGGGAAATCCCATCATATATCAGTCGGAGAAGAAAATTGAGTCAGTAAAGGGGACAAATCAAGACAATAAGGGCCAGAGAATTAAAGGAAGACAATGTCATGCCAAACCAAGGGGAAAGAAAATATCCAAGAAAGAATAAGTAGTCATTATTGAATGCCACTAGGAGATGAGGTAAAACGAAAATGGCCATCGGATTTATATACCTGGAGGCCATCTTTCAATGAGGGGACAAGAAGACAGACTGGATTGGGCTGAGGATTAGATGATAAAGAAATACCTACACTAACCATGTTCTAAATACCCAACAGATATTCACCTAACTTAATGCTCATAATAGTCCTACAAGGAAGATACTCTTACTTCCTATTTTCCTATTGGTGAAAGTGAAGCGAAGAGAGTTTAATTAACAGAAGTTCCATGTCAGTCGTTAAGGTGTGAAGCTGGAACTTGAACCTATGCAGGGTGACTGACTTAAAAGTTCCAGCTTTAAGTACTACCTGATGCAGCCTCTCCAGATATAGAATTGGAACAATTCTTTCAAGAAATGTAGTCATGAAGAGAAGATGAGAAATGAAGAATCAACAATAACATTCTTAAGATGAAAGAAATTTGAACTGAGAGCCAGTAGGAAGGGCCCTGCAAATATGTACGGGTCCTGGGAAAACTATATGGTTAAATATATTTGGTTGACTGGTCTTTTGTGAGCCTACTTCTGTCTAGAATTGGTCACAATACGAAATTTTCAATACAAGTTAAAAGGTCTATTAATCTGATAAATTTATCAAAAACAAAATCTTATCTATAATGAACTTCTTAATTTAGTTTTTATGATATGTAAATAAAATAAAATTTATTATGTAATTTATTTCTTACAGATACATTTATGAAAGGAAAAGAATATAAGGAAAATAGAAGTTTAAGAGAAAATTGGAGATTTGTTAAATTCTCGATATTTCATCTGTTATAAACTTATATTTAGTTATGGCATCATAAATACCTGAATTCTTGTGAATTCTTCCTCCAGGCCCTTCACAATGTTGTTTTCAAACTTTCCCCAGAAGTTAAATCCATGTGGTTCTAATCCTGGTGTTCTTTCCAGCCATGCCTGAAGTATTTTTTAAGTAAATAAATTATAAAATTTAAAATATGTAAAATACATTGTGCCTAACATCTACGAACTTGAAACAGGAAATTTTCTTAATTTTGAGAAACATTTGTCACATGTTTTTTGTATGTAAATATTATGTTTCCCTTCTATTTCATTTAAAGAATAGCAATTTATTATATTTCACTTCTTAATCTTTAAAGCAATCATATCGATAAGTATTTTCTCTTTATTTGTTAAGAAATAGATTATTACAGAAATCCTAACATTGTTCTATAAATCTATGAACATATCTAAATGTTGTTTGAATGAAGTCTTCTGGTTTATTCTCAAAATACCTTATGGCTTAGGAGCTGAAGGATGTAGGAACATGGTATACTTAGCAACTTTGAAATCAATTAATAACTTAATTATTTTAAGAGTCCATAAGACTTATTTTAAAAAGGTACTTTAATTTCAGGAGAGTGAACATATACAAGATTTTTTTAATGTAAAAATGAAACAAAATTCATGCATCTCTGTGGATTCCTATTTAACCTATTTTTCATTTTGAAATTAGCTTTGTGATTCTTTCTTCCTCTATCTTTATGAGTTGTTCTGGCATTAGATACAATGTATTGACCTAAATCCACATTTACAATACTGAGGGGATTAGTGTGCAGAGTAGAAGTCCCTAAAAGAAAATGTTAATTTGCAAAGGTAAAAAACAAAAAAACAAAAAACAAAACCAAACCAAAAAAAACCTCTTGTGAAAGAAATTAGGACCATATAATCTTTATTTAATAATTTACTTCTGAAGAAACAGTAATCCTTTAAGACCTTTTATAGACCCATAGGGAATTAAGTTATGAAGAGAACAAATTCTGAAGACTATACTCTTCGTAATTTAAGTTAATTGAGAAAAATACGCAACATGTAGAACTGTTCAATAATGGAATATTTTAAAGAAGTAAACCTCATTTAATAATTAACTACACTCAACTTAAAAATCAGCTAATTAAATGTGGTTTAGTAGGCTTGCTTAAAAGAATTATTTTTTATAAGATGAAGTTATTAAATATTAACACAGCTGATTATATAAATATTTCTGAAACTCTCAGGAGAGTTCTTTATATTTTAAATATTTTAATTAGTTGAGTTTAAGTATTTTTATAAGTTCTTCTGCTTTAATTTACAATGAATGTGACAAAACACTTCAGTTTTAAAATTTTGATCTAACAGAAACTAAATTAACAAGACACGGGGAGTAAGACTTCAAAGATAATATTTGAGTATGTACCTCCACTAGCTGCAGTAGTGTTTTCTCTTGCTCCGACTTAAGTAGCAGTTCATTATCTTCTCCTTTGAAGTTATCACGATAATGTCTTCTGTTGTAAGGGACCCTCAAATTCTGAAGGACACCTATCTTGTTTTCTAAGAGTCGGAATTGCAAACTCTGGAAGCCTGATGCTGGAGATAAGTACTCTCTGGATAAATGGAGGAAGGCAAGAGAAAAGAAGAGGAGGGTTGACATTGTAAATCATTGTTATGCTTTCTTCTATTGAGAGGTCATCAGTTCTATTCTTTTAGGTATCACCAGGAACAGGGACACCACTGCCTAGAGTTGGACCTGCGATTTGATCTTACTGAAGAAAGAAAATTGGGCCTCCTAAACATCATTATTGCTGTCAATTAATCAATTTAAAGATGGCGTGTGTACACAGTGTGAGAAATGTCATATATGCATGTGCATATGTATATACATAAACACACACATACATATATACACATATATGTTTATGTGTTTGTGTACTAATTTTTTCCTGAGATAAAGACACGTGGACATTGTGCAATATTTCCTATTCTATAGTACTAAAAGATTCTTTACAGATTCAATCCCTCCTAAAAGTTATATTCTTGGATATCATCATTGATCTCACTATCTAGCGTCATTATGAACACAATGAGATATTATCAGTAAAACAAATGATATATTGCCTGACACAAAATAAGCAATCAAAAAATGTTATTACTTCCACTCCACAGTCACCCAGACTCTTATATCCTTCTAAGGTTCCTTCATCTAATTGGTTTTAAGACTTCAATTTTTTAAAACCACTATGAAGGAATTTTACTACATTTCTACTTGACTATCACACATGTTTGAGACACTGCTTATTACATGATTAAATGGACCCAATGTTCTTAAGAAAAGCTCTTCTATGATTTTGGTACAAAAAAACTTAAAAAAAAAAAAATATATATATATATATATGGCTTTGGCTACCTGGAAATGCAGTGCTAACATTTATAGTTCAATCCATAACTTAAACTGACACTTTTGCTGACCGGTTTCCTGTCAACTCTGTTTCTCTTTTATTTTTAGTTTGAAATTTTTAAAAATTTAGTTAGATGTTTTGTGTCAGTGATGTTGCCATTTTGATAAGTTATCTAAAATTCTTTTTAATGGCTTTTCAACCTTTGAGTAAGATCAAGCGTAAAATCCTTTTTAGATAAAAACAGGGCACACAACAATGAATTGAAATTAATCGATCATATTATGTTCATATGTAAAAGTGAGTGAAGGAATATTTTTATTAACTTTTATTAACTCAAATGCTTTGTGATTAAGTCTCCTTCATGTTTGTAGTGGCACAGTGTCAGTGGGACAGGCTTTTTACACAGAACACATGTTCCTCTTTTACCCCATAGGAATGAAAGGGTAAACGCCACTGCCCCTTTTTTTTATTATGTTCAGTTAGTCTCTATATAGAATGTCATTAGTTTCTGTTCTTTCTTTAAAGATTTTATTTATTTATTTGACAGAGAGAGAAATCATAAGTAGGCAGAGAGGCAGGCAGACAAAGAGGGGGAAGCAGGCTCCATGCTGAGCAGAGAGCCCCATGTAGGGCTCCATCCCAGGACCCTGAGATCATGATCTGAGCCGAAGGCAGAGGCTTAACTCACTGAGCCACCCAGGCACCCCTAGAATGTCATTAGTTTTTGATGTAGTGTTCAATGTAACACCCAGTGCACATCACAACATGTGCCCTTCTTAATATCCATCACCCTCCTTACAAAGCCACCAGTCCACACCTGAAGTCGTTGAAGTCCAAGGGCGTCATGGTTTCCAGGACAGAAAACTGCTGTACTAGTAGTTTCAGGATCACTGCCACCCGGTGCATCCGAGTAACAACCTTCAGCATGTTCCTTTCGTCCCTGACCTGATGGTTAAGAAATGAAACATCAAGTAATCAATCCTGTTTTCTGGGAGATACAATAGACTATCAACAACAGTGTACCTCTATGAACTTTCTCTATTTTAATTTAATTTAATTTAATTTATTTATTTGACAGAGATCACAAGTATGCAGAGAGGAAGACAGAGACAGAGAGGAGGAATCAGGCTCCCTGCTGAGTAGAGAGCCTGATGTGAGGCTAGATTCCAGGATCCTGAGATCACGACCAAGCAAAAGGCAGAGGCTTAACCCACT
Source organism: Mustela lutreola (assembly GCF_030435805.1). Classification (NCBI taxonomy): domain Eukaryota; kingdom Metazoa; phylum Chordata; class Mammalia; order Carnivora; family Mustelidae; genus Mustela; species Mustela lutreola. Next base: position 126,512,937 of record NC_081290.1, on the reverse strand, counting down.
GAACCACCCAGACACCCCAAACTTTTAAAGTTCTCTATTTTAAAGAGAAACATGGGAATTAAAAATTGAGTTAGAGAGGAGAAGGGAGTTGGGAAAAATTGGAAGTGGAGGTGAATCATGAGAGACTATGGACTCTGAAAAACAATCTGAGGGGTTTGAAGTGGCCGGGGGGTGGGAGGTTGGGGTACCAGGTGGTGAGTATTATAGAGGGCACGGATTGCATGGAGCACTGGGTGTGGTGAAAAAAAAATGAATACTGTTATGCTGAAAATAAATAAATTTAATTAAAAAAAATAGAAAAAAAATTTCCATAAACATATATGGAATTAATAGCCACTTTGAGTTGTGTGTGAAGATTTTCTGCAAAAGAGGAGTCATTTCTATTTCTTTAAAAAGAGAAAATTATATGGAAGCAAATGAGAGGCCAATTTTGGAACACAACAGCCACTGATGTCAAAGTAAATCTCTCTCTTAGTTGGCTTTGAGGAATAAAGGTGGAGGAAACATGACAACTTCTGGGTGAAGATTAAGCAACACTGTTGGGGCCGATTCCACGTTAAAACCTGTTAAACCCCTAGGGCCTGCCTAGACCTACTTAGCTGTAGTGACTCCATGTTGCCTGGGTAGACATTTTGTTGTTTAATAAAGCCTCAGCAGTTACTGCTCTTGGTAACTGTTACTAAAACACAGCACCTAAAACAAGGTAACTGTTACTAAAACACAACACCTAAAACAAGGCAACTGTTACTAAAACACAACACCTAAAACAAGGCCAGACAGGTGGAAACATCCAATCAGCCAAAGCCACATATGTAAAGGTCTGAGGATGTACCCTATAAAACTAGCCTGTAAGACCAAGGGGTCGTCACTCTCTTCAGAGGCGGCCCTGGCCGGTCAGTCTGGTTCCTGATGCCTGGCATAAAATAAAACTCTTGTTAAACCTTAACTTCATGTCAGTCTCGCTCCTTTGATAACGGACCCAACAACACCTGGATAAACCTGCTTTTTACCAAGAGCCTCAAAGTGGCCATTAACATAAGTGGGGAGAGCGCTCCATCCCAAGACTCTGGGATCATGACCTGAGCAGAGAGCAGACCCTTATCTGACTGTGCCACTCAGGTGTCCTCTTTTTCTTTCTTCTACCACTCTCTTCTTCTTTTTGTTTCACCTTCCTCATCATTGTTCCTATCTCCCCATAGCAAGTATTTGTTAGAAATAACATCTTGAAAGAAACACACACACACAGTCTCACACACACACACACACACACACACGAAATATAATTCTGGTACCTATTATTTAAAGGATCTATATTAGCTATTTTGGCAATCTACCATCATATATAACAACTTTCTTTAAGGGCAAAAAAAAAAAAAAAAAATCGAGTTCTAAACAAGAGGACTGAAACTGAAATTTGAATCTTAAAGCAATGTGTAGCTCTAGGGTAATAGGCACTGAAAAAGTATGACTACACACTTGTCCACTCAGAAAGGTTTTTTAAATGTTTCCATTAAGTAATCATTCCATCATTTAGTCATAAGTTTTACTAATTAACAGTATTCTACATCCCCCCCCCCAAAAAGTATAAATCCAACATTGTAACATGAGAACTCACATGGCCATTCTGAAAGATCTCTCGAACAGAATCTAATTCCCAGAGGATTTGCTTAAACCAGAGTTCATAAGCTGCAATGAGAAAAACCATTGTCAAGTTGAAAGTTATGGTAGCATTTTTACCATAATTATATAAAAGACAAAGTCAACACATCAAAAAAGAAATAAATGTAATTTTAAAATAATAAATGCTAATATAATATTATATTTATACTAAAAACAAATACTACTGTTAATGTTATGATAGTCTTCTTTCATTGAATGTTTTACTATGCCAACCATGTTTTCTATATGCTTCATATTCATTATTATTATTTTGACTTCTTTCAACAAATAAATTATCTATGTCTTTTAAGATATAGCACATAATCTAATTCCAATTTCTTGTGTGGAAGCTGGAGGTTTATGGGAAAGCAGAAGTGACACTCATCTCCATTCCATACTGAGATATTAATAATCACTAACCTGAAGAATATGACAAAACTTTGTTTTCTGGATGCTTAGAATATTATGGAGAGGACAAGCTTGTGAATAGTCTAAAACTTCATTGTATTTATCTAACTCTCTGAGTACCTAGCACAGTGCTTGCATAAGATAAACATTGGGTGATCATTTTATGAATAAATGAACTAAATAGCCAGTGTAGTCATTAGATGAGCATAGAACATCAAAAATCTTAGAGATATCTGGTGCATTCTATTTGGTGCTATTATACGGGTAAAGGCTATGGCTAAGTGGAGGAATCAGATCATAATTTTAAATTATATTTAAGAAGTCTTCCAGGAATCTAATTTTCATATCTGGACCAAGAGAAAATCAAATATTTATTCATCGGTTTCTGTATCTTTTTATTCAGGTTTAACTTTGTGTGCCTAGTTCCATGACCCACTGACCATGAGCCATAACTGAAGGGTGAGAGGACAGTTTCCTTATCAAATCATGGTAGTTCCCATTTGTTGTATGCTTATCTTGTGCAAGACTCCTTGGGCTAAGTGCTCAATGCACATGAGCTCATTTTATCTTCACAAAACTCTATGAATAAGAAGATAAAATAATTGTCTCCATTTTACAGATGGAGAAAGAATTATTGCTCAAGAAACCTGACCAAGGCCACATAAATTTACAGTGGTAGAGAGAGGAGTCTAAACAATTTTCTGATTCCAAATATGTGCTACCCTGCCATGAGTCCTCTTCTATTGATTTTTGTCTTAGTCTAAATCACCAATAAAAATGTTAACATGAAAACAGGAGAGGTGATACATCAACTCAATTATTTTCCACCTTCATCTTTTTACTCCCAAGGGGCTGATCATTTTAACCAGTCAGTGAAGCAAGCAACCATTTGAGGAAAAGACACAAAGAACAGGTAGGGAAAGAAAACAGGTCTCGAAATGGAGCACTGACTAGTATGAATCCTTGGACCTGGTCAGACAGAGGACACTATTATGCCTCCAACAATCTTAGAGTAAATCTTAATATGCTGGGGTCACAGACCTCTTTAAGACACATATTCATGAAATTCTGCACACAATTTCAATGAGTCAGGTACTTTCCAAACTCCTGAAATCATGGATTGCTACATTAAAAACCACTGCCCAGAGGTAAGAAGACTGGAGAGAATAAATGCACACTTTATACAAATTTTATATTTTTGTTTAGTACTAGATCTATATATAATTATGTAAAGTCACAATAAATTTGAATGTCTAATTCTTGAAAATAGTTTATTTATTTTTGGGGAGGAGGTGGGGCAGAGAAAGGAGTAGAGAGAGAATCTCCAGCAGACTCTCCACCCAGCAAGTAGCCTGATGTGGGGCTCCCTCCCACAACCCTGAGATCATGATCTAAGCTGAAATCAGGAGTCTGAGAGTTGGTCACTCAACCAACTGAGCCACCCACACACTCTTTGATTTAAAGTTCCAAGCTGAAAAACAGTACCATCTTATCTTGCAAATTCCTTGTGAATTCCAAGAGATAGAAAGTTCCCTTGGATTTAAGAGCTAAAGTTCTACCTGATCCAATTAGCAGCAAAGTAACATAAAGAAGATTGTTACAAATTCTAGAGGGATGCCTTATGAGAATTTACCCGGCAGCAAAATATTCTGAAGCGTTTCTAAGGGAAGTGATTCCTTGATCTTTCAGCATGCTTTCCTCATTATCGTGGGGAAATGCCTGTGGAATAGTTACCATCTAATCTTTTGTGCAACTTACCTTGATGAGTTATGATAAAAAGATGTTCATCATGGATTTTATTTCCTTTTATTTCACTTTGAAGTTCCTGTGCATTCAAAACCTTTTCTAACTTTAAACAAAACAAACAACAAAAAAAGAAAGACTAATTTTGTATAAACTTCCAGTTATAGGATGGACATGTTATAGGGATCTAATGTACAGCACAGTGATTATAGTTAATAAACTTTATTATATTCTTGAAACTTGCTTAGAGAGTAGGTCTTAAACGTCTTCACCACAAAAAAGAAATGGTAATTATGTGATACAATGCAGATGTTAGCTAATGTTATGTTGATAATCATTTTGCCATATATAAGTGTGTCAAATGAACATGTTATATACCTTAAGTTTACACAATGTTATACATCCATTATATCTCAATAAAGCTGAAAAATTTTTAAAAAAAGAAAAATTAATTTTGAAATTGTAAATCTTATTTTTAATCAATTTTAATAAGAAGTAGAATACAATATCGAAAAAAAAATCTCCAAATTCCCAAATTCTCTAGAAGCTATCTTTTAAACAATTCATGAGTTTTAATCATAAAGAATGAGTTAAATTTATGATTTTTATTCTTTTCAGAACAACTTGTATTGGGTAGGATTCTATGTAACAAATACAACTGTACTCAACGAGAAATCATAACCCTTTTATCTCTTGAAATGAATATGATAAAAGCTTGGTAACTTACTTAACTCACTGTTTAATCTTCTACTGTTTTATACCCCAAAGAACCTATTCTAAGAAGATTTTAACATTCTTTATCAGCTCATCCTTAGAAACCCATCAATGAAAGCACCAAAGGCTCCAAACATTTAACTTTTTAAAAAATATAGAAGACAAACAGGCCACATTTATGATCTCCAAATACTGCATTTGTAATATTCTTCTTGCATTTACTAATGATTTCAAGAAAACATGTGTCTTCAACATTTCTACTTTCCAATAAGGGATTTTAAAAACATCATCTTTTTGGATACATTTGCAATTATCCAGGCTGGGATATACAGACCATGTCCTATCTATGCAAGCTGTGCAATGTCTGCCAGTTATCTCCACTTTATCTTATCATTTACGCTCTTCTGCTTAAGATTCTGCACTCTGCTTCGACCAGACCTCTGTCAGAGAGGTGAATTTTCATATAGGAGTCACCTGAATTGTGCTAACAAAAGTCGAAAAGCATACACCTGTGTCTTTACATCCAGAAAACTTTTTGGTGATTGAGAAAAATAAAAGAAAACATCCAAAACATGAAAATGTCACTTCGCAGAATTTAGCACCTAACCGTGAAAGCTAAGCTCTACCACTTACGTGCAGGTAGTTTCCATAAATAAGTCCTCCTTTGCTGGCTTTATTCACACCGGTTTGTGATTTGTCTTCTTCATTGCCTTCTATGGATAATTTTTTAAAAGCCCCTCTGCAGATTTAATAAGGGAGAAGAAAAACAGGAGATCTTGAGAAAGCATAATAACTAATAATATGAGAGAAGAAAATTCTCTCGCTAATTGATTTTGGAGGAGATTTTTAACAAGAGAAGGATGGCAATTTTGAATGCTTTGGAAATTCAGAAATTGCAGTGTTCTTACTTGGCATTTCTAAGATCCTGACCATCCTTCAAATAGAGGTAAATACTCACCCAAAGTTGTTTCCTAAAAATGGGCACCCACTCATGGTGAAAATGCACCGTCTGTGAAGCACTGAAGTTTGACTCTGGAACGATGATATCATTGACCTTCCCAGATGTTCTCCAGCTGCCTTTTATCTCTCCTGCTCTCTCGGAACCAGCCAATCAGCCCTCCCTGTGTGCTCTTAGATAGGCTCTTGTTTCAATTGGGACAGAAGCTGAACTCTGTAAACTTTGGAGAGGATCCGTGTTGGGGACAGTATGTTTGCTAAAAGAAGTGAGCATTCTGCCAGACCAAATCATTTGACTAGCTAAGTTCTGCTTTTATATCCAAAATAACAAACATTAAATATATCAACGGAGGCCAAATTTTTAAAATGGCATTGAGTTACTCTATTCCAAGGACACACTTGGCATAGTGTTAGCATATATAATATCGTGAGCTTGTAAAAAAACAAATATTTAGTCTCTCGGTTTCAGATTGGGATATTCTTGTAACTGCTAAGCCAACAGCTGACCTGGAACATGACAGAGGCAGGGTTCATGCACAAATCCCATTTCCATCTCATTTTTACTGTTCGTCTGGCCTAAATCTCATCTAATTAGCAGCAGTTGGGCTGCTGTATTAAAAAAAAAAATTTTTTTTAATCTTTTCATTTCAGAGAGATACAGAGACAGAGTAAGCACAAGCAGGAGGAGGAGCAGAGGAAGAGGGAGAAGCAGACTCCCCACTGAGTTGGGAGCCCGACAGGGAACTCGATTCCAGGACCCCAGGTCATGACCTGAACAGAAGGCAGATACTTAATCTGCTGAGCAACCCAGGCACCCTGCGGGCTGCTATATTGTATTGGAACTTACATGGACATCATTCATTTACTGTTTACCTGTAGCACAGCAATTATAGGACCCTGGGGGTCATCCACACTGGGGTACTTTGGAGGTAAGTTAAGAACAATAATAAAGGGCCCACAGTTCTGAACAATGTCCGTGATAAAGTATATTTTCCTCGAACACATTATTGATTGGTCTCAGTTCTAAACCGAAATTCTAAACTTTATTTCTAGACCTTACTCTGCCACGGATGAATCATATGCTTTGGGGAAAAGTGGTTTAACTTCTCCAAGTATCAACTACCTCACCCAAAGAAATGAAAGTGTTCTAAACTGATCACAATTTCAAAGATCCTGACCCACCCCAACATCCTGATTGTATGAAATTCTTAATAAATGACCGTGTTTGCTGCAGTTTACGTTCCTCCTCCCCTTTTCTCCTCCTTCTCCTTCTCGTTCTTCTTCGTCTTCTTCTTCTTTTGAAATAGGATTCCACTTGGATTTTCAAAATAGTGTCCATTCAGCGGTTCATGTTAGCAACATAGAAACCAATTATTCAAAGGCTTAAATTTAATGCATTAGAGCAATTATAAATTAATCTAAGAAAGTGTTGTTGTCTTTAGCCGGAACAGTAACTATAATGGGAGTACCCTCAAATACATATATTCCCATTAGTTTTTGCATTTGAAAGTGTTATAAGATTTATGACTGGTTATAAATATATAAATATATGGTGAGCATCTCGCCAACACTTAAATCTTGCCACTGGGAAACCAGTTTCTCTCTCTCTATTTTTTTTTTTTAAACAATTTTATTTATCTATTTGACAGAGAAAGAGAGATCACAAGTAGGCAGAGAGGTAGGCAGAGAGAGGCAGAAGCAGGCTCCCCTCTGAGCAGAGAGTCAGATGTGGGGCTTGATCCCAGGACCCTGAGATCATGACCTGAGCCGAAGGCAGAGGCTTAACCCACTGAGCCACCCAGGGGCCCTGGAAACCAATTTCTCAATCCGATCTTTACCTCAGATTAGAAAATTGTTCCTTAATGATCAGATGAAAAACATCTAACCAATACAGTATTTGCTGCCCCCAAGATATTTTGCATACACATATTTTACACAAACCTCCTAGAAACACACTCTCACTCAAAGAATCAAATATAAGTATGAGAGCCTCAGGCTTTATAGCAGTTAAATAGAGGAGAATGTATGGGTAAAAGGCAACCATTTGTGGTAAGATCTACACTCACTGTATATGCATTGAGTTCTGTGTACACATTGATTACAGAAGGACCGTGTTAAAGCCTATTTGGAAGACACACAGCATGACCAATTCTTAGCCTAGGAACAACATAATCTGTTTTAGAAGTAAAAGTAGTAAAAGCCTGAGAGACACCCTGAGTGGCTCAGTCAGTTAAGTGTCCAACCCTTGATTTTGGTTCAGGTCATAATCTCAGGGTTGTGGGATTGAGCTCTACACTGGGCTCTTTATAGCCTGCTTAAGATTCTTTGTTTCCCACTCCTTCCCTCCATGACACCTCTCTCTCCCTCTCCAAAAAAAGAAAAAGCAAGAAAGAAACTTTTTTTTTTTTAAATTTATCTCATAAAAGAATATAAACAATAAATTAAGACTACTAAAACCAAAACAGACATATCTGGTTCTTCCTTGTGTTTTTTTAAGATTAGGATATAGAGAAGTGAGCCTGGAAGATGAAATAAAGACAAGAATTAGCTGGATCAGGTGTTGGGCTAAATTTGCAAAGTGAATAGGAATTTTCTTTATTCCTTCAACCATCACAGTATTGGTTTAAAAAAAAAAAAAAGGCTCTATGTAACCAGTTATAAAATGTTACATGTTCTTCTATTCCATAACTCTCAAAGCTTAGAATTCCTGCAACTTCCACCCCTGCCCTATAACCCAACTGTTAACAATTTTTCTTAGTCAACAGTTAAGTGTTGTGGCAGACACAGAAAGGTAAGCCAAGAAAGGAGTTCTCATGGATAAATGCTCCAGCATCTTATTTTTCAGAAGATAGTTGTGAAGGCACTCTGCACTCTTTTCCAAATATCCTGGAGGAATCCCAGTTATTCACAGCACTGACCTCACTAAGGAATCCTTTGGCTTTTCTTCTTCCCTTTCCCGTCTCGCGCTCCCTGCTCTCTCGCTATTATTCCTGGGAATGTCTCCCAGGTCCTTGTCTCAGGCGTTGCTTTGGAGAAGCCAAACTAATACATACAGCTCTTATTAACTGTGAGATCTAATACATTTAGGAACTGAATAGTTACTTTTTTTATTTTTCAAAATATTTTTAAATTTCTCAGCTAAGAAGTTTCTGTGAACATAGCAGCCATTCAAGAAGCCATTCATTTGTTTGAGATAGTGAGTTACCATTTGTTGTATAAAGTAGCCATTTGTTGTTGATGCTGTTTTGTTTGATTCTCAAAGATGGCAGCCCGAAGAGAATTAAATCCCTTTACTGGGATTTAGTTATACAATAGAAGTTTTTTTCAAAGTCAATCCTATAAACTTGAGTATGGCCATGCATAAGTGATATTTGCTTGTTATGATTAGGACAAATCCAAGAAAAGACAAACAAGAAACTATTAGGACACTAATTTCGATGGAAGGGGTACTCATAATGTTAGTTGGATCAATTAAGAGATTATTTCTTTACTCATGTGGATTTAAGGTAACTAATTTCCAAGGGGAAAAAAGAATACATTAAGACATGTGTTTATGTAAGGGTGGCCTTAAGCCTTGTGTGCGTGAGAAAACTGTGTATCTCACAAAGCAAAAGTATCAGAAAAGAGCTGTGCACCAGGTGACCTTTTTATTATCCTGGACTATGGAATGTGATATTTGTGGAAAATGTTTACAGATAAACTCATATTGTATTTCCTTATTTTCCTTATTTCTTAAAAACCGTGGACATTAAAAAAATAATTCCATTGATATTTCAAATGTGAATTGTAATAGTTTCTTTAAGATTTTATTTATTTATTTAAGAGAGAGAGAATGAGAGAGAGAGAAAGGGTAGCAGCAGGGGGAGGCCAGAGGGGGAAATAGATTCCCCACTGAGCAGTCAGGCCCATGGGAGACTCCATCCCAGGATTCCAAGATCATGCATGACCTGAGCCGAAGACAGTTGCTTAACCAACTGAGCCACCCAGGCATCCCAGTAAATTGTAGTAGCTTCAAATTCAAGGTTATAAAAACTGTTTTTTGTCCACTTTGATGATGTTAAGTGTTGTAAAACTCCAATCGACACTTTAACATTTATTCTTGACTCCAGGTCAAAGTAGATACGTTATCATTTTAAATTTGTCATAAAGTAATGTTTTTCAGTATCAAATTTAATATAATTTTTAGATGAATGTGATATTTATAAATGAGAAATGATTTTAATATTATCTGTTTAGTATGACTTGTACAGAAGCAAACTATGATAAAATCATCATAATCATCAGTTTTGAAAACATTAGAACATACTTTATAATCAATTGACCAAATAAAATCAATGAAATGATGAAAAAGCTTAAGTACAGTGGCCATAATATAGTTTGAATCATTAGAAATTACTGCTTTTTTAAGTCCAAATGGTTGATATCAGCAATTTCATGTGGTTCATCTTATTATCATTAAAGTAATATTTAATACTATGCATAAAAATACTATTAAAGGGGGTTTTGATTCTGGAAAATTTGCAAAATGCTCAAATAGACAAGTCTGTTCTTTGAAAAAGAAGAGGAAGCAAATTCTGATGCTACTGCAATAAACTTATATCTTTAAATATTCAACAAAATATAAATAATGCCTTAATTTATTAGCAAAGAACCCAAGACTTCACAATCTTAGACTGTATAATTTTCAGTTTTCATTCTCTATCACTTCCCACCCAAATGCCTTGAAATAAATCCAAAGCATAGATACTAAGTTCTGGACTCTTCTAAATTCTCCTTGCTTAGAGTAATCTCTCTGCCCCTCCACCTACTGAACTCTTACCCATTCTTTAAAAGACATTTTAAGTATCACTTCCTCTTTCGAATGTACCCTAGGTAGGGGCACCTGGGTGGTTCAGTGGGTTAAAGCCTCTGCCTTCAGCTCCGGGCATGATCTCAGGGTCCTGGGATCAAGCCCTGAGTTGGGCTTTCTGCTCAGAGGGGAGACTGCTTCATCCTCTCTCTCTGCCTGCCTCTCTGCCTACTCATGATCTCTGTCAAATAAATAAATAAAATCTTAAAAATATATATATGTTTTAAAAAATGATGTACCCTAGGTAACATAATTACCACCTCTTCAGTGACGCAACAACACTTTGTATTTAAATTCTTAGACTTAATCCCATGTCATTGTTATCTTTGGGTTTTCTGCCTGTCTTACTCATTAGGTCGTATTTCCTCAAGACAAGTAGTACTGTGTGTTCTTCCTCTTGACTTTTGCTTCAAGCCAGGTAAATAAAGACACAACTATTTCCCAACGAACAGAATCTCATCTTTTCATCACCCTTTGTTCCACAGAGTCCAAGATGCATTTAAAAGTTCATGTATCAAGCAGAGAAGTAGCTTATTGAGAATACTGAGACACATGAAAAGGTAAAACATGGAGAGAAGAAGGTAAAACATAGATAACCAGTCAATGAGGTTTGTTTAAAAATTGTGAAGCTTCAATTGAGTCCCACATTGGGCTCTGCACTCAACATGGAGTCTGCTTCTCTCTCTCCTTCTGCTCCTCTCCACTGCTTTGTTTCTCTCTGTTGTCTCTCTCTCTCTCAAATAAATAATTTTGAAAACAAAACAAAACCATGAAACTTCAGGTACCATGTGTTGTATAGTAATAGTTAATCTGTGCACAAAGCCAGGTCAGTGACTCAATAATTTCCTAAGTATCTTCTCAGTAAAAGTTCAGGTGGGGTTAATGATCTTCTGTGCATTTTGAATTCTCATGAGTTTGAGACTAAATTGATCCTTCCAAGTAATTGGCCAATATTTGTGAAATGATTATCACAAATGGTTGGAGAAAAGAGAAAAGAACTGTGTTTTTGTGACATCTGCTATATGCCAGGCATTATGCTAGAGTTGTTCCATAGGTTCATGGATTCTGTCCTCTGAGAACTGAGACCACAGATGCTGGTAATGGACAGAGCCAAAATATAAGCAGATGACTCTCATTCTAAAGTATTTTCCCTTTCTTCCACTCCCACATCTGCTGCCTTGTAATTCTGAACTGTTAGACTTCATATCTTTTTTTTTTTTTTTTTAATTCCTTAAGTGGTAAGAGCACTAGGAACATTTTTGGTTCTAATATTTGGTCATTGACCCTAGTTTCTGATACAAGTCCTAAAACTTTTGTCATTTTCAGAGTGAGAGGAGAGTCTTTTGTTCTATCGGGGCTCCTCCGGGTAAACTTCTTGGTGGTTCCTGAACGAGAGATGGTTCCCAGAAAGAACAAGCTATGATTAGAAGCCTGGAATATTTTACCCCACCCCTCATTCTCTTGAGAAAGTAAAAGGGCTGAAAATGTAGTTAATGATCAATTACGCCTATGTGATAAAGTCTCTGTAAAAATTCTAGTAGTAAGAGGTTAAGAGAGGTTCCAGGTTGGTGAACTGGTGGTGGTGTGGGAAGAGTGACACAGTCAGAGAAGGCATAGATGCTCTGCACTCTTCCCCAAATATTTTGCCCTATGTACCTTTTTATCTGCCTGCTCACCTGTATTCTTTATCATGTCCTTTAATAAACTAGTCAGCTTTAGCAAATAATACACTGACTTCTTTGAGCCACCCTAGTAAATGGGTTGAACTTGAGGAGGGCATCATGGGAACCTCCTATGGGAGCCACATTGGACAGAAGTTGTGGGGTAACCTGGAGACCCACTTGCAATTGGGGGTTTTGTGAGACTGAGCCTTTAACCTATTGGATCTGACACTATCTCCAGGTAGATAGTGTTGAATTGAGTCATACTGTAGTAAATCCGGCTGGCATGCAGCTTTATTTTTCCTTCCTTTTAAATGTTTTTTGTTCTTGTCTCTCCCATGTGTTTAACTGGGAGCTCATGGTGGACTCTGTACACTGTTACTCTGATGGAGATCCTGCCTATGAGGGCCACTTCTCTTTCCTGTAGCCATTGTCTGGTGGAAATATAAGTGGCCACATCCTCCTGACTACTCAATCTGCAGTTTAATTTGCTGTCCACCTTTTGTCCTCCTCTCACCTCATGTACAAGTGGGATTTTTTAAAAGACTTTTATTAATTTATTTGTCAGAGAGAGAGAGAATGAATGAGAGAGAGCACAAGCAGGGGGAAGGACAGACAGAAGGAGAAGCAAGCTTCCTGCTGAGCGAGGAGCCTGGTCCAAGACTGGATCCCAGGACCTTGGGAGCATGAACTGAGCCAAAGGAAGTGGCTTAAGCAATGGAACCACCCAGGCGTCCCTCCAAGTGGAATTTTTCTTAAAAGATTTTATTTATTTATTTGACAGAGATCACAAGTAGACAGAGAAGCAGGCAGAGAGCAGTGGTGGGAGAGGGGTTTAGTGGGGAGAAGCAGGCTTCCCGCTGAGTGGAGAGCCCAGTGAGGGGCTCCATCCCAGGACCCTGGGATCATGACCTGAGCAGAAGGCAGAGGCCTTAACCCACTGAGCCACCCAGGCCCCCCTCCAAGTGGGATTTTAAAATCTTCACTGGTTGTAATAACTAGGGACAAAGAGAGAGAAAGAGAGAATTGCTGGGAAGGGGGAAAACCTCCACACATTTGGTGACCAAAAGTAAAGTGTTCTGTTTAAAAGGACACACAACTCCTAGAAAACTGAGTTTTTCTTTTTTGTGTACTTTACTGATTCTCCTCTTTATCAGGGATCAAGTCCCAAGTTTTGCATTGCTATGAAATTAGGAATACCTTTAATTATCTTGTGCAATAAGGAAATCATTTTTTTATGGTAGTGATTTGTTAATTTGACTTTGATTTAAACTTTTGTTTAATGACATAACAAAATTGCAATATCCAGAATCCAACCTATGTGAAAAGTTTACTAGCTTCTCCAGGAAATAAGGCATCTGTAAAAGAATAAGTCTCACTAGTTCCAAAGTGGCTTCCAGGCCGGATTTATTTAAACAGCCAAATTGGAAAAAACATACCCAAAATTAATAAAATAAAATATCAGTAGAATACCCAAAGACTCATATATTTGATGTAGAAACAAGGGCTTAGTATTTTCTACATAGTATTTTTTATTTCATAGTGTCATAGGTATTTTTTTTTTAAGATTTATTTATTTATTTTAAAGAGAGGGAGAGTGAGCTTGGGGAGGAATAGAGGGAAAGTGAGAGAATCTTCAAGCAGACTCCTTACTTAGCATGGAGCCTGACACAGGACTTGATCCCAGGACTCTGAGATCATGACCGGAGCCAAAACTGAAAGTTGGCCACATGGCGACTGTTTATACTTGTTTTGATGCAGGTATTTCTGAGTTCTGCTTGCCTATAATGACAGGGACATGTGACACTTAATTCTGCCAGCACTCTTATCTATTCCTATAATTGTGAAATACCTGTTCCAACAGAACACAGTGATCACATCCAGGTTTCACTTAGCGTGAAAAAGATAAGTCAGATAGCTATTAAGCTCACCAGTATTCTTATTTGCCTCAGGCAGTTATAAACATACTGGGTAATGGGTGATGACTTGAATTAAAAAAAAAAAAAAAAAGCTTAGCTCTTCTTCTCATAGGTGAAATAAAACCAGAGTTTCCTCCTGCCTACACAGAAAGCATCCTCAAGGCTGGGAGGGTGAAGACAGACTTCTCATTAGCCCTGACCTATTGCTCTTGAACATTCTTGCCATGAGCAAAAGCAAGAGTGTCAACTAAAATTCTGAAAGTAAATAATGCAAAACTATTCTGTTTAATGGGAGTAAATAACTTATTTTCAATATATAAATCCTCAACATTTTGATACTCTATTTTCAGAAGAATTTAAAAGGTAAAAGAAGAGCAAAGATGTCATTTGTTGGAGTTTTGTTCAAATGACTCATTCTCCTTCCGATATTTGAGGTAAATTATCATGTGACTCTGTTTTTAAAACAATTGATTAAATCGAAGTGTGTTCTTCCCTGCTCCTACCAAAAAAATGAAAAACAAATGAAAAAAAATGTTGGTAGTTGGTAAAATAAAGTTATGTATTTGTTTATAGCCCTCTTATTCCAAAAGGGAAAAAAAAAAAAAAAAAACTTCAAGTCAATTTATAATATTCATTCAATGAGAATGGGAAAGAAATACAGCTTAAACTAGGCAAATAAAGAGAACAAGTCGAAAGGAAAATGAAGGTAAGAAGATACCATTAAGCCAGAAATGAGACTATTATAAAGCCAAAATCTGGCTCTAAGTTTTCTAGCAGCCAATACAAAGAAGGAAGTTATATACGTCCTTGACTTACAGTCCTATTGCAATAAAGATAAATTAGTTATTCAGGAAATTCACAGAGTCCTAGTAATGAGACAAAGGGAAATTTCTGTTATTCTATTATAAGGAAATTACCTACAATATGAATGAAAGTTTTGGATGGATGTTACTAATCTCAATCAATAGTATTCTATTGAGGGGCACCTGGGTGGCTCAGTGGGTTAGAGCCTCTGCCTTCAGCTCAGGTCATGATCCCAGGGTCCTGGGATTGAGCCCGGAATCCGGCTCTCTGCTCGGCAGGGAACCTGCTTCCTCCTCTCTCTCCGCCTGCCTCTCTGCCGACTTGTGATCTCTGTCTGTCAAATAAATAAATAAAATCTTTAAAAAAAGTAGTATTCTATTGAGGATTATGTTGTGACTGAATTGCCCAAGAAGGTTTACTAGTACATTGTTAGTTTAACTCATCAACTTCTCTCATTGATTTCACAGAAATAATAAAAATAAAGGTTTCCGTTGTCAAATGCTGGCTGTGCATAAGCAGGTGTATGCATGGCAAGTCTTCTTAAAACATTTAAAATTGCCTAAGTGCATGGTAAATCAAAAATTTAGGTGATTCTGCTTTAAAAATCTCCAGAAATTTATCAAAGACCTAGTATCCTACAGAACAAAATTTGGAAAATTCTGTACTGAAAATCCTAAATATTTAATCCCTCTTCTCAAAATCTTGACATCTCAGCTAGTGAATTTACTTTATCTTGTGTCAAACGTGGTAAAATAAATGAAATACCAGAAGCACTGTGACTTTACAAGTGATTGGTGATTGGGTGTGGTAAGTTTTATCCAGGAGGCAAGAGTAAAAAGTGAGGCTGGAGTTTTCACTGGTGAAGTAGCAGTCTCTTATGTTAGTCAGAGAGGGAAATTGAGTTCATTGTGTGTGGTCCCAAGAGCTGCAGCATGTAATAAACACAACTTTGCAAGACGTTTTGGGTGCAAAATAAAATGGATAATCTCTCAAGGCTTTCTGTATTTCTTGAAGGTTTGGTTGAAATCCTTTCCTTATAATGATGTCTTCTTATAGTGAAATGGAATTCCTATAATTTTTAGAAAGTCTATTATTTATAAAACTCATCTGACAAACGTTTGCTCTGTCTCTGCATCTTAAGAACAGGAGTTATGGGACACCTAGGTGGCTCAGTCAGTTGAGTGTCTGACTTTGGTTCAGATGGGGATCTCAGGATCCTGGGATGGAGAGCTGGCCCATCCCCACTCCTCCATGTCCATCAGGGAGTCTTCTGGCCCCTCTGCTTGTCTCCTCTCCAACGCTCACTCCCCAAGCTCATGCATTCTCTCTTCCTCTCTCTCTCTCTCTATCTCTCTCTCTCTCCTCTCTCTCTCTCTCTCGGATAAATAAATTAAAAAAAAAAAAAGCAGAATTTATATCCTCCAGAGAGCACAATTACTTTTATTTGTGACAAGGACTATGAAGTTTTGTGCATTTGATTTAATGATATTACATGATTGATTTGAGTATATAGAAGGGCTTTTTTAAATGATATTAAAAGACAAAGAAAAAACTATAGACTGCAAATGACTGAGGACTGAAGTAGGTATGATAGTTTTCTATGTAAAAATTAGGAATATGCTTATAATTATAATTTTTGTCAATCTTTTAACAAACAACAACAACAACAAAAACTGTTACCAGTATTTTTAATTGACAATATGGGCTAATCCTTAACAATCTTCACTAACATGTGTCGAGTTTACCATGTAGCAGACACATTAGCTCATTTAATTCTTGTGAAAACTTTGTGAGATGTCACTGTGTTGATTATACAGACACTGAAAAGATACCTTAGAAAATTTGAGTGACCACTCATGGTTGCATAGTCAGCAAATGATAGAGTCTGTGTTCAAATCTCAAGGTTGATTTCAAATACTGTCTCAGTCCACTCAGGCTACTGCAGCAAAAACACTATAAACTGGGTAGCTTATAAACAATAAACATTTACTTCTTGTAATTCTAGAAGCTAAAAATTCTAAGATCATTGAGTTCGCAATTTTCAGTGTCTGATGAGAGCCTGCTTCCTCATTGATCCACACATGGCAGAAGGGAATAGGGAGCTTTGTTGGATCTCCTTAATAGAGCACTCATCCCATTCAGGAGGCTCTGACTTTTGACCTAATCACCTCCTAAATGCACAAGTCCCAATATCATCACTTTGGAGGTTAGGATTTCAACATATGAATTTGGAGGAGACAGAATCGATTCCAGACACTATGCCCTTTCTATTCTGTTATGCTGTCAATAATGAAGTACCTTTGTGACCTAAATCAATCTATCTTGATATTTATCCAAACTGCTTGAAAAGTATAGCTATTACAATGAACTATAATAATAGCAAGTAGGAAGAAGCAAGATGGTGGAGGAGGAGCAGGCTGAGATGACATCAGGTTGCAGGAGTTCAGATAGATAGTTATCAAACCATTCTGAACACCTAAAAACTCAACAGAAGTTTGAAGAGAAGAAGAGCAGCAATTTTAGGAACAGAAAATCGACCACTTTCTGGAAGGTAGGACATGCGAAGAAGTGAATCTGAAGTGACAGGAAAATAGACTGCGGGAGGAAGGGGCCGGCTTCCTGCAAGTGGTAGAGCAGCAGAGCACAAAATCAGAACATTTAGAAGTCTGATCCACTGAGGGATGTCACTCCAGAGGCTAAGCAGTGGTGGAGCCCTCACAGGGACAATGTGGTCTCAGGACCCACAGGGTCACAGAAAGACCGGGGGTGTCTCAGTGTGGCAGAGCTGCCAGGTATCAGAGAGGAGAAGCCAACTACAGGGACTGAGCTGAGGAGTGAGCTCTCAGCTTGGGGTTACCTTAAACCATGATCCAAGCCACAGTTGGACCATTGCTCTTCAAGCAGGGCCCCCACAAGTGGCAGATCCAGAGAGACCCCACTCCTTCCTCCTCCAGGAGGAGCAGCATGGGAGCACATGGCAGGAATCTGCTGGGTTTGGAGACTCCAAACAGTGCCATGCACCAGAGATAAAAATGCTTGGTCACAGGCCAGTTGAGCATGGAGTGCGCTGGAGACCAGGGAGATGGGAGAGACTGACTGCTTTTCTCTGAGGAAACACTGAGGCGTGGGGCCCTGAGCTCTCAGCTCCTCCAGGCCAGAGACTGGGAAGCCATCATTTCCATTCCCATAGATCAATGGAGAGGAAGAGAGACCCCAGAAATGGACTCTCAACTCTATGGTCAACTAATCTTCGACAAAGCAGGAAAGAATATACAATGGAAAAGAGACAGTCTCTTCAACAAATGGTGGTGGGAAAACTGGACAGCCACATGCATAAGAATGAAACTGAACCACTTCCTTACACCACACACAAAAATAGACTCAAAATGGATGAAAGACCTTAATATGAGACAGGAATCCATCAAAATCCTTAGGGAGAACACAGGCAGCAACCTTTTCAACCTCAGCTACAGCAACTTCTTCCTAGAAACATTGTCAAAGACAAGGGAAGCAAGGACAAAATGAACGATTGGGACTTCATAAAGATCAAAAGCTTTTGCACAGCAAGGGAAACAGTCAACAAAACCAAAAGACAACTGACAGAATGGGAGAAGATATTCACAAATGACATATTAGATGAAGGGCTAGTATCCTAAATCTATAAAGCACTTATCAAACTCAATACCCAAAAAACAAATAATCCAATCAAGAAATGGGCAGAGGACATGAACAAACATTTCTGCAAAGAAGACATCCAGATGGCCAACAGACACATGAAAAATTGCTCCACATTATTTTGCATCAAGGAAATACAAATCAAAACCACAATGAGATACCACCTCGCACCAGTCCGAATGGCTAAAACTAACAAGTCAGGAAATGACAGATGTTGGCAAGGATGTGGAGAAAGGGTAACCCTCCTACACTGTTGGTGGGAATGCAAGCTGGTGCAACCACTCTGGAAAACAGCATGGAAGTTTCTCAAAAAGTTGAAAATAGAGCTACCCTATGACCCAGCAATTGCACTACTGGGTATTTATTCTAAAGATACAAATGCAGTGATCCAAATGGGCATGTGCACCCAAATGTGTATAGCAGCAATGTCCACAATAGCCAAACTATGGAAAGAACCTAGATGTCCATCAACAGATGAATGGATAAAGAAGATGTGGTATATATACAGAATGCAATACTATGGAGCCATCAAAGGAAATGAAATCTTGCCATTTGCGATGACATGGATGGAACTAGAGGGTATTATGCTGAACGAAATAAGTCAATTAGAGAAAGATAATTATCTTTCTGATAATTATCTCTCTGATATGAGAAATTTTAGAGGTAGGGCAGGGGGTTGTGGGTGGTAGGGAAGGAAAAAATGAAACAAGATGGGATCGGGAGGGAGACAAACCATAAGGTATTCTTAATCTCACAAATCAAATTATGGGTTGCTGGGGGTGAGGGGTTAAGAATAAGGTGGGTGGGTTATGAACACTGGGGAGGGTATGTGCTATGGTGAGTACTGTGAAATGTGTAATCCTATACAGACCTGTATCCCTGGGACAAATAATACTTTGTATGTTAATAAAAATAATTTAATAAAAAAATAATACCAAGTAGGAAAATCACAAAATGTTAAGAGGAAGGAATTCTTAAAAAACAAACAAAAATAATGGCAGCTCTAAACTTTTTTTTTGTCAAATTATCATTTTGACTTGAAAGAATTGTGGCTTGTTTCAAGCAAAAGTTTCCTGTCATCTCAGTCTAAAAAGGTTTTATAGAAGAGCCATGGGCTCTAAAAACCACAGCTGTTGCCACCAACCAAAGATAGGTGTAATTTTTAAAAAATATTTATTTATTTATTAGAGAAAGTGAGGGCATGGAGAGATTGGGGAGAGAAAGTATCTTAAGCAGACTCCACGTCGAGCACGAACCGATGTGGGGCTCAATGCCAGGCTCTCTCTCTCCACCCTGAGACCATGACCTGAGGCAAAACGAAAGTCAGATGCTTAACCATCTGAGCCATCCAGGAGCCCCTGGGGAAGATGTTATTTTACAGAAGAAGAACCATTGCTCTCTTACTGATTGTTTGGCGGGGGTGGGGGGGGGCAGCTGCAGGCTATTTCATTGATTGTTAAATCCATTTCACACATCAATAGCAATTTCTCAGCAGCTCTGTAAAGACACTTGTGCCAAGTGATTACAAGCTTTCTTTTAGCTACCTGCCTTGGTGTTTAGTCTGAGAAACACATTGTCCTGGGGAAGGTTGGCATTTGCTTTGTATACACTGAATACTTCGGATTGTCATCCTAATTGAGGAAAACGTTTTCCTCCACTCTCTTAGGGTTTCTGGCCATGTCTGAAAATTAAAATGACAAGAAGATTAATGAGAAAAAAGGGCACAAATGTTATTGAATTTGTACATGTAAATGGGAGCCTTCATTAGAGAATGAAGACCGAAACTGACCAGTATGGGAGGCTTTTATACCTCAGAAAGAAAGAAAGAGAGAGAGAGACTGAGGAAGAAAAGAAGGAAGGAAGGAAGGGAGAAAGGGAGGAAAGGAAGGAAGAATGAAATGACAAGACAAAGGGGTTTGGACCAAAGGCTATATATGGTGAAATAACTAGTAGATAGTTGAACAATTCGTTGGCAGATTATTCTGGTGCCTTCTCAAGGCTGGTAAGAGTCTATTTCCAGTAAAATGAGAATTTATTTCTTGTCTTTAAGCAGAAAAGAGGAAACCTTTTCTGCATTTACTGCACTTAATTGCCTTCAGCTTAAAATAACTTTTAAGACAAAGAAGTGTATTTTGAGGTGACATATTCTGGTTTCCTTCAGTAATGACTGCTTGTTCACTTTGGTTGTTCTTTGTATTTTTTTTTTAAAGATTTTATTTATTCATTTGACAGAGAGATCACAAGTAGGCAGAGAAACAGGCAGAGAGGGGGAAAGCAGGCTTCTGGCTAAGCAGAGAGCCCAATGCACGGCTCAATCCCAGAACCCTGAGATCATGACTGGGCCAAAGGTAGATACTTAACCCACTGAGCCACCCAGGCGCCCCTGTTATTTGTATTTTTATCTAACTAGGTATTTAATGCACACACACACACATCCCAATCTTATTCACTTAGCAATTCTTTTGAAAACCCCATTCTCTCTTCAGGAGAGAGGATATATCAAATTAAAAGACCTCACGGAGAGAATAGGTCTTTGAATTTTTTTAATCAAACAGAAATATACGTATCGTAACAACACATTAATACAAAAATGCACCAAGTCAAAAACGAAAAATTCACTGGAGGTCTACTTCCCAGAAATAACCAATCATTAACTTGAATCATATGCTTCCTGAATTTTCCCATTCAGAAAAACAATGGTTTTTATTTATTTTTTTTAAAGATTTGATTTATTTTTTTTTTTTTTTTTGAGAGGGAGATTGAGTGAGACAGAGTGAGCATGAGTTGGGGGGAGGAACAGAGTGAGAGGGAGAAGCAGACTCCTCACTGAGCAAGGAACCCATACAAGGCTCAATCCCAGGATCTGAGCAGAAGACAGAGGCTTAACTGACTGAGCCACCCAGGCTGAATCCCAATTGTCCTTAATATTATAATTTTAGGCCAAGCTTTCTTTACTTCTGTTGAAAAATAAAAGTATATTTACAAAAATGTCTATTACACAATTCTTGAACCTCAGCCAAGACACATTCATATCCTAAGCAAACAGGTATTTCTTGCTAAACAGAAAACCTCTGAAAACCTCTGAAGACACTGATTCCCAAAAAAGATTTCTCCAGTGATAGCTGTTTCTTCTCCCTCAAGCCCTTGTAACATGAGGAGGGATAGAAATTCTACTCACTTGTTTTCAGACTTTTCTACTTTTCTCCCTAGAAATTCCATTACTCATTACTGTCTTTACTCTCTGCTGACTACTCCTTGTTTCTCTCTGATTTTACCTCCCTGGTTATTGTCTGTCATTCTCTTCAAAAGTTCTCCTTGTTCTTGGAATTTTCAATATATGTAAAGATTATCCTACCAACAGCCTGGCCATTTAGTTCCCTGAACTCTCCTCCTCCCTTGAGGACCTTGAACTTCAGTGTCTCTCAGCCAGTCACTCCTGTACTAATCACTCAGACCCACATTGCCAGAGCAGGAGCCATTAGCTACCTGTGGTCCACCCTTGAAATGCGGCTGGTCCAAACAGAGATGGGAGTGGAAAGCATACAGCAGATTGCAAAGACCAAGCACTAAAAGAAGAACGGAAAATGTCTCCTTCATATTTTTTAAGTTGATTATGAGTCAAAATAATACTCGTTTTTGTTACATAAGATTTATTATTGAAATCAATTTCACCTGTTACAGCCCAGGAAAATTTGTACTTGCCTGGTGCTAGTACTACATTATTGGACCCATTTTAAATTCTAACCATGAACCTCAACTGGGCTCTTTACATTGCCAGAAGTCGTAGGATACTATCCCAGGACATTCATTCTATTAATTTCCACAGCTTCCCCTCTTCCCCAACTGCTATATCTATTGTCCATTGATGATTCTGATTTCATTTTCACTGAAACATTTGGAACAATCAGAGTAATTTCCATTTTAACTGTGTCATCACCTCCTAGCATGGACCACCAAATACTCTGTGTTCCAGCTCTTTTACCATAAATGAACTATCCATACCAAACTCTCTACTTGTGTATTACATCATGGTCCACCCTGACACAAGAGCTTTGCTTCAATATGCCCTCTCTCTCCCATATATTTGCACTTTCACTCTTAAGTGCATCGTATCTATAAGCACACGAACTTGCTGTTATATTTGAAACTTGTGAAAATTTTTATTGACCGCATTTTGCACGTCAGCACTATTTTATTTTCCCCTTTAATAGTAAAACTCCTCCAGAGAGTTGTTTCTATGCACTGTCTCAAACTTCTGTTCTTGAATTCTCCTTTCAGCCACCGGAATACCCACCCATCAGTTCTCTAACACAGCCGCAGTGCCTAGCACCCCACGTCAAATTTCAGGCCTCATCTTGCTTGAACCATCAGCAGCATTTAACACCACTGATTACTCTTTCCCTATGATTCACCTTCTTCATTTGGAGACAAGAATATCCCGCTCTCTTGGTTTTCCTCCTGTCTCATATTCACTGGCCATTCCATATTATCTTCCCTTTTCCCATAGCTTTTAAAATTGGAGATCAGTGGTCAGTCGTTGGTCATCTCCTCTTCTCTAGTTATGCTCCCCAGCTTGGTGACTCACGCATTCTAATGATTCTAGATTCTAATCTAACTTTAAATACAACCCAGTTGTCACTGATTCTCAAATGTCTATCTCCAGACCAGATCTCCTTTCTGAATTCCAGACTCCTATCTCCAAATGCCTATTGAACATCTCTACTTGGATAGCTAATAGACATTGCAAACTCAAAAGGTCCCCGTCTACAAAATCAACTCTACAAAGAGTCTTCTGTATCTCATTTGATAGTAACTCCATTCTTCTGATTGCTCAGATCAAAACTCCTAGAGTCATCCTTGACTCCTATCTCTTTCTCACAACCCACATGTAAGCCACAACAAAATCCTCTTGGTTCTACCTTTAAAAAGAATCCAACAGTTTCCTGCAACCTCATCCAGCACCCACTCCCTCATCCCACCCAACCACCATGCACGCATTATTCCCAATATCTGAAGCAAGAATAAATATAAATTGGATCATGTCATTCTTCAGACAAACCTACAGAAATTCTCCATTTTATGAAAATAAAAGATAAAACCTTCACAGTGGTCTACAAGCCCAGCATTATATGTCCTCTCATTACCCTTCCGACCCTCTCTCCTCTCTTTCTCTTACTACAGTCCACCTACTCTGGCTACTTTGCTCCCCATCAAAAGCAAGTAGCTTGTACCCAGGACCTTGGCTCTAGCTAGGCAGAATGCCTAGAATGTTCTTCTCCTCTCTAGTAATTCCTTAGTAGTCCTCAAGACTGTTCAAATTTGACCTTTCCAAGTATGTCTACCCTGCCTACCCCACTTTTAACAATAATTGACACCCTCTCCTCAAACTGAAAATTCTTGATCTCTCTTGTCATGTTTTATTTCTTTTTTTTTTTCCATAGCACATTTCCTATTCCATCTTGTTAGGTAACTTACTGGTAATTAGGTTTATTGTCATCTCTACTAAACTAGAGGCTCCACAAAAACAGGGATATTTTTTTTGCTCATTGGTGAATCCTCCACAGCTGGAAGCAATATTGGGCCATACTAGTTATTTTATCTTTGTTGAATGAAGATAAATATCCCTGGGAGTTCAATGCTAACCCCAAGTACAATGTAAAAATATTTTTCATTATTCTTGATTTACAGAAAATGTTACGAAGAATTTGGCCTTAGACTATGACACAGATGTTCATGAATTTTCTTGCCATTGCAATAACATTTATTTTGAAAAACTCTTTTCTATCTATTCTAGCATTCAACTTGGTTGTCACACTTTTTTTTTTTTTTTTTTTTTTTTTTTTTTTGTCTTTGTCATAGAGCTGCATAAAGGTTTCATCCCACATACCACCTCAGCGGTCACCTTTGAAAGACATAGCTGAACTAGGCTATATCATCAGGCTTAAAATTCTTGTATTTGCCAAGGAACTACACAGCTTTTTATAAATTCTCACTTAAAATTCATCTGATTTCTCTTCAGCCTATGTGCTAAGATAGCTATTACAAATCACCACAAATGTGGTCGCTTAAAACAACAGAAATTTATCTCACAGTTCTCTAGAAGTTTTAAATCAAAGCATTGTGAGGAACATATTCCCATTGAAGCTTCCAGGGGAGAATTCTTCCTTGCCTCCTCTAGCTTCTGGTGGCTCCTGGAGTCCCTTGGCTTGTGAGCATGTCATTGCAATCTCTGCCTCTGTATTCACATGGCTTCTTCTGTGTATGTCTCTGTGTCTACCTCTTCTTCTCTTCTCTCTATAAAGACACAGAATATTCAGGGCACCTGGGTGGCTCAGTGGGTTAAGCCTCTGCCTTCAGCTCAGGTCATGGTCTCAGGGTCCTGGGGTGGAGGCCCGCATCGGGCTCTCTGCTCAGCGGGGAACCTGCTTCCCCCTCTCTGTCTGCCTGCTGCTCTGCCTACTTGTGCTCTCTCCATCTCTGCCAAATAAATAAATAAAATCTTTTTTAAAAATTAAAAAATTAAAAAAAAATTTAAAGGACACCAAATATTGGATTTAGAGTCCCCCTTAAATACAGAATGATTTCATGTTGAGATCTTTATCAAATAACATCTACAAAGACTCTATTTCCAAATTAAGGTTTATTGAGGTTCCAAGTGAACAAGAATTTGAAAGGAAACTACCCCACTGTAGTGTATAAATCCAGATGGTTAAAATTTTTGTAATCATTTATATTTTATTATTCATCATGATTTGTGCCTCTTGAATGTTTACTTTTAAATTTTGCCATCTTCGAGTTATGTTTTTGTTTTCTTTTGCTTTCTTTATTGTAAGATACACTCTGCACACAACTTATAACTTTTTTTTAGAATAGTCCTCAAAGGTATAGAAACAATGACAAATAAATATTTTTGTTCTAAGTAGTTGGAAGCAAATTCATTTCTCTCAAATGTTCTGTTGCACAAAAAGATAAGCAAATAGAGTAAAAAAAAAAAAAAAGGAAAAGAAAGAAAGAAAGACAAACCCATAAAATTGCTGCTAGAATGTTTGTATAATTGGACCCTGTCCAGATTACCTTGACCCATGTGCTGTATGGACACAGAATTTTGCAACTTCCTGGCCCTACCAGTTAAGCATTAGTGGAGTCCTTCCCCTTACCTCAACCAATAACAGGATAATTTTCAATACTGTGAAGAAAACCACAGAGGTGTATAAACAGAGGCTGTTTCACTCATGGTCTGCTGGAGCGGAGTGACCAACAGAAACCTCCCACAGACTGAGCCAATAGTAGACCACAGCAGAGGAATTGAGAAGAAACCCACAAGCAGATTTCTCAAAAGCCTTTCGTTTTCAGAAAAGCTGCCAGCTAGGGATGGGCTGTTTTTGTTTTTTTTTTTTTTAAGATTTTGTTTATTTATTTGACAGACAGAGATCACAAGTAGGCAGAGAGGCGGGCAGAGAGGGAGAGACAGGCTCCCTGCTGAGTAGAGAGCCTGATGCAGGGCTTGATCCCAGGACCCTGGGATCATGAACTGAGCCAAAGGCATAGGCTTTAACCCACTGAGCCACCCAGGTGCCCCAGGGATGGGCTTTTTAAATACATGGATAATTAGAATAGATCCATGGTACATTTAATACATGTCTGTTAATGATAATATCATAGATATGTAACATTTTATTGTGTATATTACTTCTGCATAAATTATAAAGTGGTTCCTTCCTATATTTGAAGATCTAGGGTGAACATTTCATTCAATCAATATATGAAAACATACATCAGAAGAATTCTGTTTGGAGAACAAGTTCAACATCTTATTAGACAGCACCCAGGTAACCAGAAAGATTAAAGAAATACATAATATGCTCTTCACAGTTGTTTTGATCCAAGAAGTTTGGTTTCTAGTACATCTTCTAGAAAACTATAAAATAAATAAGGCATAAGCAAATCATTGAATTATTTAAAAGGAAATCCATAAGTTAGCATATCTATATGTTGGCTTACTTATACTTTTCCTAACAACCCAAATAACTGAGAGCTGAGATGACAATGAATCCTACCTCTTCTTCTACAACTATTGATTTTATTGCCTTTAATTGATTAATCTGAGCCTGGAACATCACAAGTTTGTCTTCTCAATTTGACAGTGTTTTTCTTCTAAAACATATTTGAGTTACTAGCTTTTAATTGAAGAGTATAGAAAATGAGACAGCAGTAAGCACAGTAAAGTTTAGTAAGTCCTTCCAGAAAAAGGTGCCAATTTAAAGAATCCCTTCAATGAGTAACCACAGGACTATGATTTCATGTATAGAACAATAAAACAATCCATTGGTTAAAAAAGAAGTAGGGAAATCAGAAACTAATACTCTTTTTTCCAGAAGAATGCCAACAAAAATACAAAAATAATGCCAGGAGGAGGATATCATCATTTCAGAAACACCAAAGCAATAATTAATTCAGACAAGAGTTGTTGATTTATTTTAAAACTCATTCCATGATAAGTTGGGAAAAAGACATCCTAACCTTAGAGAATCTCCCCCAGGATTACTCGTTAATTATAAAAGGGAACAAGCACATTTACAAAGGACAAATATGACAGACAGCAGCTTAACCAAGAGATCAACTGTGCTTCCACCAGTAAAGGAGAAACTGAGATCACGTGCTTCTTGATGTGCTACTTTGTGAAGAACACACATCACGTTTGTGGCTCTCCAGTGGCCGTTCATTATTTGACCTGAATCTGATCAAGAAGAAAAAACTATACAAGCAAGAAGTGAGAGGAGTTTCACAAAATACCTGACACCGATTCTTCAAAAATAGCAATGTAAGAAGACAAAATAAACTGATGCCTATGGAAGTGCCTGAGAGGGTCAGTGGGTTAAGCCTCTGCCTTCAGCTCGGGTCAATATCTCAGAGCCCTGTATCCGGCTCTTTGCTCAGCAGGGAGACATCTTCCCTCTCTCTCTGCCTGCTTCTCTGCCTACTTGTTAACTCTCTCTGTGTCAAATAAATAAATAAAATTTTTTAAAAAAAGAAATTTTAAAAAACTGATGTCTAGGAAACTGTTCTGGATTACAGGCAACTAAGTAGACATGACAACTGAATGCAACCCATGATCCTTGATAGGATTCTGGATTGGGAAAGTAAAACGTTATAAATTAAATATCTTCTGTTTGGAGAAGCAGTTGGAAATTCTGAGTATGGAGTGCATAATGAGTAATGGTGTTGTATCAGAGTAAATCTTCCTGAATGAGATTTCTATATCGTATTGCTGAAGGAGGATTGTTCTTTTTCCCCCTAAGAGATAAAGAGGATGATGCATTTAGAAGTGAAGATAAAGCAAATGTTGGAAAATGTTAACAATTATTGAATTCTAGTAAAGAGTATTTAGGTATCCATCGTACAATTCTTGCAACTTTAGTATAAGTTTGCACTTTTATTTTTTATTCTTTAAAAATTTTTTTTTAATTTTTTTTGAGAGAGAGAAAGAGAGAGAGAGAGAGAGAGGAGGAGGAAGTGGGGGGACAGAGGGAGAATGACAAAGAATCCAAGTGGACTCCACACTGATCAAGAAGCCCGACGGTGTCTTGACATGGGGCTCCATCTCTCAAGCCTGAGATCATGACCTCAGCAGATACTAAGAGTGGGATGCTTAACCACCAGGATCCCAGTTTGTACTTTTAAAAATAAAAGGTTGGAAAAAATTACACTAATTTTCTAATGTTAATGTGTGTCATGAGGAAAGTACGAGGCTGGGAAAATTTTCTATACCTTCACAATATTTATTGACTGCCTCCTACCTGCCAGGCATTTTTCCAAAGTCGGACAGATCAGCAAACCAAATAGACAAGGAGCCCTGCTTTTCTGGAACTTCTGTTCTCTTTCCTCATGTCTGAGCTGCCTTCTCTGTTACATGGGTAAGGGCGGGGGTGGCAATAAGGTTAGACTTGGTGATGTCTATCGTGAGGTCCCTTTCTACACTAAATGCTGTCTTTTAAGATGCATGGATTTATTTGTGTTGAATAGATGCGATATGGTGGCTAATTCTTTTTCCACTTAGTGTTTTAGAAAAGATTATAGTGCATGGAATACACAAACACTAACTCACAACACTTACACACAAGGTGTAACAGAAAAATAGCCATATCACTTCTGCTTTTTGTATTATTATCAACCAAAGCAAGACGCCATCAGATTATTTATTGAAAATATGCTAATTTGTAGGTACGCTTTGGTTTTTCTTCCCAAAGTTATTAAGAAAAAATATCTATTTCTAATAAAAGAAAAAGTATTCTTCACCTTCTCTTCCTTTGCAGATCCTGTATTCTTTTTCAAATCTGTCTAAATATAAAAAGGAAAAAAATGCATCACTATTAATGGTTATGCACAGTCCTAAACAAAATCTAAAATACAGAGGGTTTTTTTTTAATTTTTAATTTTTAAAATTTCTTTTCAGTGTAACAGAATTTATTGTTTATGCACCACACCCAGTGCTCCATGCAACACGTGCCCTCTGTAATACCCAGCACCAGGCTCACCCAACCTCCCACCCCCCCCCTTCAAAACCATCAGATTGTTTTTCAGAGTCCATAGTCTCTCATTGTTCATCTCCCCCTCCAATTTTCCCCAACTCACTTCTCTCCATCTCCCCATGTCCTCCATGTTATTTCTTATGCTCCACAAATAAGTGAAATCATATGATAACTGACTCTCTCTGCTTGACTTATTTCACTCAGCATAATCTCTTCCAGTCCCATCCATATTGATACAAAAGTTAGGTATGCATCCTTTCTGATGGAGGCATAATACTCCATAGTGTATATGGACCACATCTTCCTTATCCATTCGTCCGTTGAAGGGCATCTTGGTTCTTTCCACGGTTTGGTGACCATGGCCATTGCTGCTATGAACATTGGGGTACAGATGGCCCTTCTTTTCACTACATCTGTATCTTTGGGGTCAATACCCAGTAGTGCAATTGCAGGGTCATAGGGAAATTCTATTTTTAATTTCTTAAAGAATCTCCACATTGTTTTCCAAAGTGTCTATACCAACTTGCATTCCCACCAACAGTGTAAGAGGGTTCCATTTTCTCCACAGCCTCTCTAACACATGTTGTTTACTGTCTTGTTAATTTTGGCCTTCTAGCTGGTGTAAAGTGGTATCTCAATGTGGTTTTGATTTGAATCTCCCTGATGGCTACTGATGATGAACATTTTTTCATGTGTCTGATAGCCATTTGTATGTCTTCATTGGAGAAGTGTCTGTTCATGTCTTCTGCCCATTTTTTGACAGTATTATCTGTTTTGTGTGTGTTGAGTTTGAGAAGTTCTTTATAGATCCTGGATATGAGCCTTTTGTCTGTACTGTCATTTGTGAATATCTTCTCCCATTCTGTGAGTTGCCT
Source organism: Mustela lutreola (assembly GCF_030435805.1). NCBI lineage: Eukaryota > Metazoa > Chordata > Mammalia > Carnivora > Mustelidae > Mustela > Mustela lutreola. The sequence continues at coordinate 126,483,144 of NC_081290.1, read as the reverse complement.
CTTTGTTTTGTTGATTGTTTCCTTTGCTGTGCAGAAGCGAAGACCCAAAAATTCATTGTCACTTTTGTTTCCTTTGCCTTTGGAGACATATCTTGAAAGAAGTTGCTGTGGCAGATATCGAAGAGGTTACTGCCTATGTTCTCCTCTATGATCCTGATGGATTCCTGCCTCACATTGAGGTCTTTTATCTATTTTGGGTTTATCTTTGTGTATGGTGTAAGAGAATGGTCTTCTACATATAGCTGTCCAATTTTCCTAACACCATTTATTAAAGGGACTGTCTTTTTTCCACTGTATATAAAATACAGAGTTTTAATTCAAAGCTAAACTTAAAAGCAGTAGCCAAATATGATTTTAAAATAACTTTAGATATATGCCAGTTCAATAGGATCAACATTTTTATAAAAAACACGTGAATTTTTTTAAAAGTAGAATTTATAGGAAATATTTGAAAAGGACACATTTATGTGTTTATATAATTGATACTGGGCCAGAATATACTTCTCTAGACATTGGATAAAATTCTTAATGTGGTTTACGTTCTGGATTCAAATTCAGGGTCAGATGAGATGTTTTGTGGGCTTTTTTCCCCCTCCTCTCCATTCTCTTTAATCGCACCTTTTGCATTTATCAATAATCACGAGTGACTTTTTTGCCATTGACCCTACTTGTGCTATTACAGTTCAGAACTCTCTAGATCCTCACTGCATTTGGTCTGCCATTTAATGTCCCACCTTTGTGTGTGTACATGCTGTGGGGTGGTGTCAGAAGGGATCTGAAAATCTATCTTTTACCAAATGTACTCGTTAGGCAAATCAAGTGCAAGAAGCCGAGAAAGTAGAAGGAAAGAAAGTGGGAGCAGCTGTATTTTTAATGAGATCCCTCAGAGAGTTAAGCAAATTCAGGTGAGGCAGAAGAAATAAGGGATAACTGTGGAAAGGATCCTTGGCTTCGATTTCAATCAAACAAGGAAGAACAGGGCAGATGAGTGGGTGATTTTCTCACTAAACAGAGAAGATGGAACTTGTTTACCAGAATTGCTAATAGAGTGGGGGAGATGGTGACATAATTGCAAGCTGAAGAGAGAAGGAAAAAAGAAAGCAGAGTGAAGAGTTCATCTTAAACTGGAGAAGAGATGAAGATCAGCGCCTGATGATGAGTGCAAGCAGGAGCAAGTACTTTCATCTTTTTTTAAAATTAATTATTGTCATTATGTTATGTTAGTCACCATATAGTGCTTCATTAATTTTTGATGTAATGTTCCATGCTTCATTGTTTGCGTACAACACCCAGTGCTCCATGCAATCCATGCCCTGCTTAATACCCACCACTGGGCTAACACATCCCCCCACCTCCCACCCCTCTGAAATGCTCATTTCTCAGTATCCATAGTCTCTCATGGTTCACCTCCCCTTATGATTCCCCCACTCTTCTTTATTCCCTTCCTTCTCCTAATGTCCTCCATGTTATTCCTTATGTTCCATGTGTAAGTGAAATCATATAATAATTGTCTCTCTCTTCTTGACTTAGTCCTACCAGTCTATTCACTTCTTGAATCAGCTAATGACTCTGCCCGGTGTGGTGCATAAACAATTAATTCTTAAAGACTGAAAAAAAAAACCTAAATTAAATTAAATTTTTTAAAAATCTGAAACAGTGGATAACTGAAAATTAAGCCTACTTAGCACTCTAATCTTTATCTGGTTCATCTGAGAGCTCCCCAGCAGCTCTGGAAAGATGGTTAAGAGGAAGAAACGAGTCAGAATGGGAAAGGGAAGGTGATTAGGTAAGTCAGCTGTTATTCCTCTCAGGAATAGCCAAATTTTAAAACACTCTAGCTGAGGTTGTAATGTAATCCCAAAGAAGAGATCTTTCACAGAGAAATCTATGCCTCACGAGACTGACCCACTTCCTGAAATCTTTAATTTGTTGGGGAAGTCACTCCAGGACTTTCACTTACATCCCTTGAAATTTTTTAGTTTGCTTCCATATAACACTAAGTTTAATTTATAGTACTGAGTTTCCAATGTGTATAAAATATATCTAATCATGTTAATGTTCAGTGTTTTAAACACTATGGCAACTCTGAAAGGCTCCCAGAGACACATGCAGTTCCTCCGTTGTGTCAACAGGTGGTGCCATTCATTATACACAATCGTGTATTTTCCAGTTTATTTTTTAAAATAACAAATTCTAGTAATTTCTCAAAAATGTTAATATGAACAAATAATTTGCCTTTGTGTTTTATTGCATTTTTATGCTTCTGGAAAATCATTACTTCTGGAGGAGAGATTTTCTAATGTCTTATTTTGTCATTTTCACTGATTACTATTTCTGTTTAAAACAGCTTCATTTGTGGGGCACCTGGGTGGCTCAGTGGGTTAAGCCACTGCCTTCAGCTCAGGTCATGATCTCAGGGTCCTGGGGTCGAGTCCTGCATCGGGCTCTCTGCTCAGCAGGGAGCCTGCTTCCCCTCTCTCTCTCTGTCTGCCTCTCCGTCTACTTGTGATTTCTCTCTATCAAATAAATAAAATCTTTAAAAAAAAAAAAAAAACAGCTTCATTTGTATACAAAGTAACTTCAACCAGAAAAAGGCATCTTTACCCCCCAAATTTCATTTCAACTGCATTTTGAGTCACAGTGGTATAAAGAGAGAGAGAGAGAGAGAGAGAGAGAGATAAAAGCAAAGGCAATTCTCATCCAGGTGCATCACTAGGCAGTTCAGGGGTGGTTGTAAAACTGCAGATTTCTGTCAGGATTATCTCTTCCATTCTGAGAAAACGATTTCCAAATTATATTTTTTGGTTTCACTCTGAGATAGCTTCTCAACAGTCCATAAATACCCATAGCCGGTTCTGCCAGCATTTTTGGTTTGCAGATTATGCGTTTAATGAGACAAAACATAGCAACACAAACATTTAAATTGCCCCCATGTTTTACAACCTCAAGTGCTGTATTTTATATAAAGGCCACAAAATGAATATTGTTATTGGTGAAAATTGGATATACCCCAAGGACTCTGCATGCTGAACTTGAGAATGGAGCAGATTGGGAAACCAAAAGCATCTGCTGAGAAAGGTAGGTAAGGAGTCAACTCCGCAGAGCAGTTAACATGTTCATTCCTATAGGCTGGACATTAGCCAAGTGAAAGGGGGATTTTTTTTTTTTTTCATTTGGGAAGCCTGATTTCCAATATTACTTGGATATGAGTATAACAGTTTTTGTTACATAGGAAAGAAGCAATTTGTATGAGGGAGTCAAGCAAAAATAGTTTTAAAATATTGCTATGTGCTAGAATCTATTTTTTGGTTTTATTTTGTTCAGGCTTTTTTTGTGTGTGCTTTTGGGGTTTTTGGAGGAGGTTCTATTTCTCATGTGCCTATAAGTTTTATTTTTAAAATACAGCAAAATGTGTTTGATGTTCCTCAAAATGCTTCTCTAAAGATCAGTGTTCAAAGCAATTATGCCACTTGGCATAATTACGTAACATTTACTTCAGTCAGGAAAGTAAGACGTTTCTTTGCTTTGCTTGCAAAGCCGTTTATTAAACCAATTTTAACCTTCCTCATGGTAATATTTCACCTTGTATCATTCATGTACAATAATAATTATTTACAGAACTCTTTTAAAAACTTAGCAAATGATTAAGAATATGCCAGTAAAACCAAAGCAATTGTGAAGGAGTAGATCTATATTAAACAAGCTGATTTTCAATAGATAAGCTTGAAACATATTTTTCAAGGTAATTCTTGCAAACAGCAATACTTTAGTTGGCCAGTTACTGGTCACTAGATTACTCTTCCCCTTCTAATAGCTTTGGGCTCTATACTAGGAAGGGTACCAGATGCCCAGAGACTTTGTCCTTTTGTAGGTCAATCCTTCATGTTTGTAACTAGTGACTAAGTAATACACAAAATAACATTGTTAAATTTATTTTGCTAGGTAATAATAATAACTACAGCTTTTCTTATATTTCCGGTTTTGCCCAGGGACAGTGTCTGTTACTTCATACATACATTACCTAATTCAATATTAAAAACAACAGAATGTGGGAATATTACAAAATTCTCTTCTAAACTTGAGCTAATCAGATGAATACAAAATTTACTGCTAAGTGTATAGTCTGTAAAATAATCATAATATAATTTGTATTTCTGTCCTAACACTCTGCAAATGAAATGGAGTCCCTTAGAAAACAATTATAGGTATCTTTTACATATCATGACGTAAGCTCAGCTAATTGATGGGACCTAGGAAGAATTAAATCATGATTTAATGATAAGCCACACTTGAAACCTTTTAGAAATAAATTGATGCTGATCAAATGACAGAAATAATGTTTCTTGAAGCAAAAAATATATAAAAGTCAATTCACTTAATTATGGCATTTGTGAGGCCTTTAAAAATTCCATGTTTAAAATCCCTTACTATTTTGCCACTTGCTGAATCACTAGTAAATTAGCAGAATAACAAAAATAGCTAAGAAAAATTGAGTACTTAGCATGGTTCAGATGATGTGCAAAGCCAGCCCCAAGTATTATCTTATTTAATACTCACAATCTCATGAAGCAAAGACTGTTCTCCCATCCGATGGAAGAGGAGCCATGTATTAGAAAGATTAAGGAACTTGGCACAGTGTAGACCAGGAACCTGGTATTTCTGTTTCAAAAACCATCTCATTCTCTGAGCTGTTTGCAGCCTTCTTTCAGTAAAAAACTTCTCCATGTCTTCTAGAGAAAATAAAAACAAGTGAAACCAACAAATTCAGAATATATTATATATTGCCAGGTAAAAATATGGTCTACCTTTATCAGTCCTTATCAATCAATATAAATAAACATGAGTTAATTGATTATTGATAGTTTGGAAAAAATTCACTTTCTCAAGAGTCTGAAGATAGACTGCTTCACTGATGACACAACTTTAAATATTCTGGACTAAATTAGCCAGCTGAAGCAAAATAGACATGTTTTGAAGCCTATGGAGCTACAGAAGATCAGCCTCACAATACATTACTGTAGGACCCAAATTAATTGAAGGTCAGGTTGCCTTTTAACCCCACTTATTACCCTTTAACCCCACTTATTAGCTTCATTGTGTTCGTGACATCTAAGGGACCTTGTGATTCTTCAACAAGAAACTGTATTTTATTTATTCATTTATTTATTTTTAACATTTTATTTGATTATTTGAGAGAAAGCGCACACTCACGGGTCACTCAAGTGACGGGAGAGGCAGAGAGAGAGGGAGAAGCAGACTCCCTGCTGAGCAGGGACCACCCCCCACCCCCCAACTAGATTCCAGGACTCTGGGATCTTGACCTGAGCTGATGGCAGACTTCAGGTCTGTTTCTCAGGTGCCCCGAGAAATTGTATTTCAAAAATGAAAACTAATTTTTTGAAGATTATGAGTTGCAAGCCACCCATTCGATCAGACCCATGCTATCAATTCTTCTACTTCCTGATGCCTAAAGAAACCATGTAACCCAAGGTGGATTTTGAATATTGATGTATTCCAACCTAAAAAGGGTAACCTGTTTGAACTTCTTAGAGTTGTGTTTCTCACAGATAGCATTAAGGATTTCTGACTCATTACTTTTGTTTGGTTTAATATTTTGGTAAACTTAAGGACTCATGGAAAAGATAAAGCTATGCCTTTCAAAGAAACCGCTGCCCTCTCCCACTGATCGAAAGAAGTTTGACCATGACTTTGCCATCTCCACTTCCTTTCACGGGGTGCACAACATCGTTCGCAACCAGAGCAGAATTCGCAAGCTGATCTGGTTGGTGGTAGTCTTGGGCTCAGTCTCACTCGTTGTATGGCAGATCTACAGTCGCTTGGTCAACTACTTCACATGGCCCACCACGACGTCGATAGAGGTTCAGTATGTCGAAAAGATTGACTTCCCAGCTGTGACATTTTGCAATTTAAACAGGTAAAAATTCTTCTTTAAGTAGTAATAAGTCTCTACAACATTGCTCATATAACCTTTCTTGTGTCACTGACAATAGAGTTTTATCATGTGATAGTTAATGTACCTAAACCCATCAACTTCTTAAATTAGACCTAAAAACCCAAATATAGAAGGGGAAAGAAGCTTATTTGGTTTCTTCTTTCTTTTATTCTGTCTTTCTTTCTGTAATTATTTACTAGACATCATACCAAACCCTGTGGCTAGATCAATGTAAAAGTTTGGATCTTTGCACTTAAAGAGTTTGTTAATTAGCAAAAAAGGAGAGAAGCATATACAGTCCCAATGCAACATATATGATTGTTGCTCTGAAAGCACAAGGGACAGGCTGTGTCCAGGGTGTCATGGAAGTCCGAGTATCAAGGATGCCCTAGACATGTGCTTAATAACAGTTTCTAGGTGGAGATGAGGAAGAACCTGAAGAGAGAACCATGGTACAAAAGTAATTTAGAGACAGGGAATGTTCCAGTGCATTTGTGATTAGACCCTTAATATAACAGAGGCAGACCAGCTTCACAGACCTGGGACCTGTGCAGTCACACAGGGCCCTGAGCTCAGGTCACTTGGCGTAATGCTCTGCTATTCTTGAATCCTTAACTACAACTCCCTCCAGAAAATAGCAATTCAACAACTACACTACATCTCCTGTAGGAGCATAGCCGTTCCCCTTGAGGCCTTCCAGAGAAAACCCTATACTTGCCTCCTATGGATGAGCCTGAAAGGTCACATGTAGGATTTTTTTTGGGGGGGTTGTGGTGATTTCCTAGAACCACCCCTGACCAATCTTCTGAGCTTAAACTTTTGTATGTATAAATTATAACTATATAATATTAGCTACACATGTTTGCTGTTACATTAGATGAGATAATATATACACCATTTTGTCTCATTCCTGGGATCTTCCTCAGACAGGTGCTCCGTATGTATTGGATATTATAGCACATTTGTGTGACTGCTAGATATGTGTCAAGATGTGTATCAAGGTCCCAAAGAGTAAAAGCAAATCAACACCCCCCCCCAGAGATTTTCAGTATTATTGTCTATGTTAAGTGGTCTGTGTTCTAATACAAGCAAAGATTAGTGGAAGAGATCTGTTATAAAATAAAACGTAGCTACTATTTTGAGAATGGTAGTATGAGAAAGTTCACAGATCTTCTCTTTAGAGAAATAATCATCATTGGTAAATTTTTTTTTGTTTGTTTGAAAAAGCAATCATTAAGGGGTAAAACTTCAAAATATCAAGAACTCTTATACCTCAAAGCAAACAAACAAAAATCCCCATAAAACTTAATGACCCAATTTAAAAATGTACTAAGGATTAAAATAGACATTTCTTCAGAAAAGATACAGAAATGGCCAGCAGGTATATGAAAAAAAAATTCTCAGTGTCACTAAACATTAGAGAAATGCAAACAAACACCACAATTAGATACCACCTGTCAGGATGGCTATTATTAAAATGGACAAACAAAAAACAAACAACCAAAAACCAAAATCAACAACAAAAACCAAAGACAGCAAGTGTGGGTGAGGATGTGAAGAAACTGTAATATTCATACACTGTTGGTGGGAATGCACAAGGGAGCACCCACTATGGAAAACAGTGCAGAGGCTTCTTAAAGAATTGAAAATAGATTTACCGTATAATCCAACAATTTCATGTCTAAGTATACATCCAAAAGAATTTAAAACAAGATATCACAGAGATACTAACATTCCCATACTGATTGCAATAGTATCCGTAATACCTAAAATGTGGAAACAAACTAAATGCCCATTGATAGATAAGCAGATAAACAAAAATGTGCATACACTGATACATTATTTAGCCTTAAAGAAGAAGGAAGTTCTGCAATGAGAAACAGCATGGATACACCTTGAGGACATTATGCTAAATAAAATCAGCCAGTCGCAGAAGGGCAAATACTACATGATTCCACTTTTGTGATGTATCTGAAATAATCAAATTCATAAAACCAAAGAGTAGAATGGTGGTTGCCAAGGACTGAGGGAAAGGGAACAGAAATGGGGAGTTAGAAATCATTATGCATTAAGTTTATATGACTGTACAAGATGAAGAAGCTTTAGAGACCTGCTGGGCAACATTGTACCTATAATCAACAATACTGTTTTTTACACTTAAATTGTTAAGAGAGTAGATTTCATGTTGAGTGTTCCAGAAAGAAGAAAGTTGTTGTTCTTGTTGTTGTTGTGGTGGTGGTGGTGGTTGTTTTTAATTACATAAAAAGCTTCTGCACAGCAAAGGAAACAGTCAACAAAACAAAAAGGGAACCCACAGAATGGGAGAAGATATTCACAGATGACACTACAGACAAAGGACTGATACCCAAGATCTATAAAGAACTCCTTAAACTCAACACTCAAAAAACAGATAATCACGTAAAAAAATGGGCAGAAGACATGAATGGACACTTCTCCACAGAAGACATACAAATGGCTACTAGATACATGAAAAAAATGTTCATTCATCAAAACACATTGAGATAACCACCTTACACCAGTTAGAATGGCAAAAATTAACAAGACAGTAAACAACATGTGTTGGAGAGGATGTGGAGAAAGGGGAACCCTCTTATGCTGTTGGTGGGAATGCAAATTGGTGCAGCCGCTTTGGAAAACAGTGTTGAGATTCCTTAAGAAATTAAAAACAGAGCTACCCTATGACCCTGCAATTACATGACTGAGTACTTACCCCAAAGATACAGATGTAGTGAAAATAAGGGCAACCTGTACCCCAATGTTCACAGCAGCAATGGCCACAGTCACCAAACAGTGGAAAGAGCCAAGATGCCCTACTATAGCTTTTCTCAATTCAGAAAGTCCTAGCAAGGGCTCAAACACCTTGTGTCTAATGCCAAGCTTCACCCTAATCAGAAATATGTGCATGACAAAGCAAGAAAAATTTAAGGGGCCTTGATTAATTCTTAGAGTCTTTTCTGAAGTAAGGTACAATTTAATTGTGAATGGGTCTATTAGAATCCCTGAGTTTAACAGACACCAGAATGCATTATTATAGGCTAGGATTTGATGGGTGACAGGTAAACAGTCTTTCATAAATGGGAAAAGCACAGTTGTGAAGGCAGTCTCTTTTTGAACCTTATGTGAAAGTTGAAGATCTAGAAATTTATTCCCTTAAAATTGTCTGTGCACACGTATCCTCAGGTCTATACACATCCCAATTTGAAGACCATTATTCTAAACTGTAATGCCTCCAATTCACAGGAGAGAAAGTAAGGTGTACCGTTGCAGTTTCCTTAAAATTACTAGTTAGGGACTGAAAAAGATGTCTGCTGTTCGCTCCTAATGTCTGTACTCTTGCTAAACTAACTTATTAGCCGGAATCAATACCTGAGTTGAGGAAATTTTGCCAAGAGATCTCAGATTATTAGGAAGGATTTAATTCTTTTTAATTTTATTTATTCATTTGACAGAGAGAGACACAGAGAGAGGGGGAACAGAAGCAGGGGGAGTGGGAGAGGGAGAAGCAGAATTCCCACTGAGCAGGGAGCCTAGTGAAGGCCTCAGTCATAGGACCCTGGGATCATGACCTGAGCCAAAGGCAGACGCCCAACAACTGAGTCACCCAGGTGCCCAGGAAGGGTTTACTTTTTACCATTGGTACCAGGGGCCAGTGCAATGTATATGACAGCCTAGAGTAAATAATTTTTGTAACATTCCCCTCCTTTATATAACAAAATTATTTTCAGTTACAATATGAAATTAAATATACAGCAATAATGGCCTATGTGTATTTGTTCTAAATTTTTAATTAAGTAAATATAGTACAAAAATAGGAAAGAAATAATGCACTGATAATTTTTAACATTAATGTATTTTTGAAATAAAAAGGAAGACCTTTATTTTGGATCTGTTAGTGTGATGAATAATTTTAGCACTGTAGCTTCCATTTTTCAGCCTTTTGCAAATTTGTCAATGGTTTCATCAAAATTGCATTCTTTATATATTCTTGTTCAATATTCAACACAGCTGGACTTGTTGGTATTATTTCATTCACATTTGACTGAAAAATACTTACAAATTTTAAGCCTGAAAATTTCTTTACCACAAAACAATGACTTGAACTCATCAGGATACATTTGCCAGAGATTTATAAAAATCACACCTCACAATACATTCCAGGAATTTCAAGACTGCTTTTGGTTTTGTTCCTGTGGGACCTATCCTCAAATGTTCCTGTGTCAAACGTGTTCACTAAACTATCTTCAGCATAAAATTAATCACGGATTTCCATTATATTATATTTTGGGGAAAAAAACACACCTCCGAAATTTGTTTTCTTCTACTAAAGACAGAAATAAAATAAATAAAAAATAAAACCAGAAATAATGATGGGATAGAGTGAATTTGGATGTTATTTGAGCTATTGTACTAGAATGAATAACTTGAGTTCTGTTTATCTTCACAGTAGTCACTGTGCTTCTTTGTTTATTCCAAACCTACTGCTTAAATATGAGGTAAGGGATTTTAAAGGTTTTATTTATTTATCTGACAAAGAGATAAAGAGAGCACAAGTAGGAGAGTGGCAGGCAGGGGGAGAGGGAGAAGCAGGCTCCCTGCTGAGCAGGGACTCCAATGTGGGGCTCAATTCCAGGCGGGAACATGAGCTGAGCTGAAGGCAGCTGCTTAACTGACTGAGCCACACAGGGGCCCCAGGGATTTTAAATAAAAGATAAAATCATGACTCTTATACAAAAATGAAATGGGCACATGTCAAAGATTTTATTTTCATAGAATACTATAAGATACTTAAATTTTCTTGTAGGAGAATCCAAACAGCAGACATTCTTCTCTATTTTTCTTCTCCATAAAATGATCTGTAAAATATATATTTCTTGCTAACACATGCTAGACTTAGATCAGTTTTGGTGGGATCCAATGAAGGTCTGAGTCAAGCATCAATTTGGACATCAGACGAAATGTATGCATTTGGGTCACAAAATCTGGGGATGTGTAGTTAGAGGCGTTAGCACATGCATTCATTAACTGGCTATCAATTATTAACTTATTGAAACAAAACAACACATTCTTATTACTATTTTCTTTGCCTCTTACCAGTGTATGTTAAATAAAAGAGTATGGCAAACTCTAAGCAAGATTTCTAAAATAATAGACTTGGGCAGGATTTAAGTCAAAAATATACTCAGAGCAAGACACTTTGGTGTTACATTGAACGATATGTCTCATAACTTTTTTTACTTCATTTGTTCCAAATATTGGTAGCTTTATCCATTAACTCTAGTTCATCGCCTAGATCACCTTCATGGTCTCAACTATTATGGTGTAATAAGGTTTTTTTTTAAAGAAAACATTCCATAATCATGGATCAGAAGAATAAACATTGTTAAAATGTCTATGCTGCCCAGAGCAATGTATACTTTCAACACCATCCCAATCAAAATACCAATGGTGTTTTTCAAAAATCTGGAACAAACAATCCTAAAATTTAAATGGAACTAGATAAGACCTCAAATCTCCAAGGAAATGTTGAAAAAGCAAAACAAACCTGAGGCCATCACATTGCCTGATTTCAAGTTATATTACAAAGCTGTGATCACCAAGACTGCATGGTGCTGGCACAAAAACAGACATATAAACCAACAGAACAGAATAGAGAGCCCAGATATAGACTCTCAATTCTAATCAATAATCTTTGACAAAGCAGGAAAAAATATCCAATGGAAGAAAGACAATCTCTTCAATAAATGGTGCTGGGAAAACTGGACAGCCACATGCAGAAGAATGACACTGGGCCATTCTCTTACACCATACACAAAGATAAACTCTAAATGGAAGAAATACCTGAATGTGAGACAGGAATCCATCAAAATCCTAGAGAAGAACATAAGCAGTAACCACTTAGACATTGGCTACAGCAAATTCTTTCAAGACACATCTCCAAAGTCAAGGGAAACAAAAGTGAAAATGAACTTTGGGGACTTCATCAAGATCGAAAGCTTCTTCACGGCAAAGGAAACAGTCAAAAAAACAAAGAGGCAACCCACAGAATGGGAGAAGATATTTGCAAATGACACTACAGACAAAGGGCTGATATCCAAGATCTATAAAGAACTTCTCAAACTCATCATCCAAAAAACAGATAATCAAGTCGAAAAATGGGCAGAAGACATGAGTAGACACTTCTCCAAAGAAGACATACAAATGGCTAACAGACACATGAAAAAATGTTCATTATCATTAGCCATCAGGGAGATTGAAATCAAAACCATACTGAGATACCACCTTACACCAATTAGAATAGCAAAAATCAACAAGGCAAGAACCAACAAATGTTGGAGAGGCTGAGGAGGAAAAGGAGCTCTCTTACACTGTTGGTGGGAATGCAAATTGGCGCAGTCATTTTGGAAAACCGTGTGAAGGTTCCTCAAAAAATTAAAAATAGAGCTATCCTATGACCCTGCAATTGCACTACTGGGTATTTACCCCCAAAGATACAGATGTAGTGAAAAGAAGGGCCATATGAACCCCAATGTTCATAACATCAATGGCCACAATATCCAATATATAGAAAGAGCCAAGAGGTCCTTCAACAGAGATTGGATAAAAAAGATGTGGTCTATATACACAATGGACTATTTCTCAGTCATCAGAAAGTATGAATACCCAACTTTTATATTAACAGGGATGATACTGAAGGAGATTATGTTAAGTGAAATAAATCAAGCAGAGGAAGTCAATTATCATATGGTTTCACTTATTTGTGGAACATAAGGAATAGCATGGAGGACATTAAGAGAAGGGAAAATGAAGGGGGAGAAATCAGAGTGGGAGACGAACCATGAGAGACTATGGACTCTGGGAAACAAACAAAAGGTTTTAGAAGGGGGGTGTAGGAGGATGGGTAAGCCTGGTAATTGGTATTAAGGAGGGCATGGATTACAGAGAGCACCCAGTGTTATACGAAAACAATGAATCATGGAACATTACATCAAAAACTAATGATGTACTGTATAGTGACTAACATAACACAATTAAAAAAGTATTTTAAAACGTCCTCCCTTTAACCCTATTTATCTATTATATTTATACCTCCTACACATGTGAAAATTACTTCATTTCTCTGTATAATTGTTTTGAAAAGAATCCAATGAACATCGTGGGAAGTAGTATTGACTCTCAGCCTGGGTAGAAACCCCAAAGTTGCAGGGTTTTGGAGCAGATCCCTGGCATAGTGTCATCATTCAGAGAGATGGAAAGCTGAAGGAAGTTCAAGGTCCATCCCTCAATTAGGGCTACCACTGTGATCCCCCTCCCAGATCACTTGCAAATGTAGACTATTAACTCCGCAAAGATTACTAGGAACACTGCTGACCAAGAAAAGCAAGGTTTTGGGGTATACTCTTATCAGGTAGAATACCACCATGGGTAAGGAAAGGGGAAGTCAGAGGAGGATATGCATAAGAATGTAGAACATAGGCTGGTGGATATAGACAGGCCTTCAAGGCTTATAGCTGGTTAAATAAGAGATTCTACTCAGACCTGACCGTGAAAATGGTTTCTCGCCTCTAAAAAGATATATGATGCTGGTTTGGGTGTATTTTTTATTTTCCATGTTTTGTATGTATACTCTACCTTGATTGAGAAAGGGTTTAATGTGGCTTATAGGAGAAAGCAAAATTACATGATAAGAGAAAGTGAAGATAAAATATAAAATCTGGGACAGAAAGGAAGTCCAGGAGTGAGGTCACATTTACACAAACCCAGCACCACATGGCTCTGTGTACTTAGCAAGCGAGAATACACTCCTCGTTCTATGCTTTCTAACAACAAATTTGAATGAAGAGTATTTGTCCAGTTTCAAGGTTTATAATACTCAAAATATGAAAATATTAATCATATTTTGGAAAGTATATGGTGTATGCAAATAAACTACTATACACAAGGCAATGTGGAACTTGATCAGCGAAAGAAGGGAATCACAGATTACTTATTGTAGCTAGGGCGAATAGATTCCTTCTCCTTTAATTGCCAGGAAAATACTTGGACAGTGATGGGGGGCATTAATTTCATGAATGTTTACATAACTTTCACTATATTCCAGACACATTTCTAAATGCTTTAAGAAAAATAACTTGACCATCAAAATAACATTTTGAGGTAGGCTTTTAACATACCCTGATTTTACAAGTGAGAAAACTGAGTCACAGTGAGATGAAGTCACTTATTGGCTGTAACAATCAGGGCTTCCTTGGAGAACAAGAGCCCTATGAGTGACACAGAATGAATTTAGTATAAGGATTAAGTCCACTATACGTTGGGGTTGATTAAGCAGTTTTTGAAAGTCTCTTGCCTCCATTTCTGGTGTTGGGCTTGAAATCAGCAAGATCAGCAGTCAGAAAGGAAAACAGATCTGAAGGGAAGGAAGAAATAGGAACTAGGAAGGTGTGTCTCTCTTCTTCGCCACCCCTGATCTCAGTAGGGTAAGCCACCTGCAGGATGAACTGGCACCTTCTCCAGGTCGCACTCTGATTTGATCCGAGAGTTGAAGCAGCTGAAGGAAGCAGGAAGAGCTCCAGTCCTGGCTGTTACCCCATATCAACAAGTTGAGTCAGGAGATGTACCAGAAAGTACGTCTGAGACTGAAGTTCTTACTGTACTATTGTAACCAGATATACACAAGGGAGATGTTGGAAAATAATTCCAACATAACTGCTTTGGCAGAGTACAAAGCCACAATGACAGAGCTGGCATTCGAACCTGGGAAATCTGGCTCCTGAGTCTATATTCTTAGCAACTTTACATTCCCACTTCTCTCTTCATGTTGGGTCTTGAAGATCCATTAGGATGTATCCAGATCTAGGTCTGTAAAGTCTTCTAGGTAATTGAATGACAAGTAAAAATGCAAGGCAGATTTCAGATGTGGCAAAGAACTCTTAGAAATTCAGTTTTCCCTAAATGTATTGTATGAATGAAGGAGAAGGTAACTTTAGATAAGCTGGAGAAGCTGATAGGGCCCAGATTTTTGGTGTCTGTCCTCTAGTTAATAGACAGTCTTTGCTATTCTAAATATTGCCTTTTTTTCCCCTAATAGGTTCCAAACAGAAGCTGCAGCCAAATTTGGTATTATTTTTTTCTTATGGAATATTGTCTACAAAGTTCTCCATCTTCAGGAAATCAGGTCCAATTACACTGGCTTTAAAGATGCTATTGATTTTCTCACAAGTCATCAAAACTTCAGCATTACAGAGTTTGTAAAAAAAAATGGTTTTTATCTCAACAGTAGCACACTGTTGGAATGTGACTTTTTTGGAAAGCCATGTGGCCCACAGGTAACAATTTGATATTTCTTCAAATATCATCAACATAATAAACCACTGCACTGTACTGTTTCACACGGAGATGAAGTTTACTTCCACAGAGAATCAAACAAAATTTGCTGAAAGAGGCTATTTCATTAGTTCAGCCTTATGACATCATGGGGTATAGAATATACATGGAACATACTTCTTTTTCCAAGTGATTAGTTAAGAGAAGCCAGAGAAAGAATGCATCGGGTTAATTAACAGGGAACTCTTGAGAGTAGGACTGGCTTCAGAATAGGCTCAACCAAGACACTTTGACAATATCACTAACATTCTCTCTCTCTTTCTATCTCGTGACTCACGTTAGTTTTTCCCCTGTGTGAATTCTCCTCACAGAGCCATGATGATTGCTGACAACCCTCACCTCTCATTATCATATGTTAACACTCCAGTATCCTCTTAATAATTCCGTGCAAGACTGATTAGCTTTGTGTAGGACACATGTCAGTTCCTAAACCAGTTACTGAAGTGAGGGAATAGGGTATTCAGATTGGCCCAGTTTTTATCATATGGGTGCCTATGTGGTATTGGCATTTGGAGGATACCAATGGTGGTGGCGGGGGGAACCCTCAAAGAGCCTTCTCCCTAGGTAAGAATACATGCTTCCATGAATCCTTACTAAACCACACAAATAATTTTTAAAAACATGTTTATTTACATAAAAAATCTCAGATAATCACATATAGATTGACACAGGCATATTAAAAAAAAAAACAAAACCTGTTAATGAACACAAACCAGAATCACCACATTACCTCTTCTGTCTGATATTTCTGCATTCTCGTTTAGACATCTGATTTTTTTTAAAGTTAGAACAACTTCAACTTCAAAAGTCGCCAAAATACCTAACTAATTACATTTCATTTGGTTCATTTTCATATTGAGGACTTTGCACATGTCTTCACTGAATATGGAAATTGTTTTACTTTTAATCATGGTGAAAATATTCAAGCAAAGGAAAAAGTGAGTGTCTCTGGAAGAGGTTTAAGCTTGCTCTTCAATGTCAATCAGGTACTGAACTTTCTTAAACCTTGCCAGGCATCAAACAAATAAGAATGTGCAGAGGTTTCAAAAGATTTGATCAAAATATTTTGCCCTGTCATATTGGTCCCACAGTTGGTATTATTTCAGTTTTTGTTAACCTAGCCTGAAGTCTCATGGATGCAAATATTGACATAGAGATTAAAAAATTAAAATTTAGAGGCATAATCTGGACATTTTTAGCTATACTACTGACCATCATTTTCGTGGCTCCAGAAATGTTCATACCACAAAATAAGGAAGCCAAAAGTTTCTCAACCACAATGTATATAGTTAATTTAAAATGACTTTATGTATTTTAAGAATATTTTTAGAAAGACTTTTATGTAAAATAGGTAACATGTTTTAGAAAGAAGTCATGCATGCACATTTGACAAACCATGGAATCTAAAGGATGACTAAAAAAATACTCATTGTATAAAGAATGCTGTATAAACTGACTGCCTAAGCCTAGTTTCTACAGACTTGTAATTGGTCCAAGAAGTCTTTAAGTGTTTAGGCCTGAGAGGCAGATGTCCAGAAACCTAAGGAATACAGTGGTTGTCAGCTTTCAAGGGTACTTGGTGTAGCTCTCCCCTCCAAGAGTAATTCTTATGTTGTATCTTACACAACTGTTTTTAGTATTATACATTCAGGGATATTCTGCTTCATTATTATGGTTTTATGTATGAAGATTCTGAAATGCTGATAAATTAGGCATCCAAAGTTATATGATTAATGTGAAGTTGAGAAGTAAACCTGGTTTCTCCAAATCCCATTAAAGTATCTTACCTCTCAATCCAAATGAATAAGGCCATGGGCTAATTTCAAAGAGTTTTTCTTTAAGGCATGTTCCATAACTTCCTCTGTATCCCACTCAAGATACTTTTTTCCTAACACAGTACTGCAACAGTATAGTGCATATATATATGTGTGTGTGTGTGTGTGTGTGTGTGTGTGCATATATATACACACACATATATATATAGTCTTATCTAAAAATATATATATATATATATTTATTTGTACTTATATTTTATTTATATTTGCAGGACACTTAAATACTAGCCATATAGTCTGTTTAGATATTATATTATGAATTTTACAAGCTAGAATTTCCCAAATATTTTTAGAATGCAATTAAAATCTGCAAATGCAAAGTAATATTCCATAAGTAAATGGCTCTTAAATACTTGCCCAAACTAGCCAGTTGAGTGTTTCTTAGAAAGCCATAACAGACTGAGGAGAAACAGGGTCCTGAGCTACAAAAAGGATATTAAGCATGTTTATTAAGT
Source organism: Mustela lutreola (assembly GCF_030435805.1). Taxonomy (NCBI): domain Eukaryota; kingdom Metazoa; phylum Chordata; class Mammalia; order Carnivora; family Mustelidae; genus Mustela; species Mustela lutreola. The sequence continues at coordinate 126,465,496 of NC_081290.1, read as the reverse complement.
GTAATTACATATGCAGTTGATCCATTCATGGAAAAATATCATCATATTCCCAAACCCTTTCTTTCGTTTTATAATCTGAAATTATAATCTGAAATTATTAAGTCAGACAGTCCCTGACTTAACAATGTCTCCACTTATAATTTTTCAACCTTACAAATGGTGCAAAAGGGATATGCATGCAGTCGAAGTCATACTTCAAATTTTGAATTTGGATCTTTTCTTGGTCTAATGATATGTGGGACAATCTCTTATGATGTTGGGCTGAGGCAGCTCTCAGCTAGCCACGCTATCACCAGGTAAGTAACTGATAACACTTGCAATCATACTACACCCATAGAACCATTCTGGTTCTCACTTTTGGTTTCATAGGCAATAAATTACACAAGATGTTCAACATTCTACTAATAAATAGGTTTTGTGTTAGATAATTTTGCCCAGCTCTGGGCTAAAGTGAGTGCTCTAAACATGTTTAAGATAGATTAGGCTAAACTATGATATTCTGTAAACCAGGTGTCTTAAATGCATTTTTGCTTTGCGATATTTCTTCTTTACAGTGGGCTTATCAGTATGTAACCTCACTGTAAGTCAAGGAAGATCTTTAATAACAAGATACCACAAGTTTAGGGTTCATTTTTTTCATCTGGTCTAGGATTTATTGACGAGCACTGGTGTTAAAAACATAGTGTATGTCTTCACTCTTGGGGGAAATGAATTTCAATTTTAAATAAGGCCAGAGATTTTAACTGCAAGAAGAAGAAAGGAGCCAAATGATTTTCTAAAACAAACAAAGTGAAGCGAATAGGCAAGAAAGAAGCAACTAAAAGACCACAAGGGGAAGAGAGCGCCCTGGGAAATCAGACAATTAGCAGTCATGATATGTTCTATGGTATTCATGTAAGGCGAAGGTAATCTATGGAAACTGTTAACTCCTTGACATGTGATTCAACCATGAAAAGTACATCTTAGGGGGTTATTTTTCAGTTTGCATATAAAAAGAAATTGGATATTGTTAGGAAATATTTAATTTTTAAGTAGGTCAAATGCTATCACAAGATAATAAAATGAAATCTTGAACTTGTGTAGAATTGATATGTTTGTCACTGGGGAAAATTTGGGGTCATTTCTTTCAGGAGGAATTCACTGATGACCCAGCCCTCGGTTTTGTTGATGCTGGAATCATCTTTGTTATCCATTCACCAAAGAAGGTGCCGCAGATTGATGGCTTAGGCTTGTCGTCACCTGTAGGAATGCATGCGCGAGTAACAATCCGCCAAGTCAAGGTAAATAGATATACAAGGTCTAGAATTTGACGGAGTCAAGTAGGGTAATAAATGGATATACACCCAAATAATACTTCCACTAGAAACCTCTTTCTGCCATGCTATTAGAAGACCTCTGGAAGTTTTACATTTCGCTTCATTTCAGATTCTTTTCCATTACTAGGAGGTACCTATGTAGTAATATCAGTGAATTCACATGTACAATATAAATAAAAGCTGGGAAGCCTGGAAAATTCAAGGTAACTTCAAATTTCATTAGAAATGGAAAGGATCAGGAAATATGAAGAGAAACTTGAGTTGTTGAATTGTGCTTTATCTCAATGGGATGTTCTGGGAAGAAGAAAAATAAGTGGGAAGAGCAAGGAATCTTGGAGTCAGGCATGTTGTGGATTCCCATTTGCCAGCCGCTTGCTCTACAATTTCCTTAATTACTGTCCTGAAATTCTATCTCCTCTCTCTGAGAAAAAGACATTTTTTTCATAGTTATTATAGCAACTACAACATTTAAGTGAACAACATCAAGAAAGCACTTACCAGGACACCTAGGTGGCTCCGTAGGCTATGCATCTAGCTCTTGATTTCAGCTCATGATCTCTGGGTCTTGAGATGGAGCCCCATGCTGGGCTCTGCCCTCAGCGGGGAATCTGCTTGAGGTTCTCTCTCCCCACTCCCTCTGCACCTTCTCCTGTGCTCTCTTTCTCTCAAACAGATAAATAAAATCTTAAATATTGTTTTTAAAAAACCATTTACCATATTACCTGGCACATAGTAAATGCTCAGTAAAAGATTTTTTGCCTGTCATTTTGATTGGTGTTTTGTGGGTGAACCTATGAATATGGTAACATGTTATTTCCATAAATGATACTATTTTTTATTACGTGATTTAATATTTAGAGCAGTCAGTCTGTGTGATTTTATTGATTCATTTTAGGTACAGAGTATTTGGGATATGTGTTAAAGGACCACTGTTATATTTACCTTTGGTGATTTTCAGGCTAAAAGAGTAAGCAATGCAGGCAAATGTAGTCAATTAAAAAAAAAAGTATCAAAGAGCTCCAAGAGAAAAGTAAAAAAATATATATTAGCTTCTCTTATTGGAATGGAAATGTGTGGATTGTCTCAGATATACCTCCTGAGCCACGTGTTTATTTTCTCTTAGACAGTTCATCAAGAATACCCCTGGGGAGAATGCAATCCTAACATCAAGCTACAGAATTTTAGTAGCTATAGCACTTCTGGTTGCTTGAAGGAATGTAAAGCTCAACACATACAAGAACAATGTGGATGTTTACCTTTTCTGCTTCCTGGTAAATAAAGAATGACAAATTTCCTCTTATGCAAGCTTAACCTGAATCATGGAAAATAACATACCATAAAATTGTTTTCCATTCTTATGAAATCTATGTCAGAAAGTCGTCTCCTTGACACGTATAACCCCCACCAACAGATCTTAAATCGTGGAAACAGGCCAGAGATTGCCAGAAAAGAAAAGAGAGTCAAGTTAGTCTCCAGTTCTTATTTCCAGGATGTAAAATTGGGTACTCTTAAGTATCTAAGATTGATCGTCCCCATTTTCTCAATTTGAAAGAAAAATTAGATCATCTATAAAAATGTGAATCAACCCTGAATATGTCATTATTGGGAAATTCTTTTCTTTATCGTCAGAAAACAAACAAACAAACAAACTCCAGGCTCCCTTTGTGAACAATCTGGAACATTTCCAGAGCCAGGGACATCAGCAGCAAACACTGAAGAAGGCCATAGAGCAGAGTGGGTGGGTCAGAGCTGGACACTGAACCAGGCTGCTCATCTCAGCTACGCAAGTTCTCCTCTCCATGACCTTAGACTAAACCTCTCTGTACTTCTTATAAAATGGGGGAGAATCCTAACAGTGTCCTACCTTAGAGGATTGTCATACAGATGAAAGAAGTATGTAAGTGGTTTGAAACATGTAAGTGGCCTGATACAGAATACATTCTATATAAGCCTTGGTTATTTTTATTCAGATTTGCCTCATACCCCCTGGCCAGCAAATACATAAAGAAAGACAGAGTGGGTTAAAGGCAATACCAGTTTAATTTTTTTTTAATTGGCTGTTGTGGCCCATCTCACACATACAGGTGCGCACATACACATACATACACTATCTCTCACACACAGACTAATGCCATGCCTACTTAACAAATTGCTTCTTAGAATTTGGAGAATCATCACTTCCTTTTTTTCTAGAATTCTGGTTATTCGAAACTTAAGTTCTGTAAAACGCTCATGCTGGATCTGATTTGTCATGGCCAATTATCTTTCCAAAGTTTCTGGGGGGAAACATCTGAATTGGTGAATGGATTATAATGTTTAAAATTTTAAAATGTATTATTCCTTGCAAATAGAACTGGATAACAAATATGGACCGGAAACTAGACAAGATGAACTATAAATTACAAAGCATGGCATTTTTATGAACTTTAGCATATACCAAGTGCCTTCAAAATGATATCTTATTTAGTTTGATCCTCACATATCCTTCTGAATCTACTTATAGATGATGAAATTGAGATCTATAGACATTAAATGAAGTAACTAAAGTACATCTACTAACAATTTGCAAAGGCAATCCCCAAAATCTACTTATTGGATATGGATTGTTTCCAAAATATCCAAAATATCTGACCACTAGAAAAGCAGCCCACCAGGTGTATGAGTTTGTGTATATATATTTAGATCAATGGATGTTAAGTGTTGAATCACTAAATTGTGCACCTGATGTTAATATTACACTGTATGGAAACTAACTGGAATTTAAATAGAAATAAAACAAGAAACAGAAAGCACACAAAAAGATGTTGTGCATCCTTCAACTAATACCGTAAAAAATAAAAATCAATCAGTCAATGGATAGAGAGAGAAGGACAGAAGGTGAACCAAACCCTCTACAGCTACTTGAACAGATGAGATGATAAATGTGAAAACAATTATAAATTTCCAAGCTACATTTTTAAAATTAGTATATAGGCAGAGAAGAAAAGAAACATGGAAATAAAAACATTGTTATTTTTCCTCCCAATGTATATATTCCTTAGATATTAGCATGTTTGCATAGCTTTTGTTTTGTCTTGTTTTGTTTTGTTTTGCAAAAGAATGGACAGATGGATGGATGGATGGATGGATGGACGGACAGACGGATGGATGGATGGAAGGTATTTTTGTCATTATACCACTTATTTCATAAAATATAAAGTCTCTATGTTTACACTTATTATTTTTAAGGAAATGGGATAGAATGTGACCTACAAAAGTTTTACAACTGTGTTTCTCCTACACTTGGTAAGTGCTTTACTTTACTTCTTTATTTTCAGGACTTCTATGAAAGATGTTCAAAGTTATACAAAACATTATTTTATTTTTTTAAGATTTTATTTATTTATTTGACAGAGAGAAAGCAGGAGAGCACAGGCAGGAGGAGTGGCAGGGGAAGAGGGAGAAAAAGGCCCTTCACTGAGCAGGGACCCGGGTGTGGGGCCTGATCCCAAGATCGTGAGATCATGACCTTAACCAAAGGCAGACGCTTAAAAACTGAGCCACCCAGGTGCCCCTATACAAGCCATTAAATTATAGTATAGCTAGTCCAGAAATAAAACAGAATAGATATTGTAAAGAGGGAGTTTTTTCAGTATTCTTAAAATTAAGTAGTTTTTATAGACTCAGTAAAACAAAACAGAGAAAACAAAACCCTCTGATTTCAAGATAAATCTGAATTAAATATTTTCAGTGCCAAAGTAACAGCAAGACAGTTTTGATTTTTATTTCTAACTTTTATGTTTTTTAATTTGATACTTTTGTATAATCAAAATAACTTTGTTGTATTTTTTTATTACATAAAGCATGCATATTGTGACTAGTTCAAACATGCAGAACAGAGAAGAATCTTGTAGGAATCAGTAGAAGTTGCATCACTCTCAAAATTACTGTCGTTATTTATGTGACCATTCTTTCCTTTATCTGTTTAATTATACATATATCATATATAAATACATATGTTATATATATATATGGCATACATAAAATTTTATGCGAATGAAATCAAAATTATACATGCCACCTTTACTGGGGACAGTTTCTTCTTAAGCAACATTTTTTTTTTTTTTTGCTTTCATATTGTTTATCTTAACCCCTAACCCATATTAACACTCTAGTATAGTCTACCTTTATTTTTTTCTACATATGTAGCTCCATATTTATGATGCTAAATCACTGAGGTTTTTTTTATTAAAATGGAATATTATATACTCTCCTATAAAACTTGCTATTCTATCCAATTGTGGAAATACCTCCAGTAAACCAGGAATAGAAATTCAGTTTCTAAAGAAAAAGTTAAAAATTTTTAAAAATGTAAAAATAATAAAAGAAAAATAAAAGAAATTCACAGTTTCTTTTCCGTTGTTGTAAAGTATCTCATGGAATGGACAAGGGTAGAAGGGATCACATATATTTTTTTAATAGCTTCCAAGCTGACTATGCAGAAGTCAGATTAGTGACCAGTGGAGTTAAGAGGTACATTAGCAAATTTCTTATAATTTCCTATTCCCAATGGGGGCTGGAGAGAGAGTTTGGGGAATCAAACCATGCATGTGGTTCTTCAGAGAGTGTTGTAGGATAAGCGATACATAAACAAGTGTGTGTTTGTGAGAGTGTGTGTGTGTGAGTGAACCGCGTCTGTGTGAGTAGAGGGAAAGAATGGTGGTTTTAACCAGTGTAAACAACTAGAGGGTGTGTGCGAAAGTCATGCCCTTTAGGTTAGATTCTGGGGGAAAAAAAAGTCCCAAGTTTATCATTAATCAGGGGGTCTTGGTGAACAAAGGGTTCACAAGAACAAAGAGTTTCAGTAACAAAGCCACGGGGAAAACAAGAACCGGAATATCTACCAAGAGTGGGGAGCAGTGGACTGGACACTGGGATGTGGTCCAGCGGAATGCTAGAGACATATATCACCTCCTGCAGGGGATTTTTTCAGTATACATTTGCATAGATAGTCTGATTGTTCTACAGAAGTCTAGAGAAGACAGAGGACGGAGAACCTCTGGCTGATTTAGAAGTCACTGGGTCCACAGGTACGAGAGAACCTCAACACCCAGACACATATTTCAGTTAGAACTTGGGATAAACCCAAGGGTAAGTTTACTTTAAACCTGCGTCATTGGCTTTCCTGATAGTGTTTGAAATTTCTTCTCAGAGGGACACAATGTCACATAAACAACTTCCCAACATTTTCCTGTTTAAATGGATACTATTTTATGGAAATAAGCCCAGAGACTTTTTGAGAAAGAATTTCTGATTTCTAACAAAGATCAGAATCCAATGACTCAATGAATTTAAAAGATAACAACACCTACATGTTTCATTTTCCATCTCCTTTGCTATATTTACACTGAAATCTAAATAAAATATAAACACTGTTTGCCAAGAAAGTAATGATAGAACTTGTTAGCCATTTTTTTAGCATTGAAAGTAAAATGATGAAATTTGTAAGAGCTCTGTCCTCCTAACTATGGAGTTGTCCTCTTCTCTGAATACCCTGATTTTCATTCCAGACCTCATTGAAGATAAGGGATTATGCACAATGGGAACACATAATTCTAGCTGTCCTGTTCCTTGTGAAGAAACAGAATATCCTGCTAGTATTTCTTATTCTACTTTCCCAAGTCAAAAAGCTTTGAAATATCTTTCGAAGAAATTAAATCAAAGTCAGGAATATATCAGGTAATCTTTTCAGTCTTATAAATTATTTGTAACTAACAGGAACATTTTATTTACTCAAAAACTTCTAAAGGCCAAGGAAACAAAATTCTGAACAATCAAAGGAGGCAGTGGCTTATATCACGAAATTAACCATGAAAATCTAGAATTTTAAAAGTGGATAAGGTCATGTCTTTCAGTCCTTCAGTTTCATTGTGTGAAAAGTAAAATGAAGCCTGCCTGAGGAATTTGTTCATGATCTCACGTTTGTGGACTGACTGGGGAAAATAACACGGCTGACAAGTATCAGCTGATGCTTTAAAATATGAAAATTCCTCACCTGAGTATCACATGGTTTGAATGTTTTAATGACTGTAAGGTTGATGGAGCACAAATTAATATTCTCATTTTACAGGCAAGTAAACTGACACACACAACATCTCAAGTAACTGTCCTAGGAAGGTAGTCAGAGACACAGGAAGAACTTGGGCCCGAGACCTAGAACTCCAGTCTCCCTATAGTTTTCCACAAAGATATATCCTTCCAAGTTTGATTAGCCAAAGATTAACTTAGGTCTCTTTCTACTACACCACGCTGCCGCTTCAAAATCACAAATCAAACTTCATAGAAAACTCTTTGTTCTAAAAGGAGGGAGCAACCTTAACGTTTCTCTTTGCTTTTTTGTTAATATTTTTAAGCAGAGTGCCTGAAACAGCAGTCCATGGGAGTTTGTACTTTAGTAAAATGAATATGTATTAACTCATTAAAAGCCAGGTATCTAACGTTGAAAGCACATTTTGATTCCACCTTTAGCCTGGTCTTCCTTTTCACAAAATAAATAAAATACTTTCCCCATGGAAATGCCCAGACAATGAAGTGATCTTTACAAGTCAGCAAGAAAAAGTACTTTCTTCAAGACAGGGTTGATAGGTATGATTTCAAACACTTAGCAGTTATAAAGATGAAGGGCATGAAAATTTGAGATTACCTCTTTGTTAATGTTCTTGTGTCCAGAACAGATGTCTCTTTGTATTCCATTTTAATATGGGAATGTGATTTACTTATGGTATTATTTCTGTTAGACTTAAGTATGACTGAGAGGTGCAGTCTGTGTGCCTTTTGGCAGATCAAGATCTCCTGAATTACATCATTACTTAATATGCCTCATGATGGATTGAAATTGCTCAGGACTTAAGTCCAAGAATATCTGTTTGTGTCAGGAGAGATGAAATTATAAAATATCTGGATTTTAATAATGATAAGGAGATCAAGGAAAAATGGAGTGCTTATTGCATTTACAAAACACTATGTAAATACTTCTAGCTACTTGAGTATGAATGCTATATTAAAGGGAATGAATCCGTTTTGCATAAAACAAATAATTTCATATGACTTTTGCTTGAAAATATGTTAAATTCAAATGGAAAAATTTAAAAAGTTCATTTGTTTTACTAATGAAACTGGCCAAGAATGAGCCAACGTTTATCCTCATATTCAGTTCCATACTACTGCCTTACTCAGGCTAAGCTTCCTATCATATTTATAATGGGGAGTTAGCAATAGCCTCTCATGGTATATATTCAATGAGACCCAATTACTGGGGAAGTCACTTGCCTGAGAGAAACTTAGTAAATATCACACTATTTTTGTAAGGTATAAATCTATCATCTCTCAAAAATACAGATGGTTAATGTTTAGAAATGTTTATGAGGTTTGTGCTTAGGAAATTAAACAGTATTATCAATGTACATGCAAATTAGGAGCATGATGGGGGACAAAAAGATTGCAATATTACTAAAATTATTGGACTTCTAAGACAACTTTATTATTTCCTTCAGTTTGACAACTGTTTTATTATTTGTAAATATGACAGTACCCCCTGATTATCTACTTAAACCTAGCACATTCTCTTGTTACCCTGGGTTAAACCAATGGAAATTAAGTAAACATATTAATGATATATTTTGATTTAAGTGTAGTTAAGAATATTGATTTCTAAAACTCTGAATAATTAGAAGAGTGATTTACAGCCATGTTTCTAAGATATATTGGAGGACACCACATAATTCTAGGAAACACTGTGAATAGGAATCATTCTTCATGACAATTATTGTTGCTCTCTGAAAATCATCAGGTGGTTGGTTTCTACCTCAGTTCATAAAACAGACAGGTTAGTATTTACTCCTTTGTTCATTTGTTTCATCTTCAGTTTGTTCCCCTATTTATTCATTTTACAAATATGTAATGAGCACCTATTATGTGTTGGGTGTTTGAGACATTAAGGATTCCTCAGTGAACAAAAGGCAAAAACTCTGATTTCTTGCACTTATTTTCACTGGGGTGAAGATGAACTCTATGTATATATCGTCATGTCGGGGAGTGCGAAGTGGTATGGAGAGAAAGGAAGCAGAAAAAGGACCTGAGGAAGCCAAAGTCAGGGAGGGTTGTTCTCAGTGTTGAGGACTGTGATCAGGTAAGATCTACCTGAGAAGCTGACAATTGAGTAGAGACCTAAAGTGGTGGTCCTCAAACTTTCTGATCTCAAGGTCCCTTTACATTCTTCAAAGTTACTGAAGAGTCCAATGAGGTTTTCTTTGTGTGAGTTGTGTCGATATTTGTCACACTAGAAATTTAAACCATGAAAATGCTATATATTGATTCATTTACAATCACAATAATAAATGTACTATGTAGCAATATAGATAAAAGCTTTTTAAAAACTGTTTTTGGAAACAAAAAATAATTCAAGAAGAAGAATGGTATTATCTTGGAATATTGTAAATTTCTTGAGTGTCTGGCTTAATAGATGCCAGCTGGATTCTCACTTTTGCACTTAATCTGTTGATTTATGTTATTTTGCTTGAAGAATGTAAAGAAAATCTAGGGTCAAACAGATATATGACTGGGAAATAGAGACATATTTTAATAGCTTTTGTAGATATGTGCCACTTTTCTTTGATAGCTCATCAAAATGCAACACGTGTAGTTTCTTAAATGTTAATTGTAAGTTGTACCATATGGCTGTCTGGTGGGGAATGGGATTATCTCTCCATTCAAAATTTGATTTGTGTGTTGGGACCTATGATGCCACAGATGCATCAAGGGGTATGAAAAAATTTCAGTGGTCATGTAATGAGAATTTCTGGAAGTCTCTGGGGTCTCCCAAGCAGAGCCTCTCTTAGCTTAGAAGAACCAGGAGAGACAATTGACTTTGCCTTTCACTGTGGTCATGAAGTAGGACTCGGATGAGATATCTCAAGCATTTGAGCTTTTCCAGGTGTCAAAGGAAAAAGTACATGGACTTTCTTATCAGCTTCTCTCTTATAGGACAAAAAGAGGAAAGGGTGTCATTTGAAGGCTGCCGTTTGAAAGTAGTGAAATATCAAAACATACCAATGAAGTTTTCATATTTAAAATATATATTAATATCTATTAAATATATTCATATCTACTGATCTTGTACTTTCAATGGATCTTTCATTCATAAATGATTTTGAACAGCATTTGTTATTAGAAAAATTCTCCGAGTTGTGCAGGTCTTTCAATATTGATCCATTAATTATATAATGTACCTTTTATTTTAATATCATTATTTATCAGAAAAGGCTTTTAAAGTTGGGGAGTTGTCAAGCTCATTGTAACAGACACAGATTTTCCAAAATTATAAAAATAGCATAAAAGCTAAGCTTGAAATTTATTACTAACTGCAAATATTATCAGTTATTTCTCTCGAAGAGACAAGGCATTTCCTCCATTTTTGTGACAATGTCTACCAAATATCATAGTCTGGATAACCGTAGTTTGCCAGTCATCCTTTCAAGTACAAATGATGTTTCACCTAAATGTGGCTACTTCCTTGAAATAACAATCACAGTGAAAATATCAAATAATACGTTCATATATTATGAAAATAATTTTCACTTTATGAACCCCCAAAAAGATACTGGGGATCCCTAAACATCTGTGATTACACTTTGAAAACTGCTGATCTCAAGGAGATATAAGAACTAGCCTCAATAATAAATGGTGGAAGAACATTCCAGAAGGAGGGAAATCAAATGTAGAGGGAGATTCTAAGTCAGTAGCATGCCTCATGTATGGATAGAACAGAATGGAGACTAGTGTGGCAGGAAGCAGTGTAAGTAATGGCTAGGGATGGTAGGGCATGAGTTGAGAAAGTTCGAAGCGAGAAGGTAGGTGGTAGAGATAGGGTCATGGAGTTTAACTTAGAGTCTACTAGGACGTATCTGGGAAGTTTTTACATTAAAACTGAAAGTGGAAAGACCAATCAGAAAGCTATTGGGAAAATCCAGGTGAGATGTTGAAAGCTTAGGCAATGATGGTAGCAAAGAATGGGGTGAGAGGTGGTTAGAATCTGTATGTATTTTGAAGGTAAGACAAATATTTATGCATGGATTTGGCTCTCAGTGTCATTACATTATAAATGATGAAATAGCAAGAGCTTGGCTTGGAATATGTTCCATTTGAAATAACTATTGTAGATTCAAATAAAAAAATACCATGACACAGTTGGATTTTTATTGCAGTTTAAAGTAAATTCTGAGCTGGAGACAGAGCATGTGAGTGCATCCAAGACTGTATGAAGAGTTATTTTATTTTATTTTATTTTTTTAAAGATTTTATTTTATTTTATTTTATTTTTTTAAGATTTTATTTATTTATTTGACAGAGAGATTACAAGTAGGCAGAGAGGCAGGCAGAGAGAGAGAGGAGGAAGCAGGCTCCCTGCTGAGCAGAGAGCCTGATGCGGGACTCGATCCCAGGACCCTGAGATCATGACCTGAGCCGAAGGCAGCGGCTTAACCCACTGAGCCACCCAGGCGCCCAAGATTTTATTTATTTAACAGAGAGAGAGATTACAAGTAATCAGAGAAGCAGGCAGAGAGAGAGGAGGAAGCAGTCTCCCTGCTGAGCAGAGAGCCCGATGTGGGACTCGATCCCAGGACCCTGAGATCATGACCCGAGCCGAAGGCAGACCCACTGAGCCACCCAGGCACCCCTGAAGAGTTATTTTAAAATAGTTTTTATTCACTCTGGTCCCGTAAAAAGATTTCTAGAAGGCACTAAGAAAGCGGAGTCTCTGCCTTAATATATCAATGTTATAAAGTAAATGACTGCATTTATTGAATACCCAGGATATACCAGATTCTGTGCCATTCTTTACACACATTATTTAATTTCTCCTCATACAACTCTAAAATCTTGACTCTGAAATTCTTAGTACAGATGAAGAAACCAAGACTCAGGGAAACCATGTAGTTTCTCCAGATTACACCAGGACAGATTTAATTCAAAGTAGACACCCATTTACATGCTTGTAAATATGCCAGTCTACTTAATAGATATTTACATGTAATGTCTTTTTCCAATTTTCTTAAGAATAAGGCATAGAAGTACTGTATCTGGGGGAAAATTCTTCTTCCTAAATACCAACTGAGGTATAAGAGTACCTTCCAAATGAAGCTGTTGTGATCCCAGTGCTCTGTTTCATTCCACATTGAATGACATATGATTTAAAAATGAATATTGCTTTTATCAAAGAGGAATTAAAAGTAGTGCTGACTATCCTGCGCTAGATTAACTTTACTTTTATCCCCAGGGAGAATCTTGTGAACATTGAAATAAACTATAGTGACTTAAACTATAAGATAACTCAGCAGCAAAAAGCAGTGAGTGTGTCTGAATTACTTGGTAAGTGTTCTTTAGTTGTTCCTCACTTTCTAAGACGTTTTCTATCAGGGTCTTTTTTTTTTTTTTCTTTTGTACTTAAAGTTTTAGCTTATCAATGGAGGAGAAGAGATAGTGGCTGTCTTTCATCTCTCATTTAAATCTGGCACTTTCCCACTTTCTAGACACTCCTCCAGCAAACCTCACACCAGCTTTCACAAAGAAAAGGCTGACATTCCTATTTACACACAGCATCTGACTTTCCCTTCCCACGCCACCCCGCCCCCAGCAAATGACCACTGTTGAATAGTCATTTGTAGGGTGTTGAAGCAATCCTCCCTCTGACTGGCCGATCAGGCATCTCAGACCTCCATGCAGAACTCCTCCCAGAATGGACTGAAAAGAAGAGACCCACCAAGCAAAATTCAACCTTCCATTTACAACCCTTCTCTGTTTACATCCTTAACAAATCGAATTGCTGATTTCCTATATCTCATTGAATATTTAGAGGAAGTCATGTTGGAGACAGTAAGGAGTATCAGATTTAGGCCAAATGACAGCAGTCACACACTGGCAGCTGAGTCCCGGAATAGGGAGGAAATGTACAGATTTACCCATTTGTAATATTTTATCCAATAAAGGCACATTACACGATATTGCCCTGTGTGTAAGAAAGTTTTAAAACCTGTATTTAAAGGGGCAACCTGTATTCGTAGGGGCAACCTACACTGCATTACCCCTCTTTACAAAAATAGCAGGATCCTAAGAATGGCCCCGTGCACTGAGAAAAAGATGAATAATGTAATCTATTTAAGAAGTTAGTTCTTCAGTAGTCAAATTCATAGAGACAAAAAGTGGGATGGTGGTTGCCAGGGGTAGAAGCATGTGGGACTGGGGGACTTTTTTTTAACGGGTATAGGATTTCAGTTGAGGAAGTTCTGAAGATGGGTGGTGGTGATGGTTGCACACAGTGTGAAGGTACTTAATGCCACAGAACCACAGCTTAAAATCTATTAAAATGGTAAATTTTATGTCACATTTTACTACAAAAGAATCACAAACAACAAAGACAAATACAGGTTTTAAAACTTTCTTACACACAGGGCAATATATCGTGTAACGTGCCTTTATTGGATAAAATATTACAAATGCTTAAAAAGATAGTTTTCCAAATTGCTTAGAAATTTGTTTCTGGAAAACATCGTCCCTCAATATAACCATCTAAATATTACATTTGTGTTCTTCATTCAACACAGGGAAGTGAATTTGTAATTGTCTATGGTGTTTTATTAATTTCCCTAGATTTAATATCTTCCTAAATCTTTGAGTTACACTCTTGGAAACAGATTTTATAATTGCTTTCTCTCTCTCTCTCTCTCTCTCCTTTCTCTCACTCAAGGCATCAGTTTTTTCTTTCTTTATAACTTCCTCCTTTTTGAGATGACACCAAACTTAAAATGATATAATTAATTCATCTTCGTATAATATCAGCTATGATTAACTTATTTGTTTCAAATATTTTAAATTTCAGTAATGCTTAATTTGCTTTTTATAAAAAAACATAATTTATTCAATTTCGTTACTGACTTTATTACAGCAGATGTTGGTGGTCAACTGGGCCTATTTTGTGGGGCCAGTATGATTACAATTATAGAAATTATTGAATATATATTCACCAATTTCTACTGGATATGCATTTTGTTCTTGCTGAAGATACCTGACATCACGCCGGGGACTCTTCCACCTCAGGATCGTCTGGGGAAGAGAAATCACGTAGAAGAATGCTAATGTTCATGTAGGACAAAAGCTTTTGCTCTTCTCTTCATAATACATTCAAATGTATTCACAGCTAATTCATTGTTATGTAACTTACTTGTTCTTATAGTCTAGGGATTCAATAAAAGTCATTGTAGGTATCTATCTCCTTATGCATATCTTATCTCTGTCCATATTTATGTATAAATATTAATTTAGAAATATAGAAAAAAAACCCAGTGCCATTTAATTTTTTTCACCATTGAATTCCCAGCACCTATAACAGTAGAGATTGTGTGGTAGGTATTTCATAAACATATTTTTTAATCAATGAGTGTGTAATGCAAAGGTATTCTTTATGACTGGATATGCAAATTGGACCTGGTAAATGAACTGTATATGAGGAGAGAAGATACTTTTTTATTGAGAAAATAATATGTGTAATTTGTGCTTTATAAAATTCATAGAATTTTTACTTTCACTAGAACACAACATAATTTTATTTTGTCTGGAGAGTTCTACTGTATGTATGACTTTTGGAGGATCAGGAATCTCTATAGCCTATCCAGGCAAATACCTAAAATAAATTTATTTATAAATAAAGTTAAATTTATGGTATACTAAGAGTGCATAGTGTTTTGTCAGCTTTTCCAAGTATCTCCATGTACTTATTTAAGTGCCCTGGAAATGAAGCTAGTGCAACCAGACAGGACTCAAGTAAATAAGAAATATGTCTGTCCCGTGACCTGGAAATCCCAATCATGATAAATACTTCAGGGAAATTCTCCAACAGAAACGTGACAGGCTAGGAGTTTCCTCACCTACATAGCTGTCAGTGAGGAGACCTATGTTAGTGGTGTGGGGACATGCTCTCAAAGACAAAGCAGCAGAGAGACACTGTGGATTAAATGTGATCACCTCCAAATATTGATACATTGATAAATCTTTAAAAAAATAAAGCGTTAGATAGAGAAAAAGCTTAAAGGATTCCTGAGTGGCTCAGACAGTTAAATGTCTGCTTTCAGCTCAGGTCATGATCCTGGGGTCCTGATGGAGCCTCTGTTGGGCTCCCTGCTCAGCACTGAGTCTGCCTCTCCCTCTCACACTACGCCTCCCCCAGGTCCATGCTCTCGCTTCCATGTACTTTCTCTCTCAAATGTATAAATAAAAACTCTTACAAAAAGAAAGAATAAAATCCCTTAAAAAAAAAAAAGAAAAGAAAAAAGCTTTATTAAAAACATAAAACCCGGGGCGCCTGGGTGGCTCAGTGGGTTAAAGCCTCTGCTTTCGGCTCAGGTCATGATCCCGGGGTCCTGGGATCGAGCCCCACATTGGGCTCTCTGCTCAGCGGGGAGCCTGCTTCCTCCTCTCTCTGAATGCCTCTCTGCCTACTTGTGATCTCTGTCTGTCAAATAAATAAATAAAATCTTAAAAAAAAAAAAAAGAAAAACATAAAACCCTCCCAAAAGCTATCATGTGAGAGTTTGCATAAATTGAATACACATATACATAGAACAAGTATGTATGTCTTTAGAGAACATGTCTTTAAAAAGTAAACAAAAATATAGTGTTAAATATTTACATAAAAAACACATTAGAAAGATTGCCTATAATGAAAAAGGGAATGAGAAGTGGGAAAACAGAACAAAAGGACATAAACAAGGTGAATAAATAAACAGGAAATATAAGAATGATGACAGTGCAATGTGAAAATCAACTCATTTCTTTGTCCTGTGGACCAAAAGATAGAATAAAATATTTGGCTGAAAAGCCATAGTTTTTTTGTTTGTTTGTTTTTGTTTTGTTCTGTTTTGTTTTGACAGTTGTGAAAAATCATTTGTTATGCTAATAGTATGACTGAGTCTCAAGCTTAGTACAAGGCAGCTTCTCCCTTCTTATATTACAATTCTTTTCCCCTCTTCTTATCCAAATCTGTGAAGCTAAACTAAGGAGGTACTATTCCTAATCATTTTTAACACACTGAAAAAAAAAATTTAAACAATTTGTAATGTGAGTGATTCATAGACGAACGACTCGGCAAATACTGTATGCCTAACATAAAATGAGAAAGTAGCAGAATATAATCGGGATGACTCCTATTTTTTGGACTTGATGAATCCTGAATTATAAGAAATCCTAAATTTTTCACATGAATTTCACTAAGTTATCTTCTGATATTCTTAAAAATTACAAATACAGGGGCACCTGGGTAGCTCAGGCAGTTAAGTATCAGCCTTCAGCTCAGGTCAGGATCCTGGGATCCTGGGATCCCGGGATCCTGGGATAGAGCACGGCATGGGGCTCGGTGCTCAGCAGGGAGCCTGCTTCTCCCTGAGCTGCTCCCCTCCCTGCTTATGCTCTCTCCCACTCTCGCTCGCTCACAAATAAACAAATAAATACATACATAAAATCTTTTTTTAAAAATTACAAATATATATTGTTTGAAACAAATAAGGATTGCTTTAATGAAAACAGCAACTGATTAAAAATGGAGATTCGGGGCGCCTGAGTGGCTCAGTGGGTTAAAGCCTCTGCCTTCAGCTCAGGTCATGATCTCAGGGTCCTGGGATCGAGCCCCGTATCGGGCTCTCTGCTTAGCTGGGAGCCTGCTTCCTCCTCTCTCTCTCTCTGCCTGCCTCTCTGCTGACTTGTGATCTCTGTCTGTCAAATAAACAAATAAAATCTTTAAAAAAAAAAAAAAAAAAATGGAGATTCTTAGAATGTAAGCTTCACTTCTCTTAATCAGACCCAAGATCCTACAGTCCAGATTCTAGACCCTGGAACAATAATGCCAGTCAAGAGAATTGGACAATGCAGAGCAATATAAGGAGTAGCTTTTGGATCCCTGAATCAATAGATCAGAATTACTTTGGGGAAACAATAGGTATTATGGATTTCATGAGATTCTGATGCCCAATGGTTGTCACCGTAACCTTGGTTTAAAGTTGTGAAAACTTTAAAACAGATTACCAGAGACCAGTCTTATCCACTTACTTTGCATGATATAGTTTTGACCCCTGCAATGTTGGCAAAATTAATTGAAATAAAGAAGCTGAATGAAAGGGGAAATGAGGGAAAATAGAAGACTGCTGTTTCTGTTAATCGCCTTTGTAAAAGTGAACTTACTGATGAGGAAAGGGAAAAAAAACAAAACACAAAACACAAAATTGAGACTGGCATAAGGAACAAAAAAACAAACAAACAAGCAAGATGGGCCTCATTTTTTGTCCAAAGTTCTACTGGAACTTGGAAAGACAGAGTGCTCCCTTGTGAGGCTACTTCTTTATGACTATGTTCCAAGCGCACCGTGCCAAGACTAAACGGTAACAGGCCAGAGGAGAGCTGGACCACGAGGCAGAGAAGTACCATCAATTGCCAACTGAATCTTTGCTATCTTCTTCTTCTTTTTTTTTTTTTCTTAAATGATCAAGGAGATAAATAATTGAATAGCAAACACAATGAAATGGAGGAGACTATTCAGGATAAGTATTAATCTTTGGTTGGTTGCCATGTTCGGCATCCAAACAACTTCCCAGAATTTTAAATATACAAGTGTTACCTCTTTGGAAATTGAGGAAGATGGGAATACAGAGAGTCTGGGCTTTGAAAGTCAAAGTTACACCACTGTCACCTACAGAGAAATGTAATAGCTCTGAAGCATTTGAAATATTGTTGGGTACAAACAACCTTAAACTTGTGACATGAGAACCAACAAAGAATCATCCTCCAGTGACATAACACTAAGGCAAATAACAGTAAATGTCAATAAAGGTTGGGTCCCCTACATAGGCCTCCTATTAAAAGGGGACAAGATCATGTAGGAACTCAATTGAAGCTGTGAAGGGCAGCACCCAAAAGCTGAAAAAGCAACTTGGAAGGTGCACTGATGGTACAGGGATGACGTTAGTGTTACTAAGAAACTGAAGATCCGGGAGCAAAAAAGAAAAAAACAAAAACAAAAACAAAAAAAACCCATCTTGTTGTGGCCTTACCTATACCCAAACCCATCATGGAGTGCACTTATTAGATAAAATAGAGTGCTTTGCCATTACTGGCTTCCAGCTTAAGCAAATTAATTTCACCTCTTGGGCAATTTCAATTTGTCATGCTAAATGGTAACTTTAGGATTACCCAATTTTCATCCACAGTTACTATTTTAACTTTAAACAACACACAGATGTCTTTGGAAGTATTGTCAAATGGATATTTGAAGATTATCATTCCCTGACAGAAGTCTAGTATTGCATTTTAGCGTAGAGTGGTGGAGATTTAGGCCTGCAAGTCACTAAATGCAGAAACTAAAGATAGTACTGAGAGGAGTCACTTATTGATCTGTTACCTGGTTTTGGTAGAGACAGATCCTGCCATTGAGACATCAAATAATTCTAAACCCCAATACAGTTGCGATGTCAGAGAGACCTTCCAACAATGACAGAACAACTCAGAAGGACTCAATGATAAGATGGAAAGGATACTTACAGAAGTATATTTGATGACTACTCTTAAGTAAGGGAAGAGTGGGAGTATATTGCATCCAAGAACAGGTTGTAGCTGTGCAGTTAGGGCCAATGACAAAATCCCCCAAATGGTGATCTCCTATTGCTGAATGGCACAGACATCATTATTTCCCTTCTGTTTCAGCAAAGCAAGCTGCCCGATGTGCTGACGGAAAATTCTCCACTGACAGACATAAGTCAGTTTGGAAATAAACCCCCACTCACCCTCTGAATGATAAATCTTTGGTTGAAGGAGGCAGGGTAAGTACACACAATGGATATAGTAGAATTCCCAAATTACATTTGGGAATAATGAAGCTTGGGACACCCACCCCCAGAATAACATTTGGATATTTATAGACTAATAGATTAATCAATAGCCTTGCTATCTGGCCAACCAAATAAGCCCTTGGTAACTAGACAATTAGGAATACCGCTCTGCAGGGAATGCAATTTAAGAAATATTTGTAAGAGTTTTGAATAAAAGTCTAAATGGGCTATGTAGATATCCATCTGGAAAGCCTAGCATTTGACTCAAATGGAGTCTGGAAGGCAATGACTGAGGCTTATTCTTGCCCTTGGAGTTAGCGACTTGGTGTATGAAATATAAGAACACAGAAGTGTTCAAACTATGCGATGATGGGTAGAAAAGTAGATCTATTCATTTCTCCTGTGGCAAAACACTTCCCAAAATGCCAAGGGGAAATAAACTGACTTATAAGGCTCTGGGTAAGATTCTTAAGAGCAGGATGCTTGTGTGGCTCAGTTGGTTAAGCAACTGCCAGTCCCACATCAGGCTCCCTGCTCAACAGGGTGTCCGCTTCTCCCTCTAACTGCCACCCCCTCATGCTCTCTCTCTCATTCTCTCTCTCTCTCAAATAAATAAATAGAATCTTAAAAAAAAAAAAAAAAGATTCTCAAGGACATGGGCCTAGTCCACTAGTTTGGGCTTTATTACCCTTTGACTGAAGTCAATCACCTCAAGCGTTTGGAATAAGAGACTGTGTTTCTTTTTGATTCTACCAAATAAATCAAGGTGACACATCACTGTTATTATTGTACTGAAACGAGGTGAGAAATGTAACACCATATGCACTCAGTAATCTCCTGCCACCCTCAAACTGAAATCAAAACACCTTTATTAAAAATGGGGAGGGGGAGGAGTCAAGATGGCAGAGAAGTAGAAGGCTGAGACAACATCAGGTAGCAGGAGATCAGCTAGATAGCTTATCAAACCATTCTGAATACCTACAAATCCAACAGGAGACTGAAGAGAAGAAGAGCAACAATTCTAGGAACAGAAAATCGACCACTTTCTGGAAGGTAGGACTGGAGGAGAAGTGAATCCAAAGCGATGGGAAGATTGACTGCGGGGGGAGGGGCCGTCTCCTAGCAAGCGGCAGAGCAAAGAAGCACAAAATCAAGACTTTTAAAAGTCTGCTCCACTGAGGGCATCGCTCTAGAGGCCAAACCGGGGTGAAACCCATGCGAGGACAGGGTGGCCTCAGGTCCCGTGGGGTCACAGAAGGATCAAGGGTGTCTGAGTGTCACAGAGCTCACAGGTATTAGAATGGGGAAGTCAGCTACAGATATAATGCTGAGGAGTGAGCTCTCAACTCAGGGTTACCTTGAAACATAATCCGTGGCACAGGCCACTGCTCTGTGAGTGGCGTCCCCACAAGATCTAGGGAAAGCCTCCTGGAAGAGCTCAGGGATCTGCCGGGTTCGGAGACTCCAGACAGAGCTGTGTGCCAAAGACAGAGAGGCTTGGTCACAGGCTGGGTGAACTGGGAGCACAGCCAGAGGCCAGGGAGATGGGAGTGATTGAGCATTTTACTCTGAAGGCGCACTGAGGAGTGGGGCACCGGGCTCTCGGCTCTTCCCGGAGTGAGATTGGGAGGCCCCCATTTTCATTCCCATCCTCCAGAACTCTACGGAAAGCATTCAGGGAACAAAAGCTCCTGAAAGCGAACTCGAGAGGGTTACTTAGCTCCTCCCCTGGTAAGAGCAGTGCAATTCCGCCTTGGGCAAAGACAGCTGAGAATCACAACAGTCCCCTCCCCCAGAAGATAAACAAGAAATCCAGCCAAGACTAAGTTCACTTACCAAGGAGAACAGTGGAATTCCAGAGAAGGAGAAAGCAAAGCATGGAATCCATTGCTTTATTCCCATGATTCTTTAGTCTTGCAAACTTAATTAAATTTTTTTAATTTTATTTTTTTCTTCTGCTGATTTTTTAAACTTTTACTTTTTTCTCTTTTAATGTTTTTTACTCGTTTATCTTAACAATACCTTTCATTAAAAAAATATTTTTTGAACTTTCATTATTATACTCATATTTTATCTTTCATTCTATTTATCTTTATTTTTTGTATACACATAGGGTTTTTTCATCTAAAAAATTTGGGGTACAACTTCTTCTAATAGATCAAAATACACCCTAAATCAAGCATCAGGCTTGTTGTAGTCTCCAGCCTGAGCAAATTCTCTCCACTTTCTTTTTCTTTATTCTTCCAACCAACTTATCTTATCAACTCCTTTTTTAGAAATTTTTTTTTTCATCTTTATAGTCATATTCCATCCCTTCCTTGTGGTTACCCTTACATATGTTTTTCATTCTTTAGAATTTTGGGAGATAGTTTCTTCTAAGAGACCAAAATACTCCCAAAATTAAGTGAGTGACCCAGTTCTAGTCACCAGTCTAATATATATATTTTTTTCTGTTTTATATTTTGCCTTTATTTGTTTTCTTTTTTTTACTCTTTTTTTTTCTTTTCAGTGTAACAGTATTCATTGTTTTTGCATCATACCCAGTGCTCCATGCAATCTGTGCCCTCTCTAATACCCATCACCTGGTTCCCCTAAACTCCCACCCCCCCTTCAAAACACTCAGATTGTTTTTCAGAGTCCATAGTCTCTCATGGTTCACCTCCCCTTCCAATTTCCCTCAACTCCCTTCTGCTCTCAATCTCCCCTTGTCCTCCATGCTATTTGTAATGTTCCACAAATAAGTGAAACCATATGATAATTGACTCTCTCTGCTTGACTTATTTCACTCAGCATAATCTCTTCCAGTCCCATCCATGTTGATACAAAAGTTGGGTATTCATCCTTTCTGATGGAAGCATAATACTCCATAGTGTATATGGACCACATCTTCCTTATCCATTCGTCTGTTGAAGGGCATCTTGGTTCTTTCCACGGTTTGGTGACCATGGCCATTGCTGCTAAAAACATTGGGGTACAGATGGCCCTTCTTTTCACTACATCTGTATCTTTGTGGTCAATACCCAGTAGTGCAATTGCAGGGTCATAGGGAAATTCTATTTTTAATTTCTTGAGGAATCTCCACACTGTTTTCCAAAGTGGCTGCACCAACTTGCATTCCCACCAACACTGTAAGAGGGTTTCCCTTTCTCCACATCCTCTCCAACACATGTTGTTTCCTGTCTTGCTAATTTTAGCCATTCTAACTGGTGTAAGGTGGTATCTCAGTGTGGTTTTAATTAGAATCTCCCTGATGGTTAATGATGATGAACATTTTTTCATGTGTCTGATAGCCATTTGTATGTCTTCATTGGAGAAGTGTCTGTTCATATCTTCTGCCCATTTTTTTATATGATTGTCTGTTTTGTGTGTGTTGAGTTTCAGGAGTTCTTTATAGATCCTGGATATCAACCTTTTGTCTGTACTGTCATTTGCAAATATCTTCTCCCATTCCGTGGGTTGCCTCTTTGTTTTGTTGACTGTTTCCTTTGCTGTGCAGAATCTTTTGATCTT
Organism: Mustela lutreola; assembly: GCF_030435805.1. Taxonomy (NCBI): domain Eukaryota; kingdom Metazoa; phylum Chordata; class Mammalia; order Carnivora; family Mustelidae; genus Mustela; species Mustela lutreola. The sequence continues at coordinate 126,442,767 of NC_081290.1, read as the reverse complement.
GATGAAGTCCCAAAAGTTCATCTTCGCTTTTGTTTCCTTTGCCTTTGTAGACATATCTTGAAAGAAGTTGCTGTGGCTGATATTGAAGAGGTTACTGCCTATGTCATCCTCGAGGATTCTGATGGATTCCTGTCTCACGTTGAAGTCTTTTATCCATTTTGAGTTTATCCTTGTGTATGGTGTAAGAGAATGGTCGAGTTACATTCTTCTATATATAGCTGTCCAGTTTTACCAGCACCATTTATTGAAGAGACTGTCCTTTTTCCACTGTATATTTTTTCCTGTTTTGTTGATGCTTATTTGCCCATAGAGTTGAGGGTCCATATCTGGGCTCTCTACTCTGTTCCACTGGTCTATGTGTATGTTTTTATGCCAGTACCATGCTGTCTTGGTGATCACAGCTTTGTTTTCTTTTTTATTTTTTTTTTTCTGAACGGCTTTTTACCCCCTTTCTCCCCCAATGATTTGGGGTCTCTTCTGATTTGGTTAAAGCACATTTTCCTGGGGTCTTTGCCACCCTTTTAGTATTTTTTTTCTCCTCCATATATTGTTATCTGGAAAAATTACAAGGCAGAAAAACTCACCACAAAAAAAAAAAAAAAAAAAAAAAAAAAAAAAGAACAAGAGGCAGTACCAAAAGCTAGGGACCTAATCAATACAGACATTGGTAATATGTCAGATCTAGAGTTCAGAATGATGATTCTCAAGGTTCTAGCTGGGCTTGAAAAACGCATTGAAGATATTAGAGAAACCCTGTCCGGAGAAGTAAAAGCTCTTTTTTGGAGAAATAAAAGAACTAAAATCTAACCAAGCTGAAATTTAAAAAGCTATTAATGAGGTGCAATAAAAAATGGAGCCTCATACTGCTCAGATAAATGAGGCAGAAGAAAGATTTAGTGATAAAGAGGACGAAATGACAGAGAATAAAGAAGCTGAGCAAAAGAGAGACAAACAACTACTGGATCACAAGGGGAGAATTTGAGAGATAAATGATACCATAAGACCAAACAATATTAGAATAATTGGGATTCCAGAAGAAGAAGAAAGAGAGAAGAGAGCAGAATATATATTGGAGAGAATTATTGTAGAGAATTTCCCTAATATGGCAAAGGTAACGAGCATCAAAATCCAGGAGGTGCAGAGAACCCCCTTCAAATCAATAAGAATAGGTCCACACCTCGTCATCTAATAGTAAAATTTACAAGTCGTAGTGACAAAGAGAAAATCCTGAAAACAGCCTGGGAAAAGAAGTCTGTAACATACAATGGTAAAAATATTATATTGGCAGTGGACTTATCCACAGAGACGTGGCAGGCCAGAAAGAACAGGCATGATATATTCAGAGCACTAAACGAGAAAAACATGCAGCCAAGAATACAATATCCAGCTAGGCTATCATTGAAAATAGGAGAGATAGAAAGCTTCCAGGACAAACAAAAACTGAAAGAATTTGCAAACACCAAACCAGCTCTACAGGAAATATTGAAAGGGGTCCTCTAAGCAAAGAGGGACCCTAAAAGTAGTAGATCAGAAAGGAACAGAGACAATATACAGTAACAGTCACCTTACAGGCAATACAATGGCACTAAGTTCACATCTCTCAATAGTTAGCCTGAATGTAAATGGGTTAAATGCCCAATCAAAAGACACAGGGTATCAGAATTTATAAAAAAAAAAAACATCAACATGCTGCCTATGAAAAAGTCATTTCAGACACAAAGACACCTCCAGATTTAAAGTGAGGGGGTGGAAAACAATTTACCATGCTAATGGACATCAAGAGAAAGCTAGGGTGGCAATCCTTATATCAGATCAATTCAATTTTAAGCCAAAGACTTAATAAGATATGAGGAAGGACACTATATCATACTCAAAGGATCTGCCCAACAAGAAGATCTAACAGCTTTAAATATCTATGCCCCTAACATGGGAGCAGACAACTATATAAGCCAATTAATAACAAAATCAAAGAAACACATTGAAAATAATACAATAATAGTAGGGGACTTTAACACTCCCCTCACTGAAATGGACAGATCATCTAGGCAAAAGATCAACAAGGAAATAAAGGCCTTAAATGACACACTGGACCATATGGACATCACAGATATATTCAGATTATTCCATCCCAAAGCAACAGAATACACATTCTTCTCTAGTGCACATGGAACATCCTACAGAATAGATTATATCCTAGGTCATAAATCAGGTCTCAACCAGTATTAAAAGATTGGGATGATTCCCTGCATATTTTCAGACCACAATGCTCTGAAGCTAGAACTCAATCATAAGAGGAAATTTGGAAAGAACCCAAATACATGGAGACTAAACAGCATCCTTCTAAAGAATGAATGGGTCAACCAGGAAATTAAAGAAGAATTGAAAAAATTCATGGAAACAAATGATAATGAAAACACAATGGTTCAAAGTCTGTGGGACACAGCAAAGGCAGTCCTGAGAGGAAAATAGATAGTGATACAAGACATTCTCAAGAAACATGAAAGGTCTCAAACACACAACCTAAACCTACACCTGAAGGCGCTGGAGAAAGAATAACAAAGAAAGCCTAAACCCTGTAGGTGAAGAGAAATAATATATATCAGAGCAGAAATCAATGAGATAGAAACCAAAAGAACAGAGGAACAAATCAACAAAACTAGGAGCTGGTTCTTTGAAATAATTAATAAGATTGATAAACCCCTGGCCAGACCTATCCAAAAGAAAAGAGAAAGGACCCAAATAAATAAAATCATGAATGAAAGAGGAGAGATCACAACTAACACCAAAGAAATACAAACAATTATAAGAACATATTATGAGCAATTCTATGCCAACAAATGTGACAATCTGGAAGAAATGGATGCACTCCTAGATACATATAAACTACCACAACTGAACCAGGAAGAGATAGAAAACCTGAACAGACCCATAACCAGTAAGGAGATTGAAAGAGTCATCAAAAATCTCCAAACAAACAAAATCCCAGGGCTGTCTGGGGGAAGTTTACCAAACATTTAAAGAAGAATTAATTTCTACTCTCCTGAAACTGTTCCAAAAAATAGAAATGGAAGGAAAACTTCCACACTCATTTTATGAGGCCAGCATCACCTTGATCCCAAAACTAGACAAAGATCCCATCAAAAAAGAAAATTACAGACCAATATCCTTGATGAACACAGATCCAAAAATCCTCACCAAAATACTAGCCAATAGGATCCAACAGTACATTAAAAGGATTATTCATCACGACCAAGTGGGATTTATTCCAGGGCTGCAAGGTTGGTTCAACATCCACAAATCAATCAATGTGATACAATACATTAATAAAAGAAAGAACAAGAACCATATGATACTCTCAATAGATGCTGAAAAAGCATTTGACAAAGTACAGCATCCCTTCCTGATCAAAACTCTTCAAAGTGTAGGGATAGAGGGCACATACCTCAATATTATCAAAGCCATCTATGAAAAACCCACTGCAAATATCATTCTCAATGGAGAAAAACTTTTCCGCTAATATTAGGAACACAGCAGGGATGTCCATTATCACCACTGCTATTCAGCATAGTACTAGAAGTCCTAGCTTCAGCAATCAGACAACAGCAAGAAATTAAAGGCATCCAAATTGGCAAAGAAGAAGTCAAACTATCACTCTTTGAAGATGATATGATACTATATGTGGAAAACCCAAAGGACTTCACTCCAAATCTGCTAGAACTTATACAGAAATTCAGTAAAATGTCAAGATATAAAATCAATGCACAGAAATAAGCTGCATTTCTTTACACCACCAACAAGACAGAAGAAAGAGAAATTAAAGGGTCAATCCCATTTACAATTGCACCCAAAACCATAAGGTACCCAGGAATAAACCTAACCGAAGAAGCAAATAATCTACTCAGAAAACTATAAAGTACTCATGAAAGAAATTGAAGAAGACAGAAAGAAATGGAAAAATGTTTCATGCTCATGGATTGGAAGGACAAATATTGTGTAAATGTCTATACTACCTAAAGCAATCTACAAATTTAATGCAATCCTTATCAAAATCCCATCCAGTTTTTTCCAAACCCCAAAGAAATGGAACAAATAATCCTAAAATTTGTATGAAACAAGAAAAGACCTCGAATAGCCAGAGAAATATTGAAAAAGAAAGCCAAAGTTGGTGGCATCACAATTCCAGACTTCAAGCTCTATTACAAAGCTGTCATCATCAAGACAGTATGGTACTGGCACAAAAACAGACACATAGATCAGTGGAACAGAATAGAGAGCCCAGAAATAGATCCTCAACTCTATGGTCAACTAATCTTCGACGAAGCAGGAAAGAATGTCCAATGGAAAAAAGACAACTTCTTCAACAAATGGTGTTGGGAAAATTGGACAGCCACATGTATAAAAATGAAACTGGATCATTTCCTTCTACCACACACAAAAATAGACTCAAAATGGATGAAGGGCCTCAATGTGAGACAGGACTCCATCAAAATCTTTGAGGAGAACACAGGCAGCAACGTCTTCGACCTCAGCCGCAGCAACTTCTTCCTAGGATCATCACCAAAGGCAAGGGAAGCAAGGGCAAAAATGAACTATTGGGACTTCATCAAGATCAAAAGCTTTTTCACAGCAAGGGAAACATTCAACAAAACCAAAAGACAACTGAAAGAAGATATTTACCAATGACATATCAGATAAATGGTTAGTATCAAAAATCTATAAAGAGCTTACCAAACTCAACACCAAAAGAACAAATAATCCAATCAAGAAATGGGCAGAAGACATGAACAGACATTTCTGCAAAGAAGACATCCAGATGGCCAACAGACACATGAAAAAGTGCTCCACATCACTTGGCATCAGGGAAATACGAATCCAAACCGCAATGAGATACAACCTCACACCAGTCAGAATGGCTAAAATTAACAAGTCAGGAAATGACAGATGCTGGTGAGGATACAGAGAAAGGGGAACCCTCCTACACTGTTGGTGGGAATGCAAGCTGGTGCAACCACTCTGGAAAACAGCATGGAGGTTCCTCAAAAAGTTGAAAATAGAACTACCCTATAACCTAGCAATCGCACTACTGAGTATTTACCCTAAAGATACCAACGTAGTGATCCGAAGGGGCACGTGCACCTGAATGTTTATAGCAGCAATGTCTACAATAGCCAAACTATGGATAAATCCTAGATGTCCATCAACATATGAATGGATAAAGAAGATGGGGTATATATACACAATGGAATACTATGCAGCCATCAAAAGAAATGAAATCTTGCCATTTGCGACGATGTGGATGGAACTAGAGGGTATCACGCTTAGTGAAATAAGCCAAGCAGAGAAAGACAACAATCATATGATCTCCCTGATATGAGGAAGTGGAGCTGCAATATGGGGGGTTAAGGGGGTAGGAGAAGAATAAATGAAACAAGATGGGATTGGGAGGGAAGCCATAAGCGACTCTTAATCTCACAAAACAAACTGAGGGTTGCAGGGGTTCGGGAGTAGGGAGAGGGTGGTGGGGTTATGGACATTGGGGAGGGTATGTGCTATGGTGAGTGCTGTGAAATGTGTAAACCTGGCGATTCACAGTCCTGTAGCCCTGGGGCTAATAATACATGATATGTTTATAAATAAATAAATGGGGAGAGTGTGATAGACATAGGAAATCTGATCTGGCTCATGGGTAAATGCACACTGTATCTGAATATGAGAGACAGTGGAGGAGGAACACCTCTGAAAAGGATTCTTTTTCAAGAATATGGGAATGAGAATAAACATTGGAGAATGATGCAAACACGTACTATCCAACTTTCTCACCTCAAGAATATTTTCCTTATTTGACTGGATCTGTTTGTACCAGGTCAAGGAGTGTACCTGTATGCTCTGGAGGAAGGAAAAGCCACCGTGCAAACAATCAACACCACAATGTCAATTATCCTGAAAGTGGGAATATTCCTTTTTTAAAAATTTTATTTATTTATTTATTTGAGAGAGAGAACAAGTGGTGGGGAGGGGCAGAGGGAGAGGGAGAAGCAGACTACCTGGCAAGCAGGGAGCCCTATGTGGGACTCGATCCTAGGACCCCAGGATCATGACCCAAGCTGAAGGCTGATGCTTAACTGACTGAGCCATCCAGGTGCTCTGGGAAGTATAAATATCCCTACGGCGACAAAAGGACTGATTCCACATTATGGGCTCTTGGGACTAATTGGAAGTTCTAGCTCACTGCCTGTGGTAGCGACAGTCCCATGATTTTACCTTTCTAATGGTACATTTTCTGGGAAATAGATAAATGGGAACAGTCTAGGAAGGCTATCTCTGCTACTCGCCTGTGAGGCGATGGTATGGCTGAATCTGAAACTCTCACCTAAAGAGGCCAAGTCTTCATTAAGACAGGTTAAAAAAAAAAATGGATAGGTAGAAACTGTGGAAGATGGAAAGGCAGCCCATGAAGGACAAATAATGTGGGGAAAGAATACAGTCATTCTGTTCCTGAGGGCATCTCAGAAGGAAAATCCTGATACTCTTAATTCTCTCAGGTATGATGGTGGGCCATGATCCATGCTCATTTTGTTTTCTGCTGAGATAGAAAAGTGACCTGAGGCCAAACTATAAAGTTGACCCAATAATACTATTTGAGGAATCTGAAGAAAAGCTATCAGTGGGCATCCCTTGGTGACCTGCCTAGAAAATGAGTAGCTTGGAATCGTCTCTTGGGGTTTGTTTTTCAAGTTATTTTTATCTTATTCCTGCTTTTGTATTGCCATAAATCACTGATGATTCACCCACAGAATCTTCAGAATCTTTATGCACGTAGAATCTGAATATTTTAAAGTCCCATTCTCTAGGGGCACTGTTCACTGAGGTGCATAAAATACAAGGAGAAAGTGGCCGTAACACTTATGTGGCTTAGCCAATTATGGTCTCACCATTTTAAGAGGGACTAGATACCCAAGAAACAGGATTTATGACCAAATGGTTTAGGCCTTACTAGAGGTTGCCTGGACTGGAAAGAAAATGTATAGATATGACAGACTACAGATATTTCTAAACTGTAGGGGCATAATACTTGCTAACCATTCTGAGAAAGGGCTTTATCCTTAATCAGGAAGGATTTGCTAATATTGTGACTATAATGAAATATTATATGTTTCATGGTGTATTAAAAATTCAGTGGCATAAAAAAATGAGCTATCAAGCCATGAAAAGACATGGGAGAAACCTCAAATACATTTTGTTAGGTAAAAGAAGCCAATCTGAAAAGACAACATACTGTATGATTCCAACCATATGACTTTCTACAAAAGGCAAAACTCTGAAAACAGTAAGAAGAAAAATCAGTGGTTGACAAGAGCTCAGGGGAGGGAGAGAAGGGTAAGTAGTTATGCACAAGAAATTTTTAAGACAATGAGACTATTCTGTATGATACTGTAATGAAGGACACATGTTACTAGATATTTGTCAAAATCCATAGAATGTGCCAAACGAAGAGTGAGCCCTAAGTAAACTACAGACTTTAGTTAATAATAATACATTAGTATTGAGTCATCAGTTGTAACAAGTATACCAGTCGATGCAAAATATCAGCAATAGGGGAGACAGGGAGCGGTGGGATGAGGTGAATATGGGAACTCTGTACCTTCCACTCAGTTTTTCTGTAAACCTATAACTGCTAAATATAAATAAATAAAGTGCATTTTTTTTTTTTAAAGGGGCAGTGGCCAAGGATGCTAGATTCAGGCTAGGGGAATATCTCTATGGGAACACTCTGTAAAGACTAAGATATGACACATTTCTGGAAAGTAAGAACACCTTATGTGTCATTGCTATTTTAAAGATTTTATTTATTTATTTGCCAGGGAGAGAGAGAGAGAGAGAGAGCTAGTTGGGGGAAGGACATGCAGTAAGAGAAACGGGCAGAGCCAAAGTCTGATTGGGTATATTATCCTTCTGGTTTCTGGGATGCATGTCACTTGAACCTGCCATAAGTGAAGGACTGGGCTGTTCTTCCTTGAAAAATTTGCAATAATTACCTCATATTATCAAGTATTTGCTTGCTTATTTCTCATTTTTAAATTGCAAGCATCTTCAGCCCCATTCCTGTATTCCTGATCCTCTTTATTCTTGTTATTTATTTTTCCCATAGAACACATCATCTTCTTTCAGTTTTCTTTTATATTAGTAATTATTTAATATTATTATATTAAATAGTCTATTATTACCTGTGTCCCTCACCCAGAACACAGTCTCCCAGGTGACAAGGAACTTTGGCCATTTTCCATCGATCTATTCCTTGCTCTTAGACTAGAGTCTGACTCTGTGGGAGCTCAGTGAGTATGTGCTGAATGAACAAGCAGGCCCCATGTCACTGCACTTAGGGCTGCACTGGGTAGATAACCAACATAGCCCAGAAAAATGGGCTGGATCTCACTACTCAATCTGTCTCCAGCTTCTGAGTGCTGATGCCTGGCTGTGCTAATCCAGTTGAGAAAATAATTGTAGATCCACAAGATGAAATTTAATGCAAACATTGTATATCCACTTAATGAAAATTTTTAAAAAGACAAAGAAAAATGATTGCTTATGACATAGAGTGAAAAGGCAAGGTACAAAATTATGTAATTTTTTAAACAGATTTTATCTGTTTATTTGACAAACAGAGATCACAATTAGGCAGAGAGGCAGGCAGAGAGAGAGAGGGGAGGAAGCAGGCTCCCTGCTGATCAGAGAACCCGATGCGGGGCTTGATACCAGCACTCTGGGATCATGACCTGAGCCAAAGGCAGAGGCTTAATCCACTGAGCCACCCAGGAGCCCCAAATTATGTAATTTTCTAATACAAAAAATATAAACGGGGGAAAATGCTGTGAATAGATGTATAATGGTGTTTCCTGAGCACATTTTCTGAAAAAGAAAAATTTTTTATTAAACTAAGTAGAGTGTAACACAGTGAGTTATTTTTAAATGTTCAAACTACTTTTTATAGGGAAGGGAATCTTCTAGCCAAAAATATAAAATAGTTCAGTTCCAGGTACCTGCTGGCTAATTTGATTTCACTTTAGTTCTACTACTCAGACTCTCTAGATCCTTCCCTTCTCTCCCTAAATAGCTAATCCGTTAATAATTGCTTCTATTGAAATTATTCTGGGAGGAAGAGTTATTTCTTCTCCCTTATTTATTTATTTTATTCAGTCATTTATTTGTATCACTGTGGATTCAGGAAGTTTGTTTTTTACCCTTGGTTATAATCTAACAATATTATTATTTACTTTGTTGCTCAGAATCATAATATGAATCATAATATGAATCACTGAAGAAATCAGGTCCTTTCTACACTTGGAACCTGTTACAACACCAGAAGAATGAATAAAGATTTCATATGTCAGTGTCAGGGAGATACTTGTTTTCAGTCAAGTTTGGCCCCGTAAATAATTTATGCTTGGGAAATGGTACTTTTCTGTTATGGAAATAATGTTAACCCATTATGTTAAAATGTTAATATTTTTGTTTTTGTTGTTATTTAGCTTAACTCATGCTTAATTTAATAAGGAGTAATATTTTATAAATGATACTTTCACAATTTGATGATTTTTGAATGATTAACACAATATAGTAGATAATAATAAAAATCTATTTTTTTTTTAAGATTTTATTTGTTTATTTGACAGAGAGAGATCACAAGTAGGCAGAGAGAGAAAGAGGAGGAAGCAGGCTCCCCACCGAGCAGAGAGCCCGATGCGGGGCTCGATCCCAGGACCCTAGGATCATGACCTGAGCCAAAGGCAGAGGCTTTAACCCACTGAGCCATCCAGGCGCCCCAATAAAAATCTATTTAAATTCAGTTATTAAAATGAAGATGAAGATATACAATCCCATGTAAATAATGTGTAATTCCTAAATTCCTAAGTGAGAACCAGGAAGATAATAATTACCTTATCTTTTGGTTTAAAGTAGTTGTTGCTTATGGCAAACACCCGAAAAAAATTACCAGGGTAAAAAGGCAAGTAAATTGGCAAACCCAGTGCATCTCATTTAAAAATTTCAAGAAAAAACCATGAGCGATTACATTTCTGAGAAAACCCAATAGACGCTTTAGTTCTAGAATGAAGATCAGCATAATCTTGGGTTTTTTGCTTGTTTTTGACAAAAAGAAAAGGTCGAATACAATGAAATCTTTTATATATACAAAAGCTAATTAAAGTGCTAATCTGTTAGTAAATTGTCCATTGGGAGCTCATATATTTAAAAGTTTTAGGTACTTGTTAAGTCTTCATTTTTTTGTCCTTTGCTCTCCTTGTTATATATAGATTTATGCGGACGCCTGGGTGGCTCAGTTAGTTAAGCATCTGCCTTTCGGCTCAAGTCACGATCCAGGGTCCTGAGATTCAGTCCCTATGTCAGTCTCCTTGTTCAGCAGGGAGCCTGCTTCTCTCTCTCCCTCTCCCTCTACCCCCACTTTATGCATGTGCCCAAATAAATAAATAAAATCTTTCAAAATATATATATATATATATTTATGTTACAATGCAAATATTAACTAATTTAAAATACCTTTAAAACAGAGGGAAATATAGAACAACAAAAGTCGAGTAAGTCTTTGAATCAGCAGTGAGCATTTTGTGTTTACTTCCATGAGCCCTTTGCTGAGTGGCAAGGATGAATTTTAAGGCTGAAAGCCAGACTTTGACAGCAGTGAGCACAGGACCAGGTGGCATTTTCTCTTACTTGAAGCACACAGATCAAGTAACGATGGCCTCTCTTTCCATTTCACCTCTTACAACCAGGTGTCTATTAATATGGAGTTACAGAGACAAACAAATAAGGCTGCGATTCATTTAGGCCCTATTTAAGGAAGGAAAAAAAAGTAAAAGAATATGTAGTTTTGGAGTCCTCTTAAATTTTCAAGACTCTAAAATTCAAATCTTTATATCTAAGTGTGACTCAGATTCTTTTAGATCCATAGATAATAACTATTTTAAATCTAGTTAATACCTTCACACACACCCTTGTGCTAGTGAGGAAAAGTGGAAATGTTTATGGGGACATCAAGGTGAACGGAATAAGAACAGACTGTAAAATCTGTATGCGAAGAGAAGGCTGTTTGAATAAGTAAACTCATAGTCCCTCAAAGAACAAACTGCTAAGCAGAAAAAAACAGATGCTTTAGAAATCACACGAATATCATACTTCCTCTCCCATAGATTTTTCTGTATTTGGAAGAAGGACAGATGACAATCCCGAGCTCCACCTTCAGGCAAAAACTCTAGCCGGGCTGCAGTGACTGGAGTGGATATGCTGACTTGGACATGCATCCTTTCAGTCTATTTGACAAGAAAGCAAGTCATCAAAATTTTGGCAGATTGAAGGATGGCAGTGGGTCATGCCCGAGTACCATGGAAGCAGAGACCGAAATTAGGATAGGGGAAATCAGGACAATTTCTTCTGTATTTCTGAGAGATCTTGCTAGAAGGCTTAAGAAAGAAAACTAATAAAAGTTCTTTGGGTCAGCAACCCCTACAAAAACAATGAAAATGCTAGTAGACGGAGGCGAGGAGCGTGAGGGTGAGGTTGGCGACCATTCACAGAGGCTTGCCGCCCCATCCAAGGAGCCCACGCTCTTAGGAAACGCCTTCCTGCAAGGAAAGTAAAGGACTTTCTATCCTGACTTCGACCGCCCATCAGAGCATATTACTGGAATTAAATAGTCCCACAACCTGAAAACTCTAGGGTAAATCTGGTTTTCAGGTTGAACATAAGCCTCTTATTCTTAGACGTACCTACTGTGTACCACTGGATCCTCTTGCTCTATCCTTATGACTGTTGCTTTGTGACCTTCTCTGAGTTTTATCACGTGTCCCTTCTCTGGTCCTGCTTTCGTCCCCTGCCTGTTCCCCAGGCTTCCAAATCCTGTCATTCAGTGTTAGCCCTAGGGTTTAAGGCTATAACCACCTGTGGTAGCTCCCTCACAGTCTGTGCTCACTTGTCCAACGCGAACTTCATCGCCTGACGGATAGCAATCTAATGTTAAACTCTCAGCAGAAACTCACCTGTGGCCAGCTGCTTTGCCTCCCTCTGATTTGATAGCCATCAGACATGCTGATCTGGAAATGGGTTCTGGTATCTAGTTGCCATGTGTAATTACTAGCTCTTCCACTCACTCTGTGTGACTTTTGGCAAGTTACCCAAACTTCGTGGACTCCATTTCCTTTTAAGTAAAACAGATGAACATGAGTGTGAAGCAGAGGCAAGAGCCCAGGGCGGCCAAAGGCCAAGGCCTAGATCTGGCTGCGGTCGCAGCCATGCACAAGAGAAGGCTGAAGGAGATGCTGGAGGAGATAAAAAGCCAAGGTGAGGAACAAGAGAAGATTTGCACGGTTATCGGCTCATCCTGCTCCTCCAAAACCAGAGCCCAAACCTAAAAAGGTCCCTCCCAAGAAAGGAGAGAAGGAACAGAGGGGAAAGCTGCTGCTGGCAAGGATGGGAATAACCTTGCAGAACACAGGGGTGCCCCACACAGCAGAGCGGAAAGCTGAGCGTGCTGGCGTGCCACGTGAACTGTATGCACTTTGATAACCGTGCCTTTCTGGTGAATGTACAGTTTGAAATACTGCTTCTTTTTTATCAAGCTTTATAAAAATGTAGGATTTTGTTTTACTTTTTTTTTTCAAGCTATATTGTTAGCATACAGAACATTTCATTGTTGTTTGAGGGGAAAGGCACATGTCACTAATAAGGTATCCCTGAAGCTAGACTGATGGAAGTGGGGGGAGAGGCCTTTCTCTTTTAGTTTTGAGAAACTTCCTCTTGGTTCCCGAGAGGAGGTTATTCCTTGATGTTGACACACATTAGCCACAATGTTACAGATACTTTGTACTGTGAAAAAACAAAACAAAACAAAAAAACAAAGTTCACTATTTATGATCTCTTCTTCTTCTCTGCTTCGCCCTAGACTTGACTCCCTTAAACCCAGAGACTTTTTGGAACCTGATGCCAAAACGCAGTTCCCAGTATGTCAGGCAATATGGACTTTGCAATGTCCCTGTGGAGAGGGCATCCGTCCACAGAGTTCGTTTTTCAGCTTGTGGATCTTTGGATTGGTGATTCTGCCATTTCCATTTCATTTCCTGAAAGTCAGGGCTGGCTTATGGAAAGCTGTTAAACAACATGCTGAACATGAACTGCCAACCCTCACTCTGACGTTCAGAGGATCACATGAAGACTTCCCTGGGTTTTATGGTGGCTTGGTGATTTCGGGAATCCATTGAAGAAGAGAGTTGGGAAATCGTTGTATACTGTTAACAACAGTCTGCCCATGTCCTGCCTGAAATACCACGATTGTTCACGAAAAGTGTCTTCAATAAAGCTAGATACAGTTTGAAAAATTAAAAATATAAAATAAAATAAAATAAAATGAAGGTGATAGACCAAAGATATCACCAACAGTGATAGACCAATTCTTACTGTAAGGATTAAACAAAAGTTTAATGCAAATGCAAAATGTTCCAAAGAGTATTGGGCTCATGGCAGTTTGCAGGGACAGTATATTGCTCCCTGACTGTCATCGGTACTATAGGTTTTATTATGAGCTTGAAGGGCAGCAGAGATGCTGATCACCTCCGATCACATCTTTTTCTTGCCAAGTTCAAATAACTGTTACAGTATGGTACAACATTTAAAGAAATGTAGGGGCGCTTTGGTGGCACAATTGGTTCAGTGCCTGCCTTCTGCTCAGGCCATGTTTCTGGGGTTCTGGGACTGAACCCAGCATGGAGCCTCACATCTGGCTCCCTGCTCAGCAGGGAGTCTGTGTCTCCTTCTCCCTCTGCCCCTCCCCCCACCTCAAGCTCCCTTCTCAAATAAATAAATAAAATATCTTAAAATTAAAAAAAAAAAAAACAAAGAAATGTAGACTGAAAGAGGTTTGTAATATTTATTATAGCTTTAACACTATTTTTTTTAAAGATTTTATTTGACAGATAGAGATGACAAATAGGCAGAGAGGCAGGCAGGGAGAGGGGAGGAAGTAGCCTCCCTTCTGAGCAGAGAGCCTGATGTGGGGCTCAATCCCAGGACCCTGGGATCATGACCTGAGCCAAAGGCAAGAGGCTTTAACCCACTGAGCCACCCAGGCACCCCTATTTTTAAAAAAGAACTTTTAAAAGGGATTTATATGTTAACAAATGCAATATATATATATATATTATACATAAGCTTTATATAAAGTTTTGAACCTCAAAAATGTATAAGGAACAACGTTTTAGCACAAGAGAGAAGAGCATGTGTTCAGTATAGTAGGCATCTTCTCTCCCACTAAAGTCTGAAGAGATCCTACATTTTGGGGACATTTTATTGAGTACAAGAGAAGGAAAAATTGTTCATGTTCATTTGCACAAGTGTGCAAAACAGCTAGTAGTTAGCTTTTGCATAATTCATTTTCAGTCAGTACTTTGGTAATATTCTTGTCAAATGTAAAAATAGGCTCAGTCAACAGGTAAAGAGCAACATTTAACATGAATACAAATGAAAAGGAGAAATGGAATGTGGGTGGGAACTGAGTGAGAAACTAGATCTTTGTAGCCTTAGCTTTGTCAGAAAACAATAGGTGCTGCTTAGTGCTTTGTAATTGCTTCTTGCAAAACTTTCAAGAGAATTGTCAAGTGAAAATGTAAGGTTCTTTACAATCTTTAGAATATTAAAACATTAAGTTGCTACAGTTAGCAACTTATAAAAAGGTCCAATTTCTTTCCTTAAATATTTTTCTAAGAATCTCTCAGCTAGAATTCATTTTCCTTTATTACTCTTCTTATCACCTTTTAGATTATATTGTAATACATAGAGTGTTGAAGCTCAAAACAAAGGCTCTATTTGTGGTGCCTGGAGGAATCAGTCAGTGAAGCATCTGACTTCAGCTCAGGTCCTGATCTCAGGGTCCTGGGGTCCAGTCCCCACATTCACTCTCCACTCAGCAGGGACTCTGCTTCTCCCTCTCCCTCTGCCCCTCCCTCCCCAGCTCATGCTCTCTCACTCTCACTTGCTTCTCTCAAATAAATAAATAAATCCTTTAGAAAAATAAGGCTCTATTCAAAACTGCATACTATAAATGTGTGTATATAATGTATATATACTTTATATATATATGTACTTTTTTCTTTATCCCATGACTGCTTTCACTTTCAACTATTCAGCTATTTTTCTTGTTCTGTTTTTTTTTTTTTTTTAATTAACATATAATGTATTATTTGCTTCGGGGGTACAGGTCTGTGAATCATCAGTCTTACACAATTCACAGCACTCACCACAGCACATACCCTCCCAACATCCATAACCCACCCACCTTATCCCTCCCTCCACCACCCCTCAGCAGCCCTCAGTTTGTTTTCTGAGATTAAGAGTCTCTTATGATTTGTCTCCCTCCCAATCCCATCTTGTTTCATTTTTTCCCTCCCTGCCCCCCACGATTCCCCACCCTGCCTCTCAAATTCCTCATATCAGAGAGATCATATGATGATTGTCTTTTTCTGATTGACTTATTTTGCTTAGCATAATACCCTCTAGTTCCATCTACATCGTTGCAAATGGTAAGATTTCAGTTTTTGGATGGCTGCACAGTATTTCATTGTATATATACCGCATCTTCTTTATCCATTCATCTGTTGATGGACAGAAATAGTCAACAAAACCAAAAGACAACTGATGGAATGGGAGAAGGTATTTGCAAATGATGTATCAGATAAAGGGCTAGTGTCCAGAATCTATAAAGAACTTAGCAAACTCAACACCCAAAGAACAAATAATCCAATCAAGAAATGGGCAGAAGACATGAACAGACTTTTCTACAAAGAAGACATCCAAATGGTGAATATGACACATGAAAAAATGTTCAATATCACTCAGCATCAGGGAAATACAAATCAAAACCACAATGAAATACCATCTCACACGGGTCAGAATGGCTAAAATCAACAAGTCAGGAAATGACAGATATTGGTGAGGATGGGGAGAAAGGGAAACCCTCCTACACTGTTGGTGGGAATGCAAGCTGGTGCAGCTACTCTGGAAGACAATATGGAGGTTGCTCAAAAATTTGAAAATAGAGCTACTCTACGACCCAGCAACTGCACTACTGGGTATTTATCCTAAAGATATAAATGTAGTGATCTAAAGGGCACAAGTACCCAAATGTTTATAGCAGCAATCTCGTTCTGTTTGTATAAATAACAAAGTATGATTCAATGTGCTGGCAAGGAAGAAACAAAACAATCAAATATTTCAGAAGACTATTCACTTTTTGTAGACGATCTAGTCAGCATTCTGTGTAGTTAGACCTCAACTGTCCGATAATGACCATTGGCTTCACTGACCACTGAGAACTTGAGAAGGAGCTGGTGTTAAATTAATTAAATGAGGCCATTAGACTGTTGTGACTGGAATGTCATGGAAACTAACAACCCAAGATCTAAGCCTGTAAATGCCTCAAGATTGTGAAATTGAAACCCTCAGACAACCAATCACAAGGACCTATGTAGTCTTTAAACTATAGCCAATCAATAATTTCCTTATTTGACTTTCACCTGTTCTCCAGAAAAGTCTCCTGTCAGTGTAGTCCTCCTAACCACTCGCAGTATGGTGCTGCCTTATGAAGGGCACTTTTGTTCTACTACAAATGGATTTTTATTCAAATAAACTCTTTTTAATACACCTATTTATCTTTGAACACTAGTCTGAATTGAGATGTATTACAAGTATAAAAGAGACACTGGATTTCAAAGTTTTAAGATGAAATAAAGAATGTAAAATGTTTCATGAATAATATCTTATATGGATTACATGTTGAAATGATAATATATTTTTTATATATTGGGTTAAATAAAACAGATGTTTAAGATCAATTGCACCTGTTTCTTTCTACTTTTTTAATGTGTGGCTACCAGATATTTTTTAGTTTAAAATTTCACATATCTGATGTAGCTCAAATTCACGTCATATTTCTTTTTGACTCTGCTCATAGAGACCACCCTTGCAATTTCCAAACAAACTAAAAAATATGGAGCTTTGGAGGAAGAAATCATTATACTAATTTTGCCTCATTATACTAATGCACTCTATTATTTTATATGAAGCTCTATATTTAAAATTGAGGCTATAAAATAATTAAACATATGTGTTCATGAATAACATTGCACATGCACAATGGCACCATTCTTTTAAAAGGCTTTCAACTCCAAAAACACTTATCTCCCAAATCTTTTCCACTTTGAACTATCTAGATTACTGGCTTCTATCACTAAGACTCTAGGCTTTCTTGTCAGATCCTAAATTTGATTTCTACATACTTCCTGAGACTGATGTTTTCTTCAGGCCCTGCCTTCCCCTGTCCCAGATTCCAGGATACAGACTCAACTCCTTGAGAAGCCCCAGGGCCACTCCCCAGAGTGGCAATTGCCCAGGAGTTGGCTCAGCCTGTGGCGTACACTGTAATGACTTTGACACAAAAATAACCTAAATCCCTTTGGTTATGTTATTTGTCCTAATACATTTGAACTACAATGCCAGATTGTGGTGCTGTATTGTATATAAATCATATTGAGGTTTCTTCATGTGATGTGGAAAACCACAAAAGGGCAAGTGTTTATGAATTTTTTAATTTATTGTTTAAGTTGACAAAATCATTTTTTTGATTTATATATAAATCATATTGAGGTTTCTTCATGTGATGTGGAAAACCACAAAAGGGCAAGTGTTTATGAATTTTTTAATTTATTGTTTAAGTTGACAAAATCATTTTTCCCCAGCTTTACAGAGGAATAAGTTAAAATTGTGTATGTTTAAGTGAGCAATATGAAGTTTTGATGTATGTTTGTATATATTATGAAATGATTACCATAATTGAGCCGATCAGTATACCTATCACTTCTAGTATTTACCGTGTGTGCGTGCATGTGCACATGCACAGCAACCTTACAATCTTGGCAAATTTCAAGTATATGATACATCATTATTGCTAACTCTAGTCATTATGCTGTATATTGGGTCTCCAGAACTTATTCGTCTTAAGTTTGTACCTTTGTTTTTTGTTTTGTTTTGTTTTGTTTTTGTTATTTTAGAGAGAGGAAGAGAACAAGCTAGGAGGGAGAAAGGCAGAGAGAGAGAGAGAGAGAATCTCAAGCAGATTCCTCACTGAGTGCATAGCTTGACACAAAGCTGGATCCCAAGATCCTCAGATCATGACCTAAGCCAAAATCAAGTGGGATGCTTAGCTGACTCAGCCACTTAGGTGCCCCAGGTTTGTACCTGTAAACAACGTCTCCCCATTTCCTCTAATCCCTATTCCTTGGTAACCATCCTTCTATTCCCTGTTTCTAGGAATTCACCTTCCTTAGATTCTATACATCAGCTGAAATATGCATTATTTGCCTTTCTGTGTCTGTCTTATTTCACTTATCACAATGACCTTAATGCCTTCAGAGTCTATCTCTATTGTCACAAATGGTAGGATTTCTCCTTTTTAAAGGCTGAATAATATCCCATTTTATATGTATCTATAACATTTTCTTTATCCATTCATCCATTGATGGACATAGATTATTTCCGTATTTCAGTTATAGAGCTTTTTTAAGGGAAATATTTCATAAGTTAATACAAAATGGGCAATAAATTTCACTAGTAACAATCTTAAAAATCTTACATATAACATAGATGTTTCCTGTCTTTAAGAGGTAATTTTCTATTCAAAGGATGACAGCTTGAAATCGAGGTACATTTTTAGAGAATCAAAAACACAACTCTTTAGTAAAGAATTTGAACTTATGTAACATAATTAAGTAAATAATAAAAGGCCAAATGTTAACAGAAACACATTAAGACTTTCATAAACTAATTGGGATCTAGTCATCCTGATTTTAGCTTGCAGCCAAAAGCCCACACCAGGTTTTTGCCTTGGATCTGTTTATTTCTTAGAAGTTACATTTAAAATCCCTCAATTGATCTACTCAATGTTCTTATACCATTAAAGTGAGTACAGTTAAGTACAGATTATATAAGTATTTCTGAAAGGACCAGGCCAAAATCATATAGCATCACTACACTGGAATTTTTACTGAAGAAACAGTGGAATTTTAAAGTAAGAATTAACTTTAGATATCACCTTGTCCAACTCCTTTTTTAGAGATTAGTCAAGTGAATCTTGAGAAGTTAAATGATTTATCAAGACCACAGGGCTTGTGAGAACTGGACTCAGATTCCTGACATTTTTCTTTTCTTAACATCTTAATTTTATTTTATTTTTTTCATGTTCCAAGGTTCATTGTTTATGCATCACACCCAGTGCTCCATGCAATACATGCCCTCCATACCCACCACTAGGCTCTCCCAACCACTCACCCCTCCAATATCCTGTTTGTTTCTCAGAGCCCATAGTCTCTCATGGTTTGACTTACCTCCGATTTACTCCAACTCACTTTTCCTTTCCATTTCCCAGTGTCCTTCATGTTATTCCTTATGCTCCACAAGTAAGTGAAACCATATGATAATTAACTCTTTTTGCTTGACTTATTTAACTCAGCATAATCTCAACTTTCTATCCTTTTGGCTCTAATTTTTTTTTTTTTTTTTTTGGTGGTGGTTTTTTGTTTTGTTTTGTTTAAATCTACCCTATGCTGTTTCCTCTCTCCATATGGTAAAAGTAGCAAGGAAGAACCTTCTAAATATGCTTTTAATTAATGCAAAAGAATTTTTCTAATATTCTTCCTATAAATAAATAGTACTCTCTTACTTGTATTTGACAGCTTTTAACATGAGACAAATATAACTCAGTTTATCTATAATAATTCTGTACAAAATTATAGCTTCTGTCACAATTGCCTGTTTTAATAGATTTGGACAGCTTCCTACAGAATTTGGGTGAAGTATTTGGGTGAAATCTTGGAACAAGATAAGTGTGAATAGGTTTCATGCTACACAAATGGTTAACATAAGATAGAAATAATTATTTTCATGACATTCCTTCAAACCTAGGGGAGGGGGGATGGGTGGAAGGGATCGACTCAAAGCTGCATGCAGGAAGTGACCTTCAGTTTGGAGCCCATGTGGTGAATTCCCCTTCTGAGAGATATACTGTGTCCCTCCCAGGTTTTCCAGACTCACATTCTAAAGAGCATTCTCTGCTGCCCTCTAGAGTTTCTAAGAGTCATCAGTGAGGACAGCAAAAAGAGAAACCTACTTACAGGTAAGCAGATAAATAAGTGACTTTTCCCCTTTAAGAATTCTGCACCCACCCCCCCCCCCCAAAAAAAAATTTCTGCACTCACTTACAATATAGGTTTTGGGTTTGTTTTTATATTTTCTCATGCCACCAAGCAAGTCTCAGGAAGTCAACTGGGTGTCTTACATTTCAACTCCACTCTGATACCACCTACTCAGAGACCTCACCAGAATCCACAGGACAAGCTCAGTCCTACAAGATTGTCCCCACATCAGAGGACAATTGCAAATCTAGGTTGTCACTTGTGTTTCTGATATAAGATTCTCACAATCCCCTATTTGGGTTTATTAATTTACTAGAGTGGCATGCAAACTCAAAGAAACATTTACTTACTAGATTACCAGTTTATAATAAAAAGCTGTAACTCAGGAACAGTCAAATGGAAGAGATGAATAGGACAAGGTGGGGCAGGGGGAGCAGCTTCCCTGCCCTCTCCCAGGACTCCACTCACCCTTTATCTCCATGTTTTCACCAACCCAGGAGCTCTCTGAACCTAGTCCTCTTGGGTTTTTATGGCGGCTTCATTACATAGGTATGACTGATTAAATCATTAGCCATTTGGCAATTCGATTCAACCTCCAGCCCTTCTGTACTCCCTGGAGTTTGGAGCTCACATGTGGTACTGAAATGGAAGACCTTTAATCAGTGGTTGGTTCCACTGGCAACCAGCCTCCATCTGTAGGTGTGACCTCAAAGTCAGCTCTTCAATGTAAAAAAGACAACTGCATCACTCTGATCACTTAGGAAATTCAGAGATGAGAGATATATATTCTTATCATCAATTACAATATCACACACTTCAATGACAAAGAAAACAGAACATGTCATTTGGTGAATCATTTTGTATTCAACCCAAATAAAACGATGAATTAGTTCTGAAAGATACATTTGTGTGTATATATAAACTGGCATTCTACTGTGAACATTTTAAAACATGT
Source organism: Mustela lutreola (assembly GCF_030435805.1). Lineage (NCBI taxonomy): Eukaryota > Metazoa > Chordata > Mammalia > Carnivora > Mustelidae > Mustela > Mustela lutreola. The sequence continues at coordinate 126,421,566 of NC_081290.1, read as the reverse complement.
ACTTATATCTTCTTTTTTTTAAAATTTCTTTTCAGTCTTCCAGAATTCATTGTTTATGCACCATACCCAGTGCTCCATGCGATACGTGCCCTCCACAATACCCACTACCAGGCTCACCCAACCCCCCCCCACCCCTCCCCTCCAAAACCCTCAGTTTGTTTTTCAGAGTCCACAGTCTCTCATGGTTCATCTCCCCCACCAATTTCCCCAAACTCACTTCTCCTCTCCATCTCCTCACGTTCTCCCTATTATTCCTTATGCTCCACAAGTAAGTGAACATAAAATTGGCTCTCTCAGCTTGGCTTATTTCACTCAGCATAATCTCCAGTCCCACCCATGTTGATACAAAAGTTGGGTATTCATCCTTTCTGATGGAGGCATAATATTCCATTGTATGTACGGACCACATCTTCTTTATCCATTTATCGGTTAAAGGGCACCTTGGTTCTTTCCACAGGTTGGCGACCATGGTCATTGCTGCTATGACATTGGGGTGCAGATGGCCCTTCTTTTCACTACATCTGTATCTTTGAAGTAAATACCCAGTAGTGCAATGGCAGGGTCATAAGGAAACTCTATTGTATAATTTCTTAAGGAATCTCTACACTAAAACATGTACTTATATCTTCAGTTCAAACTGTCATAACATTTTCATAGCATTTGGCTCTTTTTTTTTTTTTTTTTTTGGTGGTTTTCACTAGGTTTGTTTCACTGAACTTTGATCTGTCTTCAATAAACCTTCTGTTCTGCCACCACATTAAGGCAGGCCCAAAAGCAAAGTAGGAGAGGCTCCCTACCACCCTCAATCCTGATTCTCCTCTCTCTAAATCAGCCCCTGCACCAATGACAATATGGTTTTCTTCAAGCACAAATTGAGTAAAGCCATTTTTTGAAGTCTTTTTGGTTTCCTCTTTTGTCCGGTTCCCATTTCTCCTTCCCTTCAATTCTGATTTTCAGCCCCACGACTCAAAAAGACTGCTCTCTTCCTTCCTTCACTCAACAAGTATTGAGTGTCCATTTTGTGGTGGGTTCAAGGGATAAATCTAGGAAAGGAGGAACTATTTTAACCTTAAATAGCTTAAAGCCCAATATAGAAACAGACATATACACAATGTGCTAACCATGGTAAGTACTGTGAAATAATAAGGTAAGGAAGAACTAAATTTGCCCAGGAAATCTCCAATGAGAGAACACTGAACTGCCAAAGAGAATTGGAAATTTGCCAGTAGAGTATGGGTACAGAGCATTCCAGAAAGAACAAACTGGAAAATTACAAAAGCAGCGACTAACAGATAAGGCTGGTAAAGGTGACAATTGTGTATGCTCTCCGAGGGGGTCTGGACAAATGGATAGCAATTAAGTGATCTTAGGCAAAGGGCAGTTTTGATTTGAGAAAGACCACTCTCACAGCACAGTGGCGAACGGAGAGGGAAGAGACAGGAAGTAGGAAAACTTAGAAAGATCTTGTAATTGTTTAGCTTAGCGATGATAAATACTTGAAGTAAGGAGTGTAGGGGGAATAAAGCAGATTTTTAAAAATATTCAAGATGCCAAAACTGGAATTTAAGTGCTTTGAACGCTGGGATGTTTGTTCATGGATACATCCCCAACACCTACAGCAGTGCTTGCCACAAGTAAACACTCAATAAATATATGTTGGATTCTGGGAAGATGGCAGTTCACAGCAGTTTTTGGACTCTTCCTGAATGTCCCTTAAAAACAGGCATAACAATTCACATTGCAAAGTACAAAACCCACAGATGCCTAAACCAGTACAAAATTACTTAATTGCCACCCAAATGTACCTCAAACCTATGGATTGAGAGCCACTGGTAGCTAAAATCATCAGACAGGGTTATTATCTCTGAGGGACGAAATAGGAGGAAGGACCTGGTGCTCCACATCGGAGGATCTGATATCACAAATTCATACGTACTAGAAAGCTCAGTTGACCAATCTGAAGGCAGAGGCTTTAACCCACTGAGCCACCCAGGCACCCCTCAGTTGACCAATCTGAGACAACAGCAACCAAAACTGGAACAGCAGTCGATAGAAACCAGTTATTGAGTGAGTGTGAGGAGACAAGGGCAAGGTCTGATGAGGCTGGGATGCGACGGACGGTAACGGAGAATGACCTACACGTTCTCTTTCCCAGGACAACTATCTCTGCAGGAAAGAAGGTGCTAGGAATAGGATCCACACTTATCAGGACAGAAGAGTTGGGGCAAAGAAAAGAGAAAATACAAAAAAAAAAAGTGAAAATTAAAAACATATGATTATAGGAGTCCTGGAACAAAAGGAAAATACCAAATAAAACTGGAAAATTAAAACACAATATTAGTGAAAAAAAACCATGATAGCTAAAACATGGCATATCAGAATACTTGGTCCAAATGTTTTGATCAGAGGACATTTTATAGCATTCAATTTTGTTTTTTTAAAGATTTTATTTACTTATTTGAGAGAGACAAAGAGAGTGTGCATGTGGGAAAGAGAGCACAAGCAGGAAGCAGGGGCGAGGGAAGACAGAGAAGCAGACTCCTCACTGAGCAGGGAGCCTGATGGGGGAATCGATCCCAGGATCCTAGGATCAGGACCTGAGCCAAAGGCAGGCGCTTAACCAACTGAGCCATCCAGGTGCTCCTATAGCATTCAATTTTTAAGACAAACATATAACTCAAAAAAGTGAAACAAAAAATACCCCTGAATTAAATACAACAGAAAGAAGAAATAAATGATTAAAAGAAAAATTTTAAAGTTGGAAAATAGGAAAATAGTAAAACGAAGCAATCCAAAAGCCAGTTCTATGAAAACAGAAAAAAAGTCACTAATTAACAGGACTAAGGGACAAATGAAGAAAACAAACACTATTTGAGGCAAAATAATCCTCGAAAGTGAGAAAAAATTTAAATATCATAAAAGCTTACTTTGTATGCCTGTTAAAATACTTTTAAAAATCTGAATGGGTAGTTTTTTTTTAATAAAAACTAATATTAAGTCTAATAAGTTAAAAAGTTAAGAGATCAGTTCCCAGAGAAGTGACAGAATAAGCAATAGAGAGTTTCCCCAAACAAAGATAAAACAAAGGCGCTGAATCTGGAGATCTTCCTGGGAAATTGTTTCCAACTTTTAAAGGATCAGGTAATGAAAATATTAGTTAAACTATCCCAGAAAAAAATTGAGCAAACTTTCAAATTTCTTATAAGAGGAAATATATAATCAGTTCTCCCATCGCTTCTCGGCCTTTTGGCTAAGATCGAGTGTATGATCAGGTCTCCCAACCTGACAAATACAGGCATCAAAACATGTACAACTACAGACTATTCTTCTCTATAAAAATGGATGTAACAATCAAAGTGAAATGGTAGCAAACAAAATACAGCGGCACATTAAAAAATAAAACATACTTATTTAGGTTGTGAGGATGTTGACAAAATAAGCCATATAAAGGGGCAAGAATAAAACCTTGCACAAAGTAAAGGTGCCACTACTGTTAGTCATGATCATTAGTCATCACAGATTGAACAAGTGAGATTATTCAAGGACACGAGGAAGAAATCAAGGAAAGTCAATGCTTAACTGGCTGCTAGAGAACAGTTAGAACATTTGTATTTTCCAGTCTCAAAACTCACTACAAAGCTTCAGTGAACAAGACTGTGTGGTACTAGCATAAGGATAGATCTAAGTCAATGGGAGAGAATTGAGATTCAGAAAATAAACCCTTGCTATGGCCAATTTTATTTTCAAGAAGGGTGCCAAGACAATTCAATGAGAGAAGAATGGTCTTTTCAACAAATGATGCTGGGTAAGTGAACCTCCACCAGCAGAAAAGGACATTGGACCCCCTCTAGCCACTACATGCAAAAACTGACTCAGGAGGTACCAAATACCTAAATGTAAGAGTTAAACTATAAAGCTCTTAGTAGAAAGCACAGTTGTAAATTTCTGTGATATTGGATCAGACAATGGTTTCTTAGAGACATCTAAAGAATAAGCAACCAAAGAAAAACAGAGAAATTTAACTACATCAAAATTAAAAAATTTGAGCTTCAAAGTACACTACCAAGAAAGTGAAAAAACCCACATATTAGGTGAAGATATTTGTAAATTGTGATCTGATTAAGTTTAGTGTACACAATATAAAAACTACAACTCCACAATTAAAAAACAAATAACCCAATTTATAAAGGGGTAAATAATTTGGTTTTTTTTCAACAGCCAAATATCTTTCATTGGTAATGTTATTCAGCTTATATTTTGCAGAATAGACACGAGAAGAGGAAAAATGTCCATAAAGTGGTGAGAGAAAACAAAATGCCAACACCCTCTCACCCATTCATTTCCTCTGAAAAAATTCATGGGGAGATCATTCCTGTATACAGATGATGGTACCGTGGTTCAAAGAGGTTCACAGGTCTTCTGACTTCGACCACTGCCAAGTTTCTCACCCATGTGGTATCATAGTAATCATCCATGCTTTCCCCCCTGACCATAGTCGTGATAAACTATCACACTTCACCAAAGCACAGTGCACTTCAGCTCTACTTCCCACACCGTCACCATTGCTCCTGCACCTCTCTGGACCCCTCATGCATCAGTCTCCAGTCCCAGGCACCACGAGAGCTGCTGGGTCACTTTGGAGCTATGGGAGGTCCACGGTGGGAACCAGCATCAGAGAAGAGCTTAGTAGTGGTCGGAGCCTGGAGATGGATGGAGTTGGGGGTGTGGATCCTGGGCATTCCAGCAGACAGCTGGATGCTCCCCCTCTAGCTCTGGATCTTCAAGGAGAGGGCGAAGGTCAGGTGGTCATTGCGGACCCCATGGGTGGCCTAGCAGGACCACCCACCACCCAATGGCACATGAAAAGATGTTCAACATGATTAGTTCTTAGGAAGATACCAATCAAAACCACAATGGATGGCCCTTCACACCCACCAGAATGGCTTAGATAAAAAAGATGGACAATATGGCAAGTGTTGTGGAAGATGTAGAGAAGTTACAGGCTTCCTACACTGCTGGTGGGTAAGAAAATTGGTGCAGCCACCTTGGAAAACTGTTGAGCAGTTCCTCACAAAGTTAAACCTAGAGTTCTGTATGACCCAGAAATTAAACTCTTAGATATATATATAAGAGAACTGAAAACACATAGGCACACAAAAGCTTGTACACAGAAGATCACAAGATCATTATTCATATTAACCAAAAGTGGAAACAACTCAAATGCCCACCAGTTTACGAATGGGTAAACAAAACATGGTATGTCTATACAACAGAATATTATTCAAACATAACAAGTAACGACATACTGATTTATGGTTCAACATAGACAAACCTTAAAAACATACTCAGTGAAAGAAGCCAGATACAAAGACCACATCTGTATGATTCTGTTTATATGAAATGCCCAAAGTGAGCCAATAGAGACAGAAAATAGATTAGTCTTGCCAGGGTTTTGGGGGAAGAGATCAATTTGGTATGGACTGCTAATGGTTACAGTTCGTCTTTTGGGCATAATGATAGTATTCTGGAATTAGATGGTTATACAACTGGGTGGATATACCAAAACCACTAAATTGTACACTTCTAAAAAGTGAGTTTTATAGTATGTGGTTTATAGCTCTACAAAATAAATAAAAGATCTAGAAAATGGATTAAAGGGAATTGACAAAAATTTAGGAAATTTTTAATAACTCTAGAATCCAGGTGGCAAGTGAATGGTGGTACCCTGTACAAGTTCTTTGACCTTTTCTTTATGTTTAAAATTCTTACCAAAAAATGTGTGTGAAGTAATTGACCAGAAACAATAATTTTTTTAAAAAGTGAAAGCAAATAAATACAAAATGGTCATCAGGGTCAGTGCAACAAGGGGACTTCAAGGAATTTAGAAATTAGGAAGAGAACTTGCAAAGCCAACTCAGCGCACAGAATTCATGCTGCCACTGAAGACTGGCGGGGAGAGGCTGGAGATCCTGAGGCAGGCTGCTAGACTTGGCCTAGAGCCTTGCTAGTTCTTAACTGTGTTTTATCACTGCAAATGTCACATATTTTAATTATTGGTATATGTGTTTTTCACTCCTAAAAGACAGAGATACTCAAGGGCTGCTGTCATTTCCTATTGATCTGTGGATCTGCCCCTCCAGGTTTAGTCTTGCTTCTCCCACCTTGTTGGTACTAAAGATAAGCAGTGTTTGAGGATAAAGCTAAGAGGAGCCATTCAACTGTATAACCACAGTGAATCAAAATTAATTTAAAGTGCAGAATCGGGGCACTGGGTTGGCTCATTGGTTAATCCTCTGCCTTCAGCTCAGGTCATCATTCCAGGGTCCTGGGGTGGAGCCCTGCATCTGGCTTTCTGCTCAGCGGGGAGCCTGCTTTCCCTTCTCTCTCTGCCTGCCTCTCTGCCTGCTTGTGATCTCTCTCTCTCTGTCAAATAAATAAATAAAATCTTTGTAAAAAATAATAAAAAGCAGAATTGGGAAAATTATAAATGTACTTATAAAAATGGCAGTAATAATATGGCCAACAATAACATCAATAACAGTTTTGTTGAAATACAAACTGTCTAGAGACAAGTGGAAAAAATAATTTATTGCAGATTCTCTTACACATGAACATGGAACATTTATACATATATAGATGTGCTGATATGAAATGCTAAATTTCAAAACAAACATTTTTACACAAAAGTAGTTGCACTATATTTTATAAAGGTAGATATTAATAAATTATCAGAGATACTTAAGAACAATAGGCCAATTATTCCAACAGGAATGCATTTGATGCCAAAATTAAAGTAACATTTCTGAACATGATGGCTTGGATATAATCACATTCTTCCAAGCTAAGAAAAGGAAGCTCATTTCTGGAAATAAAAGGCCAGAAATGGCTCTTTCAGGAGTATCCCAGTGGTGTCTCCAATTTTATTCTTGGATGTGGTTAGAGAGCCTAACATTTATCCCAAGTTAAGGTAATTGTTCAGTGTGAAATAGTACAGCTTTTTGTAACAGCTGCAAGTGGTTAATGAGATTTAATATAAGGGATATACTACAAACATAGAGTTTTAGAGGAATTACAATGCCACATTATATATGATTTGAGTAAACAACCAAATATTTTGGAACAGGAATGTGCGCCCTCTATTTTTGAAGGAAAATGAGTACAATTCAAAATAGTCACTATTTTCTTAGTGTGGTATATTAATTCTTATTTTGGGAATCTGAAAATAAATGGCATTTTTTTCCCTAAAACTTAGAACTCACTCCTTTAGAAAATGATTTCTATAATGATGTACACTGGCACAATATAAACTTTGTTTTATGTTGTTATAGTCATTAAAACATACATAGACATATACATGGAACACTAAACAGATTTGGTAAGCCATGATATGATATATACACATGACCAAATACTGTTCAGTGTCATTTAATTAAATTCAACAAATATTTATTGGGTGCCTACCACTTGCAAATTACCATGTTCAGTGGTAGATCTTAAGACACAGGAAGCTCACATCATTCACATCTAAAGCCAAACTTCAGGTAATATACTAAACCTTGAAAATAATCAAAAGCAGAGCTAAGGTTGAGTAGTGAATCATGAAAGCTATACCAAGGAGAAAGGCTTGGGATAACTGCAAAGGACAAAGCGAAATATGTATCCACAGGAATAATGGCTCCTAGGCGAGGCATGTGACTGGGGACCACGGGAGCCCTTCTGCGGTCCTCTTCATCCCATGGTCCAACATTCAGTCGTCATCCCGAGTTGTTTCCTTTCAAGAGTGGAATAAATAGGGATTCATTTTCGGTGATAATAAAGCAGGTAGTATCCCCCCAAATATTCTTTTTTTCGTCATATGAAAATGTGATCTGCATTCAGATCTGTTTGCTGCCTCCCGCCCTCATTCTGGGGGAAACAGGGCCACCCACCTCAAATGAGCAACACTTGAGGTAGAATTTAATTTATCAGAAGAATATCTGTAAACATGCCAACACCGCAAGTAAACTATTTAAGGTAAAAAGACCAGAAAGAAGATGAAGATAAATATTTTAAAGTTTGGCATTCCATTCCTTTTAGGACTTACACTCTACCAGCATTTTTAGGGGGATGCATGCCTACGGGAAAAAGGAAATATACTCAGTGAGTCTCCCTCTCCCCCTCTAAAGAACCAGTACATCAACAGGGTAACAAAGTATCCAACTCGCTTCTAACAAAGCGCTCTGCTTGGCAACAGAGTGGGCACGACCTTGGTGTGCTCGGCCCAGTGGGAGTCTGGGCGGAGGGCCATTGTCTGAGGACGGCTTCGAGCTAGAATGCGACCCTAGCAGGAGCACCAACCTGAGGCTGCCCTACGCAGTCATTCAGGTTCGAGAAGGTTACAAATCGCTCTTCTTTCTAGGAAAAATGCCATGGGACTAGAACGTCTAAAGATTGCCAGACATTCCACGGGGAGACAGCTTGGCCCTCAGAAGGATCCGAAGCTTCGTGATGTAGGAACCACCTACACATTGTGGTCCTGACTCTGCCCGGCTGGTGATCTCAGAATGGTACAGGGAGCTACGGGAAGAGGATGGGAACCCCCCCACAGCCCGCTCATCTCAGCCGTGTTTGAATCAGATTATGGCAGAAGAATAAAAATAAGCAAACAAAAACAGGTCTTCCCCTTTTGGTGCTTTTGGTTTTCATTTCATTAGAAAACAAAAGCTGGCAACGTTGCATAAAGTATAAAGCAAAGTAAACTTAGGGAAGTTATTATTGTTCTAACTGGCTCATTAATGCTTCGGTATTTCCGCTGCTTCACTGGGGAGTTCATTTTTGTAAGCAAGAGTTCTTTTCAAATGAGACCTATTCCCAGTGATTATAATCTAGCTCTCTCTCTATTTTGTTTATTTACTTATTCACTTATTTTTAGCGCTCTGTATTTATATTCTGTCTTTAAAAAAGGAATTGCATGCTGATTAGTCATACCTCTGTTCCTGTATTTTTTCTGGAAAGAAACCAAACTTGCATTGGCTCTTTTTTGCCCTTCATGGACACGGGGCCTCGGTGCTCCAAATGGAACTGTGGATCTGAGTTTTCCGGTGTCATAAGACATCTAAAAGACAGGGGACAGGGAAGAGAGAGTCGTATGGAGTATGGTTGTATAGAGAAAGTGGTATGAACCGAAATTAAAAGTGTAGTGTAGTGTAGTGTAGTGACCCACACTACAGTTGTATACTTAAAGGTAACACAAGGTCTTAGTGACAACGATCATACAAGGGAATTCCCAAGGTGGTGTGGAACCATTAGAAGTGGGAGTAATGACCCAATTTTCTCAAATAAGAAATAAACAGTCCTAAGAGCACAAGTGATGACTGTTTAAAAAGAATAAAACCACTGAGAGTTAAGCCACACGTTAAGAGACTTTTTTCTTGCAAGTCAGTCAAAACTAAGACATGTTTTCTTACCTATAGGTATATTCAGACACATTTATTTTTCCTTTTTCGCCAGTGGTTTCTGTTCTGCTTGTTAGGTTAACGGTGTTTCCAAAAAGGCAGTACCGCGGCATCCTCTGTCCTATCACACCGGTAACGACCTCTCCAGTGTGTATCCCTATTGTTATCTGCAGAAATCCAAACTTTGTTTCCATAAGTTCAATCACCAAAACACTAACTTTTTATTTCTTTACATTACAGAATGTAGAACCATCATATAAAAATCTTAAGAATTCTCTAGAAGAACCCCACGTGTATTATAGCATATTTATAAAATAAAAGAACTCCAAGTGTATTTATAAAAACAAAAAACCTTCACAGATATCTGTCTTCCAGGAGGAACATTCATTTTCTAAAGTCTGAAGATTTCAAAGATATGATTCTGGCAACTCAGATGAGACACAGGAAAGAGGTGTTTAAAAATAAGCCAGAAAGGACAGGAAGTTTTATCTCACCCTCATGATTTTACTACATGTAATAGACTAGGTAATTTCAAATAGGTGGACAGATTTCCCATCTTTATGAAAATATGGGATATAAGAAAAGATTATAATCTATGTATAATTAGTGACTGCCTGGTAAAGAATAGGTCAGTTGTCCACAAAGTTCTCCTCCTACTATTATATGCGTTTTATTCACTAACCTGAACAGATTCGCCATCCACTTGAACCTGACCAGCAATTTCCATCATGTCCAAGGCCAGGTGGCAGATGGACCGTGCATGGTGGATGCATGGCTCTGGTAAACCACTCACGGTCATATACTTGTCACCAACTGTTTCCACCTAGCACAGCACATATAATTCACATGTTCCTTGGTTAGAATAAACATTACCATTTCATTTGCTACCCTTATATATAAACAATGTTTTTTCAAGGCTACTGCTAACTTTAAACTCTCCTTCTCTGTATTCTTTTAAAATTCTAATGCATTCGACTCCAACAAGATGAAACCTTATAATTATTTCAGATTTACACACATGGCACTTGAGGTCTTTGATTACAGGCAGGTCCAGACACAGCATTATTCTCTCCCTAGTAATTCTGGGTTTCTCACCCCAAATACCCTTACAATTCAATGGACAATTAATTGCCATTAACTCCCTAAAATAATGATGGTTTATGGCACAAGGGCCACTACCCAAAGCCCAGTGATTTATCATGTTCATTAACCATTTATGTTTAATGTGCTCACAAAGCGTTACATTGTACCTCAGAAAACCACTATAAAATCCATAGTCTTTGTGGCACTCCTATTACTCCAGATGCCTGGAGATGGTTTGGCTAACATCCTTACTTTTATGAAGCAATAATGTCCTGACTTCATTTTTTCAAAATTATATTTGTTTTCAATTGAAACAAAGAGCAGAAATATCTTATAAATGTTTATCTTCAAGTCCGTGTTATCTAAAAGCAGATCTGAGTCCCCAGTACCCTTCTCCTGGTCTCCAACTTCTTTCCCATGCTAAGCATTTATATATTTCAGTAAAAATGTCTCCTGCAGAGCATACAACAAATGTTAAATTTATGTTATGTGTCATAAACAACCTGCACAGATTCATTAACGTAAGTGCCAATGAGCTGCTGAACATTTCATTTTCACTAGGGGATCATCAGCACTCTTCCTTTTGTTTACTAGGAAGAGAAAGTTTTATAACAAGAGGTAATTATTTAAGAAAATGGTAAACAGTAAATACACGGAGGCTGGCTGCTGCATGGCTATATGGCTAGAATCAGAGAAGGTGCTTGTGATGTCTCTGAGTGTAGGGCCTTGGAATTCAGACTCCAAAGAGTCCCACATTAGGATATGACCTGGACTTGCCTTATAAACAAATGGATTTTTCCGAGAGTCAGTCAATGTGTCAAATCTGGTGTAGAGGTCATTAAGGAGGTTAACAATCTTCATGGCCCCTTCTCCAGATGCGTGCTTGCTACAGAAAGCATTGAAGCCCACGATGCCGCTGAAGAGGATGGTCACGTTGTCGTATCTTTTGGCAGGCACCGGACGCTTGTGTCTCAGCTCATTGGCAACAGACGGAGGGAGGACAGAATATAGCAACCTGTTCAGTTCAGCGGCGTGGGGAAAAAGCCACAGTAAGAAATGATGGGAAGAGCCTTAGTGCTTCTACTGTCCACCTCCTAGAGCTTTGATATCGTATGTACAGTAAAATTCTGGAGTGGTAATAGGACACCCATTACTGGCCATATATGTAAGGGAGGTATCGAAGATACTGTAATTTATTTGTTTTCATCACATACAACAACTGCAAATCCAAACCAGTTCATGCCAAATGAAAATAAGTCAAACAAATAAACAGGCAAAGTGGAAGACTGGTAATAGGACAAAGTTTTCATCTGTGGTACTGAATTCTGACCCACCATTATGGTTCACAGTTTGAAAGCTGTTATCACTAGCACTTAAAACACTGTCTGAGTAGCAAAATACCAGGGGCACATTTATCTCTTAGGAATAAGAAATCTACCTGAAATTGTGTAAATAATATTAAAAGAAGTAGATTTCTGGGCACCTCAGTGGCTCAGTCTGTTAAGCACCTGCCTTCCACTCAGGTCATGATTCCAGGGTCCTGGGATGGAGTCTCACTTTGGGATCCCTGCTCAGTGGGGAGTCTGCTTCTCCCTCTCCCTCTGCCCCTACCCCTGCTTGTGCTCTCTCTCTCTCCCTTACTCTCTCTCTGTGTCAAATAAATAAATAAAAATCTTAAAAATAAATAAACAGTAGATTTCTCCTCAGTCTCATTCATGACTCACTCTTCCATAAGACTCTGATAAAACAAATGAAGACTGAACTAGGCAAGAAACGGATTGTATTTCTACAGGCAATATGGAGATTACTTTGATGACTTTAGGGATTACGCTGAGAGGCAAGTGTGGTAAACACAGAGGAAGGGGATGAGGGCTGAGGGATGACAGGAGAGAAGCAGAAACTAGGGTGATCGATGTCGCTTGGCATGAGGACCCAGCAGAACAAATGAGCCTTCTCTGCCTTTTTCTTCCCTAGAGCCAGAGGGCATACCATGCTAAATTTAATCGTACAGGCTTCATAAAATATGTTATTTTCAGGGATGAAGTTGTACCACTCACCAGTAAAGGATACAGTTTGAATTGGTTTTCAAGCAGCAGGAGGAAATTGAGCTACCTGCCCTAGGGACTTCCTGAAATTTGCAAAATACCTGGTAGACTAAGGAGTTCACTTAGGGTCACAAGGGAAGTGAAGAGGTCTCAAAGAAACTACACATAGCTTTCAGTTTCCTCATACAAGGGTCAAGACAAGTGAATTAAGCAGCTAAGGATAAAGATGGACTTTGAATGGCATTCTCTGTCATCCATACTATCAATAAATAGTTAACTGGTGTGTTTATATGTGGGCACAGCATTCATCCAAGGGCAGCTACACATGTATTAATGGAAAGAAAAGTACAGAAACTGATGCTGTTATCTATATATATGGGTGCTCAGGAATGAAATAGCTCTTATAGGAAGTAAGACAGATCAGTCCAACTTTCCAAGACAGTTGCCAATTATATCACATTAAAAATGAACACACAAGACCCTGGGTAAAATCTCTTATGAAACTCCAGTGATTTAGTGCCTTTAACTAAAATATGCAAATGAGACCAAGTAGTATGCACACTGCATATTCAAATGAATTTCTTGAAAATGAAGTATTACCTTTTTTTTAAGGTTTTTCTTTTCTCCCATGACATGGAAAACTATTGGCATGAAATGATCAGATCACAAAATTCATGGGCTTTTATGTATCCATTTTGAGTCTAAAAGTTCCTATAAAGATGCCAATATAGCATTTTATTTTATTTTTATTTCCTTTAAAGATCTTATTTATTTATTTGACAGAGATCACAAGTAGGCAGAGAGAGAGGAGGAAGCAGGCTCCCCGCGGAGCAGAGAGCCCAATGTGGGGCTCGATCCCAGGACCCTGGGATCATGACCTGAGCCTAAGGCAGAGGCTTTAACCCACTGAGCCACCCAGGCACCCCCAGTATAGCATTTTAATTTATTAAAATTCTATTTATCTTATTCAGAAGCACACACAAAAGGCACAATTATATTCCTTAAGTTTTAATTATATCATATATTTTTTGAAGTTATTGATACTTAAGGAAGTATTACCTTTAATGCTATTTGTCCAGTATTTCACAACTTAATACACCATTCACAGAAAAATAGGAGTTTTCGATTTTGTCTTTTTTTTTTTTTAAGATTTATTTATTTGAGAGAGAGAGAGAACATGTGGCGGGTGAGGAGCAAAAAGAAAGAGAATCTTACAAGCAGACTCCCCACTGACCACAGAGCCTGAAACGGGACTCAATCTCACAACCCTGACATCATGGCCTGAGCCAAAACCAAGAGTCTGACGCTAAACTGACTGAACCATCCAGGCACCCCAGATTTTGTTATTTTTGTTAACATATCTCATTACAGATATAATTGTTGTGATTACAGATGACATCATAATCTGTCAAATTCCTATCTGCCAAGCCCTAAAATAACCTAGACTCTGAGAGTCCTTTAAAAGACAAAGGCCTATTCTAAGGACAGTGTTTCTCATAACCCTCAGAACCCACCCAGCCCCCGGCACACAGAGGTTGCTCAGTACATAGTTCTCATGTGAAGGAATGAATGAATGGAGAGATCCAATTTAAAGACGCGTTTGAATTATTGTACTGATTTTCCAAGAGAGATATTTTGGCATCTGTTCTTTCAACGTAAAAACTGAAGACATATTCCCACTACCATTAAGACTGACTTATTTCTGTGTGCATAATTTCTTTTTTAAGTGACACAGAAGGTTTTATTTACTACTCGGGAGCTACCGCGGGTTCCATGCCTCTCTGGTGTGCTGATCAGACTTAACTGTAGTGGAGTCACACTATATAAAGCCCTTCCTTCACCACGAGGCTTCATTCTTACGTATCTGTCTTTTTCTTTTCATCTTCCAAGGCTCTTAATGTGAGCTGCAGCCGGTCTGTGAGGATTTCCAGTTCCTGGGTCAGTTTGTATTCCTCCCTGAATTGTTCTCCCAAAAGAACGAGGTCGCGTGTGGCGTCGTGCAGAGGGATGTCACTCAGATACAGACCTCTCCGTGTCAGATCGTCCAGATTCATCACACTGTTATACAGGGAAAGGAGGCAAAATCAGTGCCAACTTGTCTACATGATAATCCCGAGCCTGGTAACTGTCAAGGAGTATAATCCTGTCACCTTCTACCATTCAGTTCCTCCTACCCATTCAACAGGTGAGGCTACAGACAAGAAAATTGGGGGAGTCACATGAAGGTTATGACTTCATTCTTTTATATATTAAAAATCTATCAAAAAGCAGTGATGAACTTGATATACATTTTGCCAAATCACACGTTTGGTGCCATCGGCGTAAACGGCAAGATAAGGTAGAAACCTGTCCGGTGTGACCTGATCGGGTATTTAACACGAGACTGTTATTCACTGCTATCGCATTTCCCTCTCATTATAAAGAGATGAAGAAAAATGTCCTTTTACCCTCTGCTACAGGGATAATAATGCCTCTCTTGAGAAACCAGTTCATTTTGGTCTTATGTAACTGGTTAATTTTCCGTCTTAGACGCAATGATTAAAAGTTTACAATCAAATTTATGACCTATCTTCCACATGTATATTATGTATTTATAACTCTTAGACATGTATTATATGTGCTACTCTCCCTTCTGGTTCTAATTTCTACTACTCTTGTTTCCTTTGAAAATATTTCTCATTTTTGAAACATTATTTAATCCTGCTAGATTTTATGCATCTCTCTAATCTAATTTATTTTTTTACCTGTTATTTTTAGAATAGCATACTAATATTTACTGATTCAGCTATGATCTGGTAAGCAACTGCTTTGTAAAACCTTATTTTTTGGTTAAAATGTCTTAAGTTTACATTATTGGTTTCAATTATTTAAATATAAAGTAATTACTTCTGGGCATTCCCAATAAGAATTTCTCTAAAATGATATAACAAGTATTGACTTTACTGAAGAATTTTGGACTGATAAAATGTCTTCTTCTTACATATTCTCAGCAGAAATGTCCACAAATGAAAGCAAAAATTAGCATGTCAATATAGAGAAATAAAATGATCGAAAAGTTTACTAATGAAGCACATGGTCTCTTTCGATTGTGTTAAAATGCATATGTATGTTAAAGCTCACTTTCAGAATAGACCCATCTGAAAAGAGGCCAGATCATCTGACAAACGGTAGACAAGACCATGAGCAGAGAAAATAAAAAGATTATAAGCTTAAAATGAAAATGGCTGAAAATGTACATATTGAGTTAGAAAACAATCAAATTATGTCTCACTTTTCTATAAATTTACTTATTATTTTAATGAACTATTAACATATTTTTTCTAAAGTTAAACTAATTGTCTTGAAATTATTTACTTTACAAGTAAAACTGCTTTTAGGTGATCTCACTTAATGTGAAAACAAACCTTTCTATACACATGGACAGGTACCACATGACAAACCGTGAATGTGTCACTATGCGTATTTCTGCATATGGCAATTAACAAAAAGACTCCAAATTGTCTGCTTCTGTTCCCCGAGAGAACTTTATCTCCATGAATAGAAACTGTCCCTACTGAAAAGTTGTCATTCTATTAAAGTTCAACTGGAAAAGAGACAGAAGAAAAAAACTTAGGGACAGCCAATGAAATATAGTAAATCAATGTGGGTGACTAAAAAATATAAAAAATTTATGTTCTCTAATTTTTGCCTCTTTTATTTTCATGATGCATATTCTCAGGAAAAAAGTCCTTAGTCTTACATAGTCTTTAATAGCTTATTGAAGTTCTACAAAGTTCCTTATGTTTTTCAGAGATTTTAAGGCAGTATATTTAAATGAAAAGTGACCATGATGAACTTTAAATTTTTAGCCAATAGCTCACCAAAACATACTTAACTGAATGTATTAACTAAATAATGTGCATAGCTTTCAGTTATGCAGAGCTACAAATACATAAAATATCACCTAACAAGTCTGTTACCTTTTTTCTATTTTTCTAAGTAAATGTAGATATAGTTTTCTTATTGTGAGTTCCCATGCATCTTTTAGTAAAATGTTTTGTCAAACTGGAAACACAGCATCCTACAGTTTTATTTTCCTCTGATGGTTATTATAAATAACATAATTTACATAAGTTTCAGTGTAATATATTTTGAATAGTGAATCCTGATTAAAGTTGCTATATATTTTTTATATAAAATTGTTCAAATCCAGAAATATTTTTAAAAAGTAATTTCTCGGTGCCAAATACATCCATGTATTCACACCATCATATCAGATGCTCTACAGAATTGTTTTTCTATGTGACACTCCTTTGGAAGGTATAAAGCTATAGAATTAGCAACCTGCAGATTGGATTTTTCCATGATCCAATGGCATAAACGCTCAGCAAGCTGATTAAGACAGGGCAAATAAAAAAGAATACATGATTTCTTCCGAGCTTATTACAAGTGTTAAATGAAATTATCCTTGTTATAGAGAGGTATATAAACAAGGGTTGTAAAATCTAATTACACTTCGATCACGTAGTGTAAATGATTAAATAAAATGATTAAATAAAATGTTACCGAATTTCTGTTAGCTAAAGATAGGTATTTATATCCATTATAATTAATCAAAAAAAAAAAAGATTACCTTGGTGAACACAGAAAAAGTATGCTATCTGCTTCAGGTAAGTAGATCATTTGACCCTTCAGACGTAAGCAGCTGATCTCAGTCCCAGTCAGCTCATCCTCACATTCTAATTTCTCGACATCCAACAATCCTTCCTTGAAAAGGCAAGACATAACCATTAACTAGTACCTTTTTTCCTTACAGTTCAGTAAAAAAATAAGGACAGGCATGCTTCACTTCCTACCAAACCATAAAGGAGAATAAATGCACCATGTAGATGAGGAAGGACATTTCACCAAAATGGTACCAGGTATTAAGCAAAGTTGGCTACCTGGCAAACAGGGAAGAAAAGCGAGTTGACTGGCTCATTTGAACCCAAAAAGACAACAGCTGTACTACTGTTGGCATACTTGTTGAAAGCTTCCATGAGTCATACTTCTGATTCTCCAGGATGGCTACAACATATAATACTAAGTTCCAGCAAAGAACAACCCAAGAGCCTCCATTCCCTATGCCTTCATTCACAGAGTAACAGGGAATAGTTCCAAATACGTCAAACATGTGTGGGTAAGGCCTTTGCGAGGGCCACAGGAAGGACAGGATGTTTACTCCAAGACACTTTGGCTGCACAAGTCTGAAGAACAGAAGCTATGAGATCTGGGTGCTACCTAAATAATCAACTGGATGAATATGTTATCACTTTTATTTTCCCACAAAAATGGCATGAAGAATAATGGACAATTTAAGGAAGAATTAAATCAGGACTTTGGTTGAAGTTTAAAAGAACATTCTTTATCAGTTTTGATTTCTAAAATAGCACATGGTAGTTTAAGGAAGTAAAAGATATTTGTTTTATTACGTAAAACTGAGTTGTCCCAATGAGACAGTCTCAAAACTTATTTTTGTTAATTCTGATCCGTTGATAAGAGTCCCACTGCCCCTCAGGCAAACCAAGAATCAGTAACATTGCCTTTGAAATAGTACTCCCTCTGGGGGCACTTGGGTGGCTCAGTGGGTTAAAGCCTCTGCCTTTGGCTCAGGTCATGATCCCAGGGTCCTGGGATCGAGCCCCACATCAGGCTCTCTGCTCTGCGGGGAGCCTGCTTCCTCCTCTCTCTCTGCCTGCCTCTCTGCCTACTTGTGATCTCTGTCTGTCAAATAAATAAATAAAATCTTAAAAAACAAAACAAACAAACAAAAAAGAAATAGTACTCCCTCTGACGTTTTTTGGGGATCTCTCTATAGTTCCTCCATATCACAGAATGGTAAAGTAGCTAACTTTCCCTCGGGGCCATGTCTAATTTGAAACATCCCTTACTCACTCACACTGAAAGAAGTATCTTGATTACCTTACTTCTCAGGACGAAAACCGTATTGATGTGTGAAAGGATCCCATGGAAACTAATGTCAATATGAGGACGAACGAGAGAGAAGACAGACAACAGGCTGCAGTTCCCAGGCTGGAGCTAAGATGTAGATGAAAGGGAAAGAACACAGGATTAGCTGAAATAATTCTTACAATTTGAGATTAGATTAAGCCAGCTCAATAAGACTTAAAAATAGAAAACCATAATCATATGGTATGGGAATTGCCTCAACCATGGGCTCCTGTCTTGACCTATGTCACTCAGCAATCAAACGGGCATCATATCGTTGCATGAACACAAAACCGAATATGGCTTCAGAGTACTCATATCCCAATATAGGCTTCTATAAGTAAGAGAAGCATTTTGGAAGAAGAAATAATAGAAATGTGACTTTTTAAAAGGTAGTGTGAGGTATCAAATGCCTGTGGGTTATGATGAAATTTAAGTAGAAAAACCACCAGAAAACACTCATCCTTTATTAAGAGACGGCTAATAATAGTAATGGGTAACAGTTAATAATTGCTTAGACACTGGACCAAAAGTTCTTTATGCACTCTGTCTTCTCACACCGTAATGAAGGGGAAATAGACAGAGAAAGGCGAGGTAACGGGCTCACATTCATACAGTGAAAGGGAGGCAGGCCCGGCACAGGAGCCCATGCTGCATACTACCCTACTTCTGGATGGGTAAGTCTACAACAGAGCCCGTCTGGGCTAATCCACCATTAGTAAGGCTCTTTAACTACAAGTGGGAAGTATCTCCAATGTGTTGGATACAACTTCAAAGTTAGTTAGGTGAGAGGGAAAAATAGAAAGGATTTTTCAAATGGTCTGAATAACCCAAGTTAAATGCACCCCAACTGTTTTCCTTCGAGGCTCTGCTCAACCCCAGGAGAATCTATCACTTCCCTCTTTAGTGTTTGTACAATTCCTCTCTCTGCCCTGCAAATGTCAAAGACTGACTTTGAAAGGTATTTTCAGTCAGCATATAGTCATTCAATGAATAAATAAGTGAAAGATGCTTGTTACCGGAAAATCACCCATTTTCTCATTTAAAAAAAAAAAAAAGCATTCCCATATAATTTTCCCACTGTCCCTGTAAGTGACTGAAACAGAAAAATAAGTAAGTAGTTCTCCTAGGGAAAGTTGCATATGCTGAAATATACTTAGCTCACAGGTGACAAATTTATGATATATGATGTCCTGCACATTACATGCAACACACTCAGTGCGTTGAATGAATAAATGGCCGTGTGGAACAACGGCGCCTTCACAGCCTTTTGTCTCAGGCCTTAAGGCAGTTTGAGGTCCTTTTACCTGGGGAAGCACTCTGTAGATGGCATTGCCGCACTGAGTAACCACTAGGTCCCGGTCAAATATTATGTGAAAAGGAAAAGCTTTGCAGAAGGTATAGGGGCTGATGCGTGATTCCTGGGTACCATTTTCTTCAAATCTATCAAGATCTTCATAGAAGTCTTCTTCTTTTGACTCTTTTTCTTCAATTAAAAACTGAGTATGATCACATTCTTCATTTCTTTGCTGAATAACCTGGATTCCAAAGGGGAGAGATGGTGTTGATTATCTGCATTTCAGTTTAGTGAAAATATCTGAACACTTAAGACACTGGCTATAAGAATGGTTAATTAGAAAATATGAATATACGGAAATGCTATGTATGTCTTAAATAGGACACTATTTATGGACATTGTCTTGTTCAATGTGAATTAAAGACTGAATGATTATTTGTAATAAAACTGAAAATCTGGTATAGGTCCTTTAAGTAACCCAGACAGCCTCCTGGATAGAATGAGGAGAAAAGTACCACCTTTGTCTTATAGGCTCAGCCCACTCAGCCAGTACACTTGGTTCAGTAAATGAACTACCAACCATACAAAGTGGCTCTATTTAATATGATAAAAAATGATATTCACAGAGGGAAATGAAACAATGGAGATACATATTTTAAAATATATGCAATATCAGGGCGCCTGGGTGGTTCAGCTGGTTAAGCACCTGACTTGCTTTTGGCTCAGGTCATGATCTCTGGATCATGAAATCAAGCTCCATGTTGGGCTCTGAACTCAGCGAGGAGTCTGCTTGAGATTCCGTCTCCCTCTGCCCCTCCCCCTGCTCCCACTAAATAAATAAACAATAAAATCTTTTAAAAATTGCATGCAATGTCATTTTCATCCATCAGTTGGCAATTATACAAAATACCAAATTGGGTAAGACCAAAAAAAGAATCATCTCAAATACCACTAGTGGGAGGGGATCTTGATTAAACTTTCTGAAGGGTAGATTGATAATATATAAGTAATCCCCCCAAAATTATACATTCTCTGATTTAATTTCAAACCTAGGAAGTCATTCTAAGGAAGTAACCATAAGAATGAGTAAAGTTCTATAGTTTAAAAAAATAACTACATTTCTAAAATATTGGGGATCTCTGGGTGGCTCAGTCGGTTAAATATCTGCCTTCAGCTCAGGTCATGATCCCATATTGGGCTCCGTGCTCAGCTTCTCCTTCTGCTGCTCCCCCACTTGTGCGCCCTCTCTCTCTCTCCCTCTCTGACAAATGGATAAGTAAAATCTTAAAATAAATAAATAAAGAAAGAAAGATATTATTCATAGGCAAATACATTATTAAGGTATAGAGGGTTTTGGGGTTTTGTTTTTGTTTTGAGCTTAAGAAACTACAAAAAATGCATCCCCTTATAAGGGGAAATACTATATCTCAACTATGGCCAGATCCAAATGGGAAGTAGCTGGGGCAACAGTTTTTCATTTATAGCTAACTGAAAGCAGAATGTTGCTCCTTTTCACTTTTTGTTCAGGAGTTCAACGCAGCACACTCTGAGACTACAGAACAAATCACAGTTAACATGGACGCCATTGTATATATTCTCTCAAATGCAGTTTCCTGCTGGAATCAGAACATTCCTACTCTCAGTGTCATACTAATCAACTACACTGGCTAAATATTAGTCTTATTTATGATTTCAACATTCTTCCCCTCTAAGGTTGATTTCTCTAAAGTTCCATAAATGAAGTAAGAGTCAGTCTAAAAATTCAAGCCTAACTTTGGTGTTCTGCTCTGATTCCATTTTAGATACAGAAACTGAATTATATACAACCTAAATTTACTAATTAATTCCTCATTTCTGCTCTTTTGCTTTGATTAAATTGTCAAAATGAGTTGCTCTCCGATCATGTTTTTAACGTGTCCTTGGTATATTACTTCTTGACATGGTATAATATTCCTTAAGTAGTTAAATTGTCTGGTAGCTCCAGACCTGTTAAGCTTACAGATTTGTCATAAGAATACTTTGGGAAATTAAAACAGTGCCTTTGACAAAAATTAAATATACAAAACGTAACTAAAAATGAAAACATTTCAGAATTCTGTGGTGGAGTAGTTGAATCAATAAAGGCCATAAGGCAACCTAAATAACGTATAAAGCTATGTAATTAAACCATGTAACTAAGTAAAACCTTGAATTTTATATAGAGTATGCTAATGGCTGTCCACCTTCCATAACAGATATGCTAACCATAGCAACGGCAGTATCCAAGTATGTTTTGTGTTTCTTTCCTGAAGTTTCTATGTGTTTGTCTCTTGCTCAACTTGCCTAAATAAAACAAAACAAAACAAAACAAAACAAAACAAAAAACAAGAGTAGTTAGACACAGTGGGAATAAAGCCCCTGATGAAGGCTCACTTAGTAGAGATGCAATGTTAGCTTAGTGCCAGGATTAGAAATGAAAGGCATATTCTAGTATTTTGACTAAATTCCAGTGAGACTCCTAATCATGGATAAATTTTGATTCTTTGCCCAAGGTTTTAATTTCACTTTTAAATGTCTCTGGATTTGATAATGTCACATTATATAGAGTCCCAGTCTCTAGTTATAGAAAAACTAAGACTGGACCTCAGAATCACCAACACGTGCCCCATCGATACCAACTCCTAAAGAAAGAAAAGCACAAAGCCTACCATGACATCACTAGATGAATGGCCTGGGATGCCTTTCCAAAATCATCAATTTAAATGCTACAATTTTTATTTGGCCTAATATGCTACTTAAAGTTTGAGCTTCACATCTGTGCTAGAACATAACTCTGGCATCTAGGAAATATCCATAAAGAAAAAGAGCAGAAATAGGATATCCCCCTCCCGAATTTTCTCAAACTTGGGGCAACTGAAAGATGGCTTTCAAGGCTGAAGGTGCTGAGCACACAAAAAGCACAAAAAAAAAAAAAAAAAAAAAGACTAGGAGAGACTGTGGGTTACAAAGAGTCAAACAATGGTTCTCTATTGTTCGGAGCTAAGAGCATATATTATCCATAGCAACACAATTTTCAAAGTAGAAGACCTGGCTTCTTTCACCCTGTAATATAATTTAAAAAAAAAAAAAAGCAAATTTTTTAGATCAAATGAGAGATTCCAACTCTATTTGGGGAACAGACCAAAAAAAAAAAATCTACAAAGAAATATTAAACAGCAAAACACTATCTAATTTTATATTCTTTTAGAATCTGACTGTCCACATTATGGTTTGTTTTTTTTTTTTTGTATGCTAAAGACTACAGCTTAGCCAGTCACATAGCCTTCTGCTGTCCAGCTGGTACGTGCTCACAGGAGATGCAAACTAGGTTTCATTTTGCCTTAAGCAATGTATAATTGGGAAGAGCTATCTGCCACCACAAGAAAAAAAAACATCCTGTAGAATGACTTCTAAGACCAAATATTTCTATATTGCTGGTACGGCACTGGTAGGGCTAAAATATACCCTGATGAATTCCATCAGCAGTGATAACTAAAGGTAAATTCATGGACTATCATGTTCACTATCCCATGTCAGATGTGTTCAGAAGAGTCTCCCTCACTGACCATTACCTTCATGTCTATTTCGGTGCCATGTATCTGCTGAGCTACTGTTTTGATGATTCCGATGACAATATCCTGAAGACCTTCTCTCTCTGAGTAGTAGTGCAGAATGAGTCCTTTGCCCTTTTCTGCATCGGTGCACCTAAAGGAAGGGGCACGCATACCTGGGTAGATAGTAGCGAGGTGGTCATGCAGAGCATCAAGGTTCTGAAATAAAGAGGAAATACAATGAATAAATGATGCCTCCACAATGGCAGCTGACATTGAGAAAACAAGATAAGGAAACAGGGCTTGAGTCTGAGGTTGGTTGGCAGAATGACTGTTTGAACATTCACATAGCACAACCTTCCCCTGTGCAACGAAACAACTGTAAAGTAAGAGCCACAGAGAACTTAAAACTAAAGTGGTATGATTAAGACAAACATCTATGGCTATTAACAGTTAATACACTTGAAAGAAGGACAAATAAGTTGTATGTAAACAGTATGCCCAAAGCAAGAAAAACATAATTATGGGCTAAAACAAAGATATACAGATTTATAGGAGCTTGGGAAAGTTGTATATGCATGTTATAATAAACAATATGGATGCCCAAAGTGATCACATATTACCCTCTGTTTACACCACAATCCTCAAAAGTATTAATGCAAAAACCTGTATCAGTGATAAGCATATGAAACAAGCATATTATTTTGTGAAGTAATATTTTAGAATTAAAAGCATTTTATAAATTAAAATAGCAGGATTGTTTCATATTCATCAGTAGCCCCCAATCAAGATAGAGGGTCACAGCTGACCTGCGAAATAATTATCTTTTGGAACAGAATCTTGGAAAACAATACATTTACCAATAAATATTTTCTGTACTTACAGCTTTGCCATTAGCATAGAACCTAACAAATTCCCCAGCATCCTGTATTACTCACCAATACACAAAAGTTATTTATATAAAGATCACCAGGAGAAATGGTGCAAACTGTATGTTTCGTTTGGTCCAACATGGTTTTTCAAATAAACAACTCATAATGTGTTAGCGTGTGTGTGTTACATATATGTAGTAGGATATGCACAGCACAGCAGGTTATAAGAATTAAGAGTGAGGTAGCTTTAGAATTAAGGAGACTTTGATTGAAAACATGACATTGTCCTCAGCCCAATAACAGCAGGGAATTGAACTGCCAACATCTGAATGAACAAGGAAACAATTATGCCCTAGAGACTACATAAAGGAACATGGTCCTGCTGTCACCTTCATTATAGTCTAGTGAGACCTGAATGGACTCTGACCTTAAAAAAATGCAATATGCCTGACAATTCACAGACCTGTACCCCTGGGGCAAATAATACATTACATGTTAATTAAAATAATTAATAAATTTAGAAAATAGAATACATTTGTTTTGTCTAGGGCACTTACATTTGTGGTAATTTGGCATGGCAGCAATAAAAACTAATACACCAAGCAAATAGTAATCTTTCAATAACTGGTCATTATCACTAAAAACAAATGGGTAAAATAAATTAGTTTCCGAATCCCATGAGCATAAAAGAATGCATATAAAAGGAGGTGCTGGAGATAGGCCAAAATTGAACTATGGTTCAGGTTCCAAATGCCTCAAAGAAGCCAATTTAGGGAAACAGAAGAATCCAGTAAGATATTAGGATGTGAGTATAAGATGGCTCCATGGGTGCTCAAATCTGAGAAATACTCCACCAGGGCACCAATGGCACTGTGGTTTATAGTTTTCTGTCCCTTCCATTCAAAGATTCAGTCATTCTATAGCTATTCCATATGCATTATGTATTATGAACCGTATGAGGGGCAAGCTAGGGGCAGGGTAGAGGGTCAGATACAAACCTGCATGACATGGACCTTGATGTTAAGCCCCTCATGGTTCATATCACAAACCAAAGTGCAGAGTGGCTTTTGAGGCATAAATATCAGAGCCAATAGCTCAGATTGAAAGAATGGGGTCCAAAGACTTCAACGTGAAGAGAAGGCCTGAGCTAGGTCATGAAAGGCTGACATTCTTTTTTTTTTTTTTTTTTTTTTTTAAGATTTTATTTATTTATTTGACAGACAGAGATCACAAGTAGGCAGAGAAGCAGGCAGAGAGAGATGAGGAAGCAGGCTACCCGCTGAGCAGAGAGCCCGATGCGGGGCTCGATCCCATGACCCTGGGATCATGACCTGAGCCGAAGGCAGAGGCTTTAACCCACTGAGCCACCCAGGCGCCCCTGAAAGGCTGACATTCTGATTCAGAAAAATGTTTCAACAGTCTGGTTTCTTCTTCAATTGCCTTCATGCCTAGAGATTTTTGTTTTCTTCCTGAAAATTACACTTGTTACAATTAAATCAGGTCTGCTCTTAAAAATTTCAGTTCATCCTGATTGCCTCTAGAGGTTGCTATTACCATATAAAAACAATCCAATATGGCGGACACTAAGTATTAGCCAGTTCCTAGAAACTGCAAACCACTGAAAGGCCTAAAACTATTTTAAGTGGTTGAGTCATAGGAAGTTAGTTCTTCCTGTAAGTTTTCCTCATGAAAATTCTTCCCTGGAAAGGGAAGAAGTGAAGACTGTTCCTCTCTAACTCTTCCAGATCCCTTCTACCACAACCAGTATTGCAGGAAAATGTGAGAGAAAATCTGGTGAGAAGAAATATCACCAACAAAGTGTGATACTTATTTCCATTTCTCACAAAGTAAAAACTGAGCTTATTGCTGCATTTAGGAAACGTCCTAATGTAGTCAGGCCCAAGAACTATGCTGTGACTGATTTCAAAGAAAAAAGGAGTCTAATGAGAACTTGACATATGTATCTTAATTTCTTTACATTTTTCCTCTGCAAAATGTTCAAATATATCATAAATCAATATGCCAACCTCACTTCTGTACTCACATATTTTCCTCTCATGTCATATTGTATCATTAGCACATTTCTATATGCAACTACACAGATGGCATGAGACAGTAACAACTGGCACCATTTACATTAGCAGCACCGCTGATGCCCATGAAGGCCAGAAATTGGCAGGATCTCCCAAGACCACTTTCCACGAGTCACACAAGTCACACAAAGGTAAACACTGCCCCTTAAATGTGGACCCATTTTAATTTAAATAAAAATACTGATAATACTAAGGCATTAAAATTGATAATTAAATATTGCTTATATTTATCACTTTAAAGCAATGGAATACAAAACGTACCAGGTCACAAGGCACATCTTTTAAATTTTTGCAGTAACCAACTCTCCAGAGCTTTAAATAAACCTCTTTATTGAATTTGCTATTAATTAAATGGACAAGTAAAGTGCTTTCCTGGAGCCTAAAAGATTTAACACCACTTAATCTAAGATTGATTTTCTTTAGATAGTATCTAACATACAAAATTCTCTCGGGATTTCTTTAGTTACAGCTTTCCTTACTTGGTTTTATTCTTTCAAAATTCAAGTGATGACCACAGCTTGTCTACTATTAAAAATGGACTTCATGATTAAAAATTAAGTTGACTTCATTTGAGTACATTTCTGTTGCTAAAAATGAGCCTTCTTCATAGTTAGGTTGAACGTGTTTGCAGCAACCAGAAAGACCGCAAAAAAGATTCTCAAAAAAGCCAAGGGACAACACTGTCTACCTCTTATAATATGATCTCTATACAGTTAATTCTTCATCTACATGATGGTAACAATGTATTCTGGGGAACAAGAATTTCATTTTAAAATTACTATTCTATCTTATTTCTAAATATACCATGGGAATAGGTATACAAAAAAAGACCTGAATGACCAGTTACAAAGAAGTATATGTACATAAAAGAAACATAAAAAAAGTAAACACATGTATTTCAGCACAGCAGATTCCCAGCAAACAATAAAGCAAAGCTTAAGTCTGCTCTGACTTCATTCTTCTGAGCTTTAGAAGTCAGAGAACAAGAAAGGGATAAGAGAACAGTTCCATTTATCTATTTTCTCTCAAGATGCCAAAAAGGGTAGTCAGATTTTCATGTCGCCTCTTGTGTTCTGGTATCATTTTACGGCATTTTCTATAAGCAAAACAAATATACTTTTCTCCTCGGGAATTCTGCTAATCCATAAGTCCAATTCATCTTGTGACCTAGCATTTATTAGTTACAGAATAAAAAGGAGTGCTGGCATCCTGGGAAATTGTGCTGGGGTTCTGGATTTAGTGCAATCCACAGATTTAGGAAACAAACGAGAATTTATTATTCCTTTGAGAAATACTTTGAAGTTCCATATTTTCAAAGATCTTGGAATGGTTCGAAATAAATCAAAGTTGTCGCTGTAATATGCACAGTAAAAATAAGTTCATACATAAATTACAGAGGCAGAGTTTCCAGGAATTAACTACCTCATTTCCCTGCTTCCTCGGCATCTAATGAAAAATCTCTAAATGATCCACATGTTAAGTGGGTGGAGTAAGTCCTCATCTTGAACGTTTTAAGAGAGATTTTTTTCAGTTGCCAAGTAGCCTTATCCTAGTGAACAAGAAGGGAGTTGCCTGTGTTACTGGAGAACATAACGGAGATTTCAAATGGGAAGAAATCCTTAAAAACCAGTCATTTCCGACGTCTCTCTCTTTTTTTTTTTTTTAAGATTTTATTTATTTATTTGACAGAGATCACAAGTAGGCAGAGAGGCAAGCAGAGAGACTGAGGGGGAAGCAGGCTCCCTGCAAAGCAGAGAGCCAGATGTAGGGCTGGATCCCAGGACCCCAGGATCATGACCTGAGCTGAAGGCAGAGGCCTTAACCCACTGAGCCACCCAGGCGCCCCTCCAATCTCTCTTTTTTAAGGAGGGAAGATGAGATGAAGCATTTCTTATCTTTTCACTTCTTATACTTGTGGAAAAACATGACGAACACCAATATTTGTGTATAACCAGCATGATATTTGAAACATATTTTGTCAAGTTTCATAAGAAATAAGTCATTTTAGAATTTGAATATCAAGAATGAAACAAACAGAACCTAAATAAAGATGGAAAATCCAACCCATGTAACAGGAAGCACCAAGGCTGGGGTATGAATAGCATGAGATCAGAACAAGTAAGAAGTTAGAAGTAAGTAGTGGAAGATCAGAACAAGAAGGAAGCTTTCATGACACTCCTTCTGCCTTTTCTTCTTGGAACTACCATGGGAAATAGCCTTCCAACTGAAAAGATACAGAGAATCTTTTTAAGAAGAAATAATGCAAAGCTCTATTTTAAAAGAAACTGTATCAAAATCACTAAAATTATTTCACTGGTAATACTGTTAAAACTACATATAATTATCATTACCATCCTCTCAAGAAAAATACATTAATTAAAGAAAAAAAGGCAAATAGTCATAGAATTACCTGTGTAAAATATTTTACTTATTATATAGCTTTTAAATTCATGTTTAAAAAAATATCCCATTGACATACTGCAATCGGCAATATATTATAAAACTGTGAAAACATATGTCAGTTATTTCAAGAGAAAAAACAGTCTTACAATTTTAAAATACTCATTTTCCCTCATAAGTCCATACTTGTCCATTTTAAAA
This sequence comes from Mustela lutreola, assembly GCF_030435805.1. Taxonomy (NCBI): domain Eukaryota; kingdom Metazoa; phylum Chordata; class Mammalia; order Carnivora; family Mustelidae; genus Mustela; species Mustela lutreola. Next base: position 126,392,605 of record NC_081290.1, on the reverse strand, counting down.
CTGCAGGTTATAGAAACTACCATTTTGGATGTTGAGAGAAACAGGTCCTTTTGAAATTCAAAAGTTAAAAATAAAATGAAGAGTGCATTTTTGCCCAAGAAATATTATAAATAATTTAGGGAAGTATTAGAATTTCACAGCTGTTCAGGAAAATCCTCGTATTTCCCAAAATAACACTTCACACAAACATTTAAGAATTTTAGATCCGTCATCAATCCCAGACTCTCCTGATGGGCTGGCTAAATCACCGCCATGTATTAAAAGCCATAACCTTGAGTCAGCCTAAATTTGAAGGAAATTTCATGGCAGGCTGCACAGAGGTGCTAGTAGAGGAACATCATGACTGAATGAGTGAAGCTGCTGCTACACCAAAATTAGTACAAGGAACCAGCGTTTCCAACAAATGGTAACAGAATATTTGCTTGCTATTCAACTGAGATTCCAATGCGTATATAAGCAGACTCATAATTTAAATCCTTACTAATCCCTAAGATTGCTCAGTGCTCATCTAGTTTTCATTAGGCAATCTGGCAGCTTTCCATGCTCATTTGAATTTCATTTTACCTCTGTAAAAGTATTGGGATGTAAAGAATATATAATGTAACAGTAATATAACACCCGTGAGAATGAATGGGTGGTCCTGCGTGGATTGACTTGGGTTTCATTCCCTGACGCTGTATATCATTCTAATCTGAGCAGACATGGTGGCTCAAAACTCTTCACTCATCTGTACATGTGTGTATAAGTGTACAAGTTCACACTAACACAGACATAAAAAATGAAGAAAAGAATAATACTCTGGCTGCTGTTCCAATTATGCATTACTGTGTGTCAAAGCACCCCAAACTTATTGGCTTAAAACAGTAAGATATCATTATCCCTAGTGATTCTGTGAACTTTCTGGACTCAGGAAATTCTTGGGTTGCTGTTCATGAAGCTGGGGATGGTGTCATCATAATGTTCTACCAGGCTGTTTCCCCAGGACAGGTCACTCAAAGGGCTGGTGGTAGTTGTCAGCCCTTTGCTGGGAGTTCAGCAAGCACTGCTGTCTGAGAACCCACACATGACCTCTGCACGTGTCTTGAGCTTCTCACTTCGAGATACTGGGTTCCTGGAGTGAGCATCCCAAGAGTAACTATTCCACGATACTCAGGTGGAAACTTTAAGACTTCTTATAAACAAGCCTAGGTAGTATCAAAATGTTACTTCTGCCATGTTCTATGGTCAAATAATCACCAAAGTAAACCAAGATTCAAGGGAAGGCAAATTCTGCTTTGTGATGGGAGGGGCAAAATCATATTTCAGGGGAGCATGTGAAATGGGACATATTAATGCAGTGATTTTTGGAAAACTCAATCAGCAATAATGCAAATAGGACAGTGGAAGTAAGATGAGTCTGGATTAAGGTAGAAATACTGTCAAATCGGACATTCCTTTCTCTCTTTTTTTTTTATTTCTTATTTTTTTAAAGATTTTATTTATTTATTTGACAGAGAGAGAAAGCACAAGTAGGCAGAGGCAGGAGAAGGGGAAGTAGGCTCCCCACTGAGCAGACAGACTGATGTAGGGCTCCATCCCAGGACTCTGAGATCATGACCCAAGCCAGAGGCAGAAGTTTAACCCACTGAGCCACACAAGTGCCCTTTTCTTTTTTTAAATGAAGGCTTCAAACCCTACATAGTTTTTGCACTATTTTATTCAATATGCTAGAACCTTCAAATAGAAATCTACTACAATAGCAGCATGAGGGGCGCCTGGGTGGCTCAGTGGGTTAAGCTTCTGCCTTCGGCTCAGGTCATGAGCCCAGGGTACTGGGGTGGAGCCCCACATCAGGCTCTCTGCTCAGCAGGGAATCTGCTTCTCCCTCTCTCTCTCCCTACCTTTCTGCCTACCTGTGATCGCTGTCAAATAAATAAATAAAATCTAAAAAAAAAAAAAAAATAGCACGAAACTGGACATTTTATTCCTATTTACAATTAAGAAAATGGCAGAATAGGAGAAAAATTCTTGCAGAAACGTGGTCTTATCTGTAAGACAATATATCCAAGTAAAATGTACAAAATTTAAAAATCAGAATGTCCTGTTTTTCTTTATCTCTTTGATAAATCATATTTCCATTTGCTAAATCAACTAAAGGATGATAATAAATTTGAAGGTTTATCTACCTTTTTTTTTTTTTCTTTTAAGAGAGCAAGAGAGAGGGGAGTGGGAAGGGACAGAGGGAGAGGGAAAGAGAGAATCTTAAGCAGTCCCTATATCCAGGGCAGAGCTGACACAAGGCTTGATCTCAGGACAGTGAGATCATAACCTGAGCCAAAATCAAGAGTCGGATACTTAACCTACTTAGCCATCCACATGCCCTAAGAACCATTCTTAATAACATATCCAACTAAGAGGCTGAGAAAAGACAACTTCCAAGGAATTCCTCCTTGGAATCATGATGAGTGGTCACAGCTGTCCAGCGTAAAGCATAGTCAAATGGTTCTCCACGTTGTAATTCCAGTAACTATTTTATTGTTGCCTGGGAACTGCAAGTGGAGATACTAGAATGATGATTTTAAAAGTTTCTAGATAAAATAATGTAACTTATAAATTAATTAATAAATAGCAGTTTGCCACGTCCACATGAGGTGAAAATTGGTCTACTGTGTGTCTATTATTATATATTTCAAACTATAATTCATTTCTTAAAAATCTATATAGTCTCATTAACAGAATAATAATAATAAAATAAAAATAAGCTGTCATCTCTAGTAAAAGAATTAATCTTGAGCTGTTGATGTATTTTCTTCCTCTTTTTATACAAACCACAAATCTTCATTCTTCAATCTTCAAAAATGATATTTATTCATTCCCAGATACAGACTGTATCTGTGGAGATACTATCATTAGAAGATTATACATGGTCTCTGGCTCCATGAAGTTTACATTCCATCCCAAGAAACAGGAAATGATAATAGAGTGTGAGAAATACGAGGGCTGGGGAAATATGTGTACTGTGAAAATACGGGAAGTGCTAACGCGACTCAGAAAGGGGAGTGATTGGAGAGGAGTGGTGTCCTCCTGGAAGAAGTCATTTGACCAATGGGATAAAAAGGATTTACTTAGGTGAAAGTATCAGTGTTCCAGAAAAAAAGGGAAGAACAAAATAAAAACAAAGATTCTAAAGGAAGTTCTGTTTGGCCAGGCTGCAGGAGAGGAAGAGGAAGGATGGATAGGGGATGTAAGCAGTTTCAATCATTTTAATTACTTTCTACCTTTTCTAGTGAATAATTGGGAATCACTGAAGGATTTAAGCAAGAAAATGATATAATGAAACAGATTTGCATTTCAGGAAAAAAAGTAGAGTTATAGAATGAAGAAGAGATTAGAAGAGGCTCGAAGAGAGGCTGGGAAACCATCCACTCTCTCAAGAATAATAGTTCACGCAAAAGTGTAGAAGAAACAAAAAAAGTGATAGAATTCTCAAAATACAGTATTTAGGAAATAGGTTTTAAGGCTTTGATGATTTATTAAAATCAGGGGGTGAAAAAGAAAGGTTTTTAAACTCTTTAAAATGAGACCCAGTTTATCTTACTCTTTAGTGAAGGATTAAAGTCTATGAAAAAGAATATTTTATTAGTTTATATAATGCAAAATGTAAATTTGTATATGGAAATGAGGATCTTAAGACAATTTATGAAAATCAGTTACTTTATTCTGTCATCACTTATACAGAAAAAATATTCATTTAATTTCTATGTAAATAGCCTAATCATAAGATAAATACCTAAGTATTTTAATTCATTCAATTTGTCGGTAAGATAGGCAATTTGAAAAACAGGGGAAAAAAGAAATAAAAAAAATATCCACTATTGGCAAAAACTTCACAGTATTCAAACTTTCTAGTTTCTTGATCATTCACACTCACAGTGAAAGAAACCCAAAATCATATGTAATTTAAAGATATATTAACTAAAGTTGCATATTGACTTGGAGGAAAAAGGACTTAGGGCTACTTAGAGTAACACCATCCAGTGGAAACAGAAGGTGATAAAAGTCACCATAGCAAAGCACAGATAGATATTAGCCACATAAGTAATGTTCAAGTTTCTAGTGGCCACGGTTAAAAAAAAAAAAAAAAAAAGAAATAGGTGAAATTAATGTTCATGATATATTTTTATAAAACTCAGCACATCCAAAATATTTATCATCTCAAAACAGAATTTATATAAAATATTTATCAGCAATTTTGAATCCTTTTTATACCTCCTTCAAGTCTGTTCTGTATTTTACCCACAGTCCATCACCTTTCAAATACTTAGTAACCGTATACTTAGTGGCTAATAGCTATCCTACAGGACGATGCAGTTTTAGAACCTAGGGAAACCCACCAAGAGGCTGCTTACTCTCCTATTGTGCCCTTACAAATTGAGCTGGATGATCACAGTGAGTAGAGGTTAAAACAAATCTTTGTAAACTCCTTTGGATAGCTGTTCTGCTATGGAGATGTGGCCACTGAGAACAAACGTCAAAGTTAAGACAGAGGAACTGCAAATTGCAACTTTCCCAATAAAGTGACAGCAGCCAACCAAAGTATTAAAAGACAGAATATGTATTCAAAAATCCAAAATCCCAATAAACTTTAAATATCAAACCTTGATCCATTTAAAATAACTCATTTAGGGGCGCCTGGGTGGCTCAGTGGGTTAAAGCCTCTGCCTTCGGCTCAGGTCATGATCCCAGGGTCCTGGGATCGAGCCCCGCATCAGGCTCTCTGCTCAGCGGGGGGCCTGCTTCCTCCTCTCTCTCTCTCTCTCTCTCTCTCTCCCTGCCTGCCTCTCTGCCTACTTGTAATCTCTGTCTGTTAAAAAGATAAATAAATAAATCTTTAAAAAAAAATAAAATAATCCCACCCCCTTCTCCCCAACCCCCTCCCCCCGGCAACCCTCAGTTTGTTTTGTGAGATTAAGAGTCACTTATGGTTTGTCTCCCTCCCAATCCCATCTTGTTTCATTTATTCTTCTCCTATCCACTTAAGCCCCCATGTTGCATCACCACTTCCTCATATCAGGGAGATCATATGATAGTTGGACATTGGGGAGGGTATGTGATTTGGTGAGTGCTGTGAAGTGTGTAAACCTGGTGATTCACAGACCTGGGGATAAAAATATATGTATATAAAAAATATATGTTTATAAAAAATAAAAAATTAAAAAAAAAATAAATAAAAATAAAATAAAATAACTCATTTAAATACAGCATGTTAAAGCTTAATTTAAAAATCTCCTGGCAGCAACTTCTCTTGGAATTGGCAGCTTTTTTTTTTTTTTTTTTTTCTTTTGACACCAGTAGTTCTATAAATCCATGGCAGGGCATTGCAAACCAGTTTCCATCTTGATTTAATGCTGTCTTAAGTTTATAAGAAAAATGTCACTATGTAAACAACAGATATTTTGATTAAACACTACAGTTCTTATTTTGGCTGTTAAATCAATAATGCAGCTGGACTGAAAGTAGTTTACATTCCCTCAAAACTGGGCTTGAGTTCAGCTAGTATTGCACTGACATCATTTTCCAGCAAGATCTGGCCGCTTTCAGCGGCTGGTTTAGAAATAATCCTTTACAAACAACCACATAATTTTCAACCTTAGCAGATTTCAAGAAGAGGGGCTTATAAATGCCTGTGCTTAAAATAGGGCAGGCAATCCAAAAATAGTCTCTCATCTAATGGGTAATTTACTAGTACCAACTTTTAAGGTAACTTAAATAAGCACAGAAGGCAAAGGCAGTTGGATACATTATTTCTTTCACTTCACCTGAAACTGACTTAGAGAGTGCTCTCCTATTCTACTTGCTACAGTAGCTTAATTAGTATGTAACTAGAAGCAATCCTTCTCAAACTTGTTTTGGTGGTCAAGCACCTGAAAGACATGAGCCCAACAGAGAACATCATGGACCCTGCCATAGTATTTAATTACACTATACAAACTAAGAATACCTTGAAAGAGAAAATAAAACCAGATTATATATCTAAAACATAAAACCACAACTACACAACTACTAGCACATATAAACCATGCAAAAGGGGGCAGTTAAACAGATCACAATAGGCCATGTTGAGATTTTCAAAGAACATTAATCTACAACCTGAATATTCAAGGTCAGCAACTAAAAGTTCAAGAAAAAAATATGAAACAAAAATGCTAAAATGCTTTCAAGACCACCCAATTACTTGATGGGATTCACTGTGATTCCATTTCAGCAGCAAGACACCATCATCCAGCTGGCAGAGCAAAAAGTATTCTAGAGCCTCTGTATGAGAATCACTAACTCAGAGCTTTTAACTATGGGATTTCAAATTGCTTACCTGTAGAAATTCTCTGACATTAGATCCCAGGACACGCAAGATTGTATCATAACCAGACTCTTGACAAAAGACAAAAAACATCTTCCCGAACATTTGGAGGATTTCCCCAGCATTGAGATCTGTTTATAGTTTGGGAGAACAACAACAATAAAATATATTACAGCTAGAATATTGTTAATGGGAAAAATGAAAACAGGTGCGAAATTAAAAAATTAAACTATCTTCAATTTTTGTGCAAGTAGTCATTGGTCACAAGAAAAACTTCTGGCCTGAACAATACAATGAAATCTGTGAAGAGAAAATATTTACATGTCAAGAGCACAGATGTGTACCTATATGCAAAACAATCAGTTTCTTGGCTATCACAACAAATTCTGAACTTTTAAAAAACTTATATTTAGTGTATTACCTTATTTTTTCTGAAAAACACAAAAAAATCATCAAGAATGCACATGACAGTATTTTGGTGAAAAACACTTTTCTTCACATAAATATGCATATTTAGTAAGTTGGTTACATATAACATGTACCCCAATATCCTGCTTTGTTTCTTAATGTTCAATCATTAATATTTCCTAAAATCTTTATATTTTTTCTGTAACATCTATTTTAATTTCCATGTCATTAACACAATTAATTTAACAATCCACTTGTATCAAAAATATAGACTTTCCTAGTTTTTGATAATGTAAGTTATCTCAAAATGAAAACATACATCAATCTTAATGCAAATAGATCTAACAATTATTTGAGGAAAAATTCCTAAAGGGTTTGCACATTTTTTAAAGAGACTTGACTAATGATGCAAAATTATTCTCTACAAGGTTGTCTTAATTTACCATCAGATTAACAATGTGTATGACTTCCTCTTTGACTCTACTGTTGAATACACTAGATGCTTAATTTTAAAAATAACCAACTCTGAATAAAATTTCATATTTGTTTCAGTTTTGATTACTAATGATGCAGGATATTTTTATTATTAACAATTTTCCATTCTTTCTTTGTAATTCTTGTGTCCTGTAATAGATATTTGCTCTTCTAGTTATTAGTGGCAAAGCTAAAAACTTCTTTCTATTCTACCCAAATAGGAGCCTAATTGTAAATTAAGCATGTGAGAATAACTCTGAGGAAAACTTTTTTTTTTTTTCCATGAAGCTGTGTTTAAACTTTGCCTACTTTGCAGGAATTTTCATGTAGATCTCAGTTTCTTACTTCTTTTACCAATAGTTAATGGAATGCAAGATTACAAGAGAGATTCAGGGACAGTATTTTCTGCATACTACACTTTTGTAATTACTGTATTGTTGATACCATAACTGAAGTTATTATTACATGAAGTGTCAATAATTTTTTTTCCACCCCAACACATGGTTTTCTGTGAGGGGCTACAGAGAGCTTCTCCACTCTTTAAAGAGCTTATGAAAGAAAACTAGGACTCAGGAAAGCCTGAGCCTTCCCTCCACCATTGTGCAGTGTACAACCTACCTAACAATATAATGGGATCTCAGTTCATGTACTCCTTTGGGCTTCTCTGTGTAACTTAGTCAAAGAAGGAAAGACACATTCAACTTACTGAGAACTTTGCTTGCAGCAGCAACCAAATCATAAGTTTTAGAATCATCATATATTATTCTGACAAGAAACTGTCCTTCTTCATCTAACTGTGCCTCTTTTCTGGAAAACAAAAACAAGAGACAGCTTAATTTATATGCTGAAATAAATAATAAACTTATTTATATACTTATATGTTTATAAATAATAAATTTAATTTATATGCTGAAATAAAAGAATAGCTATTGTAGATAAAACTACTGTATAAATTGTGTATAAACAGTGGTTTTTTGCCTAAAATGGGACATTTCTGGCAAATTTGTTTAAATCAATGCCATGTGCCTAAAAGTCTAATGATTAAGAAGAAATCATTTCACATTCCCAATTAAAACTCCCCTAATTAAAATGATATATTTAAGCATATTTTAGCAAGACTAACATTTATATAGTACTCTAATGCTCAATACAATGCCTGGTATATAGTACTCTAATGCTCAATACAATGCCTGGTATATAACTAACATTTATATAGTACTCTAATGCTCAATACAATGCCTGGTATTATAACCAAGAAATAACTTTTAGTTAAACAAATAGTCAGCAAAAATTTGTTGAGTTCCTTTATGTGCCAGGCACAGTTCCAGGCATTAGGGATCCAGCCTTTAGCAAAATAAACAAAAATACCTGACCTCTTGCAACATACACTTCCTAGGAAGGGAGACAAACCGGGCATAAAACTAATAAGTAACATATAATGGTAAGTAGTTTGAAGAAAAATAAAGACAGGTATTCGGGTAGAGAGCTTGAGTACAAAAGCCAATAAGTCTCACTGGGATACTGGCAATTGAGTAGAGCCTTGAAGGAAGCTCTAGAAGTGAGCCATGAGCCATGTGGGGAAAAGGGCTAGGCAGGAGCGGCCCAGGGCACTGGAGGAGCAGCAGAGGCCAGCATGGCTGGACAGGGCTGGGGCCAGAGTAGGTGTAAGGGAAGGGGTCAGAGTGGTAACAAGGGGCCTGGGAGGACATGAGAATGACTATGGAATTTACTTGAAAGTGATGGATGGTTTGGGCCTTTGCGACAAGAGAGTGAGAGGAACTGACCTAGGTTAAAGGCATCAATCCTGCTGTTGCACTGAGACTGCCCCAGAAGGGGTTAGGACAGAGCAAGGAGACCAGTGAGGAGGCAACCACCAATGCTGAGGTGAGACAGGTCGGTAACTTTCAATTCAGAGTGGAAGCAACCCAAGGAGGGAAAAGTAGTCCAAGCTGAGTACGTTCTGAAGGCGAATTCAACAAGACTTGTCAATGGATTGGATACAGGTTGTGAGAAGAGGCTAGGACACACGGATGACACTGAGGTTTTAGCCTGAGCAACTGGAAGGATATTGTCACCAAAGACTGAACTGAGAGAGGCTGTTAGAAGTGGACTGGAGCAGGGGTGGGTTAGATCAAGGCTTATGGTTTAGGGGCGCCTGGGTGACTCAATTGGGTAAGCATCCAACTCATGATTTCAGCTCAGGTCTTGATCTCAGGGTCTAAGTTCAAACCCCACATTGGGCTCCACGCCAGCATGGAGCCTAGTTTTAAAAAAAAAAAGTTATAAACATATCAGGTTTGAGGTGCCAAATAGACTGATAACATCTCTTAACATATCCTTAGCTTATTAAACACAGTAGCTTAAAATATATACAGTATTCATGGAAGGAAATTATACTGAGCATTTTTAATAGCTGTCATGATCATAGAAATATTTTTATTTTGATAAGATTCGGATTATTTTTCTCAAACAAATGTCCAAAGGAAAAATCTATTATTCAAAATATTGCCAGCCGTAGAAGAGAACTGACAAGTTGGCAGATGTCTTTTCCAATGTTAAATTCACAAAATCAGGTGAAGCTTGGAAATCAATCTGACTCTCAATCCAATTCATCTAAATCCCTGTGGGCTGCCAGGAGAATGAAAGACAAATGAGCCACTATCATCAGGTGAACTTGCAACATAGTAGCAGCTTGAACAGCTACTGATGAAATGCTGCAGGCCACAATCCCTTTCTTTCTCTCTCTTTCTCTGTAGCAGAAGCTGTGTTTCACAGCTACTGTCTGTAGCTGGAATACCGGCATCTGCTCAAGGAGAAAATTCCAAATGATGGCATATATTAGGTCCAGGGGGGATGGAGATATTCTTAAAAAGTTCCCTGTGTTCTTAAGAGCATACCATTTAGTTGCTTGCAGTTGTGCATATCATTGCATGTAAAAAAATTTTTTTAATATATATTTTTTTTTTGACAGAGAGAGATCACAAGTAGGCAGAGAGGCAGGCAGAGAGAGGAAGGGAAGCAGGCTCCCTGCTGAGCAAAGCGCCTGATGCGGGGCTCAATCCCAGGACCCTGAGATCATGACCTGAGCTGAAGGCAGAGGCTTTAACCCACTAAGCCACTCAGGCGCCCCATAAAAAACTTTTTAAAAAGCCTGATTTTGGTAGGCACAGAGATCTGAATTTCAGAGGCCAGAATTTACCAGCTGAATGAACTTGGACAACTCACACAAAGCACATGAGCTTTAAACCTCCACTTTTTAAAAACAAGAGCCATAATATAACCTTTAAATATAAGTTAATTATAATTTAATTTATATTTATAAATATAAATTGATATGTTTATTAATTTATAAATCATTATTAATATTTAATAATATAATTATTAAATGTATTTTATTATAATCAAATTAAATGGATAATTATTATATTTTAATCATTTTTGAATTGTATGTTTATATATTGATTATATACTTATATATTTATTATATATGTATCAATTGCTATAGTTAAATTATTTCTATATATCAATTATGTATTTATTATTATATTTATTGATTATCTATTAATTAGCATTTGTATTTATAATTTATAAGTTGTGGATTTATAATTATAGTTTAATTTATATTAAATATAAAAACGTTTAAATAGAACTTTTTAAAAACAAGAGCCATAATATAACCCAGCTTCCTCGCTGTAAGATACAGTGTGCAAAAGTATGTTCTAAGCTGTTGAGGAGTGAATATGTGTGTATATGTGTGTGTGTGTGTGTGTGTGTGTGTTTAGTACTAATGATCATAGTGCTTCCCATGTGCAGGTATTCAAAAAATTAAAGAGTTGTATATAAGATGTGGAAGTCTTCAATTTGCTGAACATACATAGCTATAAATTGAAGAGAGCACATCTTCCAAACTTCAAGTTTTAACACCAGATTTCAGTGAAATACCCCCAAATTATGAAGGTACAGTACAAACACTGACTTACCTTTTGATAAATGCTATTATGTATCTTGTACATTCTAGTTTCTAATTGTATAAAGATATGAATATAAAATATAAAATACAGGCAGGGAAACCTTTTAAAGAACCCTCCACTATCCTGATAACCACTGCTATTATATTTGAGTTGTTCATACTTGAATATACTTGTACGTATGACACACACAATTATACTGCCTTAAAATCTCCTTTTTTGACTTAGTACTTGATGGATATCTCATTTTATTAAATACATTTCTGTACTTTGCATAAAATTGCATTGTACAGACATTGAAGTTTCAGTAGCTATTTAGATTGCTTTTAATTTTTTTTGGAAGTATAAACAATGTGATGAGTAACTTTGTAGTTAATAATTGCATTTCTATATAATTATGTAATTAATTCTTAGGGATTGATGATTTGCGGGATATGGATAGCCTAATTCTTCTCATTTTGTCACTAACATTCTATTACAAAATAGCATTGGTCAACAGATCAGCATTTTGAAGCCTTTAATTTAGGGCATTCTAATAAAATATAGATACATTTTAATTAAATATATAATAAAGTATATATAAATTAATTTATATTCTCACTTTGTGGTATTCTCTCTCTTCCAATTGGGATAAATCAGATAACATAAATTTCTATAATAAACTCAACTGCTCAGAAACACTCACCAATCCATAATAACAGGTAAATAAACGAGGTACAAATAGAATACGCCATCCCTCTGCATAAAATAGAAGAATGACTATTTCCCTAGAAATCCCCTAACCATGAGTCAATGCATTCCTTCTTTCCTCTCTCTTGTTTTAGTAAAATAAGCTCCCTTATCTTTTAAGCTTTACTTCCTGAAATGATCAGCCCAACATGCTCCCTTGAGGAAGGCTGAAATATAAATTAAACAGCAGTACATGGAAAGAAATAACTGTCTTCTTTGAAAAATGTCACACTAAATTCTAATGAATATTTAAAATACTTACGATTCCTTATTTACATTTATCTTAGAAATCTTTCAAAATTTTAGGTGGCTCTTTAATTACTCTCTCCCTATCACCCCAGAAAAAAGGGTATTTGCCACAAATATTTGAGCGCCTATTATGCCCCCAGGCACTTAACTAAGTACTTTTAATATATCAGTGAAGGAAATAAAGATCCCAGCCTTCAAAGAGCTTACATTTTAACTGGTAGAAACAATGAGCAATGAATATCTACTCAAATTTTATAACCTACCATTAGGTGATGAGTGCTATAAAACAAAGTCGATGAGGATAAAGGGGTGAGAGTAGGGATGTAGGAAGAAGAGGAAGGACGCAGTATTAAAGATAGGGATGATGAGAGTCTTCCTTGAGAAGTTAATTTCCCAGCAAGAATTTAGGAGGTAAACTGATCTCCATGACCTAATCTTTCTGGACCCATTTTCCTTTCTTCTGTAAATCATTCATCTTTTTCCATCTTCGGGGAAAGGAGAATTTACAGTGCAAAGGAGTAGCATGCAAAAGACTTAATTTCAGGCAATATGGTCAATGAAGCTACTAGAAAGGCTTTCTCAGTGTGTCTCAATTCTCAATATTACTGTTCTTCTAGCTTCTGGGCAAATTTATATTTGCTCAGGCTTTATGCTATCAAATGGTTTAGCCTCTGAAAGGTGCGGAGATTATGGTAATAACCATCTCTCAGATACATCTTGAAAATAGATATTTTTCGAGGGAAGCTTCAACAGGCACCCTTCTGACATTACACTCTTCCTTCACTCCTCTTGGAGGTATTTGTTTTTTTTGTTGTTTTGTTTTTCACTAGCTACTTAAAACCACAGAGGGTGACCAGCAAAGAAAAGCTGGGAAGTAAGCTAATATTCAGATTACATAAACAATTTCTATAATTCAAGTAACATTAGATCACCTCATTCTCCATAAGTTTCTAGCTTTTTTTCTTAAAAGCAAAAGTAAAGGATGTGTCACATATATAGATAGAACATTTCTAACAATATTTAAGGTTTATCTTCTTGACAGTTTCTTTGCTGCTTAAATTACCCGAATTCAGCCAAAGTACATTAACCAAATTTTCTAGATTTTCAGAATACATCTTCTGAGAACTAACTTTGTTTAAATTGTTGCATACACAAAGCAAGTATGTAATTCCCTGTTATTTAAATTATACTTAGTTTACATGTGAAAAAAACCCCACAGGTTGCTCTGAGAAACAATCTTAAATTTTCTCAAGAATGAAAAATTTGGGACATGCTTTTTTTTTGCCAGTAACTTTCAGATGACAGCAAATATATGAAACCAGAAGTAAACTGGATTGGAATATATTCAATAGTGCTCATATATCAAATGGCAACCAAGAGAACTATTATCATCTTATATCCGAGTTTGTGTTATTATATCCTGCTGCTTCTTACTATGTTAAGTATCTCTTAGATTACCCAAAAGAATACAGCTTTTCCTTCTTTCCAAATAGTATCGCTTGCAGTAGTTTGTGTTACCTTTACCTATATACTCAAGAACTGTATTTAGGCTAAGCATTACATCTTGCACTTGGTGCATTATTCGATAAAAGAAGTCAGCAGAAGGGAAGACATATTGAGAGATTTATTTTTAAAGTGGCTTAAATGAGGTTGGATGAAGTGGGAAAAAGAAAAAGGCACTTTCTTTGGTTAACAAGTAAACCTAGATGGAGAGAAACCCATCTGGTTTCATCTGTACCATAAGTCATAGTGTTTTCTCACAAAGCACGCAAAAGCAGCAGCTGAGCTATTTCCATACGCGGTTGCACTAAGCCTGGGCCAGTTCACCTCTCAATATTTCCGTTTCTTCATCTGTGAAATAGAGGAACAGCAGTACTTACCTGGAGTCCTGTTGGTTGGCAGATTTAGTCTACCTAACGGGCTTAGAATAGTTTTCCCACCCACTAAATGCCCAATACAGCCAACCTGCAATAGTCTAGTTGTTGAAGAAGAGGAAGGAGGAGGGGCAAGAGGAGGAAGAGAAGGAAAGAAATGACAATCAGATATTGGGAATTTGTATTCACCATCAAAAGAGTCAAACTAAAGGTGCACTTAATTTGTTCATTTGATGGTAAATTCTCTTAATTCAAGTAGCCAAGAACAAACAAATCCTGTCTCCCCTAAGAACTTTTATTTTTTTAAGATTTTATTTATTTATTTAAGAGAGAGAGAGAGAGAGAGAGAGAATGAGAGGGAAGGTCAGAGGGAGAAGGAGACTCCCCGCCAAGCAGGGAGCCCAATGCCAAACTCAATCCTGGGACTCTGGGATCATGACCTGAGCTGAAGGCAGGCAGCCATTTAACCAACTGAACCACCCAGGTGCCCTTCCCTAAGCACTTTTAAAAAATAAAGACCAAGCTTTCACCTGAAGATGGAATAAGAAACCATCATACTCCATGTATTTGTGGCCACAATAAGTGTTTAAAAATTAGGTAGGAGTGCATGAACAATTTTCCTAGTAGCAATTTCCTACTTACTTTTAATGATGGCTATTTGTTGGGATTTAAACTCATCATTTATTTACACTAATTACCATTCCCCAGAAGAGCAATAGGTATTTTTACGGTGATGTTCTGTGGTTTTGGCTTTTGAATTTTGCTTTCTTAATCACTGATGCCAAGCCCAAGTGCTAGAATAGAACACGTGCTCAATTAATGGACGAATGTTTTAAAAGGCGTGAATGCATTAATTAAACCCATTTCCCTCACATGTTTCTTAAACCGCCTACTAAAAATCAAACAATCAAACATGACTGGCAAAAGTGAGCAGTTTGTTTTCAAACTACTATTTAATTTTTATTTTTTATTTATTTTAAAGATCTTATTTATTTGACACAGAGAGTGGTCACACACACAGGGAGCAGCAAGCAGAGGGAGAAGGAGAAGCAAGCTCCACCGAACAGGGGAGCCCGACACGGGGCTCAGTCCCAGGACGCTGGGATCATGACCTGAACCAAAGGCCAAGGCTTAACAGACTGAGCCACCCAGGCACCCACTATTTAATTTTTAAAGACTAGGTACATGATTCGTCATAAATATCCATTTAGCATTTCTCATAACTCAATAATTGAGATAATGCTTAACTGTGAAATGTGAATGTACAAAAAATGGAATTCATATTCTGACACTGAATTCCTGCTGTTATATACTTTTCAGAAAAGTTCAGTATACTAGAAGGTTCTGACTTTTCAGTAAAGAGGTTTTCTGTAGAAGTATGAAAGTATGTGTTAGTAGACCCTGAATACAGGCATCTTAAAAATAAAGTCCCAAAACAGGGTCTGATCTCAGGAGGAAAAGGTCAGCACACATCAAACAATCAACCTGACCAATTGTCTTTAGAAACCATTATCTCAGAACAAGTTTAATTCAAAGTCAGAACGTAGATGTCATCTTGACAATAAACCCCAAGATGGTCTATTTCAGTGTACTGGAAGGACATCATAAATGCTGAGTTGTTTCCAACCAGTACTAAAATTAAAAGCCCCTGCTTATAAAACAGAGATAACTATATATAATACCTAAAAAGTTAAAAATTCACGTTTTTTTTTTTTCCTGAGTGCTTGTAAAGTATTAATGACCCCTCAATTTTCAGTAATGGGTTTCCACTAAGTCTGAATCTGCAAAGGAGAAACTGGATTGAGGCAGCTGCAGAGGGGAGAAGCAAGGGGGAGAGACTGGCCCTTTAAATGCAGGGACACCAGCTTCCTGCTTGGAGTCTCTTTCAGTTAATAAAGGTCCCTCCTTAAGCCAATGTGTCTACTCATCCAAGTACGGTAAATAGTAACAATAAATGCTGTCAAGAGTGACACAGACTGAAGCAAAGTGACATCACTCTAGATACATAATTGCATTTTTTTTTCTTGATACAGGTGGCCAGCCACAAGGGTCTCATCAGTAACTGCCTGAGTTCTGAAGACACATCCATAAACATCTCCTGCGAACCATTTTCAGTAGCTTCATCAGACAAATGAATGCACTTAGATCTGTGTGTGTGCACTTCATCGTGAACTCACCTTGTGTGCCCGCTGAGTCACAGTTCTTCTAAAAATAAATAGGTTGCTCAAAATTTCTGAGGCTCTGGTTTTCTTTAGCATATGTGCTAGTTGGTGGTGGATAAAAACCACCTCTAAAAATGTCACAGCCAAAATCACCTGTCTGTGTGCTTGAAAAGCCCAGGGAAACAAAAACAAAAATGAGTAGTGCTAATACACATGCAATTGCCCAGGCCCATGGTAAACTGGCTGCCTTGGGAAGGGTCAGAGGTCCTTCTCTTTAGAGGAAAGCACATAATAAGATCATTGCAAGCCTACCTCCGTTCAGGTTCCTGCTGTGATCATTAGATTAACAGCTGAGTGATTTGAAACAGGGTTTTAAAGTCATGAAGCTTTAGCTCCCTTACATACAAAATGAGGACAATGAAACAATTCTATTTTCTCTGGTGTTTGTGAGGATTAAGTGAGACAATGAGTATAAAGCACATTTCAATCCTGGGGACTGTGGCTGAGGAACTCTATGGTAAGTGTGTGGTATATAAGAGCTGTTACATTTAAAACTGAATGACATGATGATCATTCTCATCAGGTTTTTAGATTTAATTTCAGTATTACATATTACAAACACTTATCTACAGTTTATAACACTAACTTCAAACAGCACCATTATCTACCCAGCTTTTAGATACCTGCTAAAGGATTCAGTCTTGTCCTGAATCCAGTTCAATAGCTGGTTCTGGTATATGAAATTGGTCATTCAACAGTAGTGTTTCTTTCTTTCTTTTTTTTTTTTTTTTAAGATTATTTATTTATTTGAGAGAGAGAAAAAGAGAGAGAGAGAGAGAGAGAGAGAATGAGAGAAAGAAAGCAAGCATGAGAGGGGAGAAAGTCAGAAGGAGAAGCAGACTGCCCACCAAGCAGGGAGCCTGATGTGGGACTCGATCCTGAGACTCCATGATCGTAACCTGAGCTGAAGGCAGTTGCTTAACCAACTGAGCCACCCAGGTGCCCCCAACAATAGTGTTTCCAATATTTTATTATATCCATACACATAGGGAGATGACACAAAAGAACTCTGACTCTTCCAGAGGAGATCCCATTATATACTGCTCTATCTCCTGCTTTTGCTATAAAAAAAAAAAAAAAGAGTCCATTTCAACAGTTTATATTGTTAAATAGTGGTTATAAATGTCATCACTCTGACATAATAAATCCTGGTTACAGAAAAAAAATCTGTGAATGTGCATGTGTTCTACTCCCTGGAAATTAAAAAAGTGAAGGATTTTTTAATATATGTATGATATTTTATATATTAAAATATATTTTATATATAGACACACACACACATAATATATAAACATATACACATATACACATGGGGGAAAAAGAGAGTGAACGAGAAGAAGAAAAAGGCAACAATATACCAGGCTCTTTTCTAGGTAACTGTTACAAAGGCTAGAATCTACTAAGACAAAACAAACATTAATGAATATAGAAATATGTAATTATAAACCCTGGTAGGTATTATGAAGAAAAACTACAGTTTCGGAGGTGAGAGAAACTTTCCCTTAGGAAGTCACATTTGTTTTTCCATCTCAAAGCTGAGACACATTTCCATTTCTGGGTAGGGGATGGGGAGGGTGAAGAGAAGGAAAATCTGCTAAGCACAGGTGTTCTCCTGATACATAAAATTCAAAGTCTTCAGGACTGAAAACTAGCCCACGAGGCTGGTGTGCTGAGAGAAAGCAGGGTACGTGGACTGAAATGAAAGGTCTCCATGTTTGAGTGATCTGAAAATTGATCACAAAGCATTTTGATTAAGCAACAATTTAGTATTTCTTGATTTGACAAAAAATGGCAAGGAGATCAGAATACACAATAGATCTAAAACCACAATAACAAAGAGGTATAAAAAATACTTCCAAATATTTGCCTTTTACCTGGAATAGAGACTTCTTTAACCTCAGTATTTTTTGACAGGAAAATTTTTTTAAAAGGTGCTCCACTTTACTGGACAAAAAAAAAAAACATTTTCCCACAGTTTCCTCTTTAATGAACAATGAGGCAAAGAAGCAGATGGAAAAGCTGCAAGTACTCATGTCTTCTGAGTTGTCACTCTCTGAATTGGGCCAGTTCTACTGATTTCTTAAGGCGTGTTTTCCTGTTAATGTCTACATGCTATCGACTCATAACTATTGCTTTCCAACACACTGAGGAGAAACATGTGCTCAAGTCCCTTATCCTGCAGAGAGGCAAGAGAGTGGAAAGGATGTTGTTCTTTGTGAACAGTAGCAATGTCTCGTTAACATTACCCACAGCTATGTCCAAACAGATCAAAAGGAAGAAGAATACAGATGTTCTAATTTTTCCTCTGGCTCTGATATTAATGAGCAAAGCTTCTTCTCTCAAATACCTAATTAAATAATGTTTCTATGATTTTTTTTTTCAATTCTCAAAACAAAGACCTAGCTTGATTTCAGGGGGATACTTCGAATCATCAAAGAAAAACCCTGAGATCAGGCTATGACCTATGCTATCACCTATGTATCATGTTGCTCACCAGGCATGGTCCAGGTTTAGGGAGAGTCCTATGTGAAGAGCTCACTGGCAGATACATGAAGGGGTTTACACATAGACATCTACTTCTTCCTCTAAGAATAACTTCAAATGCTAGTGAGCTTATCAATCTACCTATTTTTATCTGTATATTATTTCTTTAATTTGGACTGAGGATGTTTCTGGGTATGACCGTTAATATGATTTCATTTTTGTATGTGTATTACAATAGCTCCTATGTCTATCTTAAAAGAAGCATTTCTAACCTTTGGCACCAGAAGACCAGGGTTGGAGTCCTGACCTTTTAGCTTCCTGTATATAATCCCTAGGACAGTCCTTTAACCTCTTGGAAACTCAGCTTTATCATCAAAAACAAACAAACAAGAAACAATATTGTACTCCCTTATATGTGGAATCTACAAAGGACAAACTCAGAGAAACGGAAGTGGTAGCTACCTGGGGATGGGGGTAGGCGAAATGGGGAGCTGTTGTGCAAAGGCTAATATACCCAGTTATAAGATTAACAAGTTCATTATAACTAATAACACTGTATCATATACTTAAATGTTGCAAGAGAGTAGATCTTAAATGTTCTTACCACAAAAAGGAAATGGTAACTGCATGATGAAAGTGGTAGCTAATACTATGGTAGCAATCACTTCACACTTAATAAATGTATCTAATCAACACATCTTACACCTTAAACCCACACAATGTTGTGTGTCAATTATATAGCAATAAAGCAGGAAAAAAGTTGACCTGGAAAAGTCTTTCAGAGTCCTGGGATCTAGCCCCCATCAGGCTCCTTGCTCAGTAGGAGCCTGCTCTCCCTCTGCCTACTGCTCTCCCTGCTAGTGCGTCTGCTCTCTCTTTCTCTCTCTCTTTCTCTCTCGCTATCTCTCTCCCTGTAAAACAAGACAATAAACTCTTTAAAAAATAAAATAAAATAAATAAAATAAGGCAAAGCACAGTGCCTTATTTTGCTTGTTTTAATTCATTTTTTAATAAAATGTATAGGAGGAGCATTTGCTACATTTTCAAACAATAAATAGGGATTAGGGGAGAGGGGACTAGAAAAACATAATGTCAGATTGATTCCAAAGTGGAACCAGCGTCACGAAAGTAACAATTTTCCCATAATCTGCAGAATGGAGAGGGTGGGTGCGACAGTCAGACCCAGAAACCCAGTCATGAGGCTGTTGGAGAAGCACAAAAGAAAGTGCTAAGAGCCAGAATAAAAGAAGAGGAGAGTCTAGGGGCACTTCAAATTCAAAGAACTGGTACCAGTTGTACAGAATGGACAAAAGAGAAAAATCAATGAAAATGACCAGGAAGTTACTACTTATCCTAGAGTGATAAAGGAACATTTAGTCTCTTACACCTCCATGAGCTACTATTGCTTAAAGGAGAATGTCCAATCTTTCAAAGGAGCTGGGGAAGAAAAAAGTCAAAAAATTTTGGTTCTAGAGTGAAATTAATAGCTACCATTTATTAAGCAGTTACTTTTCAAAAACCGTGTTAAGCATTTTTGGACATTTTTCAATATTTTATAACAACTCTATACAACAGGAATTATGTTTTCCTTACTCCCAGAGGCTCAGAAAATTTAGGGAATTTGGAAAAGTCACATTACTAGCTTATAGCAAAGCACTTGCCTATATGAACCATAACAATCTGTGATTAGCATATTCAACAGATACATTAATTTCAAAACTGAAGATCAGCTTGTTTCTATGCTTGAGTTATGAGCAGTAATCTTTCCACGTCTGTGTTATAGGCAGAACAAAACAAGAAAAAATAAGACAAAAATATCCTAACAACTCTTAAAAGAGTTAGTAATATGGTAAGATTTTATTTAAAGGCAGGGAGTATATCTTACTTTTCTACCCTCAGGGTTTAAAACTACACTATGCTCATTAAAAGTAAACTTAACTAGAGGGATGCCTGGGTAGCTCAGTTGGTTAAGCTATTGCCTTCAGCTCAGGTCATGATCCCAGGGTCCTGGGATCTAGTCCAGCATCGGGCTCCTTGCTCAGTGGGGAACCTGCTTCTCTCCGCCTCTGCCTGCCACTCTGCCTGCTTGTGCTCTCTCTATCTCTTTGACAAATTAATAAATAACATCTTTTGAAAAAAAATTTAAAAAATAAAAATAAGCTTAACTAGAGAATGAAAAAAGAAATAAATCAATGAAGGAAAAGGTACGCCGCCTGTTGTTGGTAAATCAGATAAAACCATACTAAACATATATGAATTCTTTATTCAAGAAGGATGATTGACAACCTTCTAGAGGAATTTGCTCCAACACACAGAGTTTGGAGCACACAAACACAACTAATAGTGTGATTATATCACTTTCAAATCTCATACTAAAATTTTGATCCAATTATTTATCTCGTACTTTTTAGTAAGACAAAGAAGGGCTAAGCTACATATTGTACAGAACTATGGAGTTTCAAATCTATTTTTAATTTGTTCCTTGGCCTGCTCAACTCAAAGCAAAATAATTAGTTTTTAGGAAGGTACTGTGTTTTTTTTTATAAACTTTATTCATGTTAGATTTTTTTTCAAATTTTTTAATCTATTTTTATGTTTCAGGGAAGCTAAACCAATCTAAAACTGAATCCATTAATTTGATACAATGATTAATTTCATCAGGGATGGTGGAAGAATGACAGATATGATTAAATCAAGTAGTTAGGTGTTTTTCTAATATCAATAACCTGACTTCATGTCTTCTCTGAAATTACTGATTTTTTTTCATCATCTTTCGACCATGGCTTCTAAAAGGACCATCTGAAAACTGAAAAGAAACCAACAAAACAAGATTTTAAGTAGATTCAGAGGTCTCTTTCTTTTTCATATGTATTGGTGGTTTGATCAGAGATAGTAAACTACAGCCCATGGATTAAATCCAGTCCATTGCCCAGATTGTCTGATCTGAGAGCAAAGAATCATTTTTACATTTTAGATGTTCACATTTTAACAGTTATGTCCATACCTACATAATTTCCTCCATATTGACTTTTGACCGGCAGCACCTGGATTATTTACTATCTGGACTTTTAAGAGAATGTTTGCTGATGCTTAGTCTAGACATTTTTTTTTTCTTAAAAGGAGGAATTTGTGAAATGGTTATATTATTGGTAAGAGTGTAAGTGGATACAGAGTTTACAATGAAGCATTTTTGGCTCCTACCACTTAGCATTTGTTGCCTAGAATCTGTTACTTAGGATTTTATTTGTCATTAAATGTTTGGCATCCTTTCTCATGAAGAATGGATGGCCATTTCCTACTAAACCAAAAAAAAAAAAAAAAAAGTGTTATATTAAGTTTTATAAATATCAATTTACATAGTTTCTCACAGACCAAAAAAGGAAGATAGAGACATTTGGTGCTTATCGAGACCAAAAAGAAAAGAAAAATATTACACATTTAGTTTTTCATAAAAGATTAAAACAGAAAGTATACTGCATATTGAACCATTGGTCATAAAGGTCATGATCCTTCCTTCCTGGAGCAGAGGAAGAAATTGAAAGGAGGCATCAGAATCTTCCAAGGAACATTTTCAAATTAGCTCCTCCAAATTCTCCTCTCCTGCCCCTATGCAATGAACATCTCTTTGCTGTGCTAAGGGAATGCTTTTCCAAGGAGTGCAAAGTAACCCGTCAGGGGTACTGAGGGGTTGGGAACCAATGCGCTGCTTTAATCCCTCTCAACACAGAAAATTGAGCAATGTTCTCTATCCCAGATCTATCCCAGATTGTCCATGGTACCCAAGAAAATAAGGGCTCCAACAGAAGGGACACTCAGGCAAAAAAGGATCAAAGTTAACACCTGCATTCCAACACTGGTTTAACTATAATAGTATTCCCCTTGCTGGGGTACATAATTGTTGCAGGGGTACAAATAAAAAAGACTCATATGATTTGTTTCATTTTACCAGAAAAAAAGATTTTTAATGATTCGAGTTATTAAGACTTGAACAGATTAAGACTACTATTCAAAAATACTTAGAGATAAATTAATAAGTTAAACCAGATTGATATTTAATTAAAAATTAATATGGTTTTTAAAAAGTAGAATGTAACAACATTCTTAGCCTACTCTGACAGAGTTAAGTTCTCACACCACTGGTATTTGAGTATTTTTTGGTATTTTGACCTTCTCTGGGGAAAATCTAGCCAATACAAACAAACCACTTGATAATTTAATTTTTGAAAATTTCTGATACATTTCTCTATAAAGTATAATTTTTCATCTTAGTATTTAACCATGATTTAAGTTGATAATGGGTGGCACATACACTCTAAATTTGGTTAAAGCACATAATAACTATTTAGCCATAATAACTATCTTTTATTGTGCTCTCAAAATTTCAGATATATTGTCATAGCATATTCATCCAGAAATTTGGGGATTTCTACATTACAGATGAGAAAACATGTGGGAGATACACAGAATGTTTTCATAAATTCACAAAGTGGCTTAAAGATAATCCCATACTTAAATTACACTGCCCCAAATCTTGCTTTTGACATCTGCCTTCTCTTTAACTCTAACGAGCAAAATAAAAATTATGAAGGTATTAATAAAGCAAACAGATTCAAATCCCAAAGTAAGCTTTAGTGCCTGAATGCTCATTTGATTCAATCCATAATTTCCAAATCCCCACTTCTTTTTATTATATGTTGATATGTCCTGTGGGTAAGATAAATGGCTCATGGAACATGAAACCAGGCTCAACCATACAGACCCAAGGAAGGGAAAGTCGCATTCTAGTGCTTAATATTTAATCCGGCCATCTCCATGGAAACAGACATTTAAAAGAAAACATTGTCATGTAACTGCATAATAAGACTTTTTAGAATTGATTGCCAACAATTGCAATGTATTTAGCAAAAAAAAAAAAAATTGCCTGAAACACCACCTACTTGATAAAACAAATGAAATCAGTGAGGTCAGGAAATGAAAGTAAAGAATAACAACGTGCTCTCCTCAGTCCACTCAGGTAATCACTTCCTCTCCCTCCATTTCAATGTGACAGATTGTCGTTCCCCTATGAAAACCCATATATATGGTTTTGGTATAACTAGTTGGTTGTGCTATCTATACAAGTTCAATGCAAATTTCGCCAGAGTAAGAGAAGAAAAAGAGAGAGAATTTCCTTAGACCGAAATGTTCAACCTGCCCGCGGAGAGGACCCATCATTCCAACAGGCTTTAAGTCTCAGATGTCTGTTGTATTTCCGTCCACGTCCAAAGTCCTGCCAGTGCTAGACTAAAACTAAGATGCTCTCCTGCAAAGAAGCCTTGTAGAAGCCAAAAAAAGGGGAGGGGTAGATTTTGAGAAAATGAAAGAAAAAAAATTCCAATTTTACTTTATTTCAAGTGAGTAAATGCACTTGATTCAGTAGCTCAAGAAATCATCTCAAGAGAAGCGACGTTTAGCGCATTAAAAAGGCTTAACTATTTTATGTGTCTGCGAGGTGTGTAAATTCTAAACGACCCAAGGTTTCCTGTTTGTTTCTAAGGCCTCGGGCTCTTTGCACGTCGCGGAGGCCTTAGTGGTCCCCGGGGCCCCTTTCCGCGTGGGAGTCTCCCGGCTTGCAGAAGCTCGGAGCCGCCGCCCGGGCGCTGGCAGAGCGTTCCCACGCTCAGGCCGGGTCGGGAGGCCGCGGTGACCCCAGGGGCTCCTTCCCGGGGTTCGCCCTCAGGGCCCCGCCCCGGCCGCCCCTCCTCCCCAGGTCCCGGCTCCGGAGCGTGGGAGCGCAGCTGCAGCCGGGAGCGGCAGGCGGAGGCATCTCCAAGGATGCGCGCCTGAGACCCAGGCAGGAAGTGGAGGATGCAGTGAGGCGCTGGGGACATCGCGGGGGCCGCCCCGGGATGCCCCCCACCCCACCCCACCTCGCGCGCGCACACGCGCGCGCACACACACACGCACGCACACGCAGCGCGCGTCGCCAGAGCGGGGCCCAAGCTAGAGGGGCCCGTCACTTACTTGATGTCTTCCCACACCTCCGGCCCGTAATTGCGGATCACCAGCAGCTCCAGCGCGTGATTCACAAATCCGTACTGCAGGGACAGGAGAGACCTGAGTGTCAGGGACCAGCGGTAGGTGGGAAGGGGTTCGGGGGCGAGGCAGCAGCACCAGCCGCCACAACTCTGGTTTAACCTTGTCCCCTGGCCCCTGGCTCCGCTCTGTTCGGGGTACTCGGTGCTGAAGAGAGGCATCAGAGACGCCACACCTCCACCCCAATAAAAGGCAGATCCTCTCCGCCACCGTCCGCCCCATCGCCGTGCCACCTTCTTACCCCTCCGCACACCTGTCACCGCTCCGAGGCAGGAGGGTGGGGGGTTGGGGGTGGGAGGGGGTATCCCGGCAAGTGTGGCAAAGGGGACGCGAACCCGGCGCTCCCCCCGCCATTGGCTCTCAGCCACACACACCAGTGGGGTCCGTCTGAGCCGAAAATGCCCCGCGCCTCAGCCGCAAGACCCCTTCCGGAGCCTGGGAAGTCTCGGCACGGTGCCGAGCGGTGGACCCTCCGCTGAGGAGCAAAGGCAATGACCGCCCCCGTCGCGACCCCCAGCGTTCCCAAATCCCTTCTCAGAACACAGGCAAGACCGCGAGACTGCTCCCGCGACCCGCGGTGCGATCCTCCTGCCCCCGCGCCAAGCTCGGGTGGCTCGGCCGGTTCCTTAGGGCAACCAGACCGGGCACAGCGTGAGGTTCCCAGCCTAACCCGACTGGAGACACTCACCATGGTGTCTGCGACCCGAGCCGAGGAGGCAGCTCCCACGCAGACGCACGGCCGAAGGGACCCGGGTGGCGGCTGCAGCAGCGACAGCGCAACAGGACCGCGGCGGCAGCATAGAGCTGGAAGCCGCGCAGCCGCCTAGGCCCGCCCTGATTGCCACCTCTTCGCAGCCAATGGGGAGTCGAGCCGCTGGAGGCCGGTCGTTGCCTCCCAGTTTTCAACCAGTCAGCAATAGAGGAGGGAATTCGGATGCTCTCTGCGCTGCTGCGCTCCAGTGCCTTCCAGCCCCCGCCCCAGTGACAAGGCTTTCATTTGAGGCCATTACATGACGACGGAGAAGCCCCAGTCTTGCTTCTTGCATGAATTCTGGGGGAGGAAGAATGCAGCTGTTGGTGTCTCATCAAATGCATTCTTACCCAAAGATCTGCCTTCATGGGTAGCAAAAACTAAGGATGAGTGTGTGTGTGTGTGTGTGTGTGTGTGTGTGTGTTGCAAGGATGAGTGTGTGTCTGTGTGTATTGCAACAGACAAGCCCTAAAAGACTAGGCCCTCATGGTCAGCATCCTCATGTTCATCGTCCTCTTGCAGATAAACATTTCCTTTGTGGCTTGATTCCTCAACAGCTTTTGGCAAACTGAAAACTAGTAGTACTGAGCTTAACACATATTACTTATACTTAATGAGACTAGTTGAGTGAGCCAGCTAAAGTATTCAGCTTGATAAGTGTAATAATACAGTTTGGTGAGCAGCCTGTCAACCCCAACTTTGTCCTTCCCTACAAGATTCAGTGATCTGTGCTTTTTCCTGGTGAGACGTCTGACCCTGTACCATAGAGAAGAGCCATGGGAGTTTTTAACTGCCCAGAAGAGACTTCCTTTCCCCCTTCCCAGAGATTAACAGATGAACTGGAAAACAAAACAAAACAAAGTGAGCAATAATCTTTTCAGTAATCTATCTCCCAGTCTACATTCTACCAGGCACTTAGGTTCCTTACTGCTCTGAGCCCCACCACAGGGAAAAGATGAGAGGAACAGGAGCTTTCTGTTGATTAAAACTCTGCTTGAGGTGCATGGATATGGTTAAATAGTATTAGGTACAAAATGAGGAAGAGAAAGAAGCATTGCTACTAGGTTGCCAGCCTCAAGTGGACCTGAGAAGCCAGGATAGTATTCTGTAATGTGAAGAGTTTACTGTGAGAAAAATTTCAATATGGTAGAAAAAATGTCAAAGCAAGAAAACGGGTGCTGGCATTGATACCCAGAGACCTATACTGAAGTGTGACTGATAAAGAAATAATATATAAAAAATAAAACAACAACAAATAACTTATTAAAAAAACTAACTTTATCAATGATGATCAAATAAGTTAGAGTCATACAATGGGATACTTCACACAATAAATAAAATATTAAACCTTAATTTATTATTAACTATTAATTTTTAACCATTAAAATGGCCTATTACTCTCTATAACTCTGAAAAAGATAGATACATAACAATACAGAAAAAAACATATTATTAAATAAACAAATGATACATGAATGTAATGACCCTAGATTTTTTTCATGGTTATATAGGATAAAATGCTATTTGGGTAGTAAGACCACACACACACACACACACACACACACATTGTCTTGAGTATAACCTTGGGAAATGCATAGGAAAATTTCAATATGCCTATTGTCTCTAATTCAAACTAGTGGTTGGACAGACCAAGGCTTTTACATTTTGTATTATGACCATCTGTACCTTTTGATATTTATCTATAAAGATGTAATAATTTTTTATTTTGTTGAAAAGAATTTTTATCTTATCTTGACCTATCTTCTTTCAACCAGCAGTAGACCCCTGTTGCATCTCAGTCTGGAGTGTGCTTTGGTGTTCTCTAGACTTTTCCTAGGCAAAAGATAGAAAGGAAACTGCTCTCTAATTATGAAAAATAAGAAAAGTCCACCTGGAGAGAGATATGAGAGGAAATGAAGAATGAGCGTCCCTATCAACTCTTGTTCTCTCTCCCTGAAGTTCAAACATTTCTCTATCATTGCTCTTCTGTCTGGTAACTTTTTGTACTGATTGCCCTTCTGTCCAACACCTATTTGCATTTGTAAATATATTTTACAGTTTTGTTTTCTAATTGTCTCATATTCATTCTGAATCCAAAAGAAATTCTGTTCACCAAATCTTTGTCTGCTTTTGTTTGGCTCAGATGAGACTACAAAGGATATGATGGTCTACGAAATGGGGGTGCCCATCAGCTGTGGGTGATCCCAAAGAAGGTCACTCTGTTTCTACAACACCTACCGATTACTGCCACCATCACTCCCATGACAAAGGAGCATAGGGATACAGTCACAAATAGTCTATGTTGTATTCTCAGAAACAATGTACTACCTTTGAAGGCACCAAGGGCAAGCTACTCCAAGATGGGCCACTTCGGTGTACAGACTATTTTTTTTAAAGACTGTTTCTTTTTTAATAATTTTAATTTTATTTATTTTTAAAGTGAACTCTACCCTTACGTGGAGCTTGATCTCACAACTCTGAGATTAACGGTCAAATGCTTTACTGAGCCAGCGGAGTGCCCCTGGTAAGGAGACTATTTTAAACCAAAAGCAGTCTAAGCTCAAAAGAAATTTTACCCCTCCCTTAACTGCTTAGAAGGATTTAAATTGAGGGTTTTTTGTTTTTGTTTTTTCCAGAATAAAGGTGACCGGTAGAGACAAATTTTATCTGAGTGACACATCTGTATGGAACGACAAACATCTAGCTATGAAATGGCTGCTCCTCTTATTGCCCTGTAAATTGCTTTTCTTCTGTTAAAAAACAAAATTAAGGGGGGCCTGGGTGGCTCAGTGAGTTAAAGCCTCTGCCTTCAGCTCAGGTTATGATCCCAGGGTCCTGGGATCCAGCCCTGAGTCAAGCTCTCTGCTCAGCGGGGAGCCTGCTTCCTCCTCTCTCTCTGCCTGCCTCGCTGCCTACTTGTGATCTCTGTCTGTCAAATAAATAAATAAATAATTTAAAAAAAAAATTAAACCAAGTAAGTGTGAAGATCTAATTGTCTTTATTAAAGAAATCATGAATCAGGCAGCACCCCCTCCATTAAGTAGACAGGCACTCCAAGAGTTGTTCAAAATGGAAGGATTTTATAGAAGAATGGTGGAGGGTAAGCTTATTAGCAAAAGAATAAGATTGTGCCAGGTGAGGGTGGTTTCTAGAGGAGAAAGCAAGATGCCTCATGCAGATTATCTCATCTTTCTTTGAGGGGTGGAGAGGACCCAGGTGGCAGACTCAGTGGCACAGATGGAAAATTTCTACATTTCTGGGGGAATATTGAATTGCTATAAGATTAGGTATTGGGCACTGACTTGAGAACTCTGATGAAGTGACACAATTTGGGGTCAGTCTTTGTTTTTTATACTTTCTTCTAAAGTCCCAGACCCCTACCCCCTTCTCCTTAATTCAGAATGACATAGATACTTCATTATGTCTGACCATCTTTATGATTCTCGTGCTGTGTGGATTGCCAGTTCATACACAATTACATTTTATTATCCCCTGTGAGTCTCTCCATTAATCCAGGTAGGAAAACACTTGATGACAACAGGAATTCTTGCTCCAGGACAATTGGCATAGTGGACAGTATCCTTTCACTCGCCGAACACTGCATGCCCTAGGCACATCATGTCAGCCCCCCGGAATCCATCTGGGGAGTCCAGTGGAGCAAGAATGGAGAGAGTCGTTTTTCTCTCTTCTTAAATTTAGATTAACTGGACAAAATAGTTCCTCAGGCTTAGCTACTCTTTGGTTACTGATCCCTTTCCTCCCAGAGATGGTCTTTGTTTTCTTTTGTCTGTGTCTTTCACATGGTTTGTCAAAGGGACTTGGAATGTGTGAGCATGAGGTAAAGGCTGTCTCCCATGGACAACCATGGAAGCCAAAGCTACAAACCTGGTGAGCAGGAGTCAAGCCTTTAGCTGTTAGAGCACTTGCCACCAAACTCAAAGACTCCTGTGATAGGATAAGTTGGTCAGACCTGGGTTGACACTAGAACGTTCACCACCTTCTAGAAAACTTCCATGCAACCAGGTACACTATAAAACGTTAAGTGGTCCCCAAGCCCATGATACATCCCTCCTAGGTATGAGTGTGGCTCCAAAAGACCCAATGCTTAGATAAAGCTGTTAAGGTACATATTGCACATAGGAGTTTTTCTCTCATCTTGTTCTGTGTCCTCAAAGCTTGGTTTTGTGACCAGTGAGAATATTCTCTTTGGTCTCCACCATTCTGGGAGTCCACTTACTAGGGTGCACTTTGATAGATGGTCCAGTACACTGGGGTTTTGAGTCTCTCTGTCCTGCTCTTCCACCTCTTAGGGGAGTTTTTCATGGAGGTTTGAGCCCATAGTGATGTGGAAAACAGAGGCAAAAGAAAAGTTATTAAATTTCCTTACTATCTAGAGCCCACTGAAAAGTCCTTGTAACAGTCAGAGTGACATTCCTGTAGGGACTAAACTACCTCCACCTCAATCCTTTGCAAAGGGCAAAAGGCAATCCTCACCTGACTGCTCCCCCCACCCCAACCAGGATCCTGTGGGTCTACTTTAACATATAAAAATTCCTTTGGAAACTTCCTTTATCTCTGAATCCCCCGAGATATGTTTTGACAATCGTCCCCAAGCATATGGCCCACCAATATACATCTGAAGGATCTCATGACTAAGGTTTTTTTAGATGGTAATAAATGACCTTTCCCAATAATAGCTAGCCCCTCAAGGTCCTGGAAACCTTGCTTCCAAAATTCCTTATTGACAAGCTATTCATGACCCCCTCCCAACTTGCAGGTATATAATGGACCACTCCTCACAACCCTGGAGCAGCGACTCTTCCTGCCCGTGGGTCCTGACCCTATGCTTTAATAAGATCACCTTTTTGCACCAGAGACATGTGAAGAATTCTTTCTTGGTTGTCGGCCTGGACCTCACCTATATCCAAAACTCCATCAATAGAAACCTTTGTCGTCTCAACCTTACCTGTTTGTTGGTGCTGGAAAGTTTCATCTCACTAGCACCCACCTGGTGTCCCAGATTAGCGGGCCTGGGATTGGAGATGTCTCCTGTTTTCACGGGAGACCAGAGATAAACCATTCTTGTTGTCTTATTAGTATAATGGTTAGCCTTAGGGACTCCCTTGACAAGATAAAAGAGCAGAAATTAGACTTAGGACGAAGATAAATGTCCTCATCCAATGTAAAGTCCCCTTCTTAAAATCCAGCCTCATTTCCCTAGAAGATTTATAGAGACCACTCTGGTCTCATCTCTAGGTGGAAAGTATACAGGTTGTTCATGTAAATGCTGAAAGCCAGTAATGAATTTAACAAAAGCAACCAGACTGGCCATAGGGCTTGCTTTGTGCCTACCTTCCAGGGCTCTTGTAATCAGGCTTTGCCAATTTCAGACCTTACTACTATGCAATATCCTTTCTAGAAGTATCTTAGACCCCCACTGCAAAAGAATTTGTGTTCCCAGGACAGCAGCATATCTTTCAAATTATAAAGGCCTTTTACCTCTACTTTCAAAAGATTAGAATTTTTTGGCTATATTCACAACCATCCTTTCAAAGAGGAAACAAGATGACCAAAATTTTTGATAGGCCTTCCTACAAATGGACAGTGGAGGGCCAATATTCAGGAGCTGATATTGGATATTGAATTGAATTGAATTGAACTGAATTGCATTTTATTACGTTCTTTTTCTGTCCCTTCAAATTATTATTGAGTTGAGTTGATATAGAAAAAAAGGCTTTTGTTAAAATGCATTGCACAGACTTTACAAAGGCTTAGATCTTTTGCTTCCCATTTTATTTAAAAATTCTCTCTGATATAAAGAAGCAAATTTAGTTAAAAAGACTAGCTTGTCCCTTGATAACAAGAAGTGGCTGTAATCCGGTTCTTTGTGGAATTAGAAATAACTGTTTTTGTCTTACAGATTTTTGCAACGCAGAAATGTAACTCTAGAAGCAAGTCAAAAACCCATCTATCTTTAACAATCACTAAAGTACACCTACTGGGGCCCCAGGGTGGCTCAGTCCTTGAGCATCCTGGAATAGAGAGCCCTGCATAGGGCTCCCTGCTCAGCAGGAGGCCTGCTTCTCCCTCTGCCACTCTCCCTGCTTGTGTTCCCTCTCTGTGTTTCTCTCTGTCAAATAAATAAAATAAAATAAAGCTCACCTATTCCTATCAAAATGCTTGTGCATATTATAAAAGATCAGGATATTGGTACAAATCTTTTTGTACTTTAAAAAAAAGGTAAATTTTAAATAGCAGTTACCCTGAAACTCTAGGGAATTTTTTTTATTATGTTCTTTTTCTGTCCCTTCAAATTATAATTATTATATCTTTGAAATGTAAACACAGCTCACAGTTGCCTGAGACTGAAGAAAGAAAGAAAAAAAAAAAAAAGAGGGGAGAGGCCTTTTTATTTTTTTCTAAATATTTTATTTACTTATTTGACAGAGAGAAATCACAAGGAGACAGAGAGGCAGGCAGAGAGAGGGGTAAGCAGGATCCCTGCTGAGCAGAGAGCCCAAGAATGGGTTCTATCCCAGGACCTGAGAACATGAGCTAAGCCTAAGGCAGAGGCTTAACCCACTGAGCTGCCCAGGAGCCCCAAGACAGAGGCTTTTTTAAAATACAAAGTCTAGCTCCTCTGACAGGCAAGTATGTTCCAAATATCCACCTTGGAAAAATCTCAGATAATCTCTTTGTGCCTTTGTGATGTAACATTTCTCTCTTTTGTTTTAAAGATTTTATTTATTTATTTATTTATTTGAGAAAGAAACAATACAAGAGCAGAGGGGAGGGTTTAGGGAGAGGGAGAATTAGGCTCCTGGCTGAGCAGAGAGCCTGATGTGGGGCTCACTTGATCCCAGGATCTGGGGTTCATGACCTGAGCCAAAGGCAGTTTTGCTCAGAACTGTGCAATCTTCTGTATTTGCCTTTGATACCTTTTATTGTCACTTTGATTAAATGTATAATTCAATATCGTTTCATAATGATTTCTGTTTGTATTTCATCAAATATTCAAACCTTTTAATATTTATCGAGATACTTCCCAAAATCAAACTCTAAAATGAGGCCTTTGGACCACAGTCTAACTGAAATTTTCAAGTGGGCCCCTGAAGCCTATCCAAACAATAACATTGTGAGAAATTAAACTAATTAGGCTAATTTTGTATGTCAAATTACATGGAAAGATTAAGTGATAGTAAACCCTCTAAGATTCTATTTCTAGAGATATGTTATTAAAATAAGTTTTCTAAACATTGTATAAAACTAGAAAGCTGATGATACTAACCAGGTATGTTATTATCTTGAAGAGTTGTGTGTTCAAAATAACCAGATTTTCTTACCATTTGCGTTATAATGAACTCGAATCAGCTCTTTAAGCATGGCCGTTTTTACGTCTTTTCTCATTTAAAGAGAGTTACACTGTTACTCAGACACTCTTGTAAAATCTTCCTGCAGATGTGTTTCAACTTTAATGAGATTCATGGAAAGAACTCTGAGTGCAGGTTCCTGATAGCCTTAAGATCATAAAACTGAACTAGGTCAAAAAATTCTGGTTTGACTAGAAAAACTGAATTCAGCAGGACAAGAAATAGTATCATGGGACTTGAATAAACTAAGGAAATAATTATAAATTTTATATAACTTTTTGTTTGTAACACTGCTGACTTTTTAAAAATGCTTTGTTTTTATCTATTTAAGAAAAATTTTTCTTTTAGGCAAACTGATAGTGATTTGATAAAATATACCTTTGTGAGTAAATTGAAACATTTATCTTGCTCCCTACCTGAACCCTCCAGAACTCAAAAACTCTCAGGTAGTATTCTTATATTTTTACTGCAAAATATTTATTTGCATAAGTTCAATAAGAATCTGCATTGCTCATAATAGGACACAACTAAACACATTGGTTATATTACCAAAGCTTTGACTGGAATGTCATATTTGAGAGAGACATGCATACTCAGATTGACCAGCTTTGAGGAACTCAGGTTGGCTTTATAGAGCCAATAAAGCCTCTTGGAAATAAGAGCCTGGTACCTTGCTTACAAAATTGCCAGAGCCTTGCCAAGTGAGTAAAGGAGGTCATTCCTGGCAGGTACAGGAAATAATACTTTGAAGACCTCGAGAAGAAAGGCATTCACTCAGATCTAAAGGTTTTGCAGGCATAGTCTGATGACAAGTATTTGGCTTGGGTTCTAGCCTTCAGAGGCTGTTAAAAGTTCAATCTAGAGATTCCTAATGAAAATTGCCAGTAAAGCCATTTTTAAAGAGTCTACATAGTTCTTGCAGAACTTATGGAGATAATCAGGCCAAGTTTTGTTTTTGTTTCTTGAAACTAGACTTAGTTGGCTGGTTAGTGTTAATTTGGCTATCTTTAGTAGAAACGAGAACGATTTTAGAGAGAAAATTTGTTTCAATAGAGCATTTTTGTAGATATTCGATTTGAATACTTTTCATTATATACTGGACTAAATCCTGATTTATTCTAGTGCCCTCCAATGCCTGCCTACAATTCTTTAAACTAGCATCTTATTTTTCCCCCCATCTTTTTGACTTGGAATCCTTTGAGAGTTAACACTAGCCTTTTCCCCAGAGCCCTGCAAACTGAATATAAACAACTTGATGTAAAACTTCAGAGAAATTGCCATAGTAGTTGATGTATCCACGATCTTTGTGTCTATTGTTCTGTGGGCCACTCTAAAAGATCCCCAGATATTTAAACTACGCACAAGGACAATCGGTCAGATTGCCACTGCCTGCCCTCTCTCTCTCAATATCTCTCTCTCTCTCTGAAGATGCTTGGAGCCTAACATCTAGAAATCTTGACCAGCTACCTTTGAGAACTCAGAAACCGTTTATAATATGATCCAATCATTAACTGTTGTTTTTTTGTTGTTTCCGTAGAAATACCTTTCATTTAATACCTGACTACTGGAACCATAGGCCCAAGTTTGAGAACACGACTGCATCACTGCCTCCTGAAATGAACACAACAGAACTGACCTATTGTCAACAGTAATAGATCAGTTCAAGGACATGGAACAGTATACCAGCTCACCTTCTGGGAAGTTTCAGAGGAGGGAGCTGTAGGGGCCAAAGGCAGGCTGCCCCCACATAAGCCACTTGGCATGCAGACAGACTATTGGAGCTGGGGGCAGTTTCCTGAGAAATTTTTGCCCTTCCCTTAACTACATAGAGAAATCTAAGCTGGGGATTTTTCCAGATTAAGGAAAAATGTTATCCGAGTGACCCATCTGTATGGCAGGGAAAAACACCTAATTGTGAAACATCTACTCTTCTTATTACCCCGTGAATTGCATTCTCTTCAAGTTCTAGACCAATGACCCCCTCTCCTTAGTTCAGGATGACAAATATGCCTCACTTTCCTGACTGTCATTGGAATTCTTATGTCTGTGTGGATTCCCTGTATGTAAGTTATTAAACTTGATTATCTCCTGTTAACCTCATGTCAATTTGACTCTTGGTCCAACTAGAAGGATCCTTGAAAGGGAAAGGAGTTCTTACTCCCCGATACTCTCTTCTCTGTGTACCCCTGAGAAGAATTAGTTATGTAGGAATAGGAAGAGCTTAAGGAATTGCTCAGCCAGCCTTAAAGTCAGCAAAAATAAATAAATAAATAAATAAATAAATATGAATGGATAAATAAATAAATAAATAAATAAATAGGCAGTATGTGGCCTTCAGAAATATCACCTGAAAATATTCACCATAAGTTAGTTGAGTAAGTTAAATATTAATTGTATTGTAACTACTGTTTTCAAGGTTTTTCCAGAAATGTGAAAATAATAAGCCTTAGGTGGTAATAAAAAGGAACGCATTTTTGGGAGGGTTTTCTCAGGTCTGTGTCTGCGTTTTTCAAGATTTGGCTGTTTTGCCACTTTTTCCTACCATGGAATCAGGGCTTCTAGGTTTGGGTCATTTCATGGAGCAGCATGTCCTTTAATTTCAACAATTCTGATTTTATTTATATTTGTATGCTTCTTAATCTGCATGGTTCCAAGCCCAGTTATCATTTCTCCATGGAGCCTCCATTATTTGAGCTACCTGTATCTATTCCAAAACTTCACAATTCATAAAAGCCTCTAAATATTTCTAGTCTATGTCCTGCTATGCAGCTATTACTGATACAAAAGGAAATAGGAGAGAATGAGCCACTAATTCATTTGTTTGAATACTTCTTTTTATCTTCTCTATATTGAAAAAAAAAACAAACAAACAAAGTCAGCTCTGAGAACAATATGATAAAGTAATTAATTGCATAGATTCTTCAGTCAGACTGGTTTTCCCCATCCCCCCATGATTTGGTAGTGGTGTAAACATTGAACAAGTCACTTGAGTTCTTGAATACAGTTTCATCAGTTATATAATGGGAAAAAAACTAGGTCAATACACTCCTGTCTTGAGAAGATTAAAAATAGTATCTACCTCACAGGTTCATTGTGAATAGAAATTGGTAATACAAATGTGATGCTTAAAATAAGAGTGGCACCCATAGGCACTGAGAAACTATCAGCTAATATTATTTTTAATGTTTTTTCTATTATTGCTGTTTTTATAATCAACGATTAATGTGACTAAACCCCTTGGGTACTCCCTACAGAAATGTAGGCTTAGCCAGCCCTAAAGTTAACTGGCATC
Source organism: Mustela lutreola (assembly GCF_030435805.1). NCBI lineage: Eukaryota > Metazoa > Chordata > Mammalia > Carnivora > Mustelidae > Mustela > Mustela lutreola. The sequence goes on along the minus strand of NC_081290.1, from coordinate 126,356,372 downwards.
CACTGGCAATGAACACATAGTGAAAAGAACCAAAACATGGCAATTAGAAGATCTAGATCAGCTTTGTCAGTTACTGCTTGGCAAGTTAACCTGAGTCCCAAATTCCCCATTTTATAATGATGATAACATTGTTTGGCCCACTTTCCTAAAGTAAGGTAGTAGGAGAATCAAATAAGACATGTTTGAAGGCTTCTCATAAACCTTAAAGAGCTACCCTACCCTGCTACTGAGTGTAGGAAATTAGCAATTGAATAAATCAAACACTCACATAAGAAGCACTGAGTGACAAGTGACAACTAGACAATCTCTTGGCTGTATAGGGGTCAAGGGCTGACTGCCCCAAGATGGGCCACTTTGGTGTAAACATTGTTTTGAGCTAAAATAAAACAAAACCCAGCATATTCAGAAAAAGCTTTTTAAGTTCCCACTCAACTGCCTGCAGGTACCAGGAGGAGACCTATTAACAGAGATTCCTCTTTAAAATATTTATTTGTATAATAGTAGGCAAACTCTGTTTTGTCTTCCAAACATCTTCTTTCACCTTCCTCTTTTTTTTTTTTTTTTTTTTTTTTGTTTAAAGATTTTTTATTTAATTATTTGACAGAGAGATCACAAGTAGACAGAGAGGCAGGCAGAGAGAAAGGGAGAAGCAGGCTACCTGCTGAGCAGAGAGCCTGATGTAGGGTTCAATCCCAGGACCCTGAGATCATGACCTGAGCTGAAGGTCCCAGCTTAACCCACTGAGCCACCCAGGCACCCCTTTCACCTTCCTCTTAATGGTCTTTTTCCTCTATATCCTCAGAGTCTTACCGCTCTCCTTAGTTCATATAGACCTCATGTTGCCTCACTTTCTTTGGAATTTCATGTCTATGTGACTTCCTTGTGTGTATGAAACTCAACTTGATTTCTTCCTGTTAATGTGATCTCTCATGTTGATTTGATTCTTGATCCAGCTAGGATATTGAGGGCATAGGAAATTTCTTTCTTCCCAGCATTTGCATCTACCTCTGACTTCATATTGTTTTCTTTTTTGTTGAAAATGAAATCCAAACTTAACTAAATGGTACTGTTATAGAACGTGGACTGGATCCTGGCAGAAGAATCAAGCAGCACTAGGGAGACTTTGGAGGATCAGAGATTTATTTAACACCAGTGGACTCAGGAGAGGTTGTTCTCCAAAGGTCTGAGCCCTGAGCACAAGCAGGGAGGGGAATTTAGACCCTCCTATTTCTGCATACTTGGTACTTTTGGCTCGCACAGGAAACGGTAGAAAAGAAGAACCCGGAAGGGCTTTGAGACAAGGACTGGAATTTCTTTGCTGGTTTGGTCAGCCATCTTAGAGTACAGTTTTTCTCTATCAGTACAACAATGTTATGCATTTTCTAACAAATGCAATCTGAGTAAAAATAATGAAAAGGAAGTAAATTGTCCATTGATCCATTTTCATAGAGCTTGAGCTTTTTTTTTCTGAATTAGAACTTTATCAGCAACATAAAAAGTTAAAATTAGCCCATGCCAATATGACAATATTCATTTCCATTTACATTTGCAACAAAACAATTTCATTAAATGTAATTATGAGTATGTTTACAAAACAGAAGTGTTTAATAAAATGTCATTTAGAATGCATTTTGAAGAATCTTTATGATTTCTGGTGTTTCTGTATGATAGCTCCCTGTATAGCAAAGAATGTCAAACCGGAATGCAGACACAAAAATTCCTGAAGTGTTTTAACCAGATTCAAAAGCTGGCAATGAGGTTTCACTTGAGAAGCGTCAAAACCTTATTGAAAAATTAAAGTGTGAAACAACACTTGTTCTACTAAAATGATTTTAAGCTGTTTAGTTAAAAAACAATCTTGCCTTAAGTAACCTTTGCAGTTTACCAAATACTTTCATACACATTATCCTCTTGTCTATGAGGGAGATGGTTTTTCTCATTTTAGATCTGGGGACCCAAGGCCCAGAGTCATACAATGATAAGGCCCATGGCTCTAGTCATTGACCCCAAGGCAGATCGTTAGATTCCAAACCTAGAGCTCTTTCCTTATGACATCCTTCTTCTGAGCTCTTTCCTTATGACATCCTTCTTCTCCTTTATGTGTCTAGAGAAATCAACAGTTGGTGTTTGTTATAATAGATGATGGAATAAAAAGAAATCAAAGGAGAAGTTATCTGTAATGAGCTATGTAGGTTGGAAAGAATTGACATAAACCTCACTTTTCTTGTCTTTAAAACAAAAACATTATAGGCAGTAATTTTTATACATTCTGTAGAGTTTTGGTAAGGACCAAATGAGTAGATACATATGAATGCATTTTATGTACAGTACAACTTAATGCACATTGGATTTGCTATTTTTATTATATGGTTTTCTGTCTGAATTGCATGAATTGTGAACATTCTTGTGAGAAAATACCACAAAGGAGATATGAGAATGGGCTCAATAAGACTTCTGGCCTTTGGCCCTACTAGGACAAGCTGCTGAATTGTCTAAACCTGTGAAAGTAAGGCAATTGTGAAGAAGAAATATGATAGTGTATGTAAATGACACATTACAGTGTCTGTCACACAGTAAATACTCATCACATGTGAGTTTACAATCCATTTAAGAAATGTATTCATAAAAATATAAATAGTCCATTTTAACAGGAGGTAAAGTAACACTTGAATCTTAAATGACACAATAGAGAATAGAAGCCATGGTTTCCTGATCCCTTCCTGTATCACTCCAGCCCAAGCAATAGGAGCCGAAGTCAGCAGAATAAAGCTGCTCTACATTCTATTACCCTAAGGGAAGGGAAATCAACACCCATGGCTATTATCAGCAAAAATAATGTGCATTCATTTTATTGCACTGATCTTTCTTTCTTACTCCCTCCCCTTCTTTTCCCCTCCCTTCCCCTTTCCTTTCCTTTCATCTCTGCCAAGAGACCCATTAAAAAAGGCCACAAATAAATGGCTATAATTTTCAAGACCACTCAGGCCAACTTCCTTGACCTGCTATGGAAATCTGTGGTTTCTCCAGTGTATCTTAGGTATAGATGATGTTAATGAAGCCAAAAGTCAACCCATATGAAAAAAAAAAAAAAAAAAGTGGTACAGTGAACTGAATAGGGAGTCCTGCGCTGTGATGTGGCTCTTCACACATATGCAACATTGGATATGCTGTGGTGGGCAGAATCACACCCTCCCCTCTCCATCCTCTTCCTCACCTTAAGATGTTCATGTCCGTATCCCCAGAGCCTTATATGGCAAAATGGACTTTGTACACATGATTAAGTTGAGGATACTGGTACGTGGAGAGTATCTTGGATTTTCTGAATGGGCTTAATATAATCACAAAGGTTCTTATAAGAGAGAGACAAAAATATCAAAGTCAGAGAAGATGTGATGATACAGGAAGAGGTGGGAGTGATTCAAGGAAGGAGCCATGAGCCTAGGAATACATGTGGCTTTTAGATACTGGAATAGACAAGAAAATTATTCTTCTCTAGAACCACTAGAAGGCAGCCCTGTGGACACCTTGATTGTAGGACTTCTGATCTTCAAAATTATAATGTAATAACCTTTTGTTTTAAGCCACTAACTTTTTGAGAATTTGTTAGAGCAGCAATAAGATACTAATACAATTTTCTCTGTATCTTCTGGGTCAAATTTTGAGATCTCTTGAAGACCTTATTAAGGACTGAATATTTATGTCCCCTACAATCCATATGTTGAAACTTTTTCAGTTCCCAATGGGATGGTATTAGAGCCCTTGGTAGGTGATTAGGTTTAGATGAAGTCATACAGGTGGTGTCCCTAAGAGGGAATTAGTGTCTTTATAAGAAGAGGAAAAAGCCAGCCATGTGAAGACACAACAAAAAGACATTTACAAACAAAAAGGGCCCTTTTCAGGAAATTAATTTGTCAGGAGCTCAATTTTAGACTTCCTAGCCTCCAGAAATGTGAGAACTTAATGTCCGATATTTAAGCCACCAGTCTATGGTATTTTATTATAACAGCCCAAACTGACTTAGATAGAATTTTAAGTTGTATTTCTTTTATTTTTCTTTTTTTAAATTTTATTTAAATTCTAGGTAGTTAACATAGAGTGCAATATTGGTTGCAGTGGTAGAAGTAAGTGATTCATCACTTACATACAACACCCAGTGCTCAGCATAACAAATCCCCTCCTTAATACCCATCACCCATCTAGCTCATCCCTCACTCACCTCCATCAACCCTCAGGTTGCTCTCTATTGTTAAGAGTCTCTTATGATTTTGTTCCCCCCCCCCATTTTTATAAATTATATTTCTATACTAATCTTTCAGAGATATTAGTAATAGTAGCAAATCTCCCATTCTCTATCCATGTATATCCTACTACTATATATATTGGTCTCTCCTTCGCCTGTTGGCTATGTTGTGTATCACTGAGAAAAGGATCATACTGATATAGTTCATATATAATAGAGTATCATGTGCAACCCCCTCCCTTCATGGATAGCCACAGCCTTCTTCTAAAGAATTATCTTCCCCAGAATTCACTGATACAGAAATTGCTGATCTGTTCCTCAAAGTTCTACACTGTAAGCAACAGAAACTAGCTGTGGCTAACATAAACACAAAAGGAAACATGAATACTGAGCAATTCACAGAATCACAAAGACTGGAAAAATAGTGAGGAAAAACATCAATTACATGTAATTCTATTCATTTCCTGCATGAAAAGTGATCCAAAAGATATTGATTTTGAGCCAACTGTATATATTACATAAGTATGTATATATAGGGATGTTTCCTTCTTATAAAATAGATAGCATTATTTAATAGTTTTTGACTTGGGGAACTAAAAAATTGTCTTTGCTCATTGTGCTGGTAGGTGCCTTACAGGGTTTGCAGGTTTTTTTTCTGTCAGTCTTCTTAGAGCTAGAAGCCTTCCTTCTACCATTACCAAGATATTTGGTCTGTTTCCCAGCACTAATTAATTTTTCTATTTTTTAAATTGCATTTGAACATCAGGAATATGCAGAGGGAGGTACTTCATCCTCAGAGTTGAGAATGAGGTTTGAGAAAAGGCCAGCAGTGAAACTAGAAAGCTGGGAAAGGAAAAAGGGAGAAGCATATGAAACTAATCATCTTGGGGGAAGGAAAAATTTTCGGAGGAGATGAGTCACATTTCAGTGATGAATGTGTAAATAAAAACCAAAAGGTTATTTATCATGGAATAATAAACTAAAGATACTGATTATACATTTGAGAATAAATGCAGTGAAACCACTGAAAACCAATTGATAGGCTTTTCCAAGTCTCAGTTCTACCATTTTATCTTCTGGTTCATGGCTTCCCTATGATTCCTTGGCACAGATTCTTAGTAACTGTCATTTAGTCTTGGTCCCAGATGTAATCCAATGGTGTATGGTCTGGCATTTTAGGGCCTCTTTTACTCCACACTTGTAACTACCGAGCCCGTTATGGAACCTAGACTGGATCCTGACAGAAAAACAAAGCAGCACTCAGAGAGTTTGGAGGATTGGGGGTTTATTTGAGACCAGTGGGCTCAGAGGAGGCTGTTCTTCAAAGGTCTGAGCCCCGAGCACAAGCAGGGAGGGGAATCTATATCCTTCTACTTCTGCATACTTAGTACTTTTGGTGCACACAGGAAACAGGGTAGGAAAGAAGAACCCGAAAGCGCTTTGAGACAGGGACTGGAATTCCACTGCTGGTTTGGTCAGCCATCTTGGAGTACAGTTTTCCCCTTATCATTCACCCCTTAGATGCCCCTTTAAACACCTAGTTTAGAGAGCATCATTATCTATTATGATGGCAGCGGCTCCCCTGGCAATAGTGTTTTCTTTTCTTTTTTTTTTTTTTTGAATTTTATTTATTTTATTTTATTTTTTCAGTGTTCCAAAATTCATTGCAACAATGTTTTCTATGGACTTAGCAATCCATCTTAAGGTTCCTAAGGCTGCCCAATAAACATAACAATAACATGTTTCTGGGAGAAGTCCAGTCAGAAGGAGCAGAAGCATAAAGTCCAACTCCTGAGGTGAGGGATATCACACCAACAACAGCCAGATATCACAGTGAACAGATGTCCATCAGTAGGTGGGGTCTTGTCAAAGGTGGAGCTGGAGCAGGTCTGTAGGATCTGCTTGGGCTTTCCACTGATGTGACTCATCCAACTAGTGAGACCCTTCTTTACTCTAAAGCAGTGGACCCAATTTGTATGACACCTATGGCCTTGAGGGCAGTAGGGATGGTTAGAACAATATTGTGGGGCCCTGTCCACCATGGTTTGAGGGGGTCCTTTCTAAAGCTTCTCAGGATATGTGCCTTGGAGTTTTTCCCAAGGTTTGGTGGTGTTGGGACACTTCTAAGTTTCCAATCTGTTTGAGGTCTCCTCTAAGCCTACTTATTATATGGGGTGGCCCACTATAGAACCTTTGAGATGAATTATAGCTGCAGCAGTCCTTTAAATCCAGTTGACTAGAATAAATGATATCAATGACCTCCAACAGTTATCCTCTATGAAAATATGACGTGCAGGTCCAGGTTTAAGCATAGCTGGATTTAAAGTTTGACAGGTTTTAGGTATTACTTCACCTATCTATCAGTGTAACTGGTATTTATATCTATCAGTGTAACTGGTATTTAAAAGTCGGCCTCCACCACCCATTGGTGGCCTTTGGTTTCTAAGACACTCGGTACCTGAGGTGAAATCATTACAGTCAGGGACTCTCCCATAGTGAGCTTTGAGACTCCTTTTACCAGGGCTGTTGTATGCTTAGCTAAAGCCTTAGTTTGCAATTGTACCTCAATAATGGTGGCTTCTAGGATAAATATGACTGAAAAATACTATTAAGACCACCTCTTTGTTTGAGGTAAATAGTTAACATTCTAATTACAAAGGATCACTGGCAAGTGGGAGAAAACTTGTCTCAAGAAGTAAGGCTATCCCCAAGTGCATTACCCAATCCAATCATAAATAAAGTGGGGTCATCCATTATCTCCACAAGTTCACAGATAAGCCTATGGAGTGGGGTATGCTCTGGCTTTTAGGGAATGATTTCATTATCTCAGCCACATAGAACTGGTCAAGGTGATAAGTTATACAATAATTGGGGAATCAATCCCATTGTCCAGTTGTTTAATCATGTGCCATGGGGTCCTTTTATTATTAGCCCCATAGAATAAAAACAAGAAGATTTTCTAAATGAGCTATTGTGCAACTTCTCTAAAGTTTACCTCAAGTTGTCTAGCTTAGGTAAACAACAAACATTTAAAGACAATCAAATATAGAATTTACATCTACAAAGGTGGGTTATTTAAATGTCATTTTTTCTCTCTAAATAACCCTCATTTCCAGAGATAGCCAAATCAGGAATAATTTATTTGAGAAACAATTCAAGTTCTAACAAACCTGACCTAATTATTTACATAAGCTCAGCAAGAACAGTGAGATCATATAGATCTTTAAGAATCTGCTTTCCTGGAACTTTATAAAGAATCTCTAGGTTGAACTTTTAGTAGCCTTTCCTGGCCAGAAGCCAAGCCATATGCTTTCCATCAGACATGCCTGTAATACCTCTAAGATTTGGGCAGATTCCTCTTCATGAGATCCCCAAAGTATCCTGACATTCCTGCACCTGCCAGGAAGTGACATTCTTTACTTACCTGGTGAGGGAACCTCTGTAAGTAAGGTATCAGGCTTTATGGCTCTAGGTTGTCAACCTTAGCTCCTTAAATCTGTCTGGTCGTATCTGAGTCTATGCATGTCTTTGCTCAAATATGACTCCGGTCAAAGCCTTGGTAAAATAACCAATGTTTCCAGTGGTGTCCTGTTACAAGGAGAATAGATTCTTACTGAACTTATGCAAATGACTAGGATTGCCATGAAAGAAGGTATACTTACTGAGACCTTTTGAGCTTCAGAGGGTTCAGATAGAGAGAAAAGTTGAATGTTTTAATGTGCTTACAAATGATTATTTTATCATGTTCCTATATGTCCTAGAAATTTTATGTTTCCTTAATAAAGAAGAGTGAACATTAAGGAAACAGCAATGTTTTTCAAACAAGGATCACAAAATCATAATCATCATTTTAGCTCATTTAGTCCCATGTTACTGATTCTTGTTCAGTCTGAATGCAGCTTCTTAGTTCTGGAAGTTCTTAATCATTTCAGTTTTAGGATTTTTAATATACTGAATACGTGTATCTGTCCTAAAAGTCCTTTATATGAATCTCTTTGAAGATATAACTCCCTTTACAAGAGAATTAGAACAATGCTACATGACAAAAACTCAGAATAGATATGATGATGAACATGAACAATGCTACATGACAAAAACTCAGAATAGACATAATGATCTGACAGGAGAGTTCACTATGAGGAGATTGACAAGGAAACTCAGTTATTCTGTGATACATAATATTTCAATAGCCAGAACCAGAATGTTACATATCAAACAAGTAAAGTTAAATTAGTCAGCAAGACTTTGTTCATGATTTAAATCTTGGGGAAGTTTATTAAAACCTTAGGAAGTTTTAAAGCACAAGTCTACATAGGATTAGGGATGTTAAAGACCTGATAACAAACACACACACACACACACACAACAACAACAACAACAACAACAACAACAAACCTGATAAAGGCAAGACATAGAAACTGGTTTTTCTAAGCAGGTGGAGAGAAAACAACTGTTTGCATTTTCTTATCAAGAACAGACCAACAATTGAGAATATTTTGTCTTTTTTTTTTTTTTTGGTTTTATTTATTTATTTATTTATTTGGCAGACAGAGATCACAAGTAGGCAGAAGAGAGGCAGGCAGAGAGAGAGAGGAGGAAGCAGGCTCCCTGCCAAACAGAGAGCCCGATCGATCCCAGAACCCTGGGATCATGACCTGAGCTGAAGGCAGAGGCTTCAACCGATTAAGCCATTCAGGCGCTCCAAGAATAATTTGTCTTTTTGAACAGAATGAAAACCAACTTTCTATACCAGTGTCTTTCTAAAGTTCATTTCAATCTTAGTCCATCCTGACCACACTTAATATTCATTTCCAAAGATTTTCTGTCACAAACCTTCTACAACTCTCCTTTGCATTCAGGTTTTGCCCCAAGCCATTTCTTTCCAAACAACCATCTCATTTAGGACAAAATTACCTTCTTTTACCTTCAATAAGATGCACTCCCTTTCCTTTCTTTTCTTACATATCTCCTACTTTTCCACATATAGATTTGTTTCCCTTATTTCCATCAGTCTTAGTTACAGTTAGCAGAATTTTGCACTCTTTTAAAACCTTAATCTCCAGTAAAGACCAAGGAGAAACCAATTGTGAACTGTTAGACCAGAATTCTTAAATAGCAAACTTGTGAGTCAGTTAAGCATGATTCACATGCTTGGTAAAAACATGTTTACCAACAGATTGAAGGATTCTTAGTTCTTTGCAGTAAGTCAAAAGCATAAACCTATGTCCAGTATACAATGGTATAGCACTTTATCCCATCTGGAAAAGACAGAGAGGTCCAACAAATTTAATTCCATTTGTCACCCAACCAAAACCTTAAAGTTTCAGGTTACCAAAGACTTTGAAAGCTATTTTAACAATTACCCATGAAAATTTTGATGAGACAATTAATCATTTTAGTCATCTTTTTACTAACAACCCAACAGAGATAACAGGAGGTTATTTGACCTTCAATAAACCTTGAAAGAATAAAAGTTCCACATTTACCACTGTTAGCTTAAAAGACACATCTATCTTATCTAAACCAACAAACTTAGTTTAAATGCTGAATTCTGTTCCACCTGATCTTCCCCTGTGGTCAATTTTCACCCGAGACACATGGGAAAATCTGGAGTGGGTGGTGTTAGATCCTGGGAATGCTCTTCTTGCTCCTTGACAGTGGTACCTGAAGCACCGAGGATGGTCTAGAAGCCAGTAATGCAGACTGCAACCAAGATGGTGCAGACACAGGAAAAGGGGGATGGGGAGGCAGAAGAGACAAAGTGCTGCCAGAGGGCAGAGAAAGGGTTCCCAGTTCAGGGGCTCATCAGCTCCAGAGAAGCAGACTCCATGTTTTCCTGTCAACAAGGCAGGGGATAGGCAGTCCATGTTGGGCCAGATAATACCGGGAACTTCCTGGAAACAAAGGAAGTTTCAAGAGCTGCTTGTAAATATTCCTTAACGTCCTCATCCTGAAGGACAGCCGGGATCATGACCTGATCAGAAGGTTGGGTCTTTTTTTTTTTTTTTTTTTTTTTTAAAGATTTTATTTATTTATTTGACAGAGAGAAACCACAAGTAGTCGGAGAGGCAGGCAGAGAGAGAGAGGGAAGCAGGCTCCCTGCTGAGCAGAGAGCCAGATGCGGGACTCGATCCCAGGACCCTGAGATCACGACCTGAGCCGAAGGCAGCGGCCCAACCCATTGAGCCACCCAGGCGCCCAGAAGGTTGGGTCTTAACCAACTGAGCCACCCAGGCACCTCCCCCACTTTCTCTTAAAGGTAAATATGCGAGCTCCTGTTATTTTACATCCTGTTTGTCTGTATCAAGTTTCCTGAGGGCTCTCAGAGCTGCTAAATCAGGTATCTCCCCACACATGCCACTTACAAGAAGGAGGAGTACTGTCTTCCTGCAGCTCATCTTTAGGATCCGGGACAAAGGACTGTGGTCCCCACACTTTCTGATGGGTTCATCCTTGTCCAGAGCTCATCTGTGTTGCTGTCCCTGATGCCCCGGGGCAGGGCCTCCCTGAAAGGCTTTGCTTCCTTAGAGCCTTTGGATTATTTTAGTATATTTTACAAATATACTACACTTTGGTCCTTCCTATTAGCACAGAATTGGACCCAGGGGGCAGAGTTTGGACTATCTAAAGCGAAGAATCAATATATGGAAACTGGTCATGGTGTCTGGGAGTCCTGATCATAATTTTGTAAGTGACCTTGACAGTGGGTAGGTCTTAGGGCCCCTCGGAGGCCCAGTCGACCCCAAAGGTGGCCCATTCCAGTTCATATAATGTGCCTAATTTTCCAGATGTTTTGATCCTATAGCCTCCTTTTAGCTTCTTAAAATTTTGAGCATACAGTCAAAGACCGTAGGTTTTGAAGAGCTTCCACCCATGAGGAGCAGGAGCTCTCTTGGCCACCCTGTGTGTTCCCTCCCTGTGTCATTGGCATAAAGACAAACAAAAGGGTGGGTGCCCTTCCAAAGCAGAGATCAGTCAGATGCCCACCTGTCCACCTTCCTGGAAGAGACCTGGGTGGCTCTTGGCTGTAGTGAGTCCATATAAACCGTGGACTGGTGCCCCAAAGAGACTTGCCTTAGACCTTATGAGGCCACCACAGGAACAGGTTAGGCTTGCTCAGACTCTGTAGGCATCTGGGGACTCTAAGAGTGCCCACCAGTGGAGCCACAGAATCAGTCCGCCTGACGAGCCAGGTCAAACTGCACATTCACTTGCGCATTCACTCCAGAAGTAATTACAGTTCCTCTCCCCCACTCCCAACCCTGGGAGGCCTTGACCTGTGGAATTCCTTCCTATCCCCCCTTTTGAGGGGGTCCTGACCTGAGGGACTGAGGGTCTCTGAGAAGGTCTCTGGGTCTCCCAGAGGTCTCTAAGAGGTTTCTGGGAAGTGATCAGTTACCCTTCCATCCTCATGGATGGCTCTGACTGGGTCCCCAGCCCCCAGGCCTTACTAGAATCCTACATCAGGTCTTACCCTGCCAAATCTCCCGAGTCTGGGTGGGAACAGTGGGGCGCCCAGCCTGAGGCGACCAGGCGGGAGACTGCTGAAAATTAGGCAGGGCGTGCCTTCTCCCTTACAATCCCTCCCTCATTCCGGCACTGCCCTGCCATTGCCCCAAATGAGTGGCACCAATAGGCCAGCATGGTTCAGTTTTCTGGTCAGGGAACCAAATGTTACCGAATCTGGACTGGGTCCTGACAGAAGAACCAAGAGGCACTTGGAGATTTTGGAGGCTCGGAGGTTCGTGTAACACGGGCGGGCTCAGAGAAGACTGTTCTCCATGGGTTTGAGCCCCGAGCATGAGCAGGGAGGGTAATTTATATTCTTCTACTTCCCCATACTCGGTACTTTTGGTGCACGCAGGAAGCGGGGTAGGAAAGAAGAACCCGGAAGGGCTTTTGAGACAGAGACTGGAATTCCCTTGCTGGTTTGGTCAGCCATCTTAGAGTCCAGTTTTTCCCTTGTCAAGCCTTGGAGAGCTAGGAATAAGCAAGATAGAAGGAATCCAAGGAAGCTGCATATCCCTTGCCTCCGTAAATATCACTATGGTCCAGTAAGTAGGGGAACTGTGGGTTGAAATGTTTTCCAAGCAATCCCTGGGGCTAGAGAAATTTTAGTTGTTAGCACACCTTGACACCTAGAGGTAAACCTTAAGTGACCCCAACTGTTTGGGAACAACTATATTAGGTTACTAGGACTGAAAATGCTGATAAAAATTTCTTGAGAATTTTGTGTAAAATATAGATCCTTGGGCCCCAATCCTGCTACTCTAATTGTTAGGTCTGTGATTGTTTCCCTGAGATTCTGCAAATTAGCAAGCATCCTATTCCTCCAATGATTCTAAAGCAAGTGGTCCACTGTCTGGATTCCAGGTAAAGTTTAATGCATGGTCCTCTTGGTCTCCTCTCACTTGCTATCAGGCTTGAAAAATGAAAGACACCCAATGTTCAGGGAACACCTTGTAAAAAACTACAAGAGATTCCTATGCAGGCTGCGTCGGCCACAGGAAAATTCTGTACAGACTATTTCCAGCTCTGGTAGTGATGAGCTCCTGTTAGCGGTTGTTATATGAGATTTCTGCTCTTAGTGTAAAACTTGCCCTGGAAAAAAAATTTGCCCTTAGTGTGCAAATGATTGAGTGGGAGAACATGCAAGAACCGATTGGCCAGAGCATCTGATTAAAGGAGAATGAACCCCTCCAGAGTTCCTTCATAGCCTATGCTGTAGCAAAAAGTGGTGACACCCATTATCCGTATAAACAATCTATGAGTCAGAGACATTTCCTTGCCTTTGCTGGGTGATAACAGGACTCATTATTTGGATTTCTCTTTTAGCATGCCCTACGAGCTCCCACCTGGAACCAACAGGGAGGGTGGCTTTTGCTCCTCAGTCAGATGTATTTCATCTGAGATAAAGGGTTCTAGGCCCTGGTCCAATAGGTTCAGCAGATGATGGACCTGGTCCAGAGAGTATCATCAATTGTCCTGTTCTGGGAGAGGGATGAGGGGATATTTTGTTCTTCCCCTGGAGGCTTCATCGTCACCTATTTTCAGTGCTACATTGCTTCCAGATCTGAAGGTGGACCTGTCGGGGCCCAAAACATTCAATCTCCTGACCATGTGGAACTGCCAAATAACATGTGGTACAAAGTGCAGAACACTGCCCAGTACTAAGTAGCTCCTCCATAAATCTGGGTACCAGGAACTGTGCTGATCACACATGTGATCAGTTTCTTCCACTTCCTTGCAGTGAGGCTGGTGATGTCACTTAGTTGAAGCTAACAAAATGTGAACAGAAGGGACATGTGTCACGTCCAAGACCAAGTATAACAACCTGCCACACAAACATTTTCATTTTCTTTCCCCATGTGTCCAATGGCTGTCTATGCTAAGGGTGTTGCTGAAGATGAGAGGGTTGTCCATCTGGGCCTTGAATGACTTGTGAAGCATCACCCCCCCACCCCACCCAATTTTTTAAGAGATAAATAGCTCATGTGGGCTACTAACATTTTAGGTTTTATTTATTTGAGGGTTAGCCTACTTTAAATAATACAGTACTAGCTGAGGGCTCGCATACTTGACTGCTCACTCTAGTAATACTTGTGCCTCCTGTATCATATACAGGCTTCACAGGACAGGAAGCTGAGGAAATTATCTATACACTGTCCATCCAAATGGGTGTGGGACTATGCCTTACCCTTGGGTTAAGAATCAAGATTCCAGTTATGAAGATTACTGCTTCCGTAAACAGGAAGACAAGGTGTAATGTGGACCTTATCTGGTCTCAAAATCATCAGGCAGAAATACCATCATGAGTCATCATGTTCAAGTTATTGACCCAACAATTCTGTGGGGACTGAATCCAAAAGTTAATTAATGTCTGTACTACTGGGCCAGCTCTAGGATGCAAAGCTATCACACTGTGCCATCTACAATTTAAATAAAGACACACAGCTATCTCATATCAGAACTATGAGAGAACAGTACTAACATAAATACCACTTTATAGAAACTGTATTCTCGACAACTACATACAGTTCTGGAGACCATACATGAAATCACATTTAGAAGTATCAAGGGTAGATATTTAATGAAATCCTAATATGAGCTATGAGTTATAAAGGAAAGACTATTTTGACACAGTGAACATTCCATTTTATCATAATTTTCTTAAAGCAAGTATGCTATCCTATCCTATGCTATGCAATAGCCACATCTCTAAAGCCCACTGGGTTGGCTAAGTAATAGAAAATGAGGGACAGATTGGATACATTTCAGACAAAAGGAATGTTGGGGAATGCAGTGAGCTGGCGAATATCTTTCTAGCCCAAATGAGGCAGCTGCTACTCAGGGACAACCTTTCATTAACAGGATAGATTGTGGGCCAGCAATGCTAAGTATGCTGTAATTCCTTGGTGAGATCTATGATCTAGATTTCTATGCAGAATCATCTAATTTTTAAATTTTGGCATTCTGTTCTAACCTTTTCCTACTGGCAAGCTAACAAGTTAGCCTGAGGAAGTTCCAAGGATGCTGGCAGAAGACATCACACTCTTGGGACAGTGATTAGGAATTGTGACTAAGGACGGTATTACCCATAGCAATGTCAACAATCGGTTTCTTGAGTTCCAGTTCCCACAGGATAATGCACAGTGGGCTAGGAGGCCCCTGGGCATGCAGTGGGTTATATTATGACCTAGGAACTTTGACTTAAGGGAATCTGAGTATTTTATCCTGGACTTTAGGCATGCCTCCCTTTTCTCTAGAGGGAGATACTATTTGTACCTTCTGAGGTAGTTTGCAATACAAATGACCTTGAAAAAGGTACTGGGAAAAAAAAGGCAGTCAGAGCCTCTACTCATAAGATATACATAAGCATGAGGTACATAGAAAATTATCTCACAACAATATTCACTGCTAGTTTCTTTTTTTTTTTTAAGGTTTTACTTATTTATTTGACAGACAGAGATCACAAGTAGGCAGAGAGGCAGGCAGAGAGGTGGCAGGGGAAGCAAGCTCCCTGCTGAGTGAGGAGCCCAATGCAGGGCTCGATCCCAAGACCCTGGGATCATGACCTGAGCTGAAGGCAGAGGCTTTAACCCCCTGAGCCACCCAGGTGCCCCTCATTGCTAGTTTCCAATCCCTCTTGGCTTCTGGTGAATTTTATAAGTATAACACCCTGATTGATCTTATTGAAAGAACTGAGTCCAATTCTGTTCAGTTTGGTTCACACAACATTTAATTATAGTTAGTATCAACAGCACTCTAGGCAGCAGAATGAGGCCATGCTGAATACTGACCTCAGCCTTGCACCGGCATCCCAGACCCAAACAGCTGAACAAGCCCCATAAACCACCAAGTCTAATTTAGAAGGCCAAGTGGCCTTCTCTTCAAGTTTCTGTAGTGACCTCTCCACTTGGTCATGTTAGAGATTGCATGGACTCCTGTTTGACCTGCAAGGGGAAAGTCTAGGGCAATTTTGTCATCATTCATAATCACCCAGACCAGTGAGGCTGGGTGTGAAGCCTTCAAAGGTGTACGTGGTGACTTTGACTTCAGCTAACGTTGGGAGAAATTTTACTGCGCTATTCTAACTGTATGACTCCTGTCTGTTTCCAGGGTATGCATAAATAATTAGCCTGTTATCCCTCCAGGAAGCTTCCCTGAGTAATCAAGGATGGGCCCACTTTGGAAAGATCTCTGTACTCCTCTGCAGGTGTCTACTCTTGGTATTGCAGGGTGCCATATTCCTTCCTTATTACCCCTTACCCCTACAGTACAAATCACTGTTTTCAGAACAAAGGAAAATTAATTCTGGGCTTCCACATGAGGGGCACAGTGCCAGGTGGCATGTGGCACCCCCTGGAAAGAAAATGATTTTGTTTACTGTTCTTGGAATCTCTCAAGTGAAACCTACTTTAGTCAGGGGAAACAGGTCGATAAAGCCTCCTCTGTGGCTTCCCAAAAAGCTAGTAGATTGTGGGGTTCCCAGAGGGGTTCCCAAGAGGAGGTGTGGGAGCAGAGTCAAAAAGATTTTAGTCAATTTTTGAGAAGTTCATTCTAGTGGTCAATGATACAAGTACTTGAATATACAAGTACATTCTAGTATCAATGATACAATGATACTCAAATGGTCAATGACACAAGGAGTTGAATAACCACCAGCAGCAGATTGTTGAATAGCTTTTGCCATAAAAAGTACAGCATTGTTACACTGTAAATGTTCCAAGAAAGCTAAGACAATACAGAATGTATTTCCAAGAGCTACAATAATGTGACTGCTGTGAGCTGATCCAGCTGGAACGCAACTGTGATCCAAAAAAAGTGAAAACATTGGATCCGTGATGCTATCTATGATGCATCATGGATAGCTTCATGAAGGGATGGAAGGTCTGAAACAAGTTGTTGAGCTTGGCCTGTGATGATGAGCATGTTGCCATGTTCACTACGATGATGGATCCAGGGTGCTGAAGGTGGAAATGTGAATGGTGCAGTTTCATTCAGTCTCTGCATTCTGTTCCATATTTTTAGAGAATTGGTCCTTATCACAGGCATTTACAGGAATGATTCAGCAATTGTGATTTGTTTGACTGTTTGTGGCCTCAGAGACGGGTATCTTTAGTCTGCTAATCTATAGCAGTTTAAAGAGCTAGGCCAATAGCAAAAACCCAGGAATTAGTAAAACTCTACCAGGGCACCAGCGGATTTTAGTTTAGTTGAACCATCAGCGAGCTAGGCCCAGACACGTAGGAAGCCTTTGGGGACCAAGGGCTCCGCTAATGTAGCTGTGCTCTAAGCAGCAGACTAGGATATGAGGTTTCCCCTGTGGTGACAGCTGCCACGTTCCCATGGAAAGCTGGGGTTAGGCTGGCTGCTTGCTTGGACATCCTGTTTCTATTTACCAAGTGAAGCTGGTGAGCCATCCTTACGTTGTTAATCACTGAGTCTGAGTCAATGTATTCTGAAGTGGGGATATCAGGCTGGACAGTCTCAAGACCCGCATGGGTAAGGCATTCTGTTTTGACAAGAACCTAGTGGCAAACCAATAGAGGCTTGAGAGTAAGAGTTGTTTAGTAGCTCTGTCAGAGATGCAACGAGTCTCAACCTCAGAGAAGACTTCTGGGGAAGGCTGACTCCTCTAACCAGAGGCTGTAGTCAACAAAACTGTCAGAGGAGAGACTTGTAGCTCAGAGATATGGTTCAAGTTGCAGGGCACCAAATTACTAGAACGTAACCACGTGGGGCTTTTACTGATCTGGAGAATTCCTTCTGGCATTTAAGGAAGAAGGAAGTATGATCATATAATGCATCAATTCCTACTATACATTCAAATATTGATGTAACAATATTGCACTGAATTAGCCTGAAAGGCCCCAAACACAAGGCACATTTGTTTCCCTTCTCCACTATGATTCCTGCCTGAATATCATTAATTGAATTCACTGCCCCATTCTAGCAAGGACAGGTAGGATGGTGACTTGTGTACAACACAGGTATAAATTTTTTATTTCCTTTTTTAACCTCCCCTAAAGACTCCCAACGCTCAAATATTTAGATCGGTGCTTATGACCTTTGACTCTCCATGGTTGCAGGGAGACTTTGGTGTCACCCTTAATTGTCTTTCTCCTTAAAGCTGCCGAGGTCAGAGTAGAGAAGGATGGGTAAAGGGGTAAAGAGGGAAAGAGTGGCTGTTATCCCTAAGCGAGGAGCATTTGCTTTGAGTTTGGATCAACACAGAGCCAGCTCATGGCTTAACAGTGAACTTCCAAAGTCTGACCTGGACTAGCCGGACTGGGAGGAGGAATTCTCACTGGGAGGAGTAAGCAACAACCAAGGCACTGTTCAGGCAACTGGCTTTGAACATTCTTTCTGATACTTGACATACAAATTTCTCCCTACTTCTTCCTCACTAGCAGACAACAAAATGGAGGACCATTTATCATCCTGCTGAACATATGATTTGTATACCATACTTGTCACCGATTCCCAGAGACTCTTCTCTCTAACCCTGTGAATCAGCTCACAAGACCTTCATACTCACTCTTCCAGGAAGTCGTATCTCTGTCAGCATCCCATTTGCATTGCTGAACCTGACAATAACTATGAGGAGTGAGATTTTACTTTGGTTACAAATTAACAAGTTAAACTGCCACAGTTTCATGGATATTGGCAGAAGACACAAGATTCCTGGGTCAGAGATTAAAGACTTCACTTCTCACAACAATGATAGCAGACAGAGAGAATCAACTTGCTCTTGCACTGGTTCCCTGGACCCCAGTTTCCACAAGACAATGTAAAAAGAACCAAGTGACCTGCACACACAATGGGTTGCATTATAGGAAAGACACCCTGAGTTCAGGAACACAAATTTTTATAACAGTTACTAAATATGCCTGTCTTTTTGCTCAAGGGAAACTTCATCTTGATTTTCTAAGGCAGTTTCCTCTACAAACATCCTGAAAAGATAGTGTAGACCCAAGGCAGATTGTACTCTTTTTTTCTCTACAAAATACAAAGGCACTGATGGAAAATTGTTTTTTAGCAGAATGTAGCTAAGACAAATTGTCCCCAGAACTTGTGCTACTAACCATTACAATTGGATAGACAGAAGAGAGTTTTGTTCTTAAATTCAGGTTTTTGTTTTGTTTACAAGTTGATTTGATGGGTGATTTGAAAACTTGGGTATGGATTTTGCAGAAAATAGGAGCTTTACATATCTAAAGAAATGTGTTTTGGTTATGTTAGTGCCATATTTGACAGTAACTTTTTGAAAAGGGGTAACAGTTGTTTGTCCTGTTTTTCCACATTATTGTGTTGGAAGTTTCTTATATCTGTAACAGCAAGACCTACATCAGAACAAACGTGTTTGTGTGACTTAGAACAACATTGCCTTTACTTGACCCGAAAGTTCATTTTTTCTTTTTCTTTTTTTTAAAGATTTTATTTATTTATTTGGCAGACAGAGATAACAAGTAGGCAGAGAGGCAGGCAGAGGGCGGGGAGAAGCAGGCTCCCTGCTAAGCAGAGAGCTCGATGTGGAGCTCCATTCCCTGACCCTGAGATCATGACCTGAGCCGAAGGCAGAGGCTTTAACCCACTGAGCCACCCAGGCACCCCTCATTTTTTTCTTTTTAAATAGCACTCATTTTAAATTTTAGAAACGTTTTTATTTAACACTTTTCTTGTAATATTTATGTGGCAGCAATATCTAACAAGCTTCTGAGACACAGGGTAGGTTTTTGATAGACGTTGCAACTCTGCCAGAAGCCAAACTCAAAATAAATGTGTTATTTCAAGCGACTGTGAAAGTAATAATAAAAGGAGTGTTATTAATTTCAAGGTTTTCAATGCAAGGTCCAACAGTGATTCTATTTGACACAGAAGGAAAATGAAAAGAAATATGTAAATTAGAAAAAAAAAATTGGGATACCTATAGCAACACATATTTACCAAAACCTGGAGAATAATAGGTTGATATGTTAAATATTTGATAAAAAGAAAACTTTAGTTGCCTATATGTGAAACCCCATGAATCATTCCATAGAACAGGACCAACTAAACTAATTCCCTTTATTCTTAAGAAATCAAGTGGTTTCACCTAAAGTAAAAGTCACTGATTTCTCCTAGTTATACACTCTTTTACTTTATTTTTTCAATTTTATTTTTTTTAATGTTTTAAAAGATTTTATTTATTTGACAGAGAGAGATGCAAATAGATGAGGGAACACAAGAAGAGGGAGGGGCAGAGGAAGAAGCAGGCTTTCCACTGGGCAGGGAACCCAGTGCAGGACTAGATCCTAGGACCCTGAGATCATGACCTGCGCTAAAGACAGACACTTAACTACTGAGCCACCTTGGCACCCTATTTTATTTTATAATTTTTATTTATTTATTTGACAGAGAGAGAGCACAAGCAGGTGGACTAGCAGGTAGAGGGAGAAGCAGGCTCCCCACGGAGCAAGGAGCCCAATGTGTGTGGGACTGGATCCCAGGACTCTAGGATCACGACCTGAGCCAAAGGCAGTGGCTTAACCGACCCAGCCACCCAGGTGCCCCTACACTTCTCATTTTAAATATTATTCACATTTTTTCCTTTCTTGATAATAAGTTCTAAAATTTGAGGGTTATGCTACCTCATAGGGATGTTCTAGCTCTAGAATCCAGGGAGCCCCCCCAAACTCTGGGAATACAGATAAGGTCATATGTACAGTTTTGGAAAGATAATGGTCTGTATCCTTCATCTTTTATCCTGTATTCATAGTGATAATATAACTCATTGAAAATGAAGACCCACTAGCCTATTGTAGCAGTTTCCAAAGTAAAATATAAAGATAATTCACTGGAGCTAAGTGAAGAAAATGCTAGCATTTTTATTTGTATTCATGCTCAGTTAAACAATAAAATAAGCTTCACCACTATATCAGATTGAGGGCAGCATATTTTATTTATAAATCACAAATCTTAGTAATATATTCATTTATGCTATGTATATGTAATATATTGTCAGTCTGCTAAAATATTTTACTGAGAGTGTGCAGGTATCCAAAGATTGAAGAACATTGCTCTAGATGAGTGAATATCAAGTTGTCATAAGATTTTGCAAGGCATCTTTAATTAACATGTGGGAGGAGGTGAAGGAACAGTGCATTCTCAAATACTAACATATTTTTATTTACTTCAACTTTCCAAGACACAATTTGTTTGGAAAAGAAGGTAACTTATTGTGACTGAACTGTGCCTAGATGCTGCATATCCCTGCTTCACTGGGCATTGCTATTACTGAAGGAATAGAATTCCATGACCACTGTCACTATAACTTTCCAGAAGGCTTCAGTTTTGCCCCTCTTATTCCCGCTGTGTAATACCTGATTGTCCAATTGCTGTAGGTGCATTTTTGTTTCACTTTGTTTTAATTTCCTCTGGGACTACTTCAGAGATCTTTCTTCAATACAAATTGATTTCAGACTAAACCATTATCTTACTATAGATATTTTTAAGTTTGGACATTACAATTATACAAAGTCTTTTTTCTGCCAAGCAAATTTCTTCACAATCTGTAAGGTTTGTTTGCAATGTAATATTTTGACATTAAATACTAAAAAAACTGAAAGGCAAAATCTTCTAGAATATCTGAGAAGTCCTAGACCGGCCATTTAAATTTTGTCCTGATTTTTATTCCAGTTTTAAATCTAAAATATTAACATTTTCCTGAAATGAAGTTCATTATGGTGGAAAAAGAGTCTGCACTAAAGTGAAGCCTGGGTGGCTCAGTGGGTTAAAGCCTCTGTCTTCAGCCCATATCATGATCCCAGGGTCCTGGGATTGAGCCCTGCAACAGACTCTCTGCTCAGTGGGGGAACCTGCATCCCCCTCTCTCTCTGCCTGCCTCTCTGCCTACTTATGATCTCTGTTTGTCAAATAAATAAGTAAAATCTTAAAAAAGAAAGAAAGAAAGAAAGTCTGCACTAATGATAAAAGAAACCTGGCTTTTAGGACATCACCTCCACCCCCCCCCCCCACCAAAAAAAAAAGAATATCACCTTTTTCCTCCTTTTGCTTGGTTTGTTTTTATTTTTTGAAATGAGAATCTATGCATTTATGATTCTATGCTATTTCAAAAAAAATATATTATTTATTTATTTATTTATTTATTTATGCAGGCACTGAATAGAAGAAATGAGCACAGGTAGGAGAATAGCTTTTGATGAAAGAGTGCATAGGTTGTGTGAGCTATAGTCAAAACAGATGCAGGTGTGACAGGTTAAGAGCAAAGCTGCTTCACAGGAAATGTATAGATGGCAACAAAATGTAAAATGTTTGAAGTGGCTGAAAGAAAGAATACCAAATGATTGCACATCATCAGCATAATAAAAGGAGCGCTTAAAAGGAAGCCAACTTTGTCTAAAATCTGGGAGCACACATACTAAGAACAGAAGGAAACCGAGTTCAACAAAGACAAAGAAGGACTAATTACTCCCATAAGCGTATGCTTTTCAGGACAAGTGTGATTCTTCTCCTTCTCACTAGAGAATGCAAAGATTTCCCAGACTTTGCCAAGAAGCCTAACCACAAATGTACATTTTAATGCTGTAAACTTTGATTAAAGTACATTTTGGTGTTCTCTCCATGATAAAGCAAGTTGGCCCTGCTTTTAGCTTGTATTTAGACAAGGGATGGCACTTGTCTATGGTGTTTGCAGCTTTGCGTTCTTGCTTTGCAGAAGACGGTTAAGTCCATCAACACAGGGATTGCAGCACCCCGGCTTAGCTCCTTGCAGTAACCGCCTTCCCATCTCACACACAGGTCATATCCCCAGTCTTCTACCCTTCAGCTCTACCTTCACTGAACTCTCCAGGTACAGCCACTTAAGAGTGAAGCAGCACCAAGGTGCGCAGACAAATTACACTTCATGCTTTATTGTTCAGTGAAGGTGAATAATCGGTCAAGCCACCCCAATGAGTATGTGCAAGAGATTCCTTTCCACTTTTTAATAATGCTTATCTAGGTAAAACCCATGCACTTAAAACTACTACAATAATTCATTAATCCATTCTTCTTGGGACCGTTAACTGTTGTTTCAACAGAGACTTGAAAGTTGCTTTAAGGTGTCATAAAACCCCATGCCTGGGTGGCTCAGTTGGTTAGGCGACTGCCTTCAGCTCAGCTCTTGATCCTGGAGTCCCAGAATTGAATCCTGCATCGGGCTCCCTGCAAGTCTGCTTCTCCCTCTGACCTGCCCCCTTCTCATGCTCTTTCATTTTCTCTCTCTCAAATAAATATATAAAATCTTTTTAAAAAAAAAAGTATCTTATTAAAAAAAAAAGCATTATATAGCCCCAGACTTCACTGGGGCTTTGCATGTAAAGCTCTAGTTGGGCACCTTCGCATTTGGGAAGTCTCAGGGAGCCATGTCTAACCCTCAGACACCATGTGGAGTAGACACTCCCCTTCGTTCACCTCATTCACTTGCTAGACCCACCATAGAACACTCTGTTCCATTCTATGACTGCTTCTGACTTAACCATAGGACATGCTCCGAAGGGTCTGCCTGAACTGGCAATATGAGGGAGAAGCAATTTGGAGGAAAGGTTAGTAAAATGTTAAAGCAACTTTTCCTTCCTTCCCATCAAAGGATCTGAAGGACTAATGGCCTTTAGAGTAATACGAAATTCCATACCAGACATGCCAGCTTTACGCTCATGCCTGTTTTCAAACCCAGAAAAAAGCATGAATCATTTTCTTTCGGGATATAGAAGGAACGAGAAGCCATGGATGGAAACAGTAAGACCAGAACAGAAGAAACTATTCCTGGAATTCCAGATAATTGGAGAAACAGACTGATTGGGAAGCACTCTTAGGACCTACATTTCTTTATAGAATAGTTAACCTGGCAACAATATTCAGGACCCACAGCCCCCAACCCTGCCAAAAACCCTCTGTCCATTCTTTCCTCCATCCTCATTTCCATTCCTAGCTTCAGAGCTGCATGTCGGATCCCTTACTTTCCTCGAAAACTTACCCTCTAGGCAGTCTGTCTCTGGCTACATTCAGAGGTCTAGATTAGAAAATGTATCCATAGTTGCTACCCTCCAAAGTGGATAAGCTTGAGAGAAAAAAGGGAGTCCTTAATTTTTTTTTAGCATCCACACTATGAATTTTGAATAGATCCTATCATGGAAATGTATGTTCATCATAAGAGCCATAAAGTATTCCATAATTAATGAGCCTTTGTAGGCTGGCCTGGGGTATCCATCACAGATGATTTAATTTCTCTGTGAAATTACATTTTTGGTAACTTTTATTTAGATAAGATTTCAAAGTTATGGACTAGTTACAGGAATACTACAGGGAATTCCCATATAGCTTTTACTCAACGTAGTTTACATTGTATGTGTGTATACAGAGAAAATATTTTTTTTGAATTTTAATTAACTTACAAACTTAGAACACAAATTATTACTAAATTGGGGTCTGCTTAAAAATTTGATAAGGAAGATCAAATTTTATGCTTTTAAATTTCCTTTAATTCATATCATTTTTTTGTAACTTTAAGGGTTCAATTACAGAAAGAAAAATGTATTTAAGTCTTTATTTTTCTTTTACACATGTTTATTAATTCCATTTAATTGTGAGACTATAACTTTGTTTTCCCAAGGCCTATGGCACTTTCGAATAATAGGATTGGTATTTAACAAGCTACAGTCAGTGCTTCAAGATCCTGGGCTATCATTTAGTACATAAATTGTCATGTAGCTCTCATAGTAAACCTGGGATACTAGAGGCCAATCAATAATGACTTTTTATTCCTGAGGTCACCAGGCTAGTGTATCTAAACTCTACAAGTACTGATTTAAAAATTATAATGTTCATCTTTCTCTTGTTTTGAAATCGAGCTCTTTTTAAAAATCAGATCTGTATCCCAACCCAAACTTGCAGGTTATTTAGCTCTTCAGAGAACTTAGACTAGTATTATTAAAAACAGAAGTTCCAACTCCAGAAAAATGTTTAAGAATTTTCTTAATGAAACCATAGCATCATCTTCTTCATCAATACTAACATTCTCTTCAAAAAAAGATTGAGATCATTCAACTAGAGTTAAAAAAAATTCACAAATGTGTACTTTGAGAAGAAAACTTGATGACTCTTAGGACATCTGTACACACCAAAGTGTCCAACACAAATTTAAAAATAAGCTATTAGCAAAAAGAACAAGTCTCATTTCCCACTTCTGAACTTAGGTTTTCTCACTGGAACTTTGTACGGCTCGGGATGGCAATGCAGGATGTCTGCTGATATAAATCCAAATTTCTGGGTGTGTGTGCTTAAATGTTTTACTTCTGGACATTATGGTATATCCATATCCCTCTTTACTCTCATGTTGATTCTCATTAAATTAAATTAGAATGATATTATTGCATTTTAATATAGGCTATAACCCTCATTTATCCCAAATATCATGACACAAAAATGAATTACTAGGAATTAAACTACTAATAAGAATTAATATAGCCTTCACAAAAGTGCAGAATAGAAAAATGTCAAACAAAAGGTAGTATTTATTGATATGACACATTACATTATGGCAGATATTTTTATAAAACAAACTTTGATATTTATAGAAGAACTACTTTATAGTCATATTGCATCTAACCCATAATTGCTTATTTCCTTAAAAAAAAAAGTGCAACAGAAAAAAATACCCAACCTATTTTGTTACATACACCAACAGTGAAATGAAGAAATATAATAAAATGCAGAGCTGAAAGGTTCAAAGAGCTAATGGTACCAAAGACTCTAATTTCTATTTGGAAAGCTTTTGTGGGGGCACACTATCACAAATGCACTTTCACAACCACGGCATTCCACCAGGACACAAGACTACAGGTCACTCCATCGGACCGTGCAGGTCAGGGCACTACACCTATCTGACATATGTACAATATGCTAAATTGTGAGTACAGGTGATAAGTGATGGGGATAGTAACAGAAATATTCCCCAGAGGTCATTTTTGAGGTTCCTTTCCTTTTTTTTTTTTTTCTTCTGAAGACTTGAAGTGTTGAAGTGAATACATTTTTATCATGTTAAGTGGAAGAAAAAGTAGATCGTGATTTAGCTCCTAAAATTTTAATACTGTTCTTAGTCATCCGCAATCATAAAGTGCTTTCAGAGATTCCGCACCTGCTCATAGGAGTCAAAACCCAAAGACTAATAAGCAGATATGTATTTTGCTAATCTATTCCTGAGGCTTTGCCCAAGAAATTGGCATTGCCATCTTCAACATCTTTCTTCTGGAACCACGGTTTTGAATTTGTTACTGGTTGATAAGCTTCCAGAAAATGACAGATTCCAGGAATTTCACTGGGGAAGTTTGGTGGAAGTTCCTCCCTTGATCGAGGGGTAAACACAAAACCAGGGCAGTCTTTGAGTAATCTGAAAAGATTAAAATAAAAATATTAAAATTAGAATCTAATACAGATGTAACCGTCTACTCAAGAAAAAACAACTTAACTAAATCAATATTCCTGACAAACAGATCTTCCTTGACTTATGATAGGGTTACATCTTCATAAGTTGAAAATGTCATAAACTGAAAATACTATAAATTGAAAATGCATTTCATACACCTAACCTAGGAACATCATAGCTTGGCCTGGCCTGCTGTAATGTGTTCAGAACACTTTTTTTTTTTTTAAATATTTTATTTATTTATTTGACACAGAGAGAGAGAGAGAAAGAGAGAGTACAAGTAGGGGGAGCAGCACAGGCAAAGGGAGAAGCAGACTACCCACTGATCAAAGAACCTGATGTGGGCCTTGATCCATGATCCTGAGATCATGACCTGAGCCAAAGGCAGGTGCTTAACCAACTGAACCACCCAGGCATCCCTGTGCTCAGAACACTTAAAGTAGCCTGCAGTTGGGCAAAATCCTCTAATACATGGTCTATTTAATAATAAAGTGTTTAATAGCTCATGTAATTTGGTTAATATTTTATTGAAAGTGAAAAACAGAATAGTTAAGTTTATCAGTTGTTCATCCTCCTGATTGTGAACAAGACTGTCATGTGGCATATCATTAGTTAGGGAAAAGATCAAAATTTGAAATTCAAACTATGGTTTCTACTGAATGCATATGGTTTTCCCACCACTGTAAAGTTAAAAAATCATTAAGTTGCACCATCGAAAGCTGGGGACTGTCTGTATTAATAAACCAACCATTTTCAGTGTGATTGGCAGAAAGATCCCAATGATTTTAAAAATATCTTCACAGAAGAACAAAGAAGAATTGATTCACAAAAACAAAAGAAAATTCTCCAAATAATGTATTTCACTCACATTAGGAAATATATTAAATATTTTTGTAAAGATAAAATCAATAATTCATATAACAGTAAATTCACAGTAGTGGGAAAAAATGCAAAATAATCCAAAAGTCTAATAATAGCAAAAAACCCCCAACCCCATCCATAAACATAGTGTTTTAGAATAAGGCTTCCTAAGTTGAAAGAGAAAAGACATTGTTCATTTATTGGCTCATTTATTTTGTATATATTATGGGGAAGTAATCTAGGACAAGAGGTTGTGAAAGAAAAGTTCTGTATAAGATATATTACATATAGAAGCCTGGCGGCTCAGTCTTTAAGCGTCTGCCTTTGGCTCAGGTCTTGATCCCAGGGTCCTAGGATCAATCCCCACATAGGGCTCCCTGCTCTGTGGGAAGCCTGCTTCTCCCTCTCACACTCCCCCTGCTTGTGTTCCTCTCTTGCTATGTCTCTCTTTGTCAAATAAATAAATGAAAATCTTTAAAAAAAGATACACACACACACATCATATATATAATGTGATATATATTTCTATATATAATGTGACATACATATATATGATGTGAAAATAACATATGAATCTCTTGATAGAATTTTTATGAACTGTAGGTTAGTAAGACTAAAAGGAAAGTTAATTATACAAATTAACACTCTTCTTACTGTCTGGTATTTGAAATATTTCTTCTTATATTTATCTGTTTACCACATTTTATTATTTGCTATTAACTACTTGTCCACTGCAGTAAACTCACTTTATTGTATTTGCTCAGTTTTTAAAAAAGTTTTTATTTATATCCCAAGTAGTTAACATACAGTGTAATATTAGTTTCAGGTGCATAATATAGTGATTCAACACTTCCATACAACAACCAGTGTTCATCATAAGTACACTCTTTAATCCCCATCACCTATCTCCCCCACTCCCCCAACGACCTCCCCTCTGGTAACCAACAGTTTGGTCTCTGTGGTTAAGGGTCTGTGTCTTGGCTTGCCTGTGTCTTGGCTTGCCTGAGAGAGAAAGGCTCTCTCTCTCTTTCTTTTCCCTTTTGCTCGTTTGTTTTGTTTCTTAAATTCCACATACAAGTTAAATGCATTTTAAGTTCCAGTCCTACTGATGAAGTTACTTGTTCCTCTTTCTATTTCCTTCCTTAGCTTTCTGTCAAAAGCAAACTTTTTTTTTTTATTTTTTTAAAGATTTTATTTATTTATTCATGAAAGACACAGAGAGAGAGAGAGGCAGAGGCAGAGGGAGAAGCAGGCTCCCTGCTGAGCAGGGAGCCCGATGCAAGGCTAGATCCCAGGACTAGATCCTGGGTCATGCGCTGAGCCAAAGACAGATGCCCAACCATCTGAGCCACACAGGTGCCCCAAATGCAAACTTAGTAAGCATTTCTCTAACTTATTATTCAGGTATATGTATTCAGGACAGGAAATGTTGGTAGTTCTGAGCCCTAAACCAACTTCCACAGAAAACCACATATATTATACATTCCCGACCAAACCATGACCTCCGCCTCATCAGCTTGTGACGTCATGCCTTAATGTAACAGAAGATGGCGCTGCATTAGATTTGGTACCGTGACACCCTATGTACTGAAGAAACCAACCAAATAGAAATCTAGGTTTCAAAAATGGCAGAACTCAAGTAGAGAAGAACATGTGAATATTCAATTAGCTAATTTTAAAAAGCTTCATCAATAAATATGCAATCTGCAAAATAATTAATGAAATGATGCTTTAGTCATGATCCATAAATATCTGCATGCCTATTATTTATAAGGCATAATATTTGGTAATACATAATAAGAAGTTTCTAATTTTATAGTATTAAAAGTATAAGCTTCAAAGTCTGGTGGATCTAGGCTGAGGTAGCAGCAAAGATGTCTGTTTTCTAACCTTTAAGATGGAGTAAAAATAGTACAGTTCTCTTAGGACAGCTGTGAAGATTAAATAGATAGATTAAACATGATGGGATAAGCGTCAATTAGTTATCAGTTCACACTCATCATATTGGTAACATCTGGGGAACAGAAACCTTCATATACTGTTGGTGGGATATAAATTGGGAAGACCAATTTGGACAGCGAATGGATGGTTAGTGAAGCTGGGCTGGACATAGCCTATGGTCTGGCAATCTGTGGGGTGTAGTATAGCTCTCCATGGCTTATTCAAGCTCTAGAGTACACAGACCTGTACTGCTAGACCTGGCTCAAACTGGCCTATGAGAGCCAACTGCTAAACATTCAGGGATTTTTATAGGACAATTAAACCATCTGTGGCTGAAACCTGCTGTGGTGGGAGTACATACGCCACAGAAATGGGCCAATGCTAAAAATCAAAGACTCTCCACTTTCCTCTTAATGCTGGTTTACCCGCAAAATGCTGCATTAGGACCAGCTTAACTAAATGAACTAAGTTTATAATTCATCAAAAAAAAAAAAAAAAAAAAAACTCAAAAACATAATAGGCAGCAGATTTAAGGCAAGTCGTGAAAGGATATGGACAAGTTGGACGGGCATCTATTTTCCTCTGGTTTTGTTTTTCTACCTGGAGGAACCTAAATGAGAGTGACACTCTTGGCCTCTCTCTGCCCACTTTCTTTCCTGGTAGTGAGTTTGGGAGAAGCTGCTGAGCCTGCTCTTCTCGGTGCCTTCCTGCCTCTCTTTGGGAACCCTCCTGTCTGTGGGAAATGTATGCTCTCAGCTGCTCCTACAAACCCTAAGGGGCACACAGAGTCCAGCCTGTGAGATAGCAGTGGTTTGTGGGGAGAGGGTGCAAATTTTCTTTCTTTCTTTCTTTTTTTTTTTTTAATAAAACAGGGATCTGGGGGGCCCTGGGTGGCTCAGTGGGTTAAGCCTCTGCTTGCCTTCGGCTCAGGTCATGATTTCAGGGTCCTGGGATCGAGCCCCACATCAGGCTCTCTGCTCAGTGGCGAGTCTGCTTCGCCCTCTCTCTCTGCCAACTTGTGATCTTTCTGTCAAGTAAATAAATAAATAAAATCTTAAAAAAAATAAAACAGGGATCTGAAAGAAAAATGACAGAATACTGACATTTATTAAATATTAGTATTGGTCACACGGGTGGCCATGGGTGTCATATTTTCTTTTTTTTTTAATTTTTCTTTCTGTAGGTTTAAAATGTTTAAAAATTACTTATAAAGTGCATAAAACTATAAAGGTTTGATAAATAACAATATATAAAATTAAGACCTTTCTTTTTTCTGTCTATATCAACCCAGACTTTCCTAATGAATATGGTGATTATAATCATAACCTTATGTTTAAATTTATGTAAAACATTCAGCACTTGGAAGTGGCTTTAAAGTATACCATTTGAATTTAAGTGCCTTGCTCACGAAGACTCCTCTGAAAAGCTCTGTGTTTGGGACTGTACAGCCTGTCTTCTGAATACAAATTCTATCCTTCTTAAAGAAACTTACAGGTAAACACAATTAGAGTGTCACGGAGCTAGAAATGTTCATTAAATCATCTTTAAGAAAAAATCATATTTTTTTTTTACAGATTTATTTATTTATTTGAGAGAGACAGAGAGCATGCAGGGAAGAGGGGCAGAGGGAGAAAAGAATCTTAGTCAGGGTCGGTGCTCAGCGTGGAACCTGATGTGGGGCTCAATCTCCAGACTCTGAGATCACCACCCTGAGATCACCACCTGAACTGAGTCTCAGAGTCTGATGCTTAATCATCTGTGCCACCCTGGTGTACCAAAAAGATCAGAAGTTTTAAGGAAAAGAGGTTGGAAAAATAATACCACTTAGATGAAAGTCTCATGGACGCCAGAGCCAAGAAAAGCAACAAAAGTTTCAGGGCAGATATCCACATATGGTGGGAGTTTCCTTTACTCTCTCTTGACCAGATACCATTTTCCCCAAATTGTCATAATAACTCTCCTTTTTTCTGTCAGCTCTCTATAATCTCTTTCTTCTCTTTGTTCCTTCCCTTTACAGAACTGAAGTCTTGTTTATCTTTTATTAGGTTCTCAGATCTTTCTTGCAAACAGCAGTTCCTGGTTGTACTTTCCCACCCACCCTGGGCAGTATCCATTTATATCCCTCAGCTGCCATTTTTGTCTTTAATGATCCCTGGATCACCACATAAACCTGTCTCATTAATCCACTGACCTGAAACTTGGACAATATTTAGTCTCGTCCCAGTTTTCTGCACTTCAGTGAGATCAAACAAGAGGGCAGAACATTGTCCCTGAAAATAAAACTCCTGGTGCCATTTAGAATGAAGGAATGTGTAACTGTCGTAACACAGCAACATTCTAAATTACTAATTAGACCCCGGAGTGAAAGGTAAGATTTGAAGTTTAGGATTTTGAAGGATTTTTTGTGCGTGTTTGGGTACGTATTCTGTATCCTGAATTTACAAGTTTTATAAGTGTACCAAGGATACAGTTACATGTGTACATACAATTTTTTTTGACAAGTGTCACCCCAGATTTCAACCGTGAAGTTCTCCAAAGAAATAATTAGCTTTTATATTTGTACCACTTTTAGTGGAGTCTACTGTTTGTCCCAAACTTTGATAGAACTGGAATTATGTCTCTATTTCACAATCCAGTTGTTAAATTTCACAAAGCCTGTACTTTTGATTGAAATTTATATTATCAATTCTAAATTTTCCTATCATTTGGAGAAAAAAATAAGATAGTTTTTAGAAGAAAGACTTTTAAAATGTGGCTAAACGTATTCCACATTAAATACTTATTTCTTGCCTAAATAAAGCATTTTAACTACCACTTGCCCTTTAGAGAAGACATATATATTTCTTATATGAAAGCAAGAGGTAAGTAAATTAAAAAAGGAAAAAAAAATACCTTATTTGTCTACAAAAGATAGAAAGAAATTTAGTAAAAACACTGATGTTCAGTATCAATTAAATTTTCATTATCCTTTATAGATGTGCATAAAAATACATACTAAGAAATAATTAAAAAAAAACACAAAAATGTGAATAGTTACTGTCTCTGGATAGTGAGATTATCAACTGTTTTTATTTCCTTTGTAACTTTCTGACATTGTAAATTTTCTAAAATGAGAGAGCATATATTACTATTATAATCAAAAAATAATTTATTAAAAGGAAGGTGGCACTATGTATGGTGTAAAATCTTGTATGTGCATGCCCAGTAACATTGCCTATATGATGAACCTAAGCATTTAAGCTATGAGCCTTCTCCTGTTGCTGAAGATGTATATCAAAGTGTCATAATACTCTGTTGGAAGACACGAGATCTTAAAGTACATTTTGGGAGTAAAAAGAGTAGCAGATATCAATGTCTCCTATCAAGATTTAAGACAACCAGGCTTTGAAAAATGAAACAAAGGAAGAATTTGAAAAGTTTTGTCTTGTAATTCCTGAAAACAATTAAAATAGAAGAACTAGAAAATACTCTTTTTTCTATATGAAGGTTTGGTTTTAAGGATACATACACACCCAAGGACTCCTCATGGTGTCCATACACATATATTACATTATTGAACACTCAATAGCAGTGAAATGACAAGAAACTACTCAAGTTATCTCAGGACTATCAGCCTCACTTCCTCCAGAAAGCAGAGTCATATCCTCTAAGGACTTGAGTTCCTCTCCTTACATGGCTTATCTGGGAAGACTCTGAGGCTATTACTATTACAACTATCTCCAAGGACTTTTCCAATTCTCATGCTAGAGTGACTCATTTTCATATCAAAGAGTGGTCCGTCAATCAATAAATACTTATTGCTTTCCTACCGCATCCCAGGTACTGATCTGGGAACTGGGGCTATGAAGTGTAGACCACCAGAGGCTGACACACTCTGAGGGGAGGCAGGCAATAAACACGGAAAGAAAACACCATTTCAGACACAGGTGTGAGCTAAGAAGCAGACACATGTGTGAGCTAAGAAGATGAAAAAATAAAATAATGTGAGGCGTGTGAGGCGTGTGAGGCTAAAGTTGTTCCTCTAGCTATGGCAGTTAACTAACCAGTGTCTCTTTGAAGGGGTGACATTCGACTTAAGCTCTAATTATGAGGAAGAAGATGACGCAGGATGATCCAGGGAACAAGGAGAAAGCAGAGGCACAGCCAGTATCCTCAATTCAGGAATGGGTGTAGCAAGTCTGAAGGGAAAAAGGCAGGTCAGGGTGGCAGGGTGGCAGTGAGCGAAGGAGAAAGTGGAAGAAAATAAAGTGACACAACACAGGCTGGCAGGACATTGATCAAAGAGGACATTTTGGCCTCATTTGGTAACATACTTCAATTTTATTCTGGCTGCAATGGGAAGCCATTGCGGGGGTTTTGACGCAGGAGTGACGAGACTGGATTTATACTTGAGAGAGACGATCTGGCTGCTGTGTGGGGGATGGACTGCGGGGAGGAGGTGGACCAGAAAGCAAGCAGAAGAGTGAGGGTGATCCTGGGTTGGCTGGGGTGGGACAGAGGAGGGAGGCGTGCCTTGGGGTGTGGTGCGGAAGAAAGTGAAAAAAGATGTATTCAGGATATAATCTGTGGGTGGATGTGGTAAGCTGCGAGGGGGAGAAAGCGATGACCGCCCTGAGATTTAGAGTCTAAGATGGTGGTGCCATTTTAAGGAGATTGATAAAGCAAGCTAGGCTGGGAGGGGAGTGGATTTCATCAGGCTACTGTATGTAATACTGGTTCTAAGATGATCAAGATAATTTAAATTTGTCAATTAGCCATCTGAGCAGAAATATAGAATACGATATATGAGTCTGTAGCTTAGTGAAGAATTGTGGGATGGGCTAAGAATAAAACAACAAAAAACAACAGAAAACAAACAAACAAACAAAAAACCTGTGAGTCAATAAAATTCAGACACAGAAGACAATGGGGACAGAGCTCCGGGCATTTTGAAGGTAAGGTGGGGAAAAGAGCAACAACACAAAACACTGAGACAATGAAGTCAGGGTAATGAGGAAACGAGGTGAGTGTGGAGTCACAAAAGCCTAAGGAAAAAATGTTCAACAGAGGGACTGCTCAAGCTATTCAGCTGCCATTGAGATGTTGAGGAAGATAAGGGGGAGGAACTGACCATGATTTTAGCAAGGAACACCGATGACCCCATTAAGAACCATGTCAGTGGAGTGCAAGAGACACATGCTGATTGGTGTGACTCAGAGAGCCAATGGGAGGTTAAAAAAAAATAGAGCCAGTGAGTATGAAGAACTCTTGCAATGAGTTTTGCTGGAAAAAGAACAAAACTATGGTGGCGGTGTTGGGGGTGGGTAGCTGAAATATGCTTGGAAACAAGGAAGATACTATTTTAAGAAGTCTAATAGGAAGACACGCCTGTTTTCTGATGGGAATAATCACTTCACTGGAGAAACTAATCATAGAGAGAAGCCAGGTATTTTCAGGAGACAAGTTCTTGAGAAAGCGAGAAGTGGTCACACTCAGAGCAAACTTGGGGGGATCGTCTGGAGGAGGAGCAGGCAAGATGGCGGCACTGTCACCAGAGCAAGAGTCTGTGACCAGGGCTCTGGAGGGGGTGGGTAACTAGCCTGATGGGGTCTGCCCCTGGGCGAAGGTGGTGATGCACTTATCAGATGCATTCCTGTCTTCTCTGGTGAAACAGGAAAAGAAGTTATCAACTCTAAAAAGAAAGGCTGTGAAGTTTTCAGGAGAACGAAGATGCTATAAAATAGCTTTCTCTGAGAACAGGAATGATAACTTTCTGGGTATAGTTTGGTACGTTAGCTACCACTTATGTCTGGAACACATTTTGCCATTCAAGCTTTTCTGTTAGAACTGGATTCTTAACATGAGATGGAACGTCTCCCCATCTGGCATCTGAGCTAAAGGCATGTTGAGGACCATGCCCTGTAAGTTGTGGGGCCCAGGCTAAATCTGGGTGGCCAGCGCCGGAAGGTGCTGCTGTCCGAACGGCCAACCAAGTATGGAGAGCATGAATCCGTGCTTTGAGAAGAACAATGGAGGAAGATGGGACGTGAGTCAAGGAGCCCCCTGGGCAACAAGCACCTCAGACTTCTCAGGAGGCTGAGTAATTTTTAAAAAGGCGAGGATAGTAAAGTTACTGCTTTTCTCTTTCTTGTCAGATTATCTAAGCAAGAAAATGCTATGGAGGATAATATAAACCAATGGGAAAACAAGACAACAGTGTATAAGTGAAAAGAAGGGATTTGACATTTAGTGCAAACTGTACCTGTATGTTGTTGGGCTGACATTGATTTTCCGTGGAACACTGCAGGACTCAAATTTGTTCGCCAAGGTGACGTTGTTTCCGAAAAGACAGTAACGAGGCATTTTAACGCCAACAACGCCAGCAAAAACTGACCCGGAGTGCAGTCCAATTCGCATCTGAAAGCCCAAAGTCACACAATGTCCTCATCATTGGTAAAACACTTCTCGATCACTGGTCCATACCAGATGAATGCCCTTTATATGATTTTACCCTCTGCTGTCCGTACACCATTCTGCTCTTCTGCAAGACATCCTGCCTGCTTCCCTCTACTCACATCCAGTTAAAAATTACTTGTACAGGGCGTCTGGGTGGCTCAGTGGGTTAAAGCCTCTGCCTTTGGCTCAGGTCATAATCTCAGGGTCCTGGGATCAAGCCCCACATCCTGCTCTCTGCTCAGCGGGGAGCCTGCTTCCTCCTCTCTCTCTCTCTCTCTCTCTGCCTACTTGTGATCACTGTCAAATAAATAAATATAATCTTTCAAAAAATATTCCTAGTACAAAATCTGTCAGACTTCTTAACTCTTCTCCACTATGCAATTAGGTCTGTTCCACAAAGCATTTTTGTTTCAGCTGCCTTCAATGTCTGAAACATATTTCTATGCATTCCTATCACAGTCACCAGAATGACAAGGCGAAGCGTCTGTACGCTTCTGTTTATGGGAACCTGCTCTGTCCATCAAGGGAGACAGACAGAATCCTGGCCCCCAAGGGTTGTTTCCCAGCGCACGGTCAGAGAAGGGCAGGAGATGCCACTCTTAGAATATAAAGGATAAAAAGAACTTTATGGCAAACATTTCCCCCCTCTTAATGATGAACATGAAAGGAGAAAGGAATTGTGATACTTAAGTAGAACACACCACAGACAGAGGAAGCAGAGCTGAAGTGGCTTAGACCCGCATCACTATGACTACATACACATTTTTGTTAAACCCGCCCAAATGCGTGGAAAACCAGAGTTGGGCCATATCCAGAATTAAGGTGAGGTCTGGGATATGCTGGGGTGAAAGTTTAGGAATTCTGAAGGTTACCAGTGATTTGGAGAACAATTAAAACAATATTTTAAACTGGCATCTTTTATAAGTTCTGAATTATTGATCTCAGGGGATGTACAAATTCTGAAATTGCTGCTACAAAACAGTAAGCTAAAGTCGGGATATTCTGTATGACAATTGGGTACAACATTCATTCTTTTCAAGTCCTCTGTTCAGCTGACAATTTAAAAAAAGTTTTGTTAGGTATATGCATTTTAAACAAAGGCCAAGTACTCAGCGATTTAATGTTATTCAGAATTTGGAAAACTCTAGTTTTGTCTAGTTTTACAACTGATTTTAGGTATCTGCTAAGAATGTTCCAGAATCATTTGCTTATAAAATGTCAAATCATGAATTTTGCACCATTTTCAAACAAAAGCACTATAGTATGAATTAGGAGACCTGCATCTGCCACAAAAATCTGTGACTTTCTGTGAGTCTCTTTAGGTCTTGCTCAGTGTTTCCTCATCTATAAAATACAGGATTGAACTAGTTTTAGAGTCCCTTCTTTGTCACAATCTCATCTTAATCAGCAAAGCTTAGACATCCGTTACATCTGGTATTTTCTTCTTTAGGAGAATATGTTTTTGTACATATACCAACTGATCAATATAAGCAAAAGTCTATCATCTCTGTAAAAATACAATTTTAGTTTATAATTTAGATCAGGCTCTCTCCTGGTTAAACCTGTTTCTCTCTCTGTACTTAGTTATTCTAGCTTTGTCTTGATAAATTTGTAAGACTTCCTTCTATTTCATAATCAATCAATCCAAACAAGGCAGATAAAGTAAAAGGCCTTTAGTTCCTCCCATGCCACCCCCGCTCCTTCTCTTCCCTTCTCCCGTTCTGAATTTCGCTCTCAACTCCACAACTTTCTTATCAGGGAACTCTTCATGTTCACCAGCAAATTCACAAATTTCATTTCAAATTCGTAAGAAAAAGACCCTACATTTAAGATGCACAGCACGTCCTTAACAGAAAGCGGCTGGTGCAATCTTCCATTTGGGGACCACGTTTGACACAGCACATGTCTCCTCACAGATGCCTTGGGAGGAGGAAGGAGGGGACAGGAGTCCTTTTCCAAATTTACTTTGCACTGACCGACTTCCCCTGTCGCATTCGGCCCTCTGGTTTCTATCAACACTCCACCTGCAGCTTTCTTTTTTTTTTTTTTTTTTTTTTTTTGCCTTTGTGCCCTTTTTTTTTTTTTTTAAATTTTTTATTTTTTATAAACATATATTTTTTATAAACATATATTTTTATCCCCAGGTCTGTGAATCACCAGGTTTACACACTTCACAGCACTCACCAAATCACATACCCTCCCCAATGTCCATAATCCCACCCCCTTATCCCCAACCCCCTCCCCCCGGCAACCCTCAGTTTGTTTTGTGAGATTAAGAGTCACTTATGGTTTGTCTCCCTCCCAATCCCATCTTGTTTCATTTATTCTTCTACCCACTTAAGCCTCCATGTTGCATCACCACTTCCTCATATCAGGGAGATCATATGATAGTTGTCTTTCTCTGCTTGACTTATTTCGCTAAGCATGATACGCTCTAGTTCCATCCACGTTGTTGCAAATGGCAAGATTTCATTTCTTTTGATGGCTGCATAGTATTCCATTGTGTATATATACCACATCTTCTTGATCCATTCATCTGTTGATGGACATCTAGGTTCTTTCCATAGTTTGGCTATTGTGAACATTGCTGCTATAAACATTCGGGTGCATGTGTCCCTTTGGATCACTACATTTGTATCTTTAGGGTAAATACCCAATAGTGCAATTGCTGGGTCATAGGGCAGTTCTATTTTCAACATTTTGAGGAACCTCCATGCTGTTTTCCAGAGTGGCTGCACCAGCTTGCATTCCCACCAACAGTGTAGGAGGGTTCCCCTTTCTCCGCACCCTCGCCAGCATCTGTCATTTCCTGACTTGTTGATTTTAGCCATTCTGACTGGTGTGAGGTGATATCTCATTGTGGTTTTGATTTGTATTTCCCTGATGCCGAGTGATATGGAGCACTTTTTCATGTGTCTGTTCGCCATCTGGATGTCTTCTTTGCAGAAATGTCTGTTCATGTCTTCTGCCCATTTCTTGATTGGATTATTTGTTCTTTGGGTGTTGAGTTTGCTAAGTTCTTTATAGATTCTGGACACTAGTCCTTTATCTGATATGTCGTTTGCAAATATCTTCTCCCATTCTGTCAGTTGTCTTTTGATTTTGTTAACTCTGGTTTCTCTTCAGATCGCATAAATCTTTCGCCTTTTACACCTGCAGCTTTCTAAGCCAGAGCGTGTGGACGGTAGTAAGGAAATCAGCAGTGATAGGCGCTTTATACAAATGGCATGTTGGAGACACAAAGAGCTTGAAAAAAAAAAGGAAACATTTCCTATTCTTTCACTTTGATTCCATTCCATTGGGTCGTAGGGTAAGAAGGAGGGAAAAGGCTGGGTTCAACATATGGCTTCTATTATGAAGAGAGCCAAGGCTACACTTCTAAGTATTATAGTTTTGTATTTTACATTTTTTCTTTCTTTTCTCTATTATTTTATAGCATGCCAGATAGGATTCTATAGGACTTCAAAGTCCCCTTTCTTTTCATTTCTTTTTATTTTTTTTTAAGATTTTATTTATCTACTTGAGAGAGAATGAGAGATAGAACAGAAACAGGGAGAGAGGAAGAAGACAAAGTGGAGCTCAATCCCAGGACCCTGGGATCATGACCTGAGCCAAAGGCAGACGCCCAACTGACTGAGCCTCCCAGGCAGCCCTCAAAATCCCATTTCTGAACATCATCAATCGAGGACTGTCTTATAAAAATCAAGTGGCAGATTCACTACAAGTAGGACAAATAAAGGTGATCTTGTATTCTCTGAAATTAATGCCTAGCATGGTCATTTTATCTTCTCATCTGCAATAAGACATTATTTTGAGATAATGCAGAAACTTTAGAGTGTTACATGTTTTGGAAAATACTGGGGTGGATTAGCAGTCAATTTTCATTAGAGTGTAATGTCCTGCCCTACAGGGGAAATGATGTTTTCTAAACTTGTCTGCATTTTCTAGATGTATTTCGGTTGGTGAATCAAATATACTTGTAAGTGATTTGGAAGCCAGGATTTCTGCTGTGACTGCACCTCTGGGGCTTCCAAGAGCATGGACAGCTGTGGCAGCCTGTGGGTTTCCTACGGCGTGCTTAGCACAGAGTCCAGCTTCCAGTCACTCGTCTTGTGAGGGTCGTGATGCAGGATTTCCATGTTACTGATTCAAATTATATTAAGTGCAGTTTTGTCCTGCAGCCAGTAATAGAGGCAGCAGCTCTCTGAGCACAGTGGTTTCCTGCTGTGGCTGGGGCCGTAGAGTTCTGGAGCCAGCTTCTCCATCTCAGAAAAAGCAAGGACCCAAGTGCAGCTCTGGGAGTCATTTTTTTTGAAGGTTTCACTTATGGATGGCTTTGTTAGTCCTCTCAGTGATTCTGCACACCCCTAAAGACCCTATCGTAAATTTCTTCCGGCTTCAACAACTTCAGAGATTTTGCTCTCTGCAACTGACCCCAACTGAGGCACTATTCTTTGCATTTTTAATTATAATTATAATTTTATATATAAATTATATATACAATTATATATGTTTTATATATATAATTATAATTTATAATTATAATTTTATTTTCATCTTTAACTATAAATAATTAATAAGCATGTACTCTCCATGACATTTGCTGGGCAATATATGATCTGCCTTACCTTGATAGGTTCTCCGTGGGGAGACATGACTTCATCCGAGAGCTCCATCATCTTCAGGGCCATCAGCGCTATCTGAACAGCATGGGTGTCACTTTCTTTGTGTAGTCCCCCAGCCACACAGTACGCGTCGCCAATGGTCTCCACCTGCACGGAATAGATTTTCGGCATTACAAATACAAGTTCGGAAAGAATCATAGTGCGTGTCATAGAGCAGACACCGTAGTGTTTGGGCCCTCAGGAACATCAGAGTAAATCAGATACTCTCAGAAATGGCTTTCCCTTTCAGGAAATTCATCAAGTGGAGATGCCTTACATCAGGTGCTGCTCTGGAAGGCAGTGTGGTCCTGGGAGCACAACAGCAGGAGGCGGTGTCTCCTCCCAGA
The DNA here is from genome assembly GCF_030435805.1 of Mustela lutreola. Lineage (NCBI taxonomy): Eukaryota > Metazoa > Chordata > Mammalia > Carnivora > Mustelidae > Mustela > Mustela lutreola. The sequence goes on along the minus strand of NC_081290.1, from coordinate 126,315,917 downwards.
CTAGCTGAGCGTTTCACTCCCTCCACCTCATGTCAAGTGCTCTGTAGAGGCCAATGATGTAATGTAAATGATACTGCGTGTTTGTAACAGTTTACTTAAAGATATTGGAATCACTTGCCGATTTTATAGCCTCTTAGAGTACAGTGTTTTGAACAGTCGCTGCTCAATCATTTCATATGAATTTAGTAAAAATGTATGCTATAAAGCTAAGACATTCTAGTTTTTCAAAAGGATTTGGGGATCCTCATAGTAACTATAAGGGGGTCTACAGGAGTATTAGTCACGAGGGATAGAAATCAAGATGTCGAACAATGGTGCTTGGAAGGCTATTGAAAACCAAGCTGCTATATAAATTCCAAGTGTTATCATTGTCATTACTGTTGTTGTAACAGAATTTTATCTGACCGCAATGCTGATGGCAAAGTTACCAGTTCATTTGAATCCACAAATAATCCACCAAATCATAATCACTGCGTTTTTCTCCTCCTCTAAATACTTATTGTAACTTACTAGATCGCATCACTCCTCTTATTCAAACTTTCTAGTGTGGAGGGATGGAGATGAGAAAGGAAAAATGAGAAAGTGATTCTCCATTTCGCTCAGAATCAATGCTGAAACTCGTAAAATGCCTCTAAAGTCCTTTTCACCTTTCTGCTAATCTCTGATTTTACTTCATCCTTTCTCTTGCTTACTTTGTCCCAGGGCCACTGACCTCCCGTCATCCCTCAAACATACCAAACATGTTCCCACTTGCTATTCCTTTGTCTTGAACAACCTGCACACGGCGACTTGGCGTGTCCCTCATTTCCTCCAGTGCCCGCTAAAACATTACCATGTGAGAAATACCTATCCCACCTGCCCTCTGTAAAATAGCAATCACCCTTACCTTCTGCTCTTCTCCTCAACTTTATCCAGAATAGCACACCCATTGGAATGCTAAAAGTTGACTCATTTGCTCATTGTCCCTTCTTTTCCCCAGTAGAATGTCAGCTCTCTCAAACTGCCTGTTTTACTAACTCCTAAATTACCAGTGCCCAGTATATTTGCTAACAAGTGAACCAGGTGGCAGTGCCTCTTGTAAGATTTTCTTCATCAATGAATATATAAGAAAGTGCCTAAAATAATGGCTGATGTATCTCAGGGGCCCAATAAGTGCACCTTATTTAATTAAAAGAAGTGGTGCTCTCACTCCTACTAGATGCTTATTCTCTCTGCTATCATAACACCTGTATACCTGTGTTCCCAACCAGGCATTCACCTTGTCACATGGAAATCTGGCATTGGTCAGCCCTGCCCTCCTATCCCCCACATAGGAGATCTTCTCGCTCAAGTTGACCAATCCTGGATGACAGTAAATATCTGCTATAACAATCAATAAATGAAAGCTGAATAAATTGAAAAATGAAAAGAAGACGAAAAGACAATAAGCAAATGAGATTAAACGAAATCCTGGTATAAACAGGTCCTGGGTGTGGCGGGGGAAGCTAGACTATTCCTTGGAAGCCACCACACTCACAGTCAAGCGTATGATTACACATACTGTGCATCTTACGTTTATCTCCCGGTGAAGACCCTTCCTGATCTACTCACAGCTGTCTCCAAGTATTTGCATGCAAAATCAGAAGTGAAGAGAAGGTGGAAATAAAGACAGAGCAGATGATTCACTATTTAGCTTGGGTTGTGGCTTGATTAGCTACGGAACTCTGTGACTACTATCCACATGGTAAGGAGCACAGATTCCGAATACTTGATTGGAATAACTGAATTGTTTTAGCTTCAACAAGCTGAAATTTGTAGAAGAGGGCCACTACCTCTGCTAGCCACCGTAGCAGTTATAAGGGAGAGTGAGGCTTTCTTCTTACAATTCCGAGAGGAGACAAGGTCAAGATAGAAACTATCTACAAATAACTATAGTAAATTGCACAAGAGGCCATCAAGCTTAACCTAACTAAAGCCAATTATTTTATCAGTAATTATACATGGAGTTTTGTGTTTTTTTTTTTTTTTTTTTTTTTTTTTCCCCAAGGGGATCATGGCTCTGTCTGGAATTTCCTGCTGGAAATTTTTAAAAGGAAGGTTTTAAGTTGGACATCTAGACTGGAACAAAGCAGAGGCTTATGAAGTCTCATAAATAATATTTGTTTTCTCCTCACTGATCTACTTATTTCATGTTGGATGAATCTCCAAAATGCCAGATTGTACAGGGCAAACTAAAATGGGATTCAAGCCACACAAATGAGAGGGGTGCTTTGTTCTTAATGCCAGTGACTAGAGTAATGTGAAAGACTTTAAATTAGTAAAAAAAAAAAAAAAAAAAGGGGAGGGGGAGTTAATTCTAGAAACACAGAACACAAAACACACAACTATTTCACTAGTTCTCTTATAGCCAATCAAGTTACATTTAAAAAAAAAGACTAGTACACATTAGGGATAATTACTTCCCTAATGAGCTTCCACGTGCCTAGATGCCCAGTTTGCAGTAGACTCATCCAGTAAGTCCTGCTACATCATGAATAACTGATACAATTTACCATCATCTTTGCAACAGGCCTGTTCCTGAAGCTTTTGGGATATAATGTATGTTATTCATATGTATAAGCTCCATAGGTGGATATTACTTTCTCTGTTATAGAAATGAGAAAGGCTATTTCACTTTCTCAGCTTACCGAACAAGTGGAGAACTAGATTTGAAGCCAGGCCTCTCTCTGCACCTACGTCTCTACCTTTGGCCTCAAATCTCCAATAATGCCTTAAGTCAGTGTTTTCTTCCTCTGACTCAGCCATTAAAAGCATCACATTAACTCCATACTGAGTTAACCTATTTGAAGATAATTTGTATAAGACCCATGTTTTTTTTTCTACTTTTCCTTTTACAGAGGATCACTTTTCTCCATACAAGTCATACTTGGAATGATCCCATGCTTGATAATTCAGCTCAGTTGCCACCATCAAGTGTCCCATTTACTGACTTTTAAATTGTCCCCGTTCAGGGGTCCTATGCCCCATCTTCCACTCAGCCTATCACCCCTTCACGCTATGCTTATTCTTTGAGAAGACAATGGGGCAGTCCTTTAATGGAATAATGATCTCAGTTTCTGAGAAGATTTGGCGCTATTTCTGGCTAGAGCACACCCACAGGATTAAGGCACAATGCCTGCTCCCAGGACGCGGCTTGCAGAGAAAGCCTTTCATCTGCATGGTAACTCAGTAACTAGGGGTCCTGGCTCTGGTGCTTTTCCTCAGTGACTTCTGCCTGTCCCATGGGCCTCGCCCTCCTCTGCCCCTACCTTGTAGACATCCAGCTCGCCGCACTGTTGGTCAAAGCGAGTGTAGAGTGCGTTGAGCATGGTGATGACCTGCAGCGGTGAGCACTGGGAACAGATGGCCGTGAACCCCACGATGTCAGAGAAAAGCATGGTGACGTCACTGAACTTCTTGGCTTGCACAACTTGCCCTTGCCACAGCTGTTGCGCAACCTCGGAGGGAAATATGGAGCACAGGAGATCCACCGTCTTCTTCTTCTCCTCCTCCAGGGCTTGGTGGGCTTGCTCGAGGGTGGCCTTCAGCTTGCCCAACCTCTTCTTCAGGCCATCTTGTGCTCTGGCCTGCTCCCCTATCAAGACTACATCCCTCAGTGCGTTGTGAATCGGGATGTCTGACAGGTAGAGCCCACGTCCTGTAAAATCTTCCAATCTGTCCACGCAGGGTGACCCCAAGAACAAGATAGCACTCGATTCAACAATGTAGATCATTTGGCCTTTGAGGTCCATAACCTGGGAAGTAAAGGCAAACCAACTGTGGTTTATTTCAGTTTCCAACATCTTTTTAGACAAAAGGAAAGGTAGAGATATGGTGACGATCTCTTTGTGTTTAAACTCGATTTTTTTTCCCACCTGCTAAAAAGGAACAATATGCTTTCTTATAGTTCCAATTGACTGTGCATTGTAAAATGCACATGGACATTTGGAGAATGGGTAGAATGGAGTAACTCTGCATAGAGATCATGATTTTCGTTAAACCACACAAAAAAATCTTGCTTCAAGTTTTTCTCACTAGGGGGAAGGCTGATATTTCTGCTATTATTTTCTGTTAGTAGTAGCAGATAGTGTAAAGGATTGTACCAAGGAAGCCTTGAGAGATGTGATGGGTAGGTGATCATCCTGGTTTACTGTATGAGTGAGAACAAATATGTGTAAGTGTGTTCTCTGCAGCAAAGAGTCAAAATTAACCCAGATGCCCTTCAGTAGGGGACTAGTTAAATAGAGGATAAGCATACAATGGGATTCTACACAGTCTCTGGAAAAAGGAAACAAGCCTACACACCATGACGTGGAAGAATACCCGAAATGTGTTGCTTAGTGAGAAAAAGGAAGTTCCAAATAGTATTTTGTTTTGTTTCACACACAAAAATGTATCCAATTAATGTCATTGATTTTTTGGCTGCAAGGAATACCTCTAAGTATTACCTATTTTGAGCATTTAGCTACATTGTTTTTGTGATGAAGAGTGTTAAAACTGTTTTTACTTTTGGAACAAACTACACATCTCCTGGAATTATGCATGTTTAAAAGTTATATACATATAAGCCTGAATGTTAGCTTTGCTCGTATAATCAACTATGATTTTGCAAACTCCTTCCTTGGACTAAATGACCACCCAGATTCTCTACCATGAGAAAAAGCCCCACAACATTCTCTAACAATTAAAAAAGTTACTGATTTTCCAAGTCTATTAAAAATTGATTTAAAGGGCCACCTGGGTGGCTCAGTGAGTTAAAGCCTCTGCTTTTGGCTCAAATCATGGTCCTGGTGTTCTGGGATCGAGCCCCAAGTCGGGCTCTCTGCTCGGCGGGGAGACTGCTTCCCCCTCTCTCTCTGCCTGCCTCCCTGCCTATGTGTGATCTCTGTCTGTCAAATAAATAAATAAAAATCTTTAAAAAAATGTATTTAAAAACCCATTTAGTTGTCTCCTCTAAGAAACAAGTAGTTTGTGTTTGTTTCTTGCAGAATAATGCCTCTTGTTAGGTATTTGATGACTAAAACCACATTTTTATATAAACATTTATCTAATTCGGTTTATAAAATACCCTGAGAGGATTTTAAAAGGTAGACCGCATCCAATAAATATTTTTCAAGTAATGAATCAAGTAACCAGCACATGAATGAAGAAAGGATGTTAAGTTTATTTCAGCCCTAAAATGCTACTAGAATTGTCTTAAACATAATGGGTGTTTTATCAAAATGTATGAAGTGATGCATATCTCTTTACTTTTTTGTTTCTAGTCCTTAAACAAGAAGTGATTTATTTCATATGCCAACCACGATGACATTTTCCTTACCCTTGAAGATTTCTTCACAGAGTTGTCCCACCTCCTCACTCGGACGACAAACTGCATGTTCAGCATAGCCATGATCCCACTAAACGTTTGGTTGATTTTGGGAGTCAGAATTTCAAAGTATTCATCAAAATTCGGCTTTCCTTGGAAGTCCTTCCTGTTCATCAGCCTTCTAATGCCATTGCCAAACTGCAGAATCGTCAAGTCCTTGTCAAACATGAAGTGGAAAGGAAAGGTCTTGCAGAAGAGGGACGCGGGGATCACCAGCGAGGACTGGGGCTTCCCCGGGGACAGGGATGGTTTGGTGCTTTTGATGTGGAGGGAGTATAACAGATAGGGCTGATTGACGAACTCGCTGCCGTCATTCCGGAAGCAAGGAGGCAGCAGGGACACCTCCACTTCGGTTTCGTACAACACGCGAGCAGCAGCCTTCATGATGCCAGGAAGAATCAGGGACGTGATTCTCTTAGGGAAAAAATAGTACACATTTAAGAAATTGTGGTCTTTATCCAGGCACAGAATGGAAGCGTCTTCAAACCTATCTCTCTTTTCTGCTTCTTGGCAGTGGCTGCTCTGTTTCAGGAGGGTGCTGAAGCTATTTAAAAAATCTTTGAGGGTTCCTCCAACCACACCTAGAATGTGTTCATCTTCCTCGTAACATATTTTGAACAGCTCTTCCCCGAGAGACTCTTTGACGATTTCCACTGGAACTCCTGAAAGCAAAGAATACATTTTCTGCCATATCTGGATCATTCTGGGAAGAGCTGCACGGTTACTACTATTTTTTAACACCGTTTGATTTGAGGATTTAGTGCCCTTTACCTCTGGTAACAAGAGTTTTGACCAAAATTAACCATCTATATTCAAATTACCCACATCGATGAGTTTCCACAATTCTGGAAACTCCAAATAAAAATTCCCCATCAGTTAATTATGAAACCATGATAAATTAAGTATAATACACAACTTTTAATCTCCCTGAAGAGACTGTTGTTCTTACAAAAGAACAATCAGTACTACAGAATCAAGTTCATTTAAGAAAAAGCTCTCCTGTCATTCTGTTAATGATAAACACAGCACATTTTGATGAAGGGGCACTGTCTAAACCTGGAGGGCCTCCCGCCCTCAGTAGAAATGTTAACAGGAATGAATTTGAAATCACTGGTCATGAACCTCAATTTTATCATTTTTCTCTAGAGACGATATAAAGTCATTTAATTTTTTTTTTTAAAGCAAAACAAAATTCTTGTTTAAATGTTACTGGAATGAATATTTGTTTCTAATTCATTTACTTCCTGTAACTTCTCCTTCCCTAATCTTCCTTATTCTTTAAATTCTGTGTGTCATTTTTTTCCCCTCATCTATAATTTGGAAAAACAATAGTGCCCTTTTCATAGCACTGTTGTGATGTGTAGAGACTATTTAGAATAGTGCCCAGCTCCCGGGAAGGACTCAGTATATACTGTTAGCCATCACCATCACCATTACCATCATCATCATCATCAAATTCTTAATATCTTGTACCTTTGGAAAGATTTAACCCATTGGTCCATGTCCTCCAACTTTAAAAAGGATAGTACAACAAAGTTACTCATCTACTTCCTTCCCGTAAACTAATTATTAATACTAGAACACTGCTAATCCTTTTTCCCAGGATTGCTTCCAATCTTTAAAAAATTTCTTTATTTTACTTTGTTGAATAAGATTTTTAATTAATAGATAAGGAATACTTAGTTATGTTCAAGGCCAAAGCATGTAAATGTCTATGAGTCAGCTTCCCATGCAGCCTTATCTATGTCTCAGCAAATAAACATTATAAAGAAGAGGAAATGTTTTCAGTCAAACAAAAATTCACAGCATAAAAAAGAATTACTCTTTATGTTAACACAATATATTATACTGAATACTTCATACTGGAAGTCACCAAAAATAAATATGAGTATTTTAGGAGAAAATTTTAGTTCTACAGGTAAATATTTTCTACCAGTAGAAAATATTAGTTTACAGGTAAAATATTAGTTCTGTAAGTATAATTACTCCCTAATTACATATACTTAAACAATTCTATTACCTGCTGCAACTGCTTGGTCTGTAATTATTTTTTCCAAGTCTTCTCTTTCCAAAGATTTCCTGAAAATATGTCAACATCTTAAATTATAAACTGACAAATGCGTGCTACAACTTCTGATTGTAACATACAGACATGACGACAGAAAATAGTTTGAGTTGCCTTTTCTGTAGAGGCAAGTCTTGACTATCAAGTTTACAAGAAAGGAGCAATGACATGTGCAACCCCAAAATACACCTGATTTGGAGTGTTTCCTCATTTTTTGAAGCATATTTACCATATTTATCTTACTTTAGAAAGCTAATACTATAGAAGTTTACACTGGCAGGGAATCAGAACAGGGGATGGTAATAAAGCTGCCCAGGGTTCTTCCCATAATACAACCAAGAAGAAAAGTTCGTGCACTGATGGATTTCCCTTTTTAAGTTCCATTATCTTTCTTCTTTGCTTTCTTTCTTTCTTTCCCTCTTTCTTTTTTTTTTTTCCAAGATTTTAAAATTTATTTATTTGACCGAGAGAGGGGCACAAGCTGGGGGAGCAGGAGGCGAGGGAGAAGTGGGCTGAGGGAAAAGCAGACTCTCCACTGAGCAGAAAGCCAACTGAGGGCTGGATCCCAGGACCCTGGGATCATGAACTCAGCCAAAGGCAGATGCTTAACAGACTGAGCCACCTAGACACCCCCCCACCCACCCCCGGCTATCTTCTTTTCTAAAGCAAGTATGTAACATATATTGCTGAGTTTAAGGTTCTATATATTTAACTCTCAGGCATTATTACATTGAGCTATGTGTATAAAAATTAGTAACTAAAGAAAACTATTCTTTATTCAATCACTGCACTGGTTTTTCCAGCATAGAAGTTGATAATACATTTTGACCAATAAAAAGTATTAGTAATTTCCACTAGATGACTTACTGATTCATGTTTGCCTAATTAGGTTTTGATGATTTCCGACAGAGATGACTTATGATAACCAAATTGGCCAAATTACTAACACATGTTAAAAGACACCTAAGATTCTATCTGTAGTTCAGTTTGCCATTAGATAAGCCAAGCTTACAAACAGACAAAAATCTAAATTTTAAGCAGATTTCAATAAAACAGAATACATGTACAGAAGTTTCAAAAGGAAATATTTTCAAGAAGGAAAACTGCTCAGTCCACTACTTTATCACATAAAGGTACGTTGCTTATAACTGTTTAAAATGCTAGGTAGAAATACTTCCTTATCTAAATTGGTTGAGGCTCACTATCTAATTTTCTATTTAGTTTGTGTCTAGATATCCCCAAACCTCTCATTATATTTTATATTAATCATCTACAGACTTGCTTATTTTTCTCATTTGCTCAATTTCTGATTTGTTTTGTTTTCCTAAAGAAATGAAAGCCTTTCTGCTCAGGGAACCCTAATTCTGCCAATTTCCTGAACCCATGATATGAGATGTGAGCAAAACTTAGTGCAAACAGCGAATAATGCAATTAAAAATAAGTCCTCTAGCTTTACCTTCAAAAAAAAAAAGACTAAACTTTCATATGTGACAGCAAATGTGTGTGTGCTTGTACACACACACGTACACATACACACCCCAGCCTTGCACAGATACGCTGATGTGATCAGAAGATCCCAGGAAAAGAAACAAAGCAAAAGCTCTCTGTGAAACCAACTCAGAGAGACATCACAATGATATCTGTATTAAAATTAATTCACTTAAAAGGTGGGGGGCAGAGGGCACCAGTCTTCATTTAGGGACAGTTTATTGTTTAATATATTGATTTTTTTGCTTTTCAAATAATATTATAAACAGTCCAAAGAAAGAGTTATGTTCAGTGGTTGGCAGGTTGAGACCAGTAGATATGACAGCACACCTTTCAAAACGAAGATGGGGGAAAAAAGGAAACAAAAAAATATATCCACGCACTAAAAAAGCAAAGCAGAGAGAAGCCATTTAGCATATCATCAGGAAGTCATGAGAAAAAAGTTTCTCATCTTATTTCAACAACTGAATAATTATCATTAGCACAATTTAAAAGTATGATCAGCTCTTTAAGAAATCAAGGAAGCAGTAAAAAAAACTTCAGCTTTCAAAAAAAAAAGATTTTTTTTTTTTATGTTTTGAGGTATTTTTAAAGAGCTGCACAACTGGGAATACATCCTAACTGAACCCCTGCCGCATCCAGCTTAGGAACATTTCAGAACACAGAGCCCTGAGAATCAATTTTGAGCCAACTGGCTGCCAAGGATTTAAGCAGACAGACACAGTAGCGTAGCTACAATGACTTGGCTATCTTATCAGCTTGACTGAGAATTAAGGTCAGAGGCATTCCAGAATGCTTTTCGCATCACTTGTATAAACAAAGCTTCTGTCAGACACATAGAGTCACACTCTCTCCTTCTGGACCCCTCCTGACCCTTTCTTGGCTTGCCTCCTGCCTGCAGTCCGGGGCCAGTTAGTCAACAGAGAAAATGAAGGACAGATAATCCACTCCTGAGAAATAGATGAATGAATGTGTAAAATATTCCTGACAATGGCGTTGGTTTGCAAAGCTGCAATGTTCAATTCTGCGAATTTGAACACAAGTATTTATTTTATTATTTACTACTGAAACAATCCTTGAGATCCCAAGGAATCAAAAACAAGGCCAATAAAATGACCCTCCAGCAGTAAACACGCTAAGATATTTATGCAAAATTAACTCTATAAAGCAGCTTAAAAAAAAAAAAAAACCCTTATATATTAACCCTTTACAGAAAACTTTCTTCAAAAAAATTTCAAAGACGGCATGCAAGAAAAAAGTATAAACTGGAAGATACTCAGCCAGCGCATACAAATAGAATCAAACTGGTTATGAAAATGTGGAACCACTTCCCTTAGGACTGATAAAAGGATGTTGCCTCAAGCCTCCTGAGTCAACCCCTCCCTTCTAAGCACCCTCCCAACTTTGATTCTTCTTCAGTCTTCTCTGGCTGTGGCAGCTGAAAGTTTAAAGTGTGTGGAAATTCGTCTCCCCACTCCCACACTGGGCACTGGGACCCTTTGCCACCCCTTGGCTGTATCCTTCAGGCAGGAGTCTGTACTGATCACCTGGGATCCCTGCCTCACCTGTGAAGTACTGACATTACCTCTAGTAGGAGGCTTGTTAAAAGCAGCAGTATAGGGAAACATGGTTAAGATCACGGACTCCGGAAAGAACAGGCTTAAAACTCAGCTCTGCCTTTTCCTGAACAGCTGTAAAATCCTAAACATTTTATATAAATCTGAGCTCAGGGATGTATTCAGTGTGAAAAATAAATGCACTAATTTTCAGATTAGTGGCAGTTAAAACACTTAGTCTAGTTTCTCCAATACCACAGCGATTCGAAACATGTTGTGGCCTTCACTAAGGGGTGGTTATTTGTAGTGGTATCAGTTAAGTGTCACGGGAGGGTCACACAACTAAAGTGGTTCAGTTTACCTGCTTTCTTTTATTTTGTGTTTCGCCAATGTCCTCTGAAGTGCAAGGTTCAGCCGCTCCAACTAAAAAGTGAAAAGAAAAGTTTTAAACATTCCCTTGAATAATAATTTACCTGAAGACAGATATTTTAAAAATGTGTCCTGGAAGTTTCTATCTAGCAGAAACATGATCACTTTACTGATGAGTGCGGTGAATTTACGCTTTGGAAATGGAGACTGATTTTCTAGAAGTTTCTCAGCTCTGGGAAGAAACAATGTCCTTTAAATAATTTGAGTTTGGATGATGTGGGCTAGGCCTTACAGCCTTCGCCCTTTGTGGGTGGTCTCACTGACAGCCACAAAACAAGGTCAGGCTGAATCGGAATCCAAATAGAAGATTCCAGTGGGTAATGCCAGGTCTTCCATGAAGGAATTGTGGGCACTACTTCCGCTGGGTCAGGAAATCCCCTTGGATGTGCTGCCAAGGCTTCAATTTCAGCATGGCTCCAGCCAAGCAAATTCCTGTTCTCTTCACAAACCCTACACCCGGCCCCCCCTGCTGATTTTCTCAGCTACAAATACAAGTTTATATTTCATATTTGATTTACAGGTCCTGGCCTAGAAAACTTGAGCTATCTCTGTCTTTCCCTTTTCTCTAAACCCTTAAATCCAAGCTTTCACCAAGGCCAGCTGATCGTTGATTTGAAACAAATCTCGCATTTACCTTACTTTTTTACTCTCTTAATTTCTGTGTATTTCATGAGTTTTTCCACATTGTAAGTTATTTGTATGTAAGCCTCCATTCTTCATAAATACTTGATGATCTATTAATCTCTCTTAATGGCTTGTTTTCTCTAACTAGTTGGTAAGCTGGAAGTAGAGTACTGGTTAGTTAGACTGTCAATGTTTTGCATTCCATATAAAAACCATATGTATCTATATGTGTATATATAACTGTTGATCCTTTCTGTAGTTTGCCCAGAGGAAAGGGAAGAATTTTCTGGTTGTGTTCCAAGTTGGGAAATTCCTTTTCCCCTAAGAACTATTTATATCCCTCTTACAGTTTCCACTGGTCAAGTGAGGCAGCAAAGTTAAGCAAAATAGAGCAAGCTTCTGTTTTAATAAAATAAGTTATGGAAAGGACTTTCAGTTTTAAAGAGCAAATCGAGCTTAGGGGGAAAAAATCTGGAATTTAGTGAAAAAAAAAAAAAACCAAAAAACTGAAATGAAAATTTTGCACTGGATGAGCAATAACACATTTTCAGGTCGTTCTATTCCACAACTGGATGACATCTCTCTGTTCTAAATCTGCTAAGGACACTGTCCCCTCCCCCGCCAAAGAAAACCCCCAAACAAACTCAAAACACCATAACTGCGGAGTTAAATATAATTATCTAAAGCAAGAACTACAATGCTGTCCAATGCTATTTTGAGTCCCTCCCTTAGGTTGCTGATAGAATTGAAACTAAACTAAACTGAGCCAAACTAAACGCTCTACGTGCTACTTACCAACAAGTTAGAGAAAATACGCTGTTAAGAGAGATTAGCAGATCGTCAAATATTTATGAAGTATGGAGGCTTACATACAAATCTATCCACATGAAAAAGAATCAGTGAAAAAAAAGTTATATTTGACATGCTGATGTTTGGACAGCTGAAGTAATCCACACTGAACACCGCCCAGTCCAAACGCATCCAGCACCGGGACATTTTACTGTTAAAAGACAAATGGCCTCAGTTGTCAGAGTTCTAGTTATTAATACCAAATGTACCCATTTTACCCCCTAGAGTTCTGACAGCTTTGCCTTCCCTGCTACATGACGCTGTAGTCAAATTTTGATGATGTTTTTTCCTAGGAGTTCACAAAAAACAGAGATTATTCCAAATGAAGAAAAAGAGAAAAGGTAAAATATCATTTAGAATTGGTATTCAGAATGTTTTTAAAAACGATTCCAACATTTGTCTGACTTCAATGGCAGAAATTCAAATTTATCCAACAAAATAATAAAGCCAACATGGTAATGACAGGACCCAGGGAAGGCATGGAAGCTCTCCAGCTTTCCCATCCTCACCATCTGTTCATCTCTGCGCATCTCACTCTGTTCTTGGAAATGAGAGTCCCAACCACTTCCCAGAGGATGATGCCAACCGACTCGCTAAGAAGGACGACATCGCTCATCCCAGCCAAAGCTGGCTGTCTAGTAACTGGGGTGGGGTGAGAATAATGACATATTTCCGTTTCAAAGGCCATTAACCGAAGTATTATTGTGCGAATACTGTATCTGAAGTAAATTCCCTCAACTTTCTGTTGATTCTAATTTCTCCATCTTCAAGCTTTAATGCTAGTCTCTTCTTTCTCAGTCACTCTAGCCATACCGTTGGCAACAGTAGTGCTCTACCTTTCGGAAGCTGTGGGACTTTAGTCATTTAACCTCCCTAAGTCATTCTGGGACTGAAACAAGATTACCTCCGAAGTTCCTTTAAGTTTGAAAAGTCAGCAGTCCGTGGTTTTTTCAGTGCTCCGCACAAAACAGAGTGGGTGTTGGGTGAATTAAAAATGTTCAGTGGATTCTTATAGCTAGAGTTGGATCAGGTCAATGTCCAATCTCCCAGATAAAGTGAGTTTATAGAAAACTGTGAATACTGCCAGAGGGAGGAAGACATCATGAAGACTTGTCAACTACTCTTCTTTTTAGCCCTGCAGGGAGAGAGGAGCTCTCCACATACCCTTCTATTCTAAGATATGTGACCTCATTAGGTACTGCCCTGTCCCCAGGTTCTCTTATAGGTGGATTAGCAGAAGGTGCTCCAGATATCAATGTGACACAAGGCTATGAAGCTCACAGAGCTACATCAGGAAGTGTCTAAGCTAATGGGCAAGCAAGCACAGGGCCATGATACTGACTCAAGGAAGCAGGTCAAGAACTGGCTTTTGCAGAGACCTCAGATGCAGAGCTAGAGAAGGAAAACGGAGATTTTCCCAACTCAACAAACTGGCAGCGAACATATGATGCTCTCTGTAATTAGAAGAAAATGGACAGGAGGTAAGTTATTCTTCCAGGAATTTAATTTTAAGAGAATAGGTAACAACTACCAGGCACTTATGGTATGGCAAGAGCCGTGGATTAAGTCCCTTCGTGCTCATTAACACTCTAGGAGCAGGTACTGTTATACTACCATTTCACAGACAAGGAAGATGAGTATAAGAGGAGTTAAGCAGTTGCCCAAAGTTGTAAAGTTCATCAGAGTGCAGGATCCTGCTGAAAAGAATTCAAGATCTTAAACATTTATTAAGAGTAAACACAATTTAAGAACGCAATCACTTTCAAGAAGTGTGTTTATATGTTTTAGCCTTGGCAAGTGAGAAAGCAAGGGTTAACATTTTCCTTAAAAAATATTCTTTTACCATTTTCATAGTATCAGTAAAATCTTAAAAGGTAAAGCACTCACCTCGGGAAAAATCAGTTTGCAAATACTCTCCGCTAATGTGTGAAGATAGACTCGGCTCCTACTGGTCTTTCTTTGAGGAGAACTTCTTTGTACATTCTTCTCAAGGACATCCTGACAGATGGGCAGAGTTGCTTTGCCACTCTCTGAGCTTCCTGCTACCTCTTCTGCTGGCTCCTGGGGAACTTGCCCGGGTGCCAGTAAGGACAAAGGGCACTCCCCTGTGATCTTAAGATCCTTCAGCTTGGTGCAGAACATGGTGTTAGTAGCTGCTCAGAGTACTTCTGGGTGAGCCGTTCTTCTTACGTGGGACTGACCAATGGATGCCACTAGCAGATCAAGGATACTGGTGACTGGGGTGTCTATGGAAGTAGAAAATCAGAATAGAAAGGTAAATGATTTTGTATACTTAGGAAAACAGAAAAATATAGGTGTAAAAAAGCAAAGGCGATATATTCAAGTGTCATTTTCAAGAAGAAGAAGATTCTGGTGGATATGTCAGTTACAGAATGGATGAACCATTTGGTGAGGATCTTTATTTAGTATCTGTGCATTTTAGTATACTAGTAAAATACTTGGTTTTAGTAGTTTTCAAAAGGAGCATAATTTTCTCCCAACTGTCCCTACCACAAATTACTGATTTACATTTCTATAGCCCATTTGGTCTAGTTTGATTCCTCAAGAATGGAACTTTACAGTTTTATGACAAAAGCCAAGTATAAATAAATCTACATCTCAGTGCTAAGCACTACATTTTCATTATGCCCTCCTTTCTGAAAAACCAGGATAACAGAAACCAGCGTCTCCAATATTTAAAAGAAAAAAAAAAATGTATGTAGTGCTGCTCAAGGATATGTTTTGGGATCTGAAATTCTGAATTTCAGATGAAAAAAGATTAATTAAAATGATTACGGCAAAAGAAGATACTTGCTTCTGTAAATAGCAAAATAATTTTAAAATAGCATCAAAATTAAAAACAAATACTACTTTTTCAAAATACTCCTGGGTCTCTGGATCTGAGTCTAGATGACACTGGAATAAACTAAGAAGGCATCTTCTCCCAGAGGCCAGCTGAAATCATACGTATAGTTATCCCAACATATTTCTCTTGTTTGTCTTGATGTTGTGACCATGAATCCCCACACACAATCCACAGCCCACTGATAATTAGTTATCTGTCTGGTTGAGAATTCAGTTTGTCAGTAATACTAATGATCTTGATTGACTGGGATCATTGTTTCCATTCTTTGAAAATTAAAACACACACACACACACAAAGAGTGCAAAAGAGCCCTAGTTTACTTCCTTCCAGTGATATGGCTGGCACAGTGCTGAGGATTCTGTATTTACAGTTAAGCCTCACAGCAACCATATGGCACATTATTATTATCCCCAATGTGCCAGAGGCTCAACAATTGAGGTTATTTTCTTTCCTTTGATGTGCTGGAAAAGTGACAGAGCTAGGCTTCAAACTAGGGTCCATGCGACACCAGAGCCAATGTATTTTCTGTGAACCCAAATTCCTAGACCAGTTTCTACATCATCAGGCTTAGTTCATAAACCAGGATTCATTTAAAAATATGGTTTACAAGTTTATATTAAAAAGCAAATAAGAACATAGTTCTCCTGCTCATAGGCTGGGAGTAGCTGAATGATCCAGGATAAAGCCTTGTATTTCAGTCTTTAGAACTGGAGTACAGTGACTTCCTTTCTGTGTGCCTCAGTGCTTTTAGTATGTTGTTAACGCGTACAAGCCGTAGCTTGTAATTTGTCACAGATAAGTTCTCTAATAAGTTTAGGACAATGGACAATTCATTTTCTTAACTGGAACAACTAAAGAAGCTAAATTTGTCATCTGCCTGCCCTTGGGGAGTGTCATGGATCATTAGGTATGGGGAAGGATTACGGATGCTGACAGGTCAGTAGAAGCTGCTACTACTCTCTGTTACTTGAAGTCCTCCCCCGAATCTGTGATCACATGTAATTTATGAGTCTTCAAGAAGATACAAGGAAGATCCTATCTATTCATGAGCAGGTGACATTTTCTGCTAGAATAGAATACGGAGTTCTCTCAGCAGGCTACTGAGTGACCCAAAGGAAATTCAGTGACAGCGGGAATGGTTACTTGGGAGTCTGAAAGACCTAAAAATCCCAGGCTTTCAACCACATTTATTTTGAGATTCAGTTCGGAGAAAATAAATGTCACTCAGTCTTAAATGCATCTGAATCCAACTATTACTATTCACTAACTCCCACCCTCATAAAGGCTTTAGATCAGTGGGCAGTGGACCTTTCTGTAAAGGGCCAGAGAGCAGATAATTTCAGTTTCGTGGGTTTCTATCAGTGATTTAATTCTTGCCATTGCTGCATGAAAGCAACCACAGCTGATATACAAAGGAGGAATGGATGTGTTCCAGTAAAGCTTTATTTGCAAGAACAGGCTATGGATTTGGCCCTCAGATTCACCGTATCAACTTGGATCAAGCCATAGGTTGCTGACTCCTGGTTTTAGAAAGCTGAGCAGGTTAACTGAAGCATGTTAATCCAAACAGAATTCTGCTATAGGGCCAGAGTCACTTTCTCATCTCCTCTACCCAATTCACTCCCCTAACATAGCAGCCTACGTGGATTCAGTTTTGTACAACTTTAAAGTAAAAAAGGCAGCATAGTGGATAATATTAAATAACTATAAAATTATAATACCATTATTTTATATTAATTTTCAGGAAGAAGAGCTATATTAACTGAGTGCCATGATTTCAGTTATATCAAAATTAACTATAATAACTAGAAGAAGAGAATACTCAAAAAAAAAAAAAAAGGAAAGAAAGAAAGAAAGAGAAAGAAAGAAAGAAATCAAGCAAGAACAACAACAAAAAAATTAGAAGACTTTAGATTGGATCTGATGAAGGTATAGAACTCCTCCCTAGAATAAGTTATTCTGGAACATATCAGAATTTCAATTTGGGACTTAGGAGTCTGTCATAAAACAGTTCATGATAAAGTTTCCCACTAAGTTTAACTTCTCATTAATGTTGAATTTCAACCCTTGTCCCCAAACCCAATATTTTGATTCTCAGCCTCCTATTCAATCTTGCTGCAAGATAAAACTCACAAGTCAACCTCGAAATTCTTTTTTCTCCTATATTGCACAACGTTATAATTCCAAGAAAATGTGTCTAACACTGTTTTTTATTAAGTAAAAACAGGAACAGGAAACAAGTTGTGCTTACTTTAAGATCAGTTAAGTGTTTAGTCTCATTAAATCACATATGTATAAACAAGCTAATTAGCATTCTTCATCTGCTCAGCTGATGAAATTACATTACAAAACAGATGCACTCAGTGCTGATACCTTGGAAACCTATGCTTGTTTTGTGTTTGCCTGCTAGGAATACAGAATACGTTCTTCAACTAAACAAGTGATGATTTTCAGGTGTAACATTAGCAGTGACTTTGGAAATGGCTTGGTCAGTGGCTGATTGGGGAAGTGAGAGTAACACGGTAAGGGGAAAAATATTAATTAAAGTAATAAACTTGGTGACAAGGCCTTGGTGAGCAGTGGGATGTATGTTCGCAGAAACTTGGAGAGGTAATCTGCCATCCTCAAGGTTGATGATTAAACAGCCCTCAAATGTATTAAATGTTCTCTTCCTTTTGCTAGTAAGTGATTAACTCTGCTATGGTGAGAATAATGACCCAGCTGTTGGCCTCATATTAATAGCCAAGATGTGTGATTGTTCAGGTGAGGGGCCTGTCCATGATTCCAACTCCAGAGTTACACATAAAAGTCTTGTTTTCACTCAGCATAAGTCAAGCAGAGAGTCAATTATCATATGGTTTCACTTATTTGTGTAGCATAACAAATATCATGGAGGATAAGGGGTGTTAGAGAGGAGAAGGGAGTTGGGGTAAATTGGATGGGGAGGTGAATCACGAGAGACCATGGACTCTGAAAAACAATCTGAGGGGCTTGAAGTGGTGGGGGGGGTGGGAGGTTGGGGTACCAGGTGGTGGGTATTATAGAGGGCACGGATTGCATGGAGCACTGGGTGTGGTGAAAAAAAAAATGAATACTGTTATGCTGAAAAGAAATAAATTTTAAAAATTAAAAAAAAAAGATTAATGAAAATATACAGACAAATAAATCTAATGTTCACACACACACACACACACACACACACACACACAAGTCTTGTTTTCTACTTATAAAAAGATCTGAAAGAAAATTCTGACACGGAAATCCTCTTTTACGACAGCAGGTCCTAAAGAGCAGATTTCAAATTAGAAACTGGGGTGGGGGGAGGAGCCTAAGAACTAAGTCTCCATAATAAAAACAAATAGTTATTATCTGATTTCCAATTTCAGGCCTAGCACCTAGCCAGGCCACAATTTGTGTGAAAGGGATATGTTTTAAGAGCGAATTCCAAAGTCTAAATTTTTAAGAATAGCTGAAAGAAGAAGAGAGCTTAGAAACAAAAACTGCCTTCGTGAGGATCAAGTTTGCATCCAGTAGCACAAAGTTGTTACCGTTTTCATAAACTGGTGTCAAGCTTAATTTTCAGGTAGACCAGAAATCTAAAAAAGTTTTTTTCTTCAAAAAATTGAAATAAATAAATAAAATCCCATAAATCAGTCTTTTACAATGTGTTTCTTTTCATTTTGCAGTGGGAATTATTTATAGAACTTTCCCCTGTGATCTATCAGGAAAGCAGACCAAAGTATTAGAAAAACTGGTAAGAATGTCCAAGTCACTCCCAGGACTAAGGTTTTTTAAAAAAAAAGCAAGCCAATGTCCCTTATGGTCACACTTCTTAAAAGATCAGGACTTAGGTACCGTGTTCACTTCCTTAAAAAATAATTTATTCCTAAGTCCACAATTCCCTGGCTTTTGCTTCTGCTGCGTCACTGACACCCAGACACGATAACCTCCGAAAAGTTAAAGCTCATGAACCTTTTGGCTTTTAACATACTTGATGGATCTCAAGTGCCATTTGCCTTTTCTTTTTCATCATCTCCATTCCCACAGACTCTTTGATACTTCACTTTCATTCACTTTTCATTCTGTTCAACAGGTATTTGTGGTGGTCTACTATGTGTCAGGCTTCTTCCAGGCACAGGGACAGAGCAGTGAATAAGGGACATGGCCTGCCCTCTTGGAGCTCACAGTCTGGCAGGAGAACTCTTTCTGACATACCAGTTCTCCAGAAAGGGGAAGGACGAGTGAGTGCTCTCAGAGCAAAGTCAGGGATCCAAACCCAGTCCCGGGAGGAAGAGACATCTGAGCTGAGCTGTGACCCTGAACCAGGTGAAGAGAGTTCCAAACAGAACAGACCTAGCCATGATCTAGGAACTGAAATAATTCCAGCATGGCCAGAGCATGGGGTCAGGGAGAACCAGGTGATGGCGGAGGTCAGGATTGTGAAGGGCGCTCTAAACCTCGTTAAACAAAGAAAAACTATTCTAAGAGCAACCAACTGAAAGACTAAGATGTAAGAACGTGAATAGCTTAGATTGTATTTTTTAAAGGATGATTTGGAATGGAGAATGGGAAATGTGTCAGAGCAACCAGGAGGCTGATCCGGTTTGGACTAAATAATGACCTTAGCATGAAAAAGTGGATCAATTCCAGAAGTATTTCTGGTAGAGAATCTACAGCCCTTAGCTACTGACTGGATATGGGAGCTGAAGCACCGTGAAGGCGTCTTCCTCTGAATTTTCTTCTCAATACTGCAGCCAAGGAAAGACTCTAAGGCTCATGGAGAGCAATCAAAGAGTCCACAATCCATTTCCCATGACTTTGGTTATTCAATCATTTTGAGCCCAGAATTTGGGCTTTCACTATTACATAACACCTTGTGGGAGTCAATGTGCTCCAACTCTTTTGCTAAAATCTCCTTTTGGAAAGTAATTTCTCCTTCTTCAAAAGCCCAGAGGTGGGAAAGCTGACTCCAGTTTATGTTATACAACAAAACATTCCCCTTCCAAGACTGCATCTACACACCAATGTAAGGTGTCCTCAGCTATTTTAAGAAGAGTGCAGGGTACTTACCTTGAATTTTGTAACTAGAGAGCCCATACTGCCAACCTTCCCAAAACAAAAAAGTCAACTCTAAGGGCAACAGCAACCCAACTGAGGTTGGGTCAAAATGCCAGAAACCCCCCTCGCCTGATGGCAACTGCCTCCCTAAAGCTAGAAGTACCCATACAACTTATGTTTAATAATAATTATAATGAAAATAATATTTAATACTGATAATTCTAGTTTAACAAACTGTATTTTCTTCTTTTTAATGATTTATTTATTTGAGAGAGGGAGAGATAGTGTGAGGGGCAGAGCAGAGAGTGAGAGAGAGAAGCAGACTCCGCTGAGCACAGAGACAAACATGGGGTTCAGTCCTAGGACCCTGATATCACCCAAGCCAAAATTAAGAGTCAGACGCTCAATCAACAGAGCCACCCAGGTACCTCAAACTGTATTAATTCTCTATTAAAAACAAGACATGTATGATTCACAATTTTTTTTTGCTGGAATTGGGAGCAATTCTCTGACATCTCTGAAGTAATAGGAGAGTTTAGTATCGTCTATAGTAGAGAGATTTTAACTCTAAGATTCTGTTTTTATGACAATACACAGTGTCTTATATGATTCTCAGTTTTTATATCAAAACGTTCACAGAATGTTTTATAACTAAGCAGCAAAACCTCTGGGATTATAAATCCTAAATCTCTGTTTAAGACTTTTAGTATGACTATCACTGAAATTTGAAGACATACAGTTAGTATGTCTTCAAATTAAATATAATTACCACTTAGAGTAAGTCATGTAGGTCATAAAGAAATCAGATAAACATTTCAATATTCTGCTCCTGAAATATATAAAACAATTTCCTGCAGCTATTTCTGTGATTCCCATCATTGTTTTATTACTAAAATAGTTCCTTAGAGACTTAGTCATTTAAAAATACATTTACTGAAAACATAACAATTAGTATGAAAGGAGTTAAATGCAAAATGGAATTCCTTTCTACACCATAAAGAGCCTTTTTGTTTTTATCTATTTCCAGCTAAATATTGTGTATTTCTGTGATGTGAACCGGCTCAGACGCAGTCATAAAAAGGGGAATAACGTCAGTTAAAGTAACAATTATGCCGCATCTCTAACTACCCCACATTCTTCCTCCTGGCTCAACTGACCTCATGTTCCATCTTGGAAGTACTTACTACGGTGGTTTTCCTCTATTTTCTTCCTTGGCACCCTAACTCAGCAGGCTCTGCACTTCTTACAGTTCCTTCCTACCAAGCTACTTTCACCCTTTCCCCTCATGTCAGACCCATCGTCGATTGCAGCAGTCCAGTACTCCTTAGAATTCCATAGAATGCAACTGGTTTTGTTTTTGTTTTGTTTTGTTTTGTTTTGTTTACCTGAGCTGGTATATATAGCTTTTACGATTGTTACTGCTTTTGTTGGTGCTCAAACTTTGGGCTGGTTTCACCCTAACACATTTTCCTCCCACAAGCTCTTTTATTTTTAGTGCAGTTTTACAGCAAACAAGGTTTTTCAGGAATACATATATGGTGTTGTTTTAGAAATGCCTGTACTCTCAACAATGTTTGATTTAAATTTGCAGGTAAGGTAAAAAGCTGCCTGAACTATCTGCAAAACAGCACTCAGTAAGGTCACATTCTGGAACAGCCTACAGAGTCCATTATGATATAGATAATACAGCCTGATGAAACCTGTAGAATGAAAACAAGTCCATGATGCTTAAACAATTGGGCTGACCGATAAATTTCATTTAAGTGGAAAAATAAAACTAATGACCATGTGATATCAGAACTTCTCTGATTTCTTTTCTTTATAATTTTGGCTGGCCAGGAAGACCTGGAAACACTTCTTCCATTTCATATACATGCATACATACATGTACACAATTATCTGCCCTCTTGCTCAATGCCGACTTTTTTAAGTGCCTGAGATTTTATATTTACATCTCTATTTCTGGAGATGAGTGGTAGGAGACAGACTTCATGCTTGGAGACATCAGTTCACACCACTGCACCCTCAGGTAGTAGAGCTAAGTGCAGCAGTGACGGAGCTCAGGCTCGGGGACCAGGTGGTCTGTGGCTGGCCTTGCCTCTACCATCTCTCAGCTCTGTGACCTTCGTTAAGTTCTTAACTTCACCTCCGCTTTCTCCATTTCGAAAATAGGGATCCTAATAGCAACTGTCTCATTAATGTGTTTTGAAACTAAACAACATGATAAATGCAAAGCACTTAGGAAAGTGCCTGGTGCCCAACACATAATGATTAATGTTGACTGTCACAATTTTTACTTAGCAGTAGCGCAATAATGGAAAGGTTTCTTAATTTCACTGAGCTTCTGTTACCTCAACTGTAAAATGGTAAAATGAAGATGTATGAAGGACTAGGAAAGATAATCTACCCAAAGGTGTTGTACAAGAGAATCCTGCTAAAACAAGTCACTAAATAAAAGACTGACAAATTTATTCTATTTCCTCAGAAATACTGAGTCATGTTTTATACCTATGACACCTTTCAAAGCCAGTTTAAGGGAACTCTAATCTACACCAACTGCTAGGTCCTGTACAAACTTGCAAAACATTCTCCACTTGAACAACATTAATGCATACCAAGAAAATAATATCTATGTCAGTAGTTAGGGTGCCTTTTATTGGTTTATAAAATAATAGAGTTTACAGTATAGTCCAGAAGAGTAAGATTCTAATTTGGTTTTATCTTATATAAATCCCTTAGCTGAGTTGCATGCCAAGTTTCTTTAATAAAATATTAGAATTAAAAACTGATGGAATGTGCTAAATTTTAAATGTGTTTTCACTCATGAAACCAAACCTGTGATATAAATCAAGCATGCTTTACATCAGTGAAGTACTTACTACTTTATATAAGCCCACCTTACTCCCAATGTGGAAAATTTTTAAACAAAATAAACCTGTAACAACCAAGTTGAAATAGAAATTCTGTGGTATCTTATTTTCTTTTCCCTAGAATGCTAGGTTGGCAAATGACTCATATTGTTATATGACCAATCTTGCCTTCAATCACTGCTTTCATATGTCAACTGTTCTCCATATTGACTCAGTGTTAGCTTCTTAGTGTGTACTTCTTTTGTAGAAAGGTTTAAGAGATGGGTAGGGAGAGATTAACTAGCATGTTAATTTTAGGATATTTGTGAAATCAAGTTAAGTCACCCAGAGTCTGATTAAAATAAGAGATGTTGGGATTCCTAATAAGAGTAAAGTGGATTCTGGTTTTGACTGTCACACCTATGGGGCATTTGAATTAACATTTTAACAATGAGGGGATATCATAACAAAGTGGCCTCATATTTGGTGGGAAGGAAGGGGTAACTGGACTAGTACAGAACTCACCATCTGGTGGAGGAAAATAGATTTAACCTGTCATATTTGGAAAGAAGATTCTGAAAGAAAACACAATTGTGACTCTCCTGAGTCTTCTAAACCAGCCCATGAAACTTTTCTCAAGATCCTTGAGAAAAAGGGCTGCAAACTATAAAGCCATGAAAACTTAAGACTTGTTAAGTACCTTCTATCAACAAAGAGAAAAAACAAGAACAGGAACAAATATATCAATAGTAGAAGCACAGGCACTGAAGAGGTCTACACTGGGCCAGCACTGGGAAGGTGAGAGAGCTAAACCACCACTCAGGAAAACCTGGACTTTCAGGAATTCTCCCTCACTTTTTTTTTAAGAGAAAGAGAATGTGTGAGAGTGGGGGGTGGGGGAGACACAGTGGGCAGAAAGAATCTTAAGCAGGCTCCATGCCAACGCAGAGCTTGAGGCAGCAGGAGGGCTCAATCTTGGACACTGAGGTCATGACCTGAGTTGAAATCAAGAGTCAGATGCTCAACTGACTGAGACACCCAAGTGCCCTTCTTGGGACCTCTTAAGGCAGGGGTTGGCAAACAATGGCAAAAATCCAACCTGCTGCCTGTTTTTGTTCTGCCCTAGAGCTAAGAATGGTTTTATATTACTAAATGGTTGAATAAATCCAAAGAATATTTTATGATACATGTACACTATATGAGATTCAAATTTCAGTGTCCATAAAGTTTCATTGGAACACATCCACACTGGGACAGAATAAGAAATATATATTTGGCTTCTGCCTGTTGTTTCCTGGCACACAACTGCTGAAACCCAAGGAATCTCCAAAGTGATAAGACTCCTAGATAGCTTCAGGACGGGGCCTGGTTGCCAGGGGAACCAACCATATGATTAGAGAATCGGAATTCTCTATCCCAGCCTGGTCTCTAGAGAGAGGAGAGAGTCTGAAGGTTGAGTTAATCACTAATGGTCAATGATTTCATCAATCATCCCTATCTAATGAAGCCTCCATAAAAAAGCCTACTCAAAGGGGTTTTGGAGAGCTTCTAGGATGGTGAGCACATGAAAGGGCTAGGTGGGTAACACATGAGGAGAAGGTATGTAAAGGCTGTATTTTAAAAATACCTCTCTCTTCTACAATTTACAATTCACCCCAAAATCCCACCCTGGAGACCCCAGGAAAGATGTTCCCCTGGAAGCTCCTGGGGACATGATGGATAGTCAGGGGCCTTCTTGAATTCTCAGTTCAGCAGCTGAGCTCTTCTGATTCTTGAGACAGAAAATGACCTTCTGTCACCAGCAATGGGGTACAAATCCTTGATGCTCATGCTTAGAACCAGGCCAGCAAGGGTCCAGCACAGATTCCATTCCTTTCGAATTTTACATAATGATGAAATGAAAAGAAATCATTACCAGACGTAAATTTTGGCTTCTGGATGTGTCCTTTGCAGGTAAATATTCAGATACAAAGTTGCATGTTGAGAAAGGCTAAGTTCTTTCCCATTAAATCCAAAACCACAGCCATATTATTTTAATGATTTTTACATCTAATTGATTCAAAATGGAAAAATTAAAAGAAGCCTTCCTGTTCATAGTAAGCCCAAGCAATTTTGAACAAAAACTGAAAGTGAACCTAAAGACAAAGGTATTTACGTAACAGAAGATTAGAAAACTAGGAAAGATGTTAGAGACTATGTATTGTAACTCTTCTTACTTACAGATGGCAGAACAGAAGTCAGATTTCAATGAGTTGGCCCAAACCCCAAAGTTACTGAGGTAATGGGGTCAGACGGGAATTCAGGCAGATGGACAGCCCAGAATTTACTCCAATATACAGCAGAACTTTGAGAAACATGAATTTGAAACTGCACTGGTCCGCTTATGCACAGACTTGTTTTTAGATAAATATGATACATTACTGTCCATGTAGTTTCCTTATGTTTTTTTTTCTTTTGTTGTTTTTTGTTTATTTGTTTTAGATTTTTATTTATTTATTTGAGACAGAGAAAGCATGAGAGGGAAGAAGGTCAGAGGGAGAAGCTGACTCCCCATGGTACTGGGAGCCTGATGTGGGACTTGATCCCCAGGCTCCGAGACCATGACCTGAGCTGAAGACAGTGGTTTAACCAACTGAGCCACCCAGGCACCCCTTTTTAACAGTAATTTTAGTTCAAGTTCCACCCTTAATAATTTGAGAGTTGAAAATACTTCAGCTTAAAAAAAATTTTTACTGGGGCACCTGAGTGGCTCAGTAGATTAAAGCCTCTGCCTTCGGCTCAGGTCGTGATCCCAGGGTCCTGGGATCGAGCCCCGCATCAGGCTCTCTGCTCAGCAGGGAGTCTGCTTCCTCCTCTCTCTCTACCTGCCTCTCTGCCTACTTGTGATCGCTGTCTGTCAAATAAATAAATAAAATCTTAAAAAAATTTTTTTTTTACTTAGTCCAGAGGCTTACATCTCACCCATACATCATTATTAATAACAGTAATGAATTAATACTAAAACATACCATAACATTGCTTTGGCTGTCTGTAGTTTCTACAGTATTTCTCCAGACTCTTTTTCATGATTTTTCTCATCACCTTTTGCACTTTCTCAAGAAGCTATCTTTAGCCCTTTTTCAATTACCTAAAAATATTTTCTAAATAACCTTACTCATGATCCAATCTTTGCCACTTAATTGAAAGTTGGTATGGAAGGGGGGCACCTGGGTGGCTCAGTCGTTAAGTGTCTGCCTTCAGCTCAGGTCATGATCCCAGGGTCCTGGGATCCAGCCCTGCATCGGGATCCCTGCTCAGCAGGAAGCCTGTTTCTCCCTCTCCTACTTCCCCTGCTTGTGTTCCCTCTCTCACTGTGTCTCTCTCTGTCAAATAAATAAATAAAATCTTAGAAAGAAAGAAAGAAAGAAAGAAAGAAAGAAAGAAAGAAGGAAGGAATGGGGGCACCTCGGTACCTGGGTGGCTCAGCTGGTAGAGCATCCAACTCTTATTTTCAGCTCAGGCTGTGGATCTCAGGATTGTCATATCAAGCCCCACCTCAGTTCCTCGCTCAGCATAGTCTGCTTGAAATTCTCCCCCCACCCACTGCTCTCACACACACTCTCTCTCTACAATAAATTTAAAAATTAAAAAAAAAAAAAGATTTTTAAAATTTATTTGAGACAGAAAATGAAAGAGAGCACTAGCATGAGCAGGGCGGTGGAGCTGGGAGTGGGGGGCAGGAGCTGAGGGAGAGGGAGAAGCAGGCTCCTGGCTGAGCAGGAAGCCTGTTGCTGGTCTTCATCCCAGGACCCTGAGATCATGACCTGAGCCAAAGGCAGATGCTTAACTGACTGAACCACCCAGGCAACCAAAGTCTTCATTAATAAATAAATAAATAAATAACAAGTAGGTATGTTTCTAGACTCAATCTAACTGGTCCATGTAGATGGCAGTTTATTCAATTTTTGACTTCCAATGAGTTATTTTTTTAAATTTTTTTATTATTATTTTTTAAAGATCTTATTTATTTGCCAGAGAGAGAGCACAAGCAGGGGGAATGGCAGGCAGAGCAAGAAGCAGGCTCCCCGCTGAGCAAGGAGCCCCATGTGGGACTCGATCCCAGGATCCACGGACCATGACCTGAGGCAGATGCTTAACCAACTGAGCCACCCAGGAGTCCCTCCAATGAGTTATTTTATGCTGTAATCAAATGACAGAACGACTGGCTTGAACTCATCTGTTATAAACATGGAAGGGGTTAGGGTCGCTGATTAAATCTTTATTATCAAATTCACTCAATCTTTTCATTTTATTTTCACTGGATTTTGTGTGTTTGTGCTGATTATATATATATATATATATATATATATATATAAAATACAATATATATATTGTATATCATATATGTATATATGATATACAAATTGAGAAGAAAAGTGTTTCAAAATGTTTTCCTATATATTTTCCTTTTCTATTTTATTATTCTACCTTCACCAACTTATTTATTTTTTATTATTTCTTTCCTTTTTTCTTATTTATTGCTTACCTTTTTTGGAAAGGAGAAATCTTGTTATAGATAGAAATTTATGAAGTTTACTGAAGTGTGACAAAGAAGCCAACAAGGTTTAGGTAATTACCTATCCTCTTCTCAGTTCTCTGTGAGAGTAGCTAAGTGAAAAACCACACGTTTCCTACAGTTCACTGCTCTTCAGAAGCACTGAGCCCAGGATCATATATTATTTGGTATTCAATAAATATGAGCTAATGTCAATAAAATATACTAATATTAGGCCATTATTATATCTAATATAAAAGACAAAACAGTTAAAAAAAAGTTACAAAATTGAAGTAAAATAAGACTAATAAATTGGAGTCTATAAAATGTGTTGCTTCTTGAAAACAAGTTTTATAATGAAAGATTAATAAATGAACTTATAATTCAATCAATATTTATTGAGTTTCTGAAAAAGACAAAATTATTCCTTTCTTTAATTTTCTTCAAAGTCTAGTATGGGTGATAATATATTTTCATAAATGGCTATAATAAGAAGTGGAGGATAGGCACAGGCAGAAAAATAATAATATTTATAAGAAACATTGCTTTAAGGCAGTGGCAGCAAAAAGGAAGGGATAACTTCTTGGAATGCATGGAATTTGAGCTTAGTTTTGAAAGTAACTAGGGTTTGGCCATAAAGTCGTTAGCAAAAACTAAGCCCAGAGAGGCAAAACAGTGTAGGTCAATGTGCAGAGTGAAGAAAGCTGTGGGAAGGGGCAGGAAAGGATGGGTTTTAGAGATATTATAAAATTAAAGTTGGCATCACGTGGCAAATGACTAGATCCGAGGAACAGGATGACTTTGAGGTTTTGTCTGGAAAGATAATGGTGCCATTAATAGAAAGAGGGAATAGAAGAAGGCTTGAGAGAAGGAATACTGAATTCCATTTTGTACACATGGATCTTGAACTATTAGCAGGGCATCTAGGTAGAGATATATTTGAAAATTGGAATGTTTAATTAAGCATTAGAGACATGAGTGTGTGGTTCTCCACACTGAGGAAGCTCTTAAAGTTCACTTCAATTCAAACTGTTTAATGTCAAGGGCTGCAAGTAGAGAGAGAAAACTGCCAAATTCATTATCCTGGGGGAATATTCATATTTAAGAGTTAGAGAAGAATTGTTATGACTAAGACTGAGAAGTAGCAATCAGAAAACTGTGATGAGAATGGAAACAGAAGAGGACACATGTCCAAAAAGAAGTGTTATTTTGCTAGTCTGAAGAGGGAAAGGGGGTCTATTAGCTCAGTCCAATATAACAAAATATCATAGACTGGGTGGCTTAAACAGGAAACATTCATTTTTCACAGTTCTGGAAGCTGAAAACTCAACATCAGATGCCAGCATGGTTGGGTTCTGTAAAAGCTCTCTTCTCGGCTTGTACATGGCTACTTTCTCACTGTAGCCTAACATGGTGCAAGAAGAGAGAGAAAGAGCAAGTTCTCTGCTCTCTCTTCTTCTAAGGTACTAATCCCATCCTGAGGGTCTCACCTTCAGGACCTCACCTTATACCCAATCATCTCCCAAAGGCCCCAGCCTCCAAATACATTGGGGATTTTTAGAGCTGCAACGTATGAATTTGGGTGAGGACACACTTTAGCCCATAGCAAAAGAATTGAGAAAACGTCATTTGATTTTTAGATTAAAAAGACATTTATAGCTTTTATGAGACAAGTTTCCATAAAAATAGTAGAGTAAAGGTGAAAGGAACGAGGAGTTATGGTGAGGAGATACTACAGTGTGATCGATTACAGATGACATTGAGAAATACCAAGTTTGAAGGAAGGATTTTGAGAATGGGAAATCTCTTGTTCTTTATTTATGTATACTGGTAGTCTTCTATAAATAGAAATACTTATCCACATCTGTATCAAGTTAGCTTAGTCAAAGTACAGAGTCTTCACTTCTGATTAGATTATAGAAAATCACAAGAGACTCTCCTACTCCAGCCCCAAGAATGAAAACTTGCTAGATAAATTACATAATTATAGTTTTAAAAACTCTATCAGAGGGGGTCTGCATAAACTACAGTAAAAGTCGTACCACAATTAAAGACTTAACACTTTTTACTTTGATCAGAAATAAGGCAAAGATGCCTCCTCTCACCACACCTAATCAATTGTATTGAAGTTAGATCCTAGTCATTGCAATAAGAGAGAAAAATAAAAGACAAAGATTAGAGAGAGGTAAAATTGTCCCTGTTTGTTGTCTGTATCTATAATAATTGTTCATGTGGGAATGCCCAAGGGATCTACCAAACATAAGCATATCTAGTGATATTGAAAGTTTAGGTTCAAATAATGGCAATAAAGCAAAATTGCAATAAAGTGAGTCAAGTGAATTTTCGGTTTACCAATGCAAATAAAAGTTATGTTTATACCATACTATAATCTATTAAGTAGACAAAAGCACTATGTCTAAAAAATGTACACATCTTAATTGAAAAGTACCTTGCTTTTTTAGAGTTAGATTTAGATTTATTTATTTTAGAGTGCAGATGAGCGAGAGGGCAGGGTTTGGTGGGGAGGGGTGGGAGGAGAGGGAGAGAGAGAATCCCAAGCAGACTCCCTGCTGAGCAAGAGCCACCCCCCCAACAATGGAGAGCCTAATCCTGCCACACCACAATCATGACCACAGCCAAAATCAACAGTTGGCAGCCTGACTGACTCAGCTAGCCAGACACCCCTGAAAAGTACTTCATTGCTGAAAAATGCTGTCATTTGAGCTTTCAGTGCGTTGCAGTCAATGATCACAGATCACCATAACAAATATTAATAATGAAAAATTCTGAAATACTATGATCATTCCAAAATGTGACACAGATACACAAAGTCAGCAAATGCTGTTGGAAAAATATCTCTAGAAGACTTTCTGGATTTGGGGTTGCCACAAACTTTCAGTTTGTAAAAACACAGTATCTGTGAAGCACAATGATGTGAAATGTGTCTTTAACAGGTAGAACTAAGATGTGAATTTAGCAAAGCTGCAAAAACAACTACGTATGGAAGTATGCTAATCTACAAAAGTCTGTTGTAATTTCTGTACTAATAGTGGACAACTGGGAACTAATATTTTTAAAAGTCCATATATAGGGGGAGCCTGGGTGGCTCAGTGGGTTAAGCCTCTGCCTTCAGCTCAGGTCATGATCCCAGGGTCCTGGGATCAAGCCCCACATCAGGCTCTCTGCTCCTTGGGGAGCCTGTTTCCTCCTCTCTCTCTGCCTGCCTCTCTGCCTACTTGTAATCTCTGTCAAATAAATAAATAAAATCTTTTAAAAAAATCCATATATAATAATATCAATTAATATGAAATACTTAGGAATAAATCTAACCGAAGGTTTGCAAGACCTCTATATTGAAAACTACAAACCATGTTCAGATAAAATAAGGAGAGCCAAAGAAATACAGAGGTATATTATGCTTAATATTGTTAATGTACCAATTTCCCTAAATAGTCTATAAATTTAAGGCAATCCCAATTAAAAGCCTAGCTATCGTTTTAGGAGATATGGAAAAAATGATACTAGGATTTAATGGAATACAGGGAATACAGAGAATAGCTAAATCAATACTAAAGAAGAAAAAAAAGCACTTAAAGATTTATATACCTTATTTAAAAATTATTATAAAGCTGAAGTAATTGAAAGAGTTTGGTCTTGGTTTGAAAGGAGTAACATAGAGATTAATGGACTAGCAAGCCCCCAAACAGATCCAGATTTATGTATTCAATTATACAACCAACATATCAAGGCAATTCAATGAGGAAGGGAAAAAAAGGCTTTTTCTATAAATGATGTTGGAACAACGATATGCATATGGAAAAAAAATGAACATGGATCCATATTTCATACCACATACAGAAATTAATTCTCTATGGATCACAGCCATAAATGTGGAGATTAAAATGATAATACTTGTAGAAGAAAACAGGAGAAAATATTTGTGACCGTGTATGAAGCAAAGATGTTTAAATTAAAAAAACGAATCATGAAACATCAAAGAAAATAATAAATTAGACTTCATCAAAATTTTAAATGTTTTACTCTTCAAAAGATGCCATTAAATAAACAGAAAGCTAAGTCACACACTGGTAGAAAACATTTGCCACACATATATCAGCAAAGAAATTAAATCCAGAATATATAAATTTTACCGCTAAGAAAGCAAACAATTCAATTAAAAACGGGCAAGAGATCTGAACAGATATTCCACCAAATATATCTATATATATATATATATATATATATATATATATCTCGAGATATATATATATATATATCTCGAGATATATATCGAA
The DNA here is from genome assembly GCF_030435805.1 of Mustela lutreola. Lineage (NCBI taxonomy): Eukaryota > Metazoa > Chordata > Mammalia > Carnivora > Mustelidae > Mustela > Mustela lutreola. Next base: position 126,283,918 of record NC_081290.1, on the reverse strand, counting down.
CTCAGGAAGAGATATTTATAGGCCATTCATATATATATATATATATATATATATATATCTCGAGATATATATATATATATATATATATGAATGGCCTATAAATATCTCTTCCTGAGTTCGATAATGTTAATTATAAAGCAAAAACCCATTGGAATGTCTAAATTTTAAAAGTCTGACAATGGCAAGACTTAGTGATGATGTGGGATAACTGGAATTTTTTAAATGCTGCTGGTGGGAATGTAAAAAGGAACAAGCACTTTGTAAAATAGTTTGGTGGTTTCTTAAAATGTTAAACATGCTTTCTCATACCACTCAGCTATCCCATTTCTAAGTATTCACCCAGAAAGAAAGGTAAACTTATTTTCAAACAATGACAGCAGTTTTGGGGGGGGGGGGTAATAGTCAACACCTGGAAACAATTTAAATGTCTCCGATCATGGCAACAGATAAAAAGAAGTGTTGTATAGCCATACATGTAAAAGACTATTACTCTGCTGATACACACAACAAGGAAGATAAATCTCAAACTGTGTGAATGAGACCACACATACAAGAATACATTACCTTTCCATAAAATCTAGATACTGCAAACAAACCTGCAGGAACACAATGCAGATCAATGATCGCCTGGGGGACAAAGGAGGAGTGGGGAATTGACCGGAAAAAGACACAAGAAAACTTTTAAGGGGTGATAGAGATTTTTTTTATATTGATGCTGGTGGTGGTTTCACATGTGTATACATCTGTCAAATCGTATCCAACTTTGTATTTTATATATTTGAGATTTATTTATGTAAGTTACACACTGGCTAAGTTGTTAAAAAAAAAAAACTCAGTGGAGAACTCAGAGAAATCTAAATAACATAAGTTCCAAAAAAATAAATAAATAAAATAACAGGCCTAGGAGAGATGAAACTCATAGCTATTTTCATCCCAGATGAAGTGGTGGAAGGTGACAGAATATCCCCACGGCAGAGGTCAAGAAAAGCTGATTAAATGTTTACCAACCTTTTAACTGTTGCAAGATAGATTAGAACTCAGTGACGCCCCACAATTTATACTGACTCAGCTCCATACTTGCAGTTTAATACACATGGGTGCATGTGTAAATAAAGCGTATCTATTGAGAAATGGCTAGCAAAGAATATGAAACAATCGGAAATACTAAAAATGAAAAATACAATAGCAGCAATAAAAAATTCCACTTAATTGACTTAACATCAGAGGAAAGAATCAGTGAACTTGAAGTCAGGCGAACAGAAACCACCACAAGAGAATCACAAAGAGAATAAACTGCAAATAAATAAAAATAGGAGAGCACCTGAAATCTATACAGAAGTATCACAAGGTCTTTAGAGTCCCGGGTGGGGGGGCAGGGTGGGGAGGTGAGGGGATGCAGGAAGAAGAAATATTTGAAATGGCTGGGAATAGTCCACATTTGATAACAGCATTAACTCACAGATCCAAGAAGTTCAGCAAATACCCATGCAAGATAAATACAAAGAAAATCACACCTAAGTATTTAGTTACCAAACTTCTGAAATTCAAACATAAAAAGAAAAAAAAGAAGAAAGAAAAAAAAAAAAGGCAGCCAGAGAATCATGGAAAGTAGCGAACAATGAAACAAAAATTTAAGAACCAAAGAAAGAAAACAAACAAGTTTGTTTCTCTTAAATTATACACCCAACCACAAAAAAATATTTTAAGAGTTAATACATATGAAAAAAAGAGTAGCCTAAACATTACAAGCATAGCAACTTTAGACTGGTGGGAAATTTAAAGATATATTATTTTAATTTCACTGAAATTCTTTTTGCCTTGTTTTGTTTTTAAAATTTATTTATTTATTTATTTTTAGAGAGAGAGAGTGGGGTTGGATGGGCAGAGGGGAAAGAGAGTCCTTTTTTTTTTTTTTTTTTTAAAGATTATTTATTTATTTATTTGTCAGAGAGCGGGAGAGAGAGTGGCAGACAGAGGGAGATGCAGGCTCCCCGCTGAGCAAGGAGCCCATCCAGGACTACATCCCAGGATCCCTGGGATCATGACCTGAGCCCAAGGCAAATGTTTAACCGACTGAGCCACGCAGGTATCCCTAATTTAACCTAATTTCTATCAAAATTCTTTCAGATGCCTTAATTATCTCTTGTTTCATGCATATTTTTGGAAGTTCACAAATCTTCGAAACCTAACTCTAGAGTCAAAGTAGACTACTGTATAAACGAATACGCTATTGATCATAGGCAAAAGTCATTTACAAACCACCAGAAAATCTTTTCTATAGCCAGGAAAGCTGGTAAAACATAGTATTTAAGAGCATGGACACTGCCTACAAACACTGGTTCCACCCACCCCTAACTGAAGGTATGACACTAAGGCAAATTACTTTTCCGCTTTTAACTCCATTTCCCCATCTGTACATTAAGTGATAACACAGAATATTTCTCAGGGGCTCAATAAAGCTTTCATTATAATTCAGTTTTAACAATATAATATGTATTTAATGAATGTTGGCTCCTAGTTTCTGAAATTAGGTATAAAACTATTCTAGCACCTGTATGTTACATTGTTACAGGCTTGGTTGGCCTAAAGCAGTAGTTCTCAGAGTATCATCTGCAAATTCTTGTGAATGCCCTGAGGCCCTTTAAAGGATATGCAACATCACAACTCTTTTCATAACAGTACTGAGGTACAGGTGCCCTTTTCATTCTCATTCTCTCAAAGGTAACGAGTGCATCTTTCTAGAAGCTATACAACATCTAACAATGTCCTCATTTTATCAGCTAACCAAATGTGTGCTTGTGTAGAATACTCTAAGGTAGTAGATTTAGTATAAAAATGTATGTATGTTCAGGGATTAACTCGGTTTGTTCTCAGAACTTCTGCTGTGTTCTTTCTGTGTTTCCCAGAAATCAATGGTTATACCTGCTATTATTTCCAGTAACTTCATCACTGTCCAACAAATCACTATTTTGAAATTTCTGAGTTTTTCTTGCACGTGCATGTAAACACAAAAAATAACTACATTTTTCTGTTTTGTTTTTCGGTAATATTAAATTATGTTGTTTTCTAACTTGTAAATTTTCACTTAACCTGCTATGTTAGAATTTAATAATATGTATTCCAATTAAAAGGAAAAATTATTGGTATTTTTCATATATTTATGGGTGGATTCTTGGCTTGAAGACCTTCTCACCCTCCACACCACACCATAGCTATATCTTCTACATCTGCCATGGTGAATTCGACAGCTTCCCAATACTTAAAAATTTTTCTGGATGAGATTCATGGTGATATTGATGAATTTGATTTTTGGTTACTATATGATAAAACATAAAGTGTGTCAACATGTTAGGCCTGGCAAAGCTCAGTGAACCAGTATTTTCCAATGACCATGTTTCAAAATCATGCATTAATAAAGATCCCTTCACAGAATATAGATTTTAATAGTTTCATGTCCCAAACTGCAAGCAACCTTTACGTTATGATCATTTTTCAAATTTTGAAATTTTTATACAAGAAAAATCTATAATTACCTGAAAATACTACTAAATGACTCCTCCCTTTTCAACTATGTATCAGAGGAAGGCTGGAATTTTTTCATATACTTCAACAAAAACAACCTGAATTTGTTAAATGTTAAAAAAATATATTACTTTTGGGGCACTTGGTTGCTCAGTTGGTTCAGTTCGACACTTGATTTCTGCTCTGATCAGGATCTGAGAGTCCTGGGATCAAGCCCTGCATCAGTCTCATGCTGAGGGAGGAAACTGCTTAAGATTCTCTCTTTCCCTCTCCCTCTACCCCTCCTCCCGCTCACATTCTTTCTCTCTCTAAATAAATAAATAAATAAAATCTTTAAAAAATATATTACTTTCTACGTCAAAGAAGTATATAATATTGTGGGTTCTTTTACCAAATACATAGTTAGTGCTTATAAATAATGTACTTTAGGTTTATATTTCACAAATCATTTGGGTAACACCACTTCTTTCTTCCACAGCATTTACCTTAAGGTCACACTAATCTTTATTCAGTATCCTTGTCTCTGATACTGGATAAGAAAGTGTATTTCCTCTTCAAAGTCTATGTACTGTTCTGGACTCCATCACAACATGCTTTCTCTAGGACCTTTCTTTATAATTACTCGACCTAAACTTCCCTTAAAATCTTCCTTTTTTCTTCTACCTGAATTCTTCAATTTATCCATCCATCCATCCATTTGTTCATATACCCTAGAAATATTTGTTCAGCATCTATGACTACTTTCTAAGAGATGAGATTTCAGAAACCCAGAACAAAAAGCAATAAAAATAAACCAGCTCTAGACCTTTAAGGAATGTTTCATGTAGGGAATCGGATGTGGATGGACTAAACACAAAAATTCAGTTAAAGTGTGATCTGTCATGACATGTAATAGGAAGACAGAAAATCTGCACCCATTTTTTTTTTTTAAAGATTTTATTGATGTATTTGACAGAGAGAGACATAGTGAGAGAGGAAACACAAGCAGGGGGAGTGGGAGAGGGAGAAACAGGCTTCCTGCCTAGCAAGGAGCCTGATGCGGGGCTGGATCCCAGGATTCTGGGATCATGACCTGAGCTGGAAAGCAGACGCTTCACGACGGAGTCACCCAGTGCCCCAGAAAATCTGCATCTAAATATGACACGGTACACTGGTAAAGGCTTCCTCAAAGAAAAAAAACTTAATCTGCATCTTCTAGAATAAGTATGAAACAACAAGGCATAGAAAACAAGAAAGGTATTCCAAGAAGAAGAAAAAGATGTGCAGAAGACAATGACAGAAACAAACAAAAAAAGCCTGGTGACCAATTCCATAAAACAGAATTCAAGTAAGAGAATAACCAAGATATTGACCAGCAAAGTTAGACAGTAAAGTAAGGCTGGCAGACTACTTGAAATTACGAACACTGCATGATCTCTACAGCACTTAACATGGTTTTTAATACATGTCATGCAGCAAATTCTTGATACTCAAACAATGATCAGTGATTATTTACCAAGGACAGTTAATGTAAAGAAACAGAGCTAAACACCATTTTACCGTGTGTAAAACAGACTGTGACAACCTATAGCTACCAATTTCCACTATGTACTGAAACAGATACAATATTAAGATAAATATAACTAAACTGATGTTAATCTGGTTTGATGTAGGTGAGGAAAACATCCTAAGCATCCCCAGTTAGGATAGGGAACAAAAGTGTAAAGAAACAACTCTTTTCAGGACCCTAAACTTTTTTTTAACCTCCAGCTTCCTGTCTGAACACCATATTGTCCCCAGTGTACCCTACTTGTATCTACCTTTCTCATTTAGGTGCTACATGCTAGGTCTTTGAGTTTTCTTTTTCTCTTGCATTTGAAGGTCTACGGTCCAAGAAACCATACTCTTGCTTGAAGGTAGAAGGCAACATGATAAATGTGACTTTTGCTATTGGGGAAACAAGGTAATGCTGTTCTTTCCTGTAAAAACAGTTATACCAGGACCTCCTAAAGATAAAATCCAAAGGACTACATTGATCCAAAGCAGTTATCCCTAGCAGACGACCAGTGGAAGAAAAACCTTATGATACCTCTCAAATGCAACTATCTTACCCTTGGCCAAGCTATCAAATGAGTTGCAGGTGGTAATCCAGTCTAAATCAGGATAAATTCTTACAGCTTCAAAGGGTGGCAGAGAAAGAGGAGATGAGGAAAGCTAACAAATTAGGTTGGGATAATTTGCTATCTATCCCAGGAACAGGCTGTCTGAAGAAAGATCGCAGCTCTCCTATATACGACAGCTGATTTTTCAAGAGCATAAGACGACACACACGACAAGAGCTTAAGAGTTACTCTAAGCCAGTCACTGGAGAAAAGAACCAGAAATAGATGTGCACGGCATGTTAAATTGTTATTTGGGAGTAGAGGTGGACAAAGAAGAATGTTGCTTACAATTAGTGACTGTGAATATTTTAAAACACTTAAAAAATGGAATTTTAGCCAAAGAGTCTTAACTGGGAAAAGTCTTTTGTTAATCACATTTACAGATTAATACTAATCTATTGTAAGAATATTTTGTTTTAAATTTTGACATATCAAGTACTGACAAGGTTAATGTGTTTATCCAAATCTCTTCCATGTTACAGTTCTAATCCCCTAAATACTCCACCCATTGTGCTATCTTGATTGAATTTTATGCTCACAAATATACAACTCAAAAGTTTATATTATACCAATGGAACACTAAAATTCCTCACCCTGTGTGTTACTAACTCAATAATATAAACCACGTAGCATTTCACAACTTTAATAATAGAGAGTATCTGAAGCTGTAAAATGATGGAAAATTGAGAACAATTAGCAGCTACAACATCCTTCAAATAAAATTAGACTAGTAAAAGAACAAAACTTCTCTAATAAAACCAATGGCATTAAAGTTACAGGATCTTCTCAACCTCACACATGGAAACACCAGATGCAAGGTAAGGAGCCAAATAATTTCCTCGTTAAATCTAGAAAAGCATATCAAATTTTGAATAGTTTGAATTGATTTATGAAGGTTTAATTAAAAGTCATGCATGTGCTGCATCCTGTCCTTAAACTCAAAAAAACAAGATAGTTCTACATTCCCTAATAAAGCCAAAACCCAGCCTGGCATCCTGGTCTTTTGTAATCTAACCTCTCTTTACCTTAAATCTTTTTATAAATATGCCCCAACATAGCCTCATCACTCCAAGCAGGCCTGTATCATATGACACATTTTTACTGAGTGCTGAGGATCCATGGGGCACTTCTATTAGGTGTCTGTGACTAGAATGAGCACTAGGCAGAAATGGTACCTCCTGCCACGAATAGGAGGGTACTGGTGAAAACAGGCAATTCAACAAGCAATTACAGGGCAGTATAATAATATGATGGGATAGCACAGGGCATTGAAGGAAAAACATAATAAAGCACTTAACTTAGGCTGGAAGGTCAAGAAAGTTTCTGAGAAGTAGAGCCTAGTTTGAGATTATGAGGTTGATTAGGAATGGGCTTCCCGAAAACCGAGCAAAGGAAAAAGAGATCTAGAAATGGAGGGAGAGGTGGTAATAGTATTTTCCACAAAGGAATACTTCAAAGCTGTGCTGGAGGAGACCTGCTGTTACCCCTTCTCCCTCCAGACCCCGGTTCCTCATGGACATGCACGCACGTGGACGCACACGCGCACACCCCACGCTCAGCCCACTCCCCGCTTGCGGCTCTGCGCCTTTCCTGTTCTCTGCCCAGAGCACCCTTCCCACTCTTCTCTATATTTAAATCCTACAGGTCCTGCAAAGTCCCACATCAGTCCTCTTTCAAAATCTCAACGAAGAGCCAGATCTTCTCTAGAGAGCCTTCAGTAATTCCATCCTGCCAAGTTCCCTCCTTTAAGTTCTTCAGACCTCCCTAAAAAGGCACCATGGATATTAAGCTCATTTGTAAATGTTGCTGTGTGAAATTTTGAGACTACTTCTGGGTTCTGTTATCTCTACATGCAGACTTCAAATTCCCTCAAGTCAGCGACTGTGTCATAAACTGTGCTGGTATGTGGCCCAGTGACAAACATAATCCATAATAAACCTTATTGTGAGAAATACCAAAAAGAGACTGAGACTCTGAGAAGACTGTCATAAAATATAAAATAACCTGAATCCTCCAAAAATCATAAATTAAAAAAAAAAGTTCTTCCAATTCTTTTAATTTATCTTTCAGCTAAAGTGGAGATAATGGCATTTATTTGGGTAAAGGAAGAGTTCAAGGACTCGCAGGGGAGGTGAGGAAATTCAAAAGATGGCGCAGAACTGGTCAAGCAGAATTACTCTACTTTTGTTTTGTTTCATCTCCGTTCCTCAAGAAAACAATATGCATACTGGCAAAAATAAGACCAAAATCAAAATAACAAATTTAAGGCCCAAGGGATAGAATGATATTAAATAATCTAAACGAGTTTAAATCTACTTATGTGAAGGAACCGCATTACAAAGTACTGAAAGCATGTGTGGATGAAATAAGGGACTAGTTAAAATCATCTTTAAAAATATTACAATGAAGAGAAGGGTTGGCAGAAAAGGAAGAATCCAGCCATTGTCTCAATTTTCAAAACAGAGAAGGTGATTCCATCAACTCTAGCCTAGAGAGCTTGACATTCCCTATAGGTATGATTTGCAAAAGATTTGTAAAACTATGGTATGTGAGTATTCAGAATGTGAGGTGTTGTTACCTACAAGCTAGTGAAGGGTCACAGGGAGCATATCATTACATAAAAATAATAATTTGGTATCTATTCCGCAAAAAGTGGAAATGCATTTTTCCAAGGAATTTGATTGCATCTGTCACAGTATACTACTGGGCTACACAAAGGAATGTAAATGCCAAAGATAGAGAATTAGTTGAGGATATAATTGGGGGGACATCCTCATAAAGAGGACTAATAATTCACAGACTAATGTAAAGCAAGAAGAAGGTGTCCAGGATCTAGGATCGTGCCAGATGTCCCTCCAGTGCAGCATTTTGCAGTTATTTGGATGAAGATCTTAAATGGATCCTAATCAAATCTATTAATGCCACCAAATTGGGAAGAATGGCTAAACTTTATCAAGGAATTAGAATCCAAAAATACCTTGACCTTTTGGAACAACAGACTAAAGGTAAAGATCAAATTTAATTGCAGTAAGTATTTTTAAAAATCCCAACTCAAATGGCCAAATGCACAATTGGGGAGAAGTATATCTGCATCAGAGTATGGGTAAAAGGATGCATAATTAAACAGTGTAGTGTGGATGCAAAAAAAAAAAAAAAAAAAGTGGGGGGAAAGACAGATTAGAGTTAGGATGAGTAGTATACAGTATCCAGAGGATGTAACCAGATATATTCAATGATATCAGTCCACTCATCTATATTCAGCTCTAGGGACCACACTTTAAGAAAAATAGGAGGGTATTCAAAAGAGAAATTCCCTGATGAGACTTTCAAGGCATGTCAAATACAGATGAGTTGAAGGAACTGGACGGGACCCATAGAGACCCAAGAGTTGTCATATATAAAAGCCTTTTGTATTAGTACTCTAAGAGGTAATAATCAGCACATAAATATGATAGAGATAAATAGTATTGTTCAATATAAGAAGAGAGTTCTTATGCTCAGGATGGGTCAAATAAAGAAATGCCTCCTAAATTCCAAATGAATCTTGATAAATGGTTTGCCTAAGTTGAACTTAATATTCTCTGTGAAGATGGAAATAAGGTCATCTGCTAAGAATGAAAAGAGTAAGGCTAAAGTGGGCAGATTGGAAAATCTGGAAAAATCTGGAACAAGTACTATGGAGAATTTGATATGGAATTATCCAAGAGAGAATAAAATAGCTTCCTAGCACTGTTAACCATCTCTTTTTATTTTTTTAAGATTTTATGTATTTATTATTTGAGAGAGAGAGAGATTGAGAGGGATGTGAGTGGGAGGAGAGGAAGAGGGAGAAGCAGACTCCCGTTAGGCAGGGAGTCCGAGGTGGGACTTGATCCCAGGGCACTTAGTTTATGACCTGAGTCATAAGCAGACACTTAACTTATAGAACCAACCAGGTGCCCTACTAACCAGCTCTTAAGCTGAAGTTAAGAGTAAATCAGATTCTGGTAGCTCTGGTGGCAAGAGATCTGAAGTCTGGAGCAGAGTTGACATTGCCATTCAAGATGAGTGTGGTAAGTAAAGAGGAAAACATGAGAAAATTGGGGGTGCCCAACTAACAGTGATGGGAGAGAAGGATGTTTTGTGGTAATGAGTGAGTGGAATTAGGGGAGGGGGAGGGATAAGATGTTGTTGGTAAGAAATGTGAAATGCTTGACTTTTGGTCCAGCTGGGGCAACCCTGAGGGATCAGAAGGCTTGAAGGGGTGAATACTAGTGGACCCCCACCGGGAGGTCAAGCAGGTTAGGGTCCTCTGAAAGCCAAATCATAGATGTTGAATGAAGCCCTGAACAACCTCCCTTTATTTTAAGATTCCCAAGGAAAGCAGAATGTTCAGGAGGTCAAAAAGCACTGGTAATGGGGTCAGGGTAACACAAGTTAAAGATGTAAATTAAAAAAACAAAGGGTAGGGGCACCTGGGTGGCTCAGTGGGTTAAAGCCTCTGCCTTAGGCTCAGGTCATGGTCCCAGGGTCCTGGGATCGAGCCCCCCCTTGGGCTCTCTGCTCGGAAGGGAGCCTGCTTTCCCCCTCTCTCTCTCTCTGCCCCTCTGCCTACTTGTGGTCTCTGTCTGTCAAATAAATAAATAAATAAAATCTTAAAAACAAACAAACAAACAAACAAAGGATAATTGGACAATGGTGAAAGAAACAGCAGTTTACAAGCAGTTCTGAACAGGCTGAAAGCTATATGAGAAAAGAGCACAGCAAAATCTCTCAATGGTCAAGACCAGAATATTCCACAGGGCGTCAGTGCAAGACAAGTATTTCTTTTAAAAAAATTGTATTCTTGAACAGAATTTAAAAACAAAAACAAAAACAAAAACACCTTAATGCAACAATTACAAAGACAACACAATTAAGCTTATTAGACACCTCCTGTGTGCCAGGCTATGGACCCAGTGATGAGTATCCTGAAAGAGATATGAGTCTGGTAGGCAATACAAGGCATATTTACAGGTATTTTTAATGTAATGCCCCATAGAAAAAGGAGACCTGTAGATAGGTCAGACCTGGAAGAAAATTCAGGATTAAGAAGTTTTTTTTTTTTTTTCTGGTTTGCTCAACTTCCTTTCCCCAGGGTGTTCATTCCCAAAGCCATTGTCTTCTGTTGGCTTCTTGCTAATTCCTACTGTGGTGAGTAGGAGGAGGTGGTATGTGAGTTAATTAAATTGAGTTGCCTTTGATTTTCTGAAAGGGAGGGTTCATTTTATAAAACTAGTATTAATTTCCAGAAAGCATTTTGGGTAAGTGATAGGAGTAACTACAAGTAACTAGAAGAAGTAGTTGTAGCAAGGGGTAACCATGCCCCAGAGACCCTCAAGTTTTATAAAGCATTCATTCTTTCCTACTGTAGGCTGAGGAGGGAGCTTACCTACAGCTCTACACTCCTTGCAAATAGTTCTATTCATACTGTATAACCCGCATGACTATAGGAAGATAAAATCTGTTGGCCTGAACCCAGGAGAGAGAAAATAATATGAAATAGGTCAGACACTTCCAAACTGAGAGATATAAAATAAGCAAATGTGATTCAGGATAGCCAAAAGAGTATTCTAACCCCAAATAAGTCAACGAATCTATGGACAACCAAATTTGTTCATATAAAGACCTAAAAATTATCAAAAATTCTTCTTGTATCAGGTCAAGGTAGAGATACTCAAAACTATTGCATAGGGCACCTAATAAATACTTATTGAATAAATCCAGGTGGCCTAGAGACTAAAACCTAAAATTATTGTTATTTTATGAAATAAAATATCTTTTTCTATAAATATGCAGAAAAGTAATTAGTAGTATTTAAGAAAAGTAGCTTGGGTGAATATCTATAATTAAATGGTATAAAAATCAGTGCCATAAAAGTTATGTATTTCAGCAAAAAAAAAGAAAAGCTAAGCAACTTGCTGGCAGATCTGACATATAGAAAATATTCTCAATATCTAATTTCCCCCCAAATTTTTTCCCAATAGTAAGATACTTTTTGGTTTATTCAAATACTGCTTTAGCTTTCTACTTCTCCTTCCTTGAAAAATTAATTCTTTTTTTTTTAAGATTTTATTTATTTATCTGACAGATAGAGCTCACATGTAGGCAGAGAGGCAGGCAGAGAGAGAGAGAGAGGAGGAAGCAGGTTCCCTGCTGAGCAGAGAGCCTGATTCGGGGCTTGATCCCAGGACCTGGGATCATGACCTGAGCCGAAGGCAGAGACTTTAATCCACTGAGCCACCCAGGTGCCCCGAAAAATTAATTCTTAAGGCAAATTTGATTTTAACTAGAGATTTTTTGGGTACTGATCTTATTTTTTTAAAAAATCAATATTCTCCTCCCTACAGTCATTATTAATTGTTAGCAAATGTAATCTACAAATGTAAATACAGGATTTAATCTCCCTGATATGGTTTCTGACAAAATTCAAGGTTATCCAATTTTAATTTATAATAAAACAAACAAACCTGCTATTAACTAAAGATTTAAGTCTTTTTGTTTCAAAAATATCTATGACACAACAGTTGACATTTAGGCACAATAATATTTTATTGATGTATTTATAACAGATGTAATTTAATTTTAGTTATTACTTCTTTAGTTTTTGGTGCAATATTAAAACAGTTTTTCACAATAATGCCTTAAAATAAGAGTGTTTCATAAACCATAGTTATAAGAACTATAAGGACTAAGGCTTATGAAGTTGCCCACATTGCTCTTTCCTTTGCTGTTGCCAGATGTAAGTCAAATACCTTTACATTTTCTTCCACATTCTCTAAATGACAGAAAACTACCTTAGATATGTTATACCATCGAAACAAGACATCTAAAACCAAGGTCTCTAAGGGATTACTTATATTCACACACTTTGAAACACCACACCAAGTATATTTCTGTTTGGTTTCAAATAGAGAAAAATAGAATTTTTTAAAAAAATTTTCTGTGTCATACTAGCAAGAGATCTTACAGTACAAGCAGAAACAGAATATACCAATGTATGCATCACAAATTTCTACTAAATAGAGTTCCTCTACCTAAGTTTCCTGATACATTTAAAAACACACAAGGGGGCCTATCTTACATTAAATGTTTAATTATTGTAACATGAGTTATTCAAGATTTGCTCCTACCATTTTATGTCTGCAGGCTTTATGTGGAAAGCCTATTGTTTTGACAAGAAAAAATAAAGCTTTTATATTTTAACTTTGTGGTTAGTTTCCTGCTGGGTCAAAAATCCCTATGGATATCTGAGGACTCTGGACTACCGCCCTAAAAATGCAGGGACTCAAATGTTTACATACAATGTCAAGAGCTTCGTGACTCCTACACAGAGATCTACAGACTCAGTTGCTTAACTCAACGAATACAGACTACACAGATAGTCTCACCTAAGGAGTAATGAAGCTTATAGGGCTTTTTGACAAATTAAAGTTTGCTTTGGAATTTCAGATTTTCAGAATGTTGTTATATTTTTACTGTTACTGATTTTTTACCACTCTTCATAGTAAAGCACTTGACAGGACCACTCCTGAAGAAAAATACAGCCATTTTAGGAAAAGCAACAGATTACTTCCACACTATGAACCAAGCTATAAAAACCTCTATCATTAAGTGCTTCAACGTTTATGTACATAACCAGAGGGTTAATGATGCTCCCACCAAGACTAGTTCAAGTATACTTACTTGGGAGACATTTAAAGATATCACCATCGGAAGACTGATCCTGGAAAATCACTACTGATACAGAATAAATGCGCTCGCGTGCGCGCGCGCGCGCACACACACACACACACACACACACACACAATATGGCCTGTTGTACTTAAAACTCAGGAGTTTTCAGATCCTTGGAAACCCGGTGCCTCTGACCGGTTACCATGAAGGCGTCCAACCTATATTACTTCGGAAGATGAAAACTGCTCATCGAGTGCAAAAGGGAGAACCACAGGAAATAAGTGAGCAAAAGAAAGACGCATGAAATCCATAGCCTGAAATCACATGACCACGAAGCACTGCAGCCCCTCACACAAATGCCACCGTGAGGCCGCTTAGCTCAGCAGGAACAGGCTGCATGCAGGCACAGCCTCGACGCGCAGAGACAGCCCTGATCCCCAGTTCACCATTTCCCCAAGTGCTGCGGTCTTAATGAGAACAGAAAATTGGTCTGCCAGATTAGACCGCGCCCGCGCGCGCGCGCACACACACACACACACACACACACACACACACTTACTCTTCGGTTCAGCCCCGAGCAGCCCCGCTGGAAGTTTGCTGGTTGCTTTCTCTAAGCAATTCTGCGATGGTAGCGGTTTGCTCCCTACAAGGGCGAATGGCTCGCCCACGCAGCAGCCGGCGGGGTGAAGTTGCGGTGAAGCCCCGGCGCGGCCTCGAGCCCCGGCCGGCTCTAAGGTCCCGGCCGCCCTTTGCTGCCGCAGCTGATCCTCGCGTGCGCCCAAGGCCCCGGCACCCCGGCAGTGGGAGAGCAGCTGCCCCAGCGCGCCCCGCGCGTTTTCTCACGCCCTGGCTTTCCTAGGGCCCGCGCTGGCGCTGCACGGCCCGGCGCCCACCCCCTTCAGTCCTCTTCCCTCCGGCCCCGCAAACCGCCCCCCCCCCCCTCCCGAGCCCTGAGCAGGGCCCCCCCGGGCGCCGTCTGCTTTGCTCCTTCGCTCCTCCCCAGCGTGGGAACCGGGCTCCGGCCCCCAGGGGCCGAGCAGCTGGGAGCGCACGGAAGTCTTCCCAGGGAGGGGTAAGGGGAAGAGCCCAGGCCACCGGCCGGGGGAGAAGGACTGCCTCTCTGGGGAACCCCGAGCCGCGTGGGCATGCAGAGATCACTTACTCGTTGGCTTCCCAGACCCGGCGGCTGCGTTTCCGGATCTCGGGCAGCTCCCGGGCGCGCCCGGCAAATCCCCACTGCGAACGCGGAAAGACAGTGGGCGTCAGGGACAGAAGAGGATGAGCGGAAGAAGGGACCCTGCAGCCGCACCTGTCAGTCCGGGCGCGAGTGCATCCACCAAACGCGCGACCGCGGTACTCACACTAGGGCTCACTCCTGTCTACCTGCTCAACAGGCTGGGCGGGACGCGACGTGCCTTGCAAACCGGATTCCCCGCTCTGCTCCCAAACACTCAATCAGCTCTGGCCGGGGTCCCTCCCTGTCTCTGTTATCTCTCTCCCTCTCCCTGACGACTCCAAAGGATCCCTTATAATCCCTTTCCCTACTGCATTCAATCAAGTTCTTGTCAGAATCCTTCCCCTTCCCTGCACCGAAAGACTGAAAAAGAAAGTAGCGACTAAAACCAACCATGGTGAGGTCACTGGGGTCTGGGTCCTGCTGATGATGTGCTCGCGACGCTCCCTGCCCCCTGTCCCCACCCTCCAATCCCCCAAACCCCGGGCAGGTGTCCGTCGCCTGGGGCGGCTCCAGGCTGCTCTTGGCCTTTTGGCCTCGCCTTTAGCGCTGCCAGAGTCAGTAAACTGCAAAGAAACCTGCTTTGGAAAATCTGCTCTGTGTTAGAGTCCCACCCACTACGCCCAGGCTAGGGCAGGGGAACTGAGTCCTGGCCTCTCTCGAGCCGCCGAATCGTCAGCCCGGCAGTTACAGTGCGGAGACAGAGAGAAGGGACAGGGACAAAGGAAAGGAAACAAAAAAGGGAGGAAACCCAAGGAAAATTTGGCTCACTTAGGAAAAAAAAAATCTGCACTATGCACTCGTCCAGAAAAACTGTCGTTTACAGTAGTTAAAACCTCCAACATTTCTACTGGGAAGTTAATACCAAATGGATGGTTTTCTTTTCCTGTTTTACAGGTTTTAAAGCCAATCTAAGGCTCTGCAAATGCGATTCTGCGGTTGCAAAGCTTATGCATCTTCCCAGTAAAGTCCTGATTATGCTTGGTTCAGTGCATTTAATTCTAGTGGTGGTGGTGGTGGTGGTGGTGGTGGTGGTGGTGGAGTGTGTGTGTGTGAGACAGAGAGAAAGGGAGAGAGAGAGAGAATTCCAGCACAGAAAAGTAAGTTCTGATATTCATTTTGGGTCGGTTTTCCGACTTAAAAAAAAATCTCATTATGCTGTTTCATTGTGAATCCATAATTAATGCTGATTATTATGTGTTCCTTCCTTAAACCCAGGACCACCACTGGGCACTAATTAAATCTGCAGTAGGTGACTATGTCAGCCTTGTGGGATTGTCTCAGGTTATCTCAGGGAGAAATCAAGAACAGGAAGAACTACAAAACCAGTTAAGTAGAGGCATGCAAACAATAGTTTTAAATAATCAACTATGATAGAAACATAACATATTAAGAGGACTAAGGGTCTTTTTTGGGTCTATTTAGAAAGCAGAAAAACTTAATTTTTACAACTGTATATATATTTTCACAACCGAATTATACCTCATAATGTGTAAGTATTTGGAGAACAACTACATATGCACCCTTCGCCTTTTGTATCTATAATCCCCTGTAGCTCACAAGCTTTGAAGAAGTTCTTCAGAGCAATCTGAAATACTACCCAGGCTATAGTCCTCAGGAAGACAATGAATAACGAACGCATTGACGAACCTACCTAATGAGCGTGGCTTTCTTTCAGTGGACAACACAATTGAGAGAGGATTTCTTACTATTTTTTAAAAAATAAATCCAGTGATATAAAAGCCCAGAGGAAGAAGAGATATATTCTGATAGGAGAAACACTTCATAATGGAGCAACATTAAAGTTAGTTCTTAAAAATTTGGTCATTATGAAAAGATGAAATAAAGGAGATTTTCCTTTTTTTTTTTTAAGATGTCTTTGAAATTTAGTTCCTGATTAAAATGCTTCAAAGTATAGGGATAGAGGGAACATTCCTCAACTTAATAAAATCTATCTATGAAAAACCCACAACAAATATCCTCAATGGGAAAAAGCTCACAGCCTTCCCATTGAGATCAGGAACACGACAAGGATACCCACTCTCACCACTCCTGTTCAGCATAGTATTAGAAGTGTTAGCAACAGCAATCAGACAACAAAAAGAAATAGAAGGTATTGAAATTGGCAGTGAAGAAGTCAAACTCTCTCTCTCTTCACAGATGACATGATACTTTATATGGAAAACCCAAAAGACTCCACCCTTAAACTGCTAGAACTCATACAGCAATTCTGTAATGTGGCAGGATACAGAATCACTGTACAGAAATCAGTTGCTTTCTTATACACTAACAATGAAAATACAGACAGGGAAATTAGAGAATCGATTCCATTTACTATAGCACCAAGAACCACAAGATGCCTGGGAATAAGCCTAACCAAAGAGGTTAAGGATTTATACTTGAGGAGCTTTGGAACACTCATGAAAGAAATTGAAGAAGACACAAAAAGATGGAAGACCTTTCCATGCTCATGGATTAGAAAAATAAACATTGTTAAAATGTCTATACTGCCTAGAGCAATCTATACTTTCA
Organism: Mustela lutreola; assembly: GCF_030435805.1. NCBI lineage: Eukaryota > Metazoa > Chordata > Mammalia > Carnivora > Mustelidae > Mustela > Mustela lutreola. The sequence continues at coordinate 126,266,794 of NC_081290.1, read as the reverse complement.
ATGTCATTCCAATCAAAATTCCACCAGCATTTTTCAAAGAGCTGGAGCAAACAATCCTAAAATTTGTACGGAACCAGAAGAGACTCTAAATTGCTAAGGAAATGTTGAAAAAGAAAAACAAAACTGAGGGCATCATGTTGCCTGATTTCAAGCTTTACTACAAGGCTGTGATCACCAGGACAGCATGGTACTGACATAAAAACAGACACATAGACCAGTGGAACAGAGTAGAGAGCCCAGATATGGACCCTCAGCTCTGGTAAAATAATCTTTGACAAAGCAGGAAAAAGTACACAGTGGAAAAAAGAGAGTCTTTTCAATAAGTGGTACTGGGAAAATTGGACAACTATATGAGGAAGAATAAAACTTGACCATTCTCTTTCACCATACACAAAGATAAACTCAAAATGGATAAAAGACCTCAATGTGAGGCAGGACTCCATCAGAATCATAGAGGAGAACATAGGCAGTAACCTCTTCGATATCAGCCACAGCAACTTCTTTCAAGCTATGTCTCTAAAGGCAAAGGAAACAAAAGCGAAAATGAATTTTTGGGGCTTCATCTAAATCAAAAGGTTCTGCACAGCAAAGCAAACCGTCAACAAAATAAAGAGGCAACCCACTGAATGGGAGAAGATATTCGCGAATAACAGTACAGAAAAATGGCTGATATCCAGGATCTATAAAGAACTCCTCAAACTCAACACACACAAAACAGATAATCATGTCAAAAATGGGCAGAAGATATGAACAGACACTTCTCCAATGAAGACATACAAATGGCTAACAGACACATGAAAAAATGTTCATCATCAGTAGCCATCAGGGAGATTCAAATCAAAACCACATTGAGATACCACCTTACACCAGTTAGAAAGGCCGAAATTAACAAGACAGTAAATAATGTGTGTTGGAGAGGCTGAAGGGAAAGGGGAACCCTTTGACACTCTTGGTGGGAAAGCAAATTGGTGCAGCCACTTTGGTAAACAGTGTGGAGATTCTTCAAGAAATTAAAAATAGAGCTTCCCCATGACCCTGCATTTGCACGACTGGGTATTTACCCCAAAGATACAGATGTAGTGAAAAGAAGGACCATCTGTATCCCAATGTTCATAGCAGCAATGGCCATGGTCACCAAACTGTGGAAAGAACCAAGATGCCCTCAGTGGATGAATGGGTAAGGAAGATGTGGTCCATATACACTATGGAGTATTATGGCTCCATCAGAAAGGATGAATACCCAACTTTTGTTTTTTGTTTTTTTTAAAGATTTTATTTATTTATTTGACAGAGAAAGAGAGGTCACAAGTAGGCAGAGAGGCAGGCAGAGAGAGAAAGGGGGAAGCAGGAACCCTACTGAGCAGAGAGCCTGATGCAGGCCTTGATACCAGGACTCTGAGATCATGACCTGAACCGGAGGCAGAGGCTTAACCCACTGAGCCACCCAGGCACCTGCCAACTTTTGTATCAACATAGACAGGACTGGAAGAGATTATGCTAAGTGAAATAAGTCAAGCAGAGAGAGTCAATTATCATATGGTTTCACTTATTTGTGGAGCATATAAGAAATAACACAAGGACATGGGGAGATGGAGAGGAGAAGGGAGTTGGGGGAGATGAACCATGAGAGACTGTGGACTCTGAAAAACAATCTGAAGATTTCGAAGGGGAGGGGGTGGAAGGTTGGGTGAGCCTGGTGACGGGTATTATGGAGGGCACGTATTTCATGGAACACAGGGTGTGGTACATAAACAATGAATTCTGGTACACTGAAAAGAAATTTAATTTTTTTTTTAAAAAGGAAAAAAAAGATGTCTTTGAAATTTAAATTCAATTAATTAACATATAATGTATTATTGGTTTCTCAAAGGTAGTGATCAATGATTCATCAGTCTCATACAATACTCAGTGCTCATCACATTGTATGTCCTCCTTATTGTCCATCATTCAGTTACCCATCCTCCCACCCCTCTCCACTACAACCCTCAGTTTGTCTCCTATAATTGAAAGTCTCGGGTGCCTGGGTGGCTCAGTGGATTAAGCCTCTGCCTTTTGCTCAGTTCATGATCCCAGTTGGGCTCTCTGCTCAGCAGGGAGCCTGTTTCCCCCTCTCTCTCTGCTTGCCTCTCTACCTACTTCTGATCTCTGTCTGTCAAATAAATAAATAAAATAAAATAAAAGTCTCTTATGATTTGTCTTACTCTCTGATTTCATCTTGTTTTATTTTTCCTGTCTCTGTTTTGTTTTTTAAATTCCACATATGAGTGAAATCATATGATAATTGTATTTCTCTAATTGGCTTATTTCACTAAGCATAATACCCTCTAGTTCCATCCCCATCTTTGGAAATGGTCAGATCTCTTTCCTTTTTTGATGGCTAAGTAGTGTGTGTATGTGTGTGTGTGTGTGTGTGTGTGTGTGTGTGTGTGTGTATATATATATATATATATATATATAATATTTATCTTTTTTATCTGTTCATCTGTTGATGGACATCTGGGCTTTTTCCATAGTTTGGCTATTACGAACATTGCTGCTATAATATAAACATTCGGGTGCACATGACCCTTCGGATCACTATATTTGTATTTTTAGGGTGAATACCTGGTAGTGCAATTACCGGGTCATAGGGTAGCTCTATTTTCAACTTTTTAAGAAACCCCCATATCGTTTTTCAGAGTGGCCACACCAGCTTGCATTCCCACCAACAGTGTAGGAGGGTTCCCCTTTCTCCACAACCTCACCAACATCTGTCATTTCTTGACTTATTGATTTTAGCCATTCTGACTGGTGTGAGGTGGAATCTCATTGTAGTTCTGATTTGTATTTCCCAGATGCCGAGTGATGTTGAGCATTTTTTAAGTGTCTGTTGACCATTTGGATGTCTTCTTTGTAGAAATGTCTGTTCATGTCCTTTGGCCATTTCTTGATTGGATTATTTGTTCTTTTGGTGTTGACTTTGATATGTTCTTCATAGGTTTTGGATACCAGTTTTTTATTTGATAAAACAGTTAGTTCTATCAGATATTATTAGTTTCTCTTTGTCTTCATTTCCCTTGTATTTGGAGATGTGTCTAGCAAGAAGTTGCTGCAGCTGAGATCAGAGAGGTTGCTGTCTGTGTTCTCTTCTAGGGTTTTGATGGATTCCTGTCTCACCCTAGAGTCTTTCATCCATTTTGAGTCTATTTTTGTGTGTGGTGTAAGGAAATGGTCCAGTTTTATTCTTCCGCATCTGGCTCTCCAATTTTCCCAACACCATTTGTTGAAGAGACTGTCTTTTTTCCGCTGGACATTCTTTCCTGGTTTGTTGAAGATTAGTTGACCATAGAGTTGAGGGTCCATTTCTGAGCTCTCTGTTCTGTTCTGTTTTTCTGTGTGTCTGTTTTTGTGTCAGTACCATGCTGTCTTAATGATGACAGCTTTGTGATAGAGCTTGAAATCTGTAATTGTGATGCCACCAGCTTTGGATTTCTTTTTCAACATTCCTTTGGTTGTTTAGTATGCTTTCTGGTCCCATACAAATTTTAGGATTATTTGTTCCAGTTCTGTGAAAAAACTTGATGGTATTTTGATAGGACTTTCATTGAATTAGATTACTTAGATTGTTCTAGGTGGCATAGACATTTTAACAATATTTGTTCTTCCAATCCATTGGCACAGAATGCTTTTCCATCTCTTTGTGTCTTCCTCAATTTCCTTCATGACTGTTCTATAGTCATATCCTTTGTCTCTTCAGTTGGGTTTATTCCGAGGTATCTTATGATTTTGGGTGCAAGTATAAATGGAATTGACTCCTTAATCAAAGGAGATTTTTCTTTGTTTTGTTTTGTTTTGTTTTCAGGCAGAGGGAAACTTGTGAACAAGGGCATGGAGGTGAGAAGGCATGAAGTAAAAAAACAGAGAGTGATGTCAATAGATAGAAATAGGAAGTAAATGAAAAACAAACAGAAGTCTAGGAAGATAAAGTGGAAAAATCAGTTGGGGCCAAATGGCCCCACTGGCCTGTCTTCCAGTTGCATGACTGTAAGCTTGTATAAAATCTGTGTTTTTGTGTTCCTTTACTCTTGTCAATACTCCTGTCATCCTGGCACATGACTTGCTTAACCCATGCATTTCTGCCTTCACCATTTTATATCCCAGTGCACACCAAAGTCCTTCCCAAGTACTGCACTTATCCTCAGTAATCTCTGTCCCCCAGGCTACTCAGTTTTACCAAGAATAGACTCTCAGCTAGAGACAGGGCTTGTATTCTCCTTCTCCCATCCTTTGTGACTGTCAGGCAATGCAGAATGTGGGAAAAATAACCAATCTAGGGTGCCAGGTGATCATGAAGCATATGCTCTACTCTGGATGTTTGATATGCCCTAAAAAATTGCTAAGAGTTCCTTATTGTTATGGAAGGAATCTTTGCAGCCTAAGTGCCTAGCAATGAACATGGTTCATAAGAGGAATAAAATAACTATAGAGTGGATGAATGAATATATGAATATTTCATCATCTTCCAGGTCCATTCTTCTGTCTTCTAGGTAATGTGTAGGTTAAAACCCACTGGCCTCCACTTTATTGAGAATAGGAAATTTGTCATGACAATTTAATAAACTGTTAACAAGGACAAGTGTTGGGTTGACAGTAATCCTTGGTAGCCCTGGCATCTTTGGCAGAAAAACAAGTTTTTCTTCTCAAAATGTTTTGGCTTAAAAAAAAAAAAATGCTTTGGTTTTTTTCCTGTGCCCATAACTGACAATGGCACAAAAGCATTCAAATGTGTATTCTTTTCACACTCCCAAAAGACAATGGCAACCAGAGATGTGATCTAATGTCTTGCTACTCAGAGTGTAGTCTGCATATCAGCAGAATCAGCGTGACTTGTCCTCCTCTCAGAAATAAAGTTATGAACCTCATTCCAAACCTACAGAATCAGAATATTCATTAACAAAGTCTTCAGTTGATTCCTATGCATATTACAGTTTCAGAAGCACTGATCTAATATCAACACATTAAGTATGCTAGATGTGGAAACAGATTCAATGAATCTGTTTAAACCCAGAGATTTTTAGGACTAGGATTTTCTCTTTTTTTTTTTTCTGTGAAATTATTACCAAATAAGTTTTAATAAAGTAATGGGACTAATTTATTCATCTCTAAGAGGTTCTTGGTCTAATTCATAAACCAAACACAAATTGATAAACCAAAGGGAATTGAGAGAGAAACAAGGATGGGAGCAATGTAGCAGGAGGGAAGATATGAAAAACATTGAACATTATTGTATACTTTTTTAATGTGTCAGGGGCAGAACTTCACTTTATTTTTTAGCAAACAGACAAACCACTTGACTGTATGTTTATCAAGTCAGGATAACTTGTCAAACATAAGAATGATAACTTCATTATCTGTTTCCTCTTTATGACTTCTTCCCCTCCTTTTCTTCTTAAGATGATTTATTTTCAATTTGTTTTAAATACAGCTAGTTAGATAAACTTCACATTGCTAACTTGTCATTACTGGGACTGTGTTAGTGCTCCAAAATGTCTGTTTTAGAATGTGAAGTTTCAGGACGCCTGGGTGGCTCAGTCAGTTAAGCATCTGCCTTTGTCTCAGGTAATGATCCCAGGATCCTGTGATAGAGCCCTGCATAGGGCTCCCTGCTCAGCAGGAAGCCTGCATGTGCTCTCCCACCCTCTCTCTCTCTCTCTGACAAATAAAGAGGTAAAACCTTAAGAGCACCTGGGTGGCTCAGTCATTGGGCATCTGCCTTCCGCGCGGATTGTGATTCTCAGATTGTGGTCAAACCCCATATTGGGCTCCCTGCTTGGCGGGAAGCCTACTTCTCCCTCTCCCACTCCCCCTGCTTGTGTTCCCTCTCTCATTGTGTCTCTGCCTGTCAAATAAATAAATAAAATCTTAAAAAAAAAAAAAGAATGTGAAGTTTCAATTAGGAAAAACAGGTCATGTAGGGTTGGAGGTCCCTAAATGTCTCGTCTTGGTATCGACATTCATGAAGCAGTTGCGACTCTAAGAGATTCTGATGATGACAGAAATGTTTATATTTTTTCTCAAACCGGTGGTGTTTGTTATCAGTGAATAGAGTGGTAGGCAAAATGATGTGCCCTCCCTGCCCCAAGGTTCCCATGCCACCCCAGAAAACTATGACTATGTTATGCCACAAGGCACAGGGGGAGGGAAAGTTAAGGTTGCACATAGAACTAGGATTGCTAGTCAACAGAACTTGAGATGTGGCAGGTTATCCCAGATTATCCATATGGGCATACTATAATCACAATGGTCCTTATAAATGAAAAATGGAGGCAAGAGAGTCAGGGTCAGAGTCAGAGTGATGCAACATGAGAAAGACTTGACCAGGAATTGCTGGCTTGGATGATGCAAAGGAATTATCACCAAGGCATGTGTGCAGCTTCTAGAAACTGGAAAAGGCTGGAAAACCTATTCTCCCTGAAAGCCTCCAGAAAAGAAGCAGCCATGCCAGCACTTTGATTTTAATCTGGTAAGATTCATCTCAGAGTCTTAATCTTTGTTACTTGAAGAAACTGAGTCCGCGTTTGTTTGTTACAGTGGCGATGGGAAATGAGTGCCAATTTTGGTACTGGAGTGTGAGGTGCTATTGTAACAAACACCTAGAAATGTGAAGGCAGCTTTGAAATGGGGCAGTGACAGAGGCTAGAAGAATGATAACTTCATTATCGTTTTCCTTAATTCCTAAATTTCCTTTCATTCCTTTAAAAAGCCTAGGTTGCTTGAATGTAGTGTTAGTGGACATATGTATGTTAACTCTGCTAGCAAGGACTCCAAAATGTGGTAGAGAAGTGGGCATGTGGTAGAGAGAGCCTGTATCATTCTGGGGAATACTTAATATGTCATGATCTGACTGCTGGTTTGAATTATGATGTTAAAAGTGATACCAGGGACAATAGCTGGAAATGAGGAATCTGTTACTGGAAGCTGGAGGAAAAGCTGTATGGCAGGAAATTTAGCTGAATTATGGTCTGCAAGTACCAGAAAGGCAGAACCTGGATATGTGGCAAGAGATTTATTTATTGATTTATTTATTGATTTATTTTTTGAAGATTTTATTTATTTATTTGACATAGAGAGATCACAAGTAGGCAGAGAGGCAGGCAGAGAGAGAGGAGGAAGCAGGCTCCCTGCTGAGCAGAGAAGCCCGATGCAGGACTCGATCCCAGGACCCTGAGATCATGACCTGAGCCGAAGGCAGCGGCTTAACCCACTGAGCCACCCAGGCGCCCCAAGAGATTTATTTTTTAAGATTATATTTATTTATTTGGGAGAGAGAACGAGAGCAGGAGCACAAGCAGGGAGGTGGGAGAGTGAGAAGCTGGCTTCCCACTGAGCTGTGATCCCAGTGTGGGGCTCAGTCCCAGGCCCCTAGAATCATGACCATGACCCGAGCCAAAGGCAGATACTTAATGACTTAGCCACCCAGGCACCTCTAGTGGAAGAGATTTCTAAGAAAAGTATTGGAAGGCATGACTTGGGTTTTTCTTGCCGCTTACTATAGAATGTGAAAGGAGAGAGAAATTGAAAGGAAGAATCACGAAACAAAATGGAACCAGGATTGGTGATTTAGGAAATCTTCAGTTTATCTAGACTGTGAAAGATGCCTTGCCATCATTTTCCAGATAAATGTAACATCCTTGTACTTGGGTGAAAACGGAGAGGACTTACCGATTCTTGTATTTGAAAAATTTGCTGAACATACTGATATGGGAGATCCCCATATCTTAATTTCATGTCTCAAAGTACTAATCATTTTGACACTTTTAGCCTGATATAATTAAACAGCATCGGTAGTATTCCAAGAAATGTGCTTCGAAAGGAGGCCAAAGTAGTAGCCTATAGACCTTCAGATATTTCCTGCTGTTGACTTTAGGAAATCGAAAAGAAAATGTAGAAAGGAGACATTGACATGGAAGTCCCTAAGATGAATGGGTTGATGGAGACTGCAAAAGAAAGACCTGAAAAACTTACTCAAAGGTATTTATGGAGTGTAACTCTACCCGGTAAAAAAATATTTCCCATGAGTAAAAATTGACACATTTAAAAGGAACAGTTCAGCCCTACAAAGACATTATGTTTATAAAAACAAAACAAAAAGTCCATAACTATGGCTAATCTCTCACTGTAACTTAGTTCAAAACACACTTAATTTTCAATATTGCAATTTCTACTCTAGCTTGGTATCCAGCCCTACCCTGTATTTACAAGATTTCTAGGCTTTTCAAAATAATTGACCATATACAGACAGATTCTGTTTTCTGAGTCTTACTTTTCTGTCTTTCGTATAGGAAAATTAATGCCAGCCAAATTAATGCCAAATTAATAGATTATTTGGACTATTTGTAATAGTCCCACACTGGAAACAACTCAAATATCCAGCAACAGATAAGTGGATGAACAAATTATGGTACATTCGTATAATGGAATACCACTCAACAGTAGAGAAGGAATCCCAAGGATGAATCTCAGAAACATTGTGCTGGGGGGCAAAAAAAAAAAAGACATAAAAGTATACATACTGCATGATTCCATTTGTATGCAATTCAAGAAAGGGCAAAGTTAATCTGTGATGACCGAGGAGCTGTTGGCAGCCAAGATAGGAAGATGCCAGAGGGGCACACATGACTGTTTGGGTGATAAAAATGTTTTCTATCATGATTGTGGTGGTGGTTATTGTGTGTGGTCATTAATACATGTATTAAAACTCATCCAACTACACACTTAAAATGAGTGTATTTTTTTTAAGATTTTATTTATTTATTTGATAGAGATCACAAGTAGGCAGAGAGGTAGGCAGAGAGAGAGGAGGAAGCAGGGTCCCCGCTGAGCAGAGAGCCCGATGTGGGGCTCGATCCCAGGACCCCCAGATCATGACTTGAGTTGAAGGCAGAGGCTTTAACCCACTGAGCCACCCAGGCGCCCCATGTGTATTTTCTTGTATATAAATTTATTTCAGTGAAGTTGATTTGAAAACAATGTCCACAATCAAAGTCATTAAAAGAAGGATGAATGACTTCTTTTCTGGGATTGTAACATTTTAATGGTCTCCAAGAATCATAAGAGTTGGCATAGTAGGACATTAAAGTTAAATATGAGCCAAGCAATTCTAAATACATTAGGTCAGTCATTTCTTCCAGTAATCCTTCGAGGTAAGCACTATTATTATATTTGCTTAACACATGAGAAAGTTGAAGAATAGGAAGATTAAGTAACTTTCCCAAAAGCACACAGCTAGGGAGTGGCTAAAGCAGGACTCAGTCTCAGGCCATCTGGCTCGTAATCCTGAGGTATGAATCATCCTGGTCATCTGCAAAGAGCTTCTTAATTATATGAAATAAAGAGTCCTAGTTCAAACAGATCAAATCAAACTCTTTGGGTATTGGTAGGTCCTAGGAATCTGCATTTTAACAAGCACCTATAGATCATTCTGATGGTTAAGTGTGAGAAACAGATATTTCAAGGTAGTAAAGTTGTCTTATTGAGAATTCCTTAGATGGGTGCCTCTTCCTGACACAATTATATAATAGGCTTCAAACTGTTGCACTTCAAACTGTTTATATATTCTCTTACATTCTTCGCTTGACATGAGTTTCAGCTGCCAAGTAAGGAGTGGAGAATATGTTTCAATAGTTTTAGCTTTTAATAGAATGGTTAACTAAATAGGGGTAGTATGTTTCCATTTAATTATGTATTTATAGAAAGGAAAAGAGAGACAGAGAGAGAAAGAAGGAAGGGAAGGACAGAGCGAGGCAGATTACTGAGGAGGTAGGCAAAGCCCTGGAAATCTACTCAGCAAAGCACCTGACAGAAGAAACGATTAAGGAAAACCACGCTCAGGTAATTTTCTACCAGTTCTTCAAATGTCATACAGGTTGAGTTGTTCCTACTTCCTTTCATGGCAGGGCATGTTAAAAAGTAATCACTGATTAAATGAATGCCTTATACAGAGAGTTGGAAATGCTTTAACACTTTTTATCTCTAAGCACCCAACATGGAAACAACCCCAGAGCTCCTGTGGTTGAAGTTCCCAAGAATCTTCCTTGACAAGGATGACAACACTATTTCAGAGGGTTCCTGTAGAGCAGAGTTAAAATAGAGTTTAAAAACATCACCGTCTTAATAGAATATTACTTGTAAATGAAAGCATTTCCTCAGGATGAGAATTTTTATATGCAAATATAAATATGTGAACATCTAGCAGCTTTAAATTTTAAGAGATATATTCCAAGGCAGCATGACCTACTGACCTATTGAAAAGCAAGCTCTCTGTGGGCAAAGCTGTGTTTGTAAATTTTTCAAATAATGGCCAATGAATGAAATGTATACTTCAGTCAGTAAAGCACCCTCTTGCCTTTCAAATATTGTAACACATAAAACCTTGTCTTGATTCCTCTGGTAGTTCTTCCTTTTTTATAACTTAAAGCTGCAAAATATGGTGTGAGGAAAAATAATATGCCTCTCGCGAAGGAGCCCAGTGGGGGCATGTCCTGGTAGTTTTCCTTAGTCTAACACAGGACACTCATCCCCTGGGGATGTGTCCTGCTAATGAGCTAGTGAGGTGTGTGTGTGTCAAAAACCTCCAATGAATGGGCATCAGTTTTGCTTTGGGTTTTCGACTTACTTCCCAAGCCAAGATGTTTTCTTAGAGCTTTGCTTATCATGTATTCTGCTCCTTCTGGGAAAAGTGAAGCACATAGATCTCAAAACTGGAAAAAGCAGCCAGAGAGCATGATGCTCTTAAATAATAGTCCTGCCAGTTGGGGCCTAAAGGCATGTCCTGAGCCAGGGATTAAAAAAGAAACTGCTTCCAGGGGCACCTGGGTGGGTTAGTTAAGCATCTGCCTTCAGCTTAGGTCATGATCCCAGGGGTCCAGATGGAGCCCCTACATTGAGCCCCCACATTTGGCTCCCTGCTCAGCAGGAAGCCTGCTTCTCCCTCTCCCACTCCCCCTGCATGTGTTCCCCCTTTTGCTCTCTCACTCTCTCTGTCAAATAAATAAGTTAATAAATAAATAAAATCTTAAAAAAGAAAAAGAAAAAGAAACTGATTCCAAACTCAAAGCAGAGAGAACTCTGTTTTGACCTTAAAAATAAAAATAGGATAATTATGCACAGGCAGAGTTGTTGAAATCTCATTTGATGAAAATGACAGTTACGGCTGCTGCTTTTATATTTATGAAATAATTTGTTTGAGCAGTTGGCAATATTACCTAAGGGAAATGGTGCCTTACCAAATCTCTTTCTTCTTACTTTTTAAAATATTCTATTTTGGTCGGATTATAAAAGTAATGCAAGTAATAAAAAGAGGCCTTCCCTTTCTAACACCATAGCAGATGTACATAGACACCCTTCCTGTGACAGAACACTGGATGATGCTGGAGAAAAAAATTAAACACAATTTTTGGGTTTAACCAGGCTGGAGGCCCAGAAAGAGCGACGGACTGAAACCAGACTCAGTGAGAAAGGAAGACTTCCTTGGTAGGGAAGCATGGTACTTGGCGTTTATTTTGAGGTCATGTGCCTTTTCACAGTAGGCCAGTACCTGGGTTATGGGGCAACATGGGGAGAGCACCTAAAAGCCAAAACCAAAGGCAAATAGGAAATGATAAGACACATAATAGAAATCTTGGAGGCAATGTTTTCACAAGGTACTTTTTCTCTCATTCGATACTGACTCAGAATGGAGGGGGGGGGGGTAAAAACAGGTCTTTCCTAAGGTTTCCTGATCCTCTGCTTGAACTTCTACAGTTTGGAATTGGAAGCAAAGACAGATTCGGTGGCTTGAAAATCTGCAGGCAGAACCTTGGGTTTAAAGTGATCGTACATTGGGAAGGCTGCAGGAACCTGGCAGAAGCAAGTGAAAAATCCTCACTGCGGGGAATTCACTTTAAAGAAAGTCTTCAAAGAACTTCTACAGATAAAGTCCCGGGAAAAATGAGCCGATAATAAGGGAGTCACCAAATACCTGAGGAAAGATGCAACCATAAATGATAGAGAGAACTCAATAAATTAGAAATCAGACCTATAACACTGTAAAAGTAGAAATTATTCAAAGAAGAATATAAAATTAGTATGTTTTATATATTTAGATTTTATTTATTTATTTCAGTGAGAGAGAGAGCACAAGGAGGTGGGACAGATGGAGAGAGAGGGAGAAGCAGACTCTCTGATGAACAGAAAGCTTGATGCAGGGCTTGATCCTAGGACCCTGAGATCAGCACCTGAGCTGAAGGCAGACACTTAATCGACTGAGCCCCTGTTGAATATATTTTATACATTAAAAACAGTCATTGTGTAAGAAAGGAACCAGAATATAGAATTTAACCAGTTTGAAACAAGAACCAAAAGGAACTTTCAGAAATACAAATACGAAGATTGAGAATAGCCCTTCTGGTGGAAGAGTTAAGTAGCAGATTAGATAAAAATGAAGATAATATTAATAAACTAAAAAATAGATCTAAAGAAATAACCATAATTTAGAAAACAAGTTGGATGAAAATATGAAAGTGAGTGAAGATTTACAAAGGATACTACCAAGAAGGAGTAGAGAGTTAGTAGGAAGGCGATATTAAAAAGGACAACAACTGCTAAGATTTTCCAGAATTTAATTCAATCACTTCTTCTTAGTCCAACAACTCAAAAAGAATAAATACAATTTAAAAAAATTCACTCATAAACATTTGATGAAATGACCAAGCCAAAGATAAAGAGATCTGCAAAGTGACCAGAAAAAATTCAAATCATCCACAATGGAATGACAATTAGGTTGACTGCCAATTTTGCTAGCTTCTTAACGGAAATAATTGAGAGCAGAAAAAAATAGGTTATTACCTCCAAGGTGCTAGAAAGTGCTTAGAGAAAGAGGGCTGTCGATTCAGAACTGTATATTGAACAAAATTGTCTTCTGAGAACTGGCGGTAGGGTGAGAAGTGGGTGATTTTACAAGCATAGTCTTATCAATAAAAGAATTTCTAAAGATGTACTCCAGTTTTAAAATTTATTTACTGATTTGTTTGTTTGTTTAGGTGTGGAGCCCAATAGGGTGCTTGATCTCGTGACCCTAACATCAAGACCTGAGATGAGCTCTAGAGTATAACCAACTGAATCACCTAGGCGCTCCAGGTTTACTCCATTTTTAATAGAAAACATTTTGGAAAAAACGGTATTTCCAGTCAGATGATCTGAAAGCAAGACAGAAGCAAAAGAAAAATAATAAACATGTCATATGTTTAAGGTAAATGTGAACAAAGTAATTGATTGCTAAACTCTATTTTTAATTTAAGAAATTCCTTTCATCAAAGACACTATAAAGAGAATAAAGAGACAAGACATAAACGAACTGAAGTTATTTGCAACATAATTAAAAATGGATGAACAACTTTGTAAGTAAAACTGGTTTGTTCACATGCCTTATATTTTTCTTTGAATAAAGAAAATTCCTAGGACCCAAATTCCCAGGAAATTGGGACCTAAAAAATGAGTTATTTTATGCTTGTTAATGTCAATTGCCAGATCATTTCATAAGTTTTAATCACCTTATAATATGAATTTTATATAAAGAATATTCCACCTGCTTGCTATTATTTTAATTAGAGATTTATTTTACATTAAACATTTTCATGGAAAGTGAATCTCAGATTACATTAGTTTCATAAATGATTCTGAATATCTTATGTACTCATTTAGTCATTATTACTACCACTATCCCTTATTTTTTGAAATGTCAGTTTATGCCCTTTGCCCTTGATTAAGGTATTAGTGCTCTATTCCTAATTCATTTGAAGGAAATGCTTAAATATTTAGAATATTCATCTGAAGTATCAAAATTATCAAACCCCAAATTAAATTCTTCTTGATTAAAATTACAAGCAGCCATAGATCACAATGGAATTTAATGATAAATCATGAGACAGAATGCTATTTAGTGCTGGGCTGATTTTTACCCTTTCCAAGGTAGTTAAAACTTACAGAGAAGGCAGTAGACAATGAAGGAAGAGCAAAGCTGGAGGACCAATCAAATAGGACAAGGACTTATTTAGAATTAAATATACATGCTCTGTTTGTTCTTACCGTAATTAGTGGCTGCCCCCCCCTTTTTTTTCTGATCCTGACATTTAGAAAAAAAGAAAAAACATTTTCTCAGATTCATTCATTAATTAAAATATTTTGATTGAATAACAATCATACAACAAGCACTGTTCTAGAAACTGGGGATTCTACAGTAGGATAAACAAGGATCCTTGTTGTCATGGCACTTTTACTATGATGGGCAATTAAAAAAGATGAACAAGGGTGCCTGGTTGGCTGTCGGTTAAGCATCCAGCTCTTGATTTCAGCTCAGGTCATGATTCGGGGTTGTGAGATGGAGTGGGGTCCAGGTTGGGTGTGGAGCCTGCCTAACATACTGTTTCTCTCCCTCTCCTTCTGTGCTTCCCCCCAACCCCGAAAGAGAGAGAAAAAGAAAAAGAAAATTAACAAATAAAATATATAGGGTGTCAGTGATTTCTTCTGTAGGGAAAAATGAAGTAGAGAAGGATGATGGAGGTAAGGTGAAAGGGTAAGGAGAAGTTTCAACTGTTCAAATTCAACCAATAAGATTCCCCCCCCCATATCTCAGCTATGGAGTATTTAACTTTTATTATGACCACTATATCAGAATATTTTTCTTCAGGAAAACAGACATCACTTCATGCATTTCAAACAGAAAGAGGTGCTAAGAGAAGTACTGGAAGGGCTTGAGGAGAAATGTACAGATCAGAGGAAGATACCACTGATGAGGTCAGCTACCTTCCATGAGCAGGTGGGATACAAATCTCTCCAGGCCCTTAATCAGTGAAGGCGCCTGTTGCTGCCAGAAGGAAATAGCACTTCTCTTTTTCTCAGCGTTTTGAAGCTCACACATTGGAACTAAAGCCTGTTGGTGAGGGATTCTGGGAATTATAGTTTCTACGCTCCTGCTTTCATTCCAAGAATATTCCGGAAGGGGCCTGCTGAGCCTCAATGGACAAGACTCTCTGATATAACAACAGAGTTTGAAATAAATTTTATTATTGTAAATACTGCGTAGGTGTGTTTTTGATCAATTAGCCCATGCAATATATTTGCTACAGGATATTGCATTTACTCATCTGAGGTGTAAATAAACCCACCAGTTTTGAGTTAATTAGCCAGAAGTTCAGAGCACAGAGATGGTAGTAGAAAAAGAGCACATCACTCATGTCACCGGTCATCGGAGGCATTGGAAGGGTCTCCTGGAGCAAAGAGGAGATACAAATCACGTGAGGATGGCTTTCAGAGGAGAGGGTCTTTGAAGCTTGTTCCTGAAATGACAGTTGAGAGAACATGGCAGCCCAGAAAACCAGCCATGGAGATTGATCCTGAGGGAGAAAGTGGTTCATCATGGCGGATGACCTAAATCGATTTTTTTTTTTTTAAAGATTTTATCTATTTATTTGACAGAGAGAGATCACAAGTAGGCAGAGAGGCAGGCAGAGAGAGAGGAGGAAGCAGGCTCCCTGCTGAGCAGCGAGCCCGATGTGGGACTCGATCCCAGGACCCTGAGATCATGACCAGAGCCGAAGGCAGCGGCCCAACCCACCGAGCCACCCAGGTGCCCCCCTAAATCGATTTTTGTATAAAGTATTACCACGTGTTGAAGGGCTCCATGCTATCTTTATGTCGGATAGAGATGGAGTGCCTATTATTTAAGTGGTCCATGGTAATGCTCCAGAGTACACCTTGGGACCGGATTTTTTATCCTTTGCCTTTGCAAACTAAGAGAGCAAACTTGGACTTAACGGGACTCATTGTCAGCCTAGAAAAGGAGCTTGTGGGCACCTGGGTGGCTCAGTCGTTAGGCATCAGCCTTTGGCTGGGGTCATGATCCCGGGGTCCTGGGATCAAATCCCCTGTGGGGCTCCCTACTCAGAGACGAGCTTGCTTCTCCCTCTTCTCCTCCCCCTGCTTGTGTTCCCTCTCTCATTGTCGCTGTCAAATAAATAAGTAAAATCTTAAAAAAAAAAAAAAAAAAAAAAGACCTTACTCCATTATTTGAAGAATCGACAAGTTGTGGAAGTTACTTAATCAGGCAGTGGTTTAGATACACACCCTATTTTCGTTATAACAGATACAATCAATCCAACAATCTTTAGACCACAATAATACTTGTATGCATGTATTCAAGAAAGGGCCCCTTTTTCCAACTTAAAGAAAGAAACTGCAGACAGAGTTTATGGACAGATTGATTGTTATCTTTTCTTGTGTAAGGTCTTTTCTTATGTAGGAAGATCTCAGGATATCACAGAAATGGTTCAGTACATCACAGCTCCCATGAAGTTAGCCCAGTCACCAAATATGCATGAGATTCTGTTTAGTGGGTCAGAATCAAAAGGGTGCTTTGATCTACTTGAGCCATTATGTTGTTCTTAATCTATAACATGCCCAAGATTGCAGAATGGAAGCGGATCCTTTTTATTGCAAATAATAACAAGGATATATTCTTCTTTATATTGTTTTACTTCCTTGCATTGAATGTGAGGAAGATGAAATGGCTTAGTAGAAGTAATAAAGTCAGTACAACCACAAAAGAAAAGAAAGAAGAAAGAAAGAAAGAAAGAAAGAAAGAAAGAAAGAAAGAAAGAAAGAAAGAAAAAGAAAGAAAGAAAGAGCAGGCGGGCAGGTCAGAGGAGAGCACTGAGGAGAGGTAGAGTTGAGGCTGAGAGAAAAGGCAGCTCTATAGGCATGCCTGAATGAGCTGGCTGGTATACCAAGAACTTTTAAAGCATCAAGAGCAATAGGAATGTTAATTTAATCCACTGTATTTCAGATTTTTTCATTAAGTTCATATATTGAAACATTCTACCATTTCAGGAGATAAACTAATGCCATTAATGATAATGTTTCAACTAATTGATTGATTCTTTCACCTGATTCAATAATATGTCTTTAGTTGCCTATTGACCTAACTGTTGGGAATTATCCCGCACCCCCAAAACCTGATCTAATTATGGCCCTCCAGGAGTTTATGGTTTAAAAATGGAAAGGAAAATCGAAAAATAGGTCATGATCCCTGGGTTCTAGGATTGAGCCCCACATCGGGCTCTTTGCTCAGCAAGCAGCCTGCTTTCCTTCCTCTCTCTCTGCCTGCCTCTCTGCCTACCTGTGATCTCTCTCTGTCGAAAAAATAAATAAAATCTTTAAAAGAAAAAAGAAAAATAATTGCAATACAGGAATACAAATGCTATAATAGAAATGTTCAGAGGGTGCTTTAATAACCAATGAAGGGTCATGAACAATTTCAAAGAGTTGATGATATTTGAATCTGAGAATTTGGGGCTATCTGATAATTTTCTAGGTGGAAGTGTAAATTTTTATTCCAATTTTATAGACTAGGAATTGAAGCTCAGAGAGGTTAAGTAACTTTATGAAGTCATACAGTATCCAGTATAGTGCCTGGAACAGAATAGGAACTCCTAAGTATCCTCATTTATTGAATGGATAGAAGGATGAAGGATGATTTAGATCACATTATTATTGTATTTACTGAAGTTTTCTAAGATCTGTATTTTCAAATTTCAGAAAATGCTTCACACTTGATTCAGATTCTTTTTTAAAGATTCATGATGTATTTTTTTTAAAAAAAAAGACAAAATTCTTAATGTGATGATAACCTACCAAACAATAACAATAATAATAGAAAGAACAAAGAAATTGGACCTGCTTCAAAGGCATGCATAATTATGTTGGATGATCATAACAAAGGGAACCAAGAAGGCAAGGCAAAACCTTTAAGAAAATTCACAAATACATTCACACATTTTAATTATGGTTTTATGTAATTAAACAAATTTTATTAAGAATTTCCAAATATTTTCTGTCTGCTTTCCCCATATATTTGTTATCTAAGATAGAGATCAAATATATAAGAACCGGGGATGCCTGGCTGACTCAGTCTGTTGAGTGCCTGCCTTCAGCTCAGGTCATGATCCTAGAGTTCTGGGGTCAAGTCCTGCATGGGCCCCTTGCTCAACAGGGAGCCTGCTTCTCCCTCTCCTTCTGCCTCCCCGCCTACCACCCCCCCACCCCCGCTTGTGCTTTCTTTCTTCTTGTTGAATAAATAAATAAAACTTTTTAAAAAGCAAAATAAATAAATAAATAAATAAAAGTAAACAAATACATAAGAACCAACTGAGACTGTTACTTTTACAGAATAGTTATTTTATCCTAGAGGCCATGGAAAGTAAATAGCCAATGTCCAGGAAGTTTTGATGAATTATCAAGTAAAATTAAGTATTTATTTTTTTATAAACATATATTTTTATCCCCAGGGGTACAGGTCTGTGAATCACCAGGTTTATACACTTCACAGCACCCCCCAAAGCACATACCCTCCCCAATGTCCATAACCCCACCCCCTTCTCCCAAACCCCCTCCCCCCAGCAAAGGATTTTATTTATTTATTTGACAGACAGAGATTACAAGGAGGCAGAGGGGTAGGCAGAGAGAGGAGGGAAAGCAGGCTCCCTCCTGAGAAGAGAGCCCGATGCGTCGCTCTATCCCAGGAACCTGGGATCAGGATGTGAGCTGAAGGCAGAGGCATTAACCCACTGAGCCACCCAGAAACTCAAAATTAATTATTTTAATCATAGTGGAGCAGCAAGAGCATCTTTATCTTATTATTTATATGTGTTTCTTCTACAAATAATGACTATTTTATTTTGGGTGTTAAAATCGGTAAATTAAAATAACTAGAAATTTGGTATGCTAAAGAACAACTGTTTGCTAGATAGAAAAACATAATAATAGTAGTAAAATTGCTGTCTTAATTTTTCCTTCTAGATTTAGAATGGTCTTTATTATTTTTTTTTAATATTTTATTTATTTATTTGACAGAGAGAGATCACAAGTAGGCAGAGAGGCAGGCAGAGAAAGAGAGGAGGAAGCAGGCTCTCTGCCAAGCAGAGAGCCCCATGCGGGACTCGATCCCAGGACCCTGAGATCATGACCTGAGCCGAAGGCAGCGGCTTAACCCACTGAACCACCCAGGCGCCCTAGAATGGTCTTTAAAACTATCAGCTGAAATATGGAAATAATTTTTTTTTAAGATTTTATTTTATTTATTTGGCAGACAGAGATCACAAGTAGGCAGAGAGGCAGGCAGAGAGAAAGAGAGGAAGAAGCAGGCTCTCCGCTGAGCAGAGAGTCCGACGCGGGGCTTGATCCCAGGACCCTGGGATCATGACCTGAGCTGAAGGCAGAGGCTTTAACCCACTGAGCCACCCAGGCGCCCCAGGAAATAATTTATAATGCAAAATAATTTAACATATTTGGTAATAAACTTGAACTGGCATTTCTGTATGGAAAATGAGTAAAAGAGGCAGTTATAATTAGTAAATAGAAATCTTGGCTATATTAATTATTTAAAAACAGAAGTGGTGATAGGTCCTAGGTTGGCAGGATTACTTGTCTAAACTGAGTCATTTATGAGAATGAAGAGGTTACTAACAATTATTATGTTGGGATGATAGACATAAAGCAAGAACTTATCTGGGCCAACTTTCTCTATCTCCTTCCCCCATTAGCACTCCTGTGCCCCCAACCTTCCACTCCCTACAGTGTGGTAGGATTGTCAGAGGATATACTTATTGAACACAACCCTCTGCTCACGTCACCCACGTGCTCTTCCAGACTGTCAGATGTTTCAAATTTGGAATCCTTCCTTAATTTGCCATCTCTCCAGTCTTATCATGGAGGGTTCTTTCATCTTCCATTCCACTCAGGACGTCTTCTTCCATCTCTACAATGTCAAAATCATCATGTACCAGTTAGCCATATTGTTCTTGTCTATGGTTTCAGCAGTTAAATGAAGTGAGATTAGCAGCAGCTCCAAACGCTACATAAATGTGGCTCATAGAGATTTGGGGCTTTGTGGTCAATGGATCTGAGGAAAGGGAGGATGGAGAAACAGGGAACAATGGTCTCTGGAGAATGGGATTTTCTGTGTTTGAAGTCCATGGTTCAAGAGGCCAAGAGTCCAAAGTCAAGGTGTTGGCGGGTAGGCTCTGAGGGAGAACTCCTTCCATGCCTCTCTCAGAGCTTCTTCTGGCTAGGAAGGAGCAATGCTTAGCCTTGCATGGCTTTTTTGCTGCCATCACTTCAATCACTGTCTCCATCTTACTGGCATCCCCCCTGTGTCACCATGTCATCAACTTTTCTGTTGCTGATAAAGGCACTTTTCACTGGATTTAGGGCCCATCCTATTCCGGGAAGTTCTCATTTTGAGATCCATATCTTTTTTTTTTTTTTTAAAGTTTTTATTTATTAATTTGACAGAGAGAAATCACAAGTAGATGGAGAGGCAGGCAGAGAGAGAGAGAGATAGGGAAGCAGGCTCCCTGCTGAGCAGAGAGCCCGACGTAGGACTCGATCCCAGGACCCTGAGATCATGACCTGAGCCAAAGGCAGCAGCACAATCCATATCTTAATTATATCTGCAAAGACCCTTGTTCCAAATAAGGTCACATTCTGAGGTTGCAGGTAGACCTATCTTTGGGGGGCTACAATTCAACCCCGTATGACAGAGTTAACAGTTGGAAAATTCTCATGTAAACTCTAATTTGCTTGAAGGTTTGGCAGAGGGTTCCAGAACGATTTTGTCATAAACACAAGAAACAAGGAATTTAGGAAAGATGACATCTAACTGTATCCTATTCATCTCTGTATCATGTTGTGATAATGTGATAATAGTTATTTTATGCATTTGTAGTATTGATAGTCTCATAAAATTATCACTGCATTTTGTGCTATATACAAACAATAGAAATAAAACATGTTCCTTATTTTTTTCCTTCTTAGTGGATTTAGTTTGTTATTTTATTGGAAAGATCAATGTCGTTCTAAGAGATACTCTCCCAGAGTATTATAATTCTAAAGAAATTAATCAGCTTCAAATAAACAAGTTACAAAATTTAAAAATGAGGAAAAGAGCAATTTTTACTTAATATGAACACATTAATTATTATAATATATTTCTTATTAAAAATATATATTCAAGGTGAAAAATGAATAATAACTTCAGTTTTACTAAAATGTAAAAAAAATTGCAACAGTGTCAAATCTTGGGCCTAAATTTTATTTTGTGGCATATGTTTTTTGTATTATTTAAAAACAAACAATTTTTTTATATATTTCCTTTAGGAATAAAGTTGCTTAAAAATTCCTAAAATTTTAATTAACCAGACTGAACCAGGGAAATCCTGGCAAAGGAATTTGTATGCAACAAAATTTGGTTTATTCTTAGGCATCCACTTATATTGATGTGTTTCTTTGTGCATCAGGATAGGACTGTTTCTATATATATCTATTTATAATATGTATATTTTACCACATCTGTTAATCTTTGAATATTGTAAACAAATCTTAGTGGTACTGTGCTTACCATATACTGATATTTCTTTTTCAAACTACTTGTTATAAATCTCCTTTTGGGCTCACAGCTCACTCTGTGTGTATGTCTGCCAGTTTGTCTCTCTTTCCCTTTCTACATCTATTTCTCTCTCTCATCCCACATACTATGTATAAAACATATTACATGTGATTATGTAATTCAATATATGCCTATATATGTAACTTTCTGTTAATGTTTATAACCCCATTGTCTATAACATATATGTATATATATACATACATCTATATATTTGTCTACTTAATTAACATTTTCACCAATAAAACATTAAACTTCATTAAAGCTTTTCCAGAATGCTCTTTAGCTACTAGTTTCTTTTTTTATTTTAAGATTTTATGTATTTATTTGAGAGAGAATGAGAGAGAGAGGAAGAGAGAGGAGAGGTCAGAGGGAGAAGCAGACTCCCTGCTAAGCAGAGAGCCCAACGTGGGACCTGATCCTGGGACTTTAGGATCATGACCTGAGCCAAAGACAGATACTTAACCAACTGAACCACCCAGGTGCCCCTAGCTACTTATTTCTTAAAACTATTTTTGCAATTATCTTCGAAGTAAGCTTTTAATTTTTTTCTCTGTTATAATAGTTTTCTTAATAGTTCTTACTTAAAAGCATATTCCTTTAATGTATTATCAGAAAGCCAGATTAATAACTCATCTCTTTCACATTTAAAAAAAATTTTAATTTTCTTCATTTATTTTAAAATTTTATTTATTTATTAGAGAGAGGGAGAGCGTGCGCACACAGAGCAGACTCCCCGTGGAGCAGGGGCCCAATGAGGGACTCGATCCAAGAATCTTGGGATTATAATCTAAGCAGAAGGCAGACGCTTAAGCGACTGAGCCACCCAGGTGCCCACATTGTTTTTTTGTTTTGTTTTGTTTTTGTTGTTTTTGTGTTTTTTGGCTGCTAGCATTTTTCTTTGCATTTTAAATAGGGGGCATGGTCAAACAGTTGATTTTATAATCTGAGTTGTGGTAAAATGGTCACTTCTGTTAAAGTAAAATTTTGAACTTTCTCTTGTTCAACTTTTAAGTACTTATATTAACCCTTTAAATATTGGGCAACTGTATATGCCAATGAAACATTAAGTTGGATGGAAAAGCCAAAACTGGTTACCTAAATTGCTTTTGATCATTTTAATATCTTTCGTTATATACAAAAGCATTCCAACTTAAATTCTGATTATTTTTATTGAGATGATTAGTTTTCAAGAGCCTCTCCAGACAAAGTGGTTCCCACCAAAGTGAAAAATCTCTCATACAGTAAATCATAATCCAAAATCATAATGGAAGAGCACAGAACCTATGAAGTTTTTCACTGGAAGTAATACCAACAGATGCTATCAGGACTGCTGGGTTGTACTGGGAAGGTACTTAGGAAAGGTGAGATCCAACTGTACCCCATCCATCTCTGAGATTCTGTAACTGTGATAATATATTTTGGCTATGCCAGCATTTCAGTAACACCTTGAATTTCAATGTAACACTCATTTATTATTTAATAATAATGCAACACAAAACTTTTGGAGGAAAAAAATGATCAATAGAGAGAAACTTAAAAATAAAAATTAAAATCTCATGGAACATTCACCATTCAGAACAAACCTGTATCATATTTTGGCATATATATCCTTACTATTTTATTCATTCACATGCCTACCATAAAACTTCAAATAATGCAGAAATAAAACCATATTTCCCTTCTTAAAATGAGATTACATTCTCCTTAGTATTAATTACTCCAAATATGTCTTTACTCATGAGTAATTAATGCAGATAAATTCCCAGGAATATAACTGTTGGGTCAAAGATTATTATTGTTTTTAAGCTACAGTTGTTTTTTAAACCACTTACAGATTTTGAAAGAACTATTTCCTCTAGTATTAGCAACAGTCCTCCTGTGGAAATGGGAGCACAATTATCAGGTATAATAATATTGCCATTATAAATATATAGTTAATTATTTAGATAATTTTTTGGAATAAAACCAAAGCAAGAAGTCTGTGGACAACAGTTGTTCAGAACCCATGCTGAGTAAAGTGTCACTAAATGTTTCTGCATATGCCATCAGAGGGCACAGAGAAAGGAACAAGTTCAAGGCTCATGGGATTCAATATTCTTAGAAAAAACCATAGTCTGTACAATGCTTTGGGGAAAGTTATAAAATAAGATGTATGACACATGAGAACTAAAAAGGAAATAAAACAGATTTGCAAAACTCTCTGGACATATTCATCTCCTTCACATGAACCTTGCCATTTCAAAATCATGTCTAGTTTTCTAAAAATTTGTAATCTTTTTTTTTCTACCTGTCCTGACATATACAAAACAAAACTAACAAACAAAAAGTTAAAGGTAAGCCCAGGTTTTTTGTTGTTGTTGTTTGTATTTTTGTTTTGGGATTTTATATGTTTGAGACAGAGTATGAGAAAGGGGAGGGTCAGAGGGAGAAGCAGACTCCCTTCTCAGCAGGGAGCCTGATGTGGCCTGGATTCCACAACCCCAGGATCATGATCCAAGGCAGATGCTTTTTTTTTTTTTTTAAGATTTTATTTATTTACTTGACAGACAGAGATCACAAGCAGGCAGAGAGGCAGGCAGAGCGAGAGGGGGAAGGAGGCTCCCCGCTGAGCAGAAAGCCCTATGTGCGGCTTGATCCCAGGACCCTGAGATCATGACCCGAAGGCAGAGGTTTAACCCACTGAGCCACCCAGGCGGCCCCCCAAGGCAGATGCTTAACCAATGGAGCCACTCAAGCACCCAAGCCCAGTGTTGTCTTGACACCAGTTTGACTAAAGAACAGAGAACCTACATCAGCTTTTCTCAATTGGAACTAGGACAAAATTAAATGGTGAGGCCTTGAATTATCCATGGTATGTAATGAATGATCTTTCCTAGGCATGGAGAATGATATTAGTTATAGAACATTCTTTGGAGACTAGGGCTTGCATGGAATACTAGTGGAGAAAGGCTAGCCTATGAGATTCATGTGCCTATGTGACCCAAGCACAGGACTAAGGCACGGGAATAGAATGGCCACATGGAAACATGAGGTCACCACATTAGCCCTGCAGATGCCTGCGCAGGGCGATAAGGGAAGGAGCAGGCATGTTCTGGCAGCCTGTCTGATTATCACCAAAGGAACTGGTATTAGCACGACTTGCACAATGGCCCACCCCTGTGCTTGTCCCCGTCCAGAATAAAGAATATCCTTAGTTGTGGGATAGAGAGACATAGATTGTGGAAAGGTCAAGTAGCATGTCTTGTTTGTCCCTAGAGCCGGGGCACAGCAAAGGTACACCACTGGAACTCAGGAAACATGGTGCGGAGGACAACAAACTATTAGACACCTTCATTCTTTAGTTTCCACGAACTGGTCACTATTTGAGCCTCTTTTTCTCCACATATAAAGTAGAGAACATGATAACATTTACTTCAAAAGATTGCCTCAAGGATAAAATCAAATTCTGTCAGTAAAGATATTTTTGTGAACTTTAGAATTCTAAATAAGGGATTAGAAAACAGCTTCCATGGGATCTACTTCTGAAAAAGAGAATAAGTTAATTCTTTGTTGTCTGGCTAAATTGCAGTACACGTTTCCTCACTGAAATGTTGTGTAATCAAGTACAAATAATCTGTACCATAAATAATCTGTACCATAAAATAATCTGTACATAATTTTCCCCATGAGATTCAAAAATGTTATTTTAATTTTAAATGAAAAAATGAATCCCACAAAAAACCTTATTTTTCCAAGAATAAACTTTGTTCTAAATAGGTTGTCTTCAGGGGCACCTGGGTGGCTCAGTTGATTAAGTGTGTACCTTCGGCTCAGGTCATGATCTCAGCAATCTGAGATCAAGCCTTGCATTGGGCTCCCTGCTCAGTGGGGAGTCTGCTTCTCCCTCTTCCTCTTCTTCTCTATTCTGCCCATGTTCTTGTTCCCTCTGCTCTTCCTCTCTCTCAAATAAATAATCTTTAAAAAAAAAAAAATAGAACCTTCAAATAGGTTGTCTTCAGTTGGCTTAAACAATTTTAAGTTGACTGGTTTTATACGATTGGAAGAATTTTAAATGGGTTTATGACAAATCCCTTAACTACTGGCAGTCATATTGTCAAATGCTGACATTTTGGGCGTAAAGGGAACATCACTATTGCAAAAGTATAGCCTCAGAGATTACATGTATCACTAGATCCAAAAAATGTCTTCCATAGATAGACCCTCTCAAATTCAGTCTTTAAAATGTAAACAATTTTGTTTCCAAGTAATAAATGCCTTTGTCTCATATGTTAATTTTGCATAAGATTTAAACAAAGAAGACGTTTATGTTTAGCAACATTATCTAACCTGCATTTGTTTAGCTAAGCATTGTGATCTTTTATGAAAATTTTAATATTTTAGAATTTAAGTGTGATAATTTTTAAAATTAATTGTTTTAAGATATTATTTATTTATTTGACAGACAGAAATCACAAGTAGATGGAGAGTCAGGCAGAGAGAGAGAGAGGGAAGCAGGCTCCCTGCTGAGCAGAGAGCCCGATGCGGGCCTCGATCCCAGGACCCTGAGATCATGACCTGAGCCGAAGGCAGCAGCTTAACCCACTGAGCCACCCAGATGCCCCTAAAATTAATTTCTTAAAGACTGTTTTTTTAGAATGGTTTCAGGCTCACAGCAGAGTGGAAATGAAGGTATGGAGATTTTTATTTTTAAAGATTTATTTATTTATTTGAGAGGGAGAGCAAACAGGGGAAGGGGCAGAGGAGAGGGAGAGACAGAATCTCAAGCAGACTCCCCACTGAGCACGAAACCGGACCTGGGGCTTGATCTCACAAACCCGAGATAATGATCTGAGTCAAAATCAAAAGACCAGTGCTTAACCAATTGAGCCACCCAGGAATCCCCAGAGATTTTCCATATGCCCTTTGCGCCTACGCATACATAGACTCCCCCGTGGGGTACATGCCCCTCCCCAGTGATACATTTCTTATAACTGATCAAGGAACATTGCCACTGCAAAGTGCATAGTTTCACTGGGATTCACTCTTGGTGTTACATGTTCCATGGGTTTGGACACATATCTAATGACATATATCTGTTATTATAGTATCACCCAGGGTATTTTCCCTGCCTTTGCTGTGCCTTGACAGACAATTTAAATCTTTAGACAGCGATTTTAAAGAGGTCCATCAGGGGCACCTAGGTGACTCAGCCAATTTTGTGTCAAAGTATTGATTTTGGCTCAGGTCATGATTTTGGGGTCCTGAGATTGAGTCTGCTGTTGGGCTGGGTGTGGAGCCTGCTTGAGATTCTCTCTCTCTCTCTCTGTCTCCTTCTGTGTCACTCTCCCTCTCCCTTTCTCTTTCTCTTAAAAAAAAAAAAAAAAAAAAAAGTTGTCCATCAGTACCATTCTTTTGTCTGCCATCTGAAAGTGCATCATGTCAGTTTCCAACAGCTATTGTTGAGAACGGAATAAGAGTTTTGAAGCAGGAATAAGTAAAATTTTAAGCACTTAAAAATTCTATACCCTTTTGCATTTGTCGTATATCTGTTCATACTTGGAAAGTGTAAAAATTGCTTCATAACAACTGTAGCTAAAAATTCAAGAATGTCCAAGTATATTCTACTGTAGTTAATGCAAAAAATAAGTTGTGCACATGTGTTGTAAATAGATCATAAGTGTTTTACTGAGCTTAATTATACACAAGATTTAAGACACTGCAATATGTGTAGGTGAGATTTTATTCCTGTGATATTTTTAATTCTATTCTTGAAACTTTATATGAGGCATTTTAACAGCACAATCTCTAAGCTTCAGCTGGATGAATAAATCCTATATTCAAATATATTGTTATGTTATTTATTCAGATAGGAAATGTTATTAAAAACTATTATAGTGTGGAGGACCACAGGGGAAGGGAAGAAATCAGAGAGGTAGCCAAACTATGAAAGATTCTGGACTCCAGGAAACACACTGAGGGTTACAGAAGGGAGGAGGGTGGGGGATCGGGTAACCTGGTGATGGGTAATAAGGGGGATATGTGTTGTGATGAGCACTGGGTGTTATATGCAACTAATGAGTCATTGAACACTACATCCAAAACTAATGATGTACTACATGCTGGTTAACTGACTGTAATAAAAAAATTAAAATTAAAAAAATTGTGGATTTAGCTTCATATGCTTAATATTTATAAGAAAGCTTACTTCTTTTAATAAAAAACCATTGTTGTAAACAACACAAAGCTTCTTGATCATGCACATCTCGTAGATTCTTTTTTTGAGATAGGTGGAGATTAGCCATTTTTCTACAACCTTACCACAGGTCATAATGTAATGCACTCTCATAAAACATATATTTATTTAAAAACATTTATTATGTAATGAGCACAAAAACAGTTATTATCATTTGGTATATAAATTTGATGAGTCCCAGTTTTCTTTTGTCCTGGAAGATACTACTACCTTCACTAGTTTTACAAATGTTTCCTTAGAGGCATTTGTTAAAAATATTCTACAGGTAAAATTCTCTTACTCTCAGAGTTGGCATCAGACAACTAGAATATAACCCTGTGATAGACACAAAGTTATTTAGAGATTAAGCCTCAAGCCCCACCTTGGAGAATTAGGGTTTGCTCAGAGAAGAGTGGAAAATGTCTGTATGATATTAGGCAGTTCACTTAGCTTGTATATTATTGACTTTGCCAATGAGAGTCCATTTGTAGCATTAATTAGAAAGTAGTACATAGGAAAACCACAAGTACAGGTTTACGCAGGAGTGTCCCACATGACCTATGACTGTTCCTGTTTATTCTTATAATCCCTTTGTCGCAACTGGATTCATGTCAATATAGGGTTCTCATTTTTTAAAAGTGCAGTGTTATTATTAATAGTTGCATTGCACTAATCTGGAACTGATTTGACAGACTTTCCTTTGTGCTTACAGCTCCCGCTATGCTGCCCTGTAGTATTGGATATTCTACAGCAAAAGAAAGACTTTTCATTTTAACATGTCAAAAAGACAATCAGTGATAATTCATTTCCCTTTTCAAATGCAGTATAACTGGCATCTTCCTATTAAAGAGCACATAAAAGGCACTTGCTGTTAAAGACATATGCTCAGCCTAGAAATTGCTACTTTGAAAAGGATTATATGCAATTTTGTAAGGAATTAAATATAGAAATAACATACTAAATAGGTAAATTGTTTAAAAAAATTACCTGGGAACATAATAATAGAAACAAAGTTACACAAAATTGACTTAAATGG
This sequence comes from Mustela lutreola, assembly GCF_030435805.1. Classification (NCBI taxonomy): domain Eukaryota; kingdom Metazoa; phylum Chordata; class Mammalia; order Carnivora; family Mustelidae; genus Mustela; species Mustela lutreola. The sequence goes on along the minus strand of NC_081290.1, from coordinate 126,238,030 downwards.
GGAGCCTGGGTGGCTCACTCGGTTAAGTGTTGGACTCTTGATTTTGGCTCAGGTCGTGATCGCAGGGTTGTGAGCTTAAGCCCCACGTCAAACTTCACACTGGGTGTGGAGCCTGATTAATATTCCTTCTCTCCCTCTGACCCCACCCACCACCTAAAAAAAAAGTATATCTATACACTAGATATTAGATAGATAGATAAACAGATACTTTCTTGTTAACTAAAATTTGTAAATTATTAGGAGTTTCTTGTCTTTTAACTGCCTTTTTGTTTCTGTTCTAGGATATTACATTACATTTAGTAATGCCTCCTTAGGTTCCTCTTGGCTGTGACCACTTCTTACTTTCTTTCTTTTTTTTTTTTAATGACCTTGACAGTTTTGGCAAGTACTGGTTAGGTAATTTGTAGGATGTTTCTCCGTTGGAATTTGTCTGATGTGTTTCTCATGGTTAGACTGAGCTTACATGTTTTTGGAAAGACCACAGGCACAAAGTGCCATTGGCATCACATTATATCAAGGATGCACATTATCAACGTGACATTAGTGTTGATGATAATCTTGACTGAGGTTGAGGTAGTGTTTGTCCGTTTCTGTGCTTAATAGTTATTCCTTTTATACCCTCTCCTTGCCATACAGTGTAGAAGGAAGGCTGCAGCTCATACTTATGTAGTGGGACATTAGGCTGCATTTCTTTGAGGCTGGAGTGTCCACATTGATTATTTGAAACTCATCTGCAGGAGAAATTTGTCTCTTCTCCATTTACCCATTTATTCAATCAATTGTGTATGTCAGTGTGGACTCAGATATCTCTTATATTTGGGATTGTAATCGAATACTACTTTTTTTAATTGTTCAAGTTTTTCCAGCTTTGGCCATTGAGAACTCTTCCAAATGACTCCTTTATCTTTTGACTTATATCTATTGTTTTGTTTTTGGAGCACCTTTTTATTTTCTAGCAGTGGAAGGTGATACAAGCTAGTGTTATAATGTTGTATATTTCCTGTCCCCATCCTGGAATCAGTAATCCCCTAGGAGGCTTGATTGCTTTTACTGAAGAAAGATATTAAGAACCAAGATCTGGTGTTGGGTCTGTTCATTAAAGGAGGGTGTTATTGTTTTTAGGTTCCTGAGCTGACATAGCATGGAAATATATGCATGTATCTTAACCACTGTCTGTACTTATATCTATTAATATTTCCCTATGTAACCACCTGTATCTACATTAAGCTAAACATGAGTTCACACTGATATCTCTGACTCTTAATCTGATCTGTGGATCATTCTAGTCTCTTTCTCTGGCTTAGCTGTAACTTCCCACTCCAACAGTGAGAAAGCTGGCTCCCTGTATTTGCTATCCACTCGCTTCATTGCTCAATTCCAGTGTACATGTATGGTAAAATCAGAATTATTAATTTTACCCCAATAGGAAACAACTTTATCAGCTAGAATATAATGTGCATAGTTTCTCCTGCCTCATCTTAGAGATTCTACTCATATCCAGATTTACTTAGGCCAGCAGCTATTTCCCTGATTTCATTCAGTGAGGTCTTTTCATATATCTATAATGCAGTTAGATAATTTCATCACTTTGTGCAGTCCATCCTGGGATTCCCCATCCTCCTAAACAAATTTGTTTTATCTTTCATGCATTAAGATTCACTTTTGCTGTGCATTTCTGAATACAGAGTGAAAACTGGAAATACAAATTTGCAGATGCATAGTGTCGTGTATTTACCATTACAATATCATACAGAGTAACTCTAAAAAAATCCCCCTGTGCTTTACCTATTCAACTCTTCCCCTGGAAAGTACTATCGTTTCTCTTGTTTCTAGAGTTTTCCCTTGTGTAGAATGTCATGTGATTGGAATCATACAATATCTAACCTTTTCAGACTGACTTGTTTCATTTCACTTAAGATTCATCCATTCCTTTTTTGCTTGCTTGATAGTTCATTAGTTTTATTTCTGAATAAGGTCCCATTATATAAATGCACTGCAGTCTGTCCATTTTGGTTGTTTCTAGTTTTTAGTGATTATGAATAAAGTAGCTATAAGCATTCATATGAAGTTCTTTGGATATGCCTAAGTTTTCATTTCAGTTGAGTAAATATCTAGGAAAACAATACTAGAGTCCATGGTTAGATCGCTTAACTTTGTAATTGCCCAACTGCCTTCTAAAGTGGCTGTACCGTTATGAATTCCAACCAGCAGTAAATAAAAGTTCATGTTGTTCTTCACTCTCGCCAGCAACTGGTATTGTCAGATTTTGGATTTTAGCCACTATAATGTGTGTCTTAGTATCCTTATGTTTTAACTTGTAATTCCTTCATAACAAATAATGCTTAGCACTTTTTGCATGTGGTTATTTGCCATCTGCATACCTTCTTTGGTAAGGTGTCTATTCAGATATTTTATCCATTAAAAAATTTTTTTTCTGTACTCTTGAGATTTAAGTTCTTGTATTCTTGAGCATAATCCTTTATCAGATATATGATTCACAAAAACTTTCTTCCAGTTTAAGACTCATCTTTTCATTCTTTTTGTGGTGTTTTTCATAGAGCAAAACATTTTCTTAAATGAAGCTTATTTTAAAAACTAGTTTTATATGTCTAGAAAACTACAGAAGTTATTACAGAGTTCCTATATACCTTACATTTAGTGTCCCTTATTAATAACATCTTGCATTAGTAGGGTACATTTGGTAAAATTAATAAACCAATAATGACAAATTATTATTAACTAAATTCCATAGTGTATTAATATTTATGTGATAGCCTGCTTTTTTCCCAGAATCCCTTCAGCATGCTCAATTTGCATACTCACTCACTCACTCACTCACTCGCTTTGCACTCATTCATCATTTTCTTTCTTGTAATGTTTGTCTGGCTTTCATATTAGGGTAATACTGGCTTCAAAAGGGTTAGGAGATATTTCCTCTGCTTCTATTTTCCAAAAGAGAATTGTTGAAAATTATGATCATTTATTTCTTTAATGTTTTTTCAGATTCGTATGTGAAACCATTTGGGCCTGGTGATTTGTTTCCTGAAAAGTTATTACATTTTTTATGCAATTTCCTTAGTAGAGATAAGACTATTCATTTTTTCTTGTGTGAGTTTTGGTAATTTGTGTCTTTCAAGGAATGGATCCATTTCATTTATCAGTGGGCATGGGGTTGTTCATAATATTCCTTTTTCTTTTTTTTTTTTTTAATGTCCATGTGATCAGTAATGATAACCTTTCTCTCATTTCTGGTATTAGTCATTTGTATCTTCTCTATTTTTTTCTTCATTTGCCTGGATGAGAGATTTATCAATTTTGTTTATCTTTGCAAATGGTCAGCTTTTGAGTTGATTTTCTCGATTGTTTCCTGCTTTCAAATTCGTTGCTCTCTGCACTAATTTTTGATGTTTTTTCAACATGTTTTCACTGCTTCTACAAATTTTTTTTTAAAAAGATTTTATTTATTTATTTGACAGAGAGAAATCACAAGTAGATGGAGAGGCAGGCAGAGAGAGAGAGGGAAGCAGGCTCCCTGCCGAGCAGAGAGCCCGATGCGGGACTCTATCCCAGGACCCTGAGATCATGACCTGAGCTGAAGGCAGCAGCTTAACCCACTGAGCCACCCAGGCACCCCGCTTCTACAAATTTTGACAGCTGAATTTTCACTTTTACTTAACTCAAAATTTTTAAATTTCACTTGAGACTTCTTTGACCCATCATATTCGAAAATGTGTTGCTTAATTTCCAAATATTTGGGGAATTTCCCGCTATCTGTCTGTTAATGACTTCTAGTTTAATTTTTTTGTGATCAGAGAAAATATGTCCTATGATTTGTATTCTTTTAAATTTGTTAATGTGTGTTCTGTGGCCAAGAATGTGGTTTATCTTGGCAAATTGTCCACATGGGTATAAGAGGAATGTGTAATCTGTTATTGTTGGATAAATTATTCTACAAATGTCAATAAGATCAAATTAATTAGTGGTGCTATCCAGGTCAATTTTATTCCTATTGATTTTCTGCCTGATTAATCTATGGATTAATAAATGAGAGATGATAAAATCTTTAACAACAGTAGTGGATTTGTATATTTATGCTTTTGGTTCAATCAGTGTTGCCTATTTTGATGTTCTATTGTTTTGTACATTCACCTTTAGGATTGTCATGCTTCTTGGAGAATTGACCCTACTATTGTCAAAAACCTTTCTAGATCCCTGATAAAATCCCTTATGTTGAAGTCCACTTGGTGTGAGATTCACACAGCTACTATAATTTCCCTTTGATTACTGTTAGCATTGTCTATTTTTCTCCATTGTTTTACTTTAGCCTCTGTATTTGTATTATTGTATATAAAATACAACTGAGTTTTTTTAAAAAAATCCATTCATATAATTATTGTATTTTAATTAGTGTATTTATACAATTTAATATATTTATTGATACAGTTAACAGCCACCCTGTCTGCAACTGTTTTCTATTCATTACATTTGTCCATTATTTCTTTTCCTTTCCTGCTTTCTGCTTTCTCTGGGTTTAAAGAGCATTCTACATGATTCTATTTTATTTCCTATCCTAGCTTATCAGTTATACTTATGTTAAAAAAAAATTTAGGGTTGCCCTCAGCTTTCCAATATATATTTTTAACCATTTAAAGTTACCTTTCAACTAATACTAGACTGTTTCACATGTAGTATAGGTGACTTATAGCAGAATATTCCCAAAGCCTGCTCTTATCCCTATGACACTGGTATCATTCAGATTATTTATCAATAACTATACTCACTCAATATACTTTTAACATTGTTACTTTAAAGAAAAAAAAATCTTTTAGATAAATTACACTAAGAAAAATTTTAAAAAACCTTTATCCTTTTCCAACACTTTATTTATGTGGATCCAAGTTTCTGACCTATATTATTCTCTTTCTCTCTGAAGAATTTTATACATTTCTTATACAGGTCTGTTGACAATTAATCTCTTCAACTTTGCCTGTTTGAGAAAGTATTTCCATTTCACTTACAAAGATTAGTTTTGCTGGATATAATTCAAGGTGGGTGGATTTTTTTCACTTAATACAGTAAATATTTGACTCTACTCTCTTTTTGTGTGTTTCTGATAAGAAGCCCAGTATAATTCTTATTCTTATTCTTCTACAGTTTATATTCCCTCCCGCCCACCCTCTCTCCAGTTTCTTTAAGGATTTCCTCTTTGTTTTGTAGTTTTGCAGTTTGAATATTGTTATGCCCAGGTGTCTTTTTTTTTTTTGTATTTATCCTGATTGGTGTTCCCTATTTTTCCTTTATCTGCGGTTTGCTATCCTTAATTTTGAAAAGCTTTCAACCATTTTAATTTCAAATGTTTCTTCTGTTCTCTTTCTTCCCCTTCTAGTATTCCAAATATGTTATATCTTTTGAAGTTTTCCCATTGTTCTTGAATGGTCTATTCTATATTTTCATTCTTTTTTTGGTTTGTTTTTGCATTTCGGTTTATAAAGATTCCAATAACCTATCTTCAAGTTCCCTGATTCTTTCCTTGGATAGGTCCTGTTCTAATCAATCAGTCCAAGTCATTCTTCATTTCTGTTATCCTAATTTTTATTTCTACTCTTTTCTTTTAATTATTTCTTAAGAATTTCCATCTCTCTGTTTATATTACCTATTTGTTCTTGCTTGTTGTCTACTTTTTCCATTAGACCACTTAACATACTAATTTTGATTTTTTAAATATTTGCTCTAATAATTCCAACATTGGTGTCATATTTAAGTCTCCTTCTGGTGCTTGATTTTTTCCTTTAGACTGTGGAGTTTTCTGTTTATTTGCTTTTATTGTTGTTGTTTTCTTTTGCATTTTACCATGACTTGTAACTTTTGGAAATAGCTGCATGTCTTATACTGGGTAATAGAAATTGAAGAAAAATAGGCATTTAGTGTGAAAATTTATGTTATGATAAACATTGAACTGTGCTTGATGTTTGCTTTATCTCTGGGTTCCAGAGGCTTCAAATTCTTTTAGTTTCTTGTTTTTATCTTCCTTCTTGACTCTGGACTTCCCTAAGTATACCTCTTTCTGGAGAATTTGCATCTTGTGGCAATTTCAGCTGTGATGTACTATTGTTATACAAGGGTTCTGTTGATATGGTGGTGAGATGTGGAAGATAGAAAATGTCCTATAATCTTATCATTGAATCTCAATTTTGAGTATGTGACAGTCATAGTGTTTTTCCAGTGGTTGTATGTGTTCCTCCTTAGGTAATGCAGAAGGTTGGAGTCGGAGAAATACCCTTCCCTCAGATAAGATGGTTTTGGTAAAATCTTTTCCCTATATATTGGGTTTGTGCTATGGAAAATGTAGTGGGCATATTTCACAATGATTTCTGTCTTTCCCCCTACCGTTCTTCTTGGATCTCCACTATGAGAACCTAGAGAGATGCCTGGAAGTAAAATCCTCAAGTATGGAAACATTTCTAGACTGTGGCCTCCAGGACTTTCTCACTCTCATCCCAGACCTTTCTCAACATCCAGTTATTAATCAAAATAATTATTCAAATGTTTCTACCAGTTATGTATCTAGTGATTTCCACTGTTGGTAAGTAGATCCAAGCTGTGGTCTTCTTGATTCTCCTATCTCTTCAGATTTGGGGATTATGGTTTTCAATGCCACCTCAGTTCTCTGGTGGGTTTAAGAAAGTAGTTGATGTTCAGTTTATTCAACTTTTTTTTTTTTTTTTAAATAAGAGTGACAACTTCCTAGTTCTACATTTCAGAGCTGAAACTGACAGTTTGGCTTATATTATATTCAAAGTAGTCAAGATAAAAAAAGAATAAAATATCATTTTGATTTAATTTATATAAATATGTTACTTTTAAGAAGAAAACACTTTTGAAAATAGGCATAAAATTATATGTATATATACACGATATACTAAAACTCTCCTAAAATTAAAGAAAAAAATTAAATGTTTCAGAAGTTATATGATTTTAATTACTTTTAGTATTCTCTTACACTCTCAAAAGTGTTTGATTTGGAATATAAATTATGTGGAGAGACTCAAGCACCCACAGTTATAAAGTCTTATGCAAGTCTTCAACTATAATGCTTTTTGATTGGTGTAAGAAGACTCAATGTCTAGTTATCATTACCAATTCAAGTATTTGATAAACATAAAATCACCTGCCTTAGCAGGAAATAGTGTAGACTTGTCAATAACTAAAATGTACTTATCTATATTAGGTACAAACAGCAAATATTCCTGTCAAGTTAGTAAGAATGTTGTTTAACGTCTATTTCTCTAGATCAAGCAAGTAAATTTCTGTGATGAGATATTCTCTTGTATTTGTAATTAAATTTCTTTTATTCCTAGGTGGGAATATATATTAACTATAATAACTTTCTTAGAAGTTATGGAAGAGGAAACATCCGGTTTCCTCTGTTTATAACAGAAATTTCCTATGCCTCACATTAGAAGGGCCTGTGGCTCAGAGGTCTTTTCTTTCTCAGAGGAAAATTTTTATAACTGCCAAGTTAGAGGCATCAAAAGAAGAGCAGAAATGAAAAAGTGGACATTAAAGATTTTTCCCTTATGCCTTACTCTGAAATAAGTAAAGATATTTTTCCTTTGGGTTTTTGAGATTATACACTAGAAGGTGCAATAGAAAATAACTAAAACATTTTATTTGTGTAGTCTATGTTGAGGTTCAGAAATGAAGGATACCACTGAAGTAGCCACAACAATGGAGTGTATCAAAAGAACATTTTCAGATTGGTTTAAGCATATATTCTTATTTGTTAAATAAAATTGAGACTAAATACACATTAACAAAATACAGTGGCGAGCAAAACAGTTTAATATTTTACCCTCTGCTTCATAGTTAGTGAGATGGGAAACAATAGCCAAATATATCATTAAAAACAACCTAAGTGCTATGAATAAAAGAACAGGGAGGTCTGAGAACTTGTAAATGGGAAATCAGATGGGAAGTAGAGATATGGTCAGGGAACCTTCCAAGGGGAATGAAGTTGAAGCTGAGATACAAAGTGTGCTTGGCAATTTAGTAGAGTGTTGGGGAAGGAAGAGTGTTCCTGATGGAAGGAACAGGAAATGCAAGAACCCTGAGGATAAGAAACACAGCATGTTGGAAGAATGAAAGGGAGATGAGTGTAGCTGGTGTGGAAACAGCAGAAAGAAACACATGGCCTTGGCAATGTGTAAGAACAATTTCTGATTTTGATTTGTGTTTAAAATCAGTGGTTCATGGGCATGCCTGGGTGGCTCAGTTGGTTAAGTGTCTGACTCTTGGTTTTGGCTCAGGTCTTGATCTCAAGGTCCTGAGATGGAGCCCTATCTTAGACTCTGCACTCAGCAGGGAGTCTGCTGGAGATTCTTTCTCTCCCTGTCCCTTTGTCCATCTACTTCCCCCTCTCTCTTTCTCTCAAATAAATAAATAAATAAATATTGATGTTTGCTTTAGCTCAGGGTTCCAGAGGCTTCAAATTTTGTATCTATATGAGTGTATATATATATATGTATATATATACATATATATTTATAAATATTTGAATATTTATATTTATGTTTATAAATATTTATAGATATTTTTTAAAAATAAAGAAAACACAGTGGTCTGGGGAGGAGCCAGAAATCACATTCTCTCAATTCCATATCCACCTTGGACTCATGTTACTCTCTAGTCCCCTAGGAATTTGTATTTCTTCCCAGAAGGTAATCACCATCCACAAGACACAGGAAAACTTAGCTCTGTTGTGAGAAAGACCCAACTGCAGCCCCTTGTAGACCATTCCACGGAGATTTCTCCTTATTCCAGAGATTAGAGAAGCCAAGATTGGTCTTGACATTCATATGGGTCTTTACTCCTTCCCCTTGCTGCTCTTTCTCTCATCTGTGAAGTCTCTCTTTTCTATGCCCAAACTGTAAATAAAAGTTGAGCATGCTTCTTCTCTCTTTTGCTCATATTTAAGATTTAGGATACTATAGTGCAGTATTTTGTTTACATCTGTCTACATTACTTGACTATGAGCTGTTTGAGAAAGGACTATGTCATATTCATTAGAAATTAATATATAGGGGTGCCTGGGTGGCTCAGTGGGTTAAGCTACTGCCTTCGGCTCAGGTCATGATCTCAGGGTCCTGGGATAGAGTCCCACATCGGGCTCTCTGCTCAGCAGGGGGCCTGCTTCCCTTCCTCTCTCTCTGTGATCTCTTCCCTTCCTCTCTCCTACTGTGATCTCTCTCTGTCAAATAAATAAATAAAATCTTTAAAAAAAAGAAATTAATATATATTTATTGAACAGATGAGTAAAATAAAGCTAAAAAGTTGCTAAAGAATTAGAACTTTGACACTGAATTCATTCCCTTTGAGGCTTTACCTAAGATGAGTGGTCTAGTTAGCAGGGGGGGGGGTCTTCCCTTACAATAATCATGGAAAGGTGGCTAAAGGGGCATTGAGTTGGATCAGAAACAGCTGACAATACTGCCCTTGACTCTGGGACTCAAGGGGTGTTTTTATTTTTGTTTTCTTTTTCTTTCTTTCTTTTTTTTTAAGATTTTATTTATTTGACAGAGATTACAAGTAGGCAGAGAGGCAGGCAGAGAGAAAGGGAAAAGCAAGCTCCCCACCAAGCATGGAGCCTGATGCAGAGCATATAGCCTGATGCAGGGCTTGATCCCAGGATCCTGGGATCATGACCTGAGCTGAAGGCAGAGGCTTTAACCCACTGAGCCACCCAGGCGCCCCTGTTTTCTTTTTCTCATTCTCATTCTCAAATGTCTGAACTTCCCTTGACTAGTCTGTATTTGTGAGATTTATTTATTTATCAGAGCAATTTATTTTTCACAGCATATTTCCTCTTTTCTCATCTCCCCAACACAAAAAATGACTTGCATCATGCCCCCACATTCCTGGTCTACCTCTAAGAAGGACTGATACAGACAGGCAGGAGCTGGTTACATGGATCCAAGAGTGCTTACTATGATGTCATTCCTCACCTGCTACTCAAGAAAACACTTGGAGATGCAAATGACAGTGCCACTCTTGCAGTGATAACCTTGAATCTAATTTATTTTTCAATCAAATCTTGCACATACTTGAGGATTTTGTTAATATTTGTCAAATTTTGAATACACGACGAATCTTAACAAACCATAATTTAGAACTTCTAACTCATTTAATACAGTCTCCTTGAATGGAACAGAGTGAATTTTCTCTTAGCAAACTTAGGGCTAATCTTGACATAAAGGTAAGAAATATTAATCATCAAAACCATTAATAACATTAATATCAAGCCATTTTCACTTTGGAGGCAACTGAAGATAGTAGAAGTTGCAGACTGCCCAGCTCTGAGAATACCAGCCACATGCACTATTAAAATCTGCGGCTTAACCCAGAGCTATACAGAGTCTCTGTGGGCCTTCCCAGGGTATCACGTGATAGGTCATTCCCAAGTTACTGATCACTGAGTGGCCAATAATTAGATTTCAGACATTTCCGAGTCCATTCATTAGGTTAGTTTCCTATAATTTATTGATAAAAATATCATTTGAGAAGAATTCAAATTATTGACTATGGTCTACTCAAATATATCTGTGAACATATTAAACTCTACTTAAATTTCAAATAGTTCTTTGTTTAAATGATTCCCATACACCAACATTTCATTAGTTCTATTATTACCTAATAAAATTTTTGTAGTGTGTCACAGAGTTAATTGAAAATACCTCAAATTATTGATTTCTGGTTCTGAGAGAGGGAACATACATTTTCCCTGACCATATGTTTGAATCATGGAAATTGGACCTGTTAAGTGTTCTGGGGCTTATCAATGTCACACAAATTGTAGCATATGCCACTTTAATTCTCATTTGAGATTTATGGTTAGGTTATTTAAGAGAAATTGACGATGCTATGATCCTAATCATGAGTTGTGAGATTTTGGGGGTGGCAGGGTATTTTCTATAATAGGATCTATAAGGTACTTTCTACTCAATTGCTTTACACCTGCTGGTGGTTTGTTCAATTAATTTTTAAAATTTTTTTATTTCTTTTCAGCATAACAGTATTCACCGTTTTTGCACCACACCCAATGCTCCATGCAATCCATGCCCTCTCTAATACTCACCACCTGGTTCCCCCAACCTCCCACCCCCAGCCCCTTCAAAACCCTCAGATTGTTTTTCAGAGTCCATAGTCTCTTATGGTTCACCTCCCCTTCCAATTTCCCTCAACTCCCTTCTCCTCTCAATCTCCCCTTGTTCTCCATGCTATTTGTTATGCTCCACAAATAAGTGAGATCATATGATAAGTGACTCTCTCTGCTTGACTTATTTCACTCAGCATAATCTCTTCCAGTCACGTCCATGTTGCTACAAAAGTTGGGTATTCATCCTTTCTGATGGAGGCATAATACTCCATAGTGTATATGGACCATATCTTCCTTATCCAGTCGTCCATTGAAGAGCATCCTTGTTCTTTCCATAGTTTGGCGACCGTGACCATTTCTTCTATAAACATTGGGGTAGAGATGGCCCTTCTTTTCACTACATCTGTATCTTTGGGGTAAATACCCAGTCATGCAATTGCAGGGTCATAGGGAAGCTCTATTTTTAATTTCTTGAAGAATCTCCACACTGTTTACCAAAGTGGCTGCACCAACTTGCATTCCCACCAACAGCATAAGAGGGTTCCCCTTTCTCCACATCCTCTCCAACACATGTTGTCTTGCTAATTTTGGCCATTCTAACTGGTGTAAGGCCGTATCTCAAAGTGGTTTTAATTTGAATCTCCCTGATGGCTAGTGATGATGAACATTTTTTTCATGTATCTGATCGCCATTTGTATGTCTTCATTGGAGAAGTGTCTGTTCATATCTTCTGCCCATTTTTTTTTTATATGATTGTCTGTTTTGTGTGTGTTGAGTTTGAGGAGGTCTTTATAGATCCTGGATATCAACATTTTGTCCGTACTGTCATTTGTAAATGTCTTCTCCCATTCTGTGGATTGCCTCTTTGTTTTGTTGACTGTTTCCTTTGCTGTGCAGAAGCTTTTAATCTTGATGAAGTTCCAAAAGTTCATTTTTGCTTTTGTTTCCTTTGCCTTTGGAGACATACCTTGAAAGAAGTTGCTGTGGCTGATATCGAAGAGGTTATTGCCTATGTTCTCCTCTAGGATTCTGATGGATTCCTGCCTCACGTTGAGGTCTTCTATTCATTTTGAGTTTATCTTTGTGTACAGTGTAAGAGAATGGTTGAGTTTCATTCTTCTATATATAGCTGCCCAGTTTTCCCAGCACCATTTATTGAAGAGACTGTCTTTTTTCCACTGTATATTTTTTCCTGTTTTGTCGAAGATTATTTGCCCATAGAGTTGAGGGTCCATATCTGGGCTCTCTACTCTGATCCATTGGTCTATGTGACTGTTTTTTTTTTTTTTTTTTTTTTTTTTTTTTTTTTTTTTGGTTTAAAGATTTATTTATTTATTTGACAGACAGAGATCACAAGTAGGCAGAGAGGCAGACAGAGAGATAGGAAGAAGGCTTCCTGCTGAGCAGAGAGCCCAATGTGGGGCTCGATCCCAGGACCCTGGGATCACGACCTGAGCCGAAAGCAGAGGCTTTAACCCACTGAGCCACCCAGGCGCCCTATGTGACTGTTTTTATGCCAGTACCATGCTGTCTTGGTGATCTCAGCTTTGTAGTAAAGCTTGAAATCAGGTAACGTGATGCCCCAGTTTTATTTTTGTTTTTCAACATTTCCTTAGTGATTCGGGGTCTCTTCTGATTCCATACAAATTTTAGGATTATTTGCTCCAGCTCTTTGAAAAATACAGGTGGAATTTTGATTGGAATGGCATTAAAAGTATAGATTTCTCTAGGCAGTATAGACATTTTAACAATGTTTATTCTTCCAATCCAAGAGCATGGAATGGTATTCCATCTTTTTGTGTCTTCTTCATTTCTTTCATGAGTGTTCTGTAGTTCTTCGAGTATAGATCCTTTACCTCTTTGGTTAGGTTTATTTCCAGGTATCTTATGGTTCTTGGTGCTATAGTAAATGGAATCGATTCTCTAATTTCCCTGTCTGTATTTTCATTGTTAGTGTATAAGAAAGCCACTGATTTCTGTACATTGACTTTGTCTCCTGCCACGTTACTGAATTTCTGTATGAGTTCTAGTAATTTGGGGGTGGAGTCTTTTGGGTTTTCCATATAAAGAATCATGTCATCTGGGAAGAGAGAGAATTTGACTTCTTCATTTCCAATCTGGATACCTTTTATTTCTCTTTGTTTTCTGATTGCTGTTGATAGGACTTCTAATACTATGTTGAACAAGAGTGGTGAGAGTGGGCATCCTTGTCGTGTTCCTGATCTCAAGGGGAAGCTGCAAGCTTTTTCCCATTGAGGATGATATTTGCTGTGGGTCTTTCATAGATAGATTTTTATAAAGTTTAGGAATGTTCCCTCTATCCCTATACTTTGAAGAGATTTAATCAGGAACAGATGCTGTATCATGTCAAATGGTTTTTCTGCATCAATTGAGAAGACCATGTGGTTCTTCTCTCTTCTCTTATTAATTTGTTCTATCACATTGATTGATTTGCGAATGTCGAACCATCCTTGTAGCACAGGGATGAATCCCACCTGGTCATGGTGGATAATCTTTTTAATGTGCTGTTGGATCCTGTTTGCTAAGATCTTGTTAAGAATCTTAGCATCCATATTCATCAGGGATATTGGTCTGAAATTCTCCTTTTTGGTAGGGTCTTTGCCTGGTTTGGGGGTAAGGGTAATGCTGGCTTCATAGAAAGAGTCTGGAAGTTTTCATTCTGCTTCAATTTTTTGAAACAGCTTCAGGAGAATAGAAGTTATTTCTTCTTTGAAAGTTTGGCAGAATTCCCCAGGGAATACATCAGGTCCAGGGCTCTTGTTTTTTGGGAGGTTTTTGATCACTGTTTCAATCTCGTTACTAGATATCTGTCTATTCAGGTTGTAAATTTCTTCCTGGTTCAATTTGGGGAGTTTATAGTTTTCCAGGAATGCATCCATTTCATCTAGATTGCTTAGCTTATTGGCATATAACTGTTGATAATAACTTCTGATGATTGTTTCTACTTCCTTTGGTATTAGTTGTGATCTCTCCCTTTTCATTCATAATTTTATTTGGGCCTTCTCTCTTTCTCTCTTTTCTTTTGGATTACTGTGGCCAATGGTTTATCGATCTTATTGATTCTTCAAAAAAACTGGCTTCTACTGTATCTACTGTATCTGTGGTTTCTACCTCATTGATCTCTGCTCTAATCTTGATTACTTCTCTTATTATGTGTGGAGTTGGTTTGATTTGTTGTTGATTTTCCAGTTCTTTAAGGTGTAGAGACAGCTGGTGTATTCTGGATTTTTCAATTTTTCTGAGGGAGGCTTGGAAGGCTATGTATTTCCCCCTTAGGACCACCTTTGCTGTATCCCATAAGTTGTGGACGGAAGTGTCTTCATTCTCATTGGTTTCCATGAATTGTTTCAGTTCTTTGATCTCCTGGTTGATCCAAGCATTCTTAAGCAAGGTGGTCTTTAGCTTCCAGGTGTTTGAGTTCCTTTGGAACTTTTCCTTGTGATTGAGCTCCAGTTTCAAAGCATTGTGATCTGAGTATATGCAGGGAATAATCTCAGTCTTTTGGTGTCCATTGAGTCCTGATTTGTGACCCAGTATGTGGTCTACTCTTGAGAAGGTTCCATGTGCACTTGAGAAGAATGAGTATGCTGTTGTTTTAGGGTGGAATGTTCTGTATGCATCTATGAGGTCCATCTGGTTCAATGTGTCATTCAATGTTCTTGTTTCTTTATTGATTTTCTGCTTCGATGATCTGTCTATTTCTGAGAGAGGCATGTTAATATCTCCTACTACTAATGTATTCATATCAATATGATTCTTTATATTGATTAATAGTTTTCTTATGTAATTGGCTGCTCCTATATTGGGGCATAGATATTTACAATTGTTAGATCATCTTGATGAATAGTCCCTTTAAGAATTATATAGTTTCTTTCTGTATCTCTGACTACAGTCTTTAGTTTAAAGTCTAATTTATCTGATATGAGAATTTCTACCCCGGCCTTCTTTTGAGGCCCATTGGCATGAAAGATGCTTCTCCATCCCTTCACTTTCAGTTTGGGTGTTTTTTTAGGTTCAAAAATGGGTTTCTTGTAGACAACATATGGATGGGTCCTGTCATTTTATCCAATCTGCAACCCTGTGCCATTTTATGGGCGCATTCAGGCCATTCAGATTGAGAGTGATTATTGATAGATTCGTTTTTATTGACATCGAGTTACCTTTGAAGTCTTTCTTTCTGTAGACTGTGTCTATATTTCTGTTCAATGCTATTCTTAGGATTTTTCCTCTTTTATAGAACCCCCCTTAATATTTCCTGCAGTGTTGGCTTGGGTGGTTGCATAGTCTTTTAAGCCTTGCCGGTCTTGGAAACTCTTTCTCTCTCCATCCATTTTGGATGTCAGTCTTGCTGGATAAAGTATTCTTGGCTGCATGTTCTTCTCATTTAGTGTCCTGGATATATCTTGCCAGCCCTTTCTGGCTTGCCAGGTCTCTGTGGACAGGCCTGACATTATTCTGATGAGCTTTCCTTTGTAAGTAAGGAGCCTCTTTGTCCTAGTGGCTTTCAAGAGATTGTATCTACAATTAAGATTCCTCAATTTGACTATCAGGTGCCTTGATTTTTTTTTGGAATCTATAATCCTGGGGGGAGACTGTTCTGCCTCTAGTACATGAATGGTGGTTCCATTCATGAGATTGGGAAAATTTTCATGAAGAACTTGTTCCACTATGTCTTCTAGACTTCTTTCTTTCTCCTTTCCTTCAGGGATTCCAATAATTCTGATGTTGGAACATTTCATAGCATCATTTATTTCCCTGATTCTGTTTTCGTGGCTTCTACGCTGTTTGTTCCAGGCTTCCTCCTGATCCTTTCTCTCTATCTGTTTGTCCTCCAGATCACTAATTCTATCTTCTGTCTCAGTTACTAGAGAATTTATATTAGATTGGAACTCATTGAGAGCATTGTGAACCTCATCCCTGGTGGCTTTCAGTTCTGTCCTAATCAATTCCATTTGGTCATTTATGGTTTTCTCCAACCTAGCTATTGCCTGGATAATTGTTAGTCTGAATTCTCTTTCTGACATATTGTCTATGTTGATAGCTGTTAGCTCTGTTGCAGAAGGCCCATCCTCTGTATTTTTCTTCTGTTAGGCATTCCTCCTCCTAGTCATTTTGGTGAGAGATAACTGAACGGTTGTAGCTGGATGGATCGACTGTGGTGCAGGCAAGGTGCACCCTGGAACGCTTCTGAGCAATCAGGATTCCCCACCCAAATGAGAGAAAAAAGAAAAGAAAAAGAAAAAAAAGGAGAGAGAGAGAGAGACAGGGAAAAAAAGGAAGATAAAAGAGAAGGTTCAGCCCAAATGTGCCCCAAGGTAAGATTTATAAGTATACAAACAAAAACAGACAAACAAAAAGACTGATAAAAGTATATGACAAGAGAAAAAATACATATATAAGCAAATAAAGGAAGACCCTCATCAAAAAGAACCCCAAGTTTAAGATTTATATACTATCAGGACAAACACAAAAATACAGAAACACTGGCGGAAGAAAAAGATGGGAGAGTGTTTATAAATTCTCAGTGTGGGTGAGGAAGGTTACTTTGATTCTTCCTGGATGTATCTTAATATCTTTGTTAAAGGACTCAACTTTCCTAAGATAAACGGGGACTAAAAATTGGTTTACCTATAGGGGTAGCATTGATTGGGGAAAGAGGATTACCTTGAAGTTTAACTCTATATGAATATTAGAAAATAAAAATAAAAAAGGAATAAACTAGACTAAACTAAACTAGAATTAAAAAAAAATTTTTAAAAAGAAATGCAAAAGAAAAACACAGGTGTATGTATCAAAAAGTTCAGGTTAGAAGGTTATTATGGAATTTGATGTACTGGACATCTCACTGTGACAGTAAGTAGGTTAATAGTAGTTAATTAGTTAGTAGTAGTAAATTATCTATATTAAAAAAATGAACCAGAATAGTGGGAACAAGGTAAAAATAAAAGTTGTATCTATGAAGTAGTAGTGGTTGTTCTCTTGTAGTCTTTTTTTTTTTTTTTTTCTTTCCTGGTTGTTTTTCTGGGCAAGGGACCTGCCACGTGGGTTTTCAGTCAATGATGTTTCCTGAGTTAAGTCCTCCTGCCCCCCTCAAGAGGGTGGGCTCTGAGGAAACTGCTTTTTTCAGGCGTTTGTTCTCTGAAGGTTTTTATGTTTGTTCACTTTTTTTCTCTCACCTTGACTGCTTTTGATGGTTTTTGGAGGTTTAGAGGAAAGCAAACAGCACCCCAACCTCCCTCTCAGAGAGAAGCCTCAGTCTGCTCCCCTGTGGGTGCTGCAGAGCCCATGTAAATTCCCCCTTGGACGCTGACAGAGCAGGTTCTGAGTCACAGTCCCTGGGGACACAGAATCTTCTGCTTGTACCCAAAATCACAGTAGGGGTGGCTGTCTGGGCAGCTCCAGACCACCAGAGAGGTTCCAAGCAGTGATCGCACACTGAGATTTTCCCACTGGCCCTGGGCTGGAAGTGCCTGGTCTTTCTGGGTCTAAGAGCTCTGGACTTGCGTGCACATCTCTCAGGGGAGGCTGTGGGGTGCGCATGCGTCTCAGGCTCTGATAGTAAGTCTAAGAGCACTGTGCTGGGCCTTCGCACACCTCTCTCAGGGGAAGGTGAGGGGCGCGCGCATCTCAGGCTCTGTTGGCATGGCTCTGCGTTCTGCGTCTGGTGAGGCTCCCAGCCCCTCATAGGAGAGGGACCCACGTGTTCTCGGGTACCCTGGCAGCTCAGGGACCTAGACCTGGTTTCTCCGCCGCACTCTCTCTGGCTCAGCACCAGGGGAGGCTCTCCTGGGTCCGGGGACTTAAGCCCCTGTCCCTAGTCACCCGGATTCCCTCAATTCTCCCCTCCCCCGCCCCCCACCAAGATCCTTTGCTCTTTTTTAGTGCTTTCAACCAGTCTCCAAATTAATGCTGGTCCCCAGACACAGGGCATTCTCGTATTGGGGTATTACTTTCCAACAGGTCGCCTCTGGTGGCTCCCTCCCCCTTTTGTTTATCTTCTGATATCAATTCCACGTTCCCACTCCACTTTACCTGCCCACTGGCGTCTTCTGCCCCTGTAGAGATCCAGACGTGTATAATTCTGATTTCAGGCTGATTTCATGCATTGGTAATCAACTCACTTTAGGGTACAGGTTGAAACAGTGCCTCCTTCTACTTCCCCACCATCTTGTCTCCCCCAATTAATTTTGTCAACAAATAAGTTAAGTAGATGAATCAGTCTTGATCAAGTTTTTTTTGAACAGGCCAATTATTTGACTTAAAGACTCACCAAACTATAAACTTCTTGAAAATAGGAATGTGTCTCATATCTATGTATCTCTAAATTTAGTGAAAGAAGATGTATGTGGTCAGTGGTTGAAGTTTTGGGTATATGTGAAAATAGGCAAGTATATGTTCAAGAAGTATTGTTAATAAAAATCACTTAACATTGAATGAATATATAGTCCATTTATTCAAGATGTTTAGTGATTTATATAAATAATCTAAATGTATTTTAATGACTATACTACTGTATATGACTGTATTCATGATAAAAAACCAACAAACATAAATTTATGATAATTATAATTATTATTAGTTTTACTTAAAGATTCTTTGATAAGTAGCCATAAAAGATTTTCATAGCAAGGATTTATTAAGTTGATTCAAAGTGAGTGTTAAATGGGGATTCTCTAGAAAGCTATATATTAAGTATTGGCTCAAAGCCAATATATAAAGATGTATTTTTAAGGAACTACATTTCTAAGATTTCACATCATAATGCTACAGATGATGAGACTGCATATTTTCATAGCAGCTGGAAATCTGTTTGATGCTGTCAACCAAGAACTGTGCATTATAATAGAATTCCCAAAGGTCCCAGCCAAGAGGTACGGTATAACACTGAACAGCTTGCTGCATATATCAAAATTACAAATATCAGACATCTATTGTTAAGTAAATAATAGCTAAAAGTGAATCTGTTGAAGATTTGAAAAAGGGACAGATATAAAATTGGTCCAACAGGTGGAATATTTAAAACAGAAACAGCTGCTTACCCTCAGTCAACCCGTTTTCTTTAACAAATGTTGTTTCCCAGTCATTAAAACACTTTTTTCAAGACAATGTACAAAGTCTGAAATAGCTATTTTGTCAACACACATCTGTGTGATCTCAAGAGCTACCTGGTGTGACTTTACAATGCAGTTAGTGGAGTTTCATTTAGAAGAGTCCAAAAGAATGTAAAAAAGAGGGAAACGCCTTTCTTCAATAAGAGGTAAAAGGATGTATTCCAGAAAAATAATGATAACTTTCCACATTAGTGTATTAAAAATGTCCATTTTGTTATTGCTTTGTAAACAGCAATGAAAAGACTAGTTGAAATATGAAAAAGTAGGCTGTAGTCATAGAAGTGATAAAGAAGTTTGTGTAAGATCTAAAATTCACATGTTCTCCCTTTCCTAAATTAACAGTTTGTTTGAAATGAGTGTAGTGATAATTGCTAAATGAGCATTTAGTGGTTAACAATTAGCAAACACTTTATTATTTTTGGGTGATATGAAGGATGACACAGAGGGTACAGATAAAAGAGAAAGAATCTATTATACTGTAAGTAATGTTAATACCTATAAAAATAGTTGTATGAAAGTTTCATGTTTATAGTATAATTTAATTTACAAGAAAAGGTTTTTTTTTTACATTCAAAGATCATATCTACATACAAGCTATATCTACTATAAAGTAGGATGAAATGCATTTATGTTTTAAGATACATCACTGAGCCTGTTGGTCTCAGAGTGGCAACTCTGTTTCATCTTCTTTGCCAAGCCTAAGTGACTGGAAGTGGCTGCCTGGGGTACTGGGTTAAGGAAGATCCTGAGGACTCATTGAGAAAATATATAATGACAGGTTAGTGATTTTGGGGTGGAGGTGGTAAGTGATGGCCCATATACCAAATATATATTATCTTTAAAATTAATACAGTTTAGAAATTAACTGCAAACATCGTAATTTCTATCAATATATCTCTGAAAATATAGTTAGTTTTATTCTACAAAACTAAAATTTAATGAAATATATAGTAAAGTTTTATTTCTTTTTCTCTCTAAATCACAGTGCTTTCTGTGGCATATATTTTCATATTGCTTTCATGTTTGGGGCAATTTTGGGTTATGAAAATAAAATAAAGAGATTATAGTAAATTGAAAGTATAGGTCCTACTCTTGACATGAGTATTCAAAATAACACTTAAAAAAAAAAAAAGAAAACATTTGATGTACAGCCAAGAGTCCAAACTTTCTCATAAACTGCTTGGCTAGTGAGTACTAAAGAGTTTTTACATTGGAGTTTACAAGAACAAAACACATAAACAATGACAGTGAAGCTTGGCTCTAACTTAAATAAATGAAAATTGTTGAAAAGGAAGTTGTAATTACTGTTTGAAAACGTAAGTTATAGAAAACACATTCACTGGGCCATTGGCAGTGCAAACACTCAGCTCCTGGTTTCTTATCTCTAGAAAAGTCTTCTGGAATTAATTTTTTTTTTAAGTGTAATGATGTTCAAAGTTTTTGGTTAATACAGAAAGCTTCCCAAGAAAAATTGCTGATTTGATAACATCATTGGAAAATTTAACTACTTTATTACCATTCAAATGTATCTGCTTGAGGGGAGAAAAGGACAAAGATTTGGGTTAAGGTTAGGGCCAAAGAGCAACTCATATATAAATAATGGACACCTCTGAAATGAGCAACGTGAAAAACAACAGCCCTCACACGGAAAAGACTTCTTACAAGTTTTGTTTTCCTTAATTTTCTATTTAAAAGGAGTTGACCCTTATCTGATAGTTGGTTTTCAAAGGAAGAATGAGTCATGTCAGAAATGTTGTCAATTTTTCTTTTATGAGGTTTGGCAAAGAACTTTCTATTTTCTCTATATTTTATGAGACCTCGAAATAGATTTAGGAATTTCCCCTCTGAGAGTGCACATTATAATATCAACTTGCATTTCGAAGATAGTTTTCGGCTTCCAAAGAGCTTTCCGTCTACATTATTCAGCTTTGCTAGTCCCAACAGCCTTGCCCAGTGTGAAATAAAGGCATTAGTATCCCCGTGTTGCAAATGAGAGAATTAAGACAGGGATAATTAGGGGGTTTTCCAAGGGCACAATGTTGCTATGAGCAAAGCAGGGAACTGAAACCCAAACTGTGGGATTCACCACTGCATTGTTCTTCGGACCACTGTATACTGAGTGCTGTGGGCGATCCTGAAGAAGCACCTGTGGACCTGCTTCAAGAATGAAGGCCCTTCCTCTTCCGGCAGACTAATAAAGACATTGGGGAGCGTGCTTTTAATAAAGGCCATAGAAAATCCCTTCACAAGAAAAATATTTGTGTTGTGCTGCACTAACTTTTAGTCCTTTCTCCTTTCATACCTTGGATTTTCCTTCCTTCATAGCTTTAGATTTAAATGTGTACCTATCTACTGGATTCTTCCAGTGGAATGTGTTCTAGGAGAGCCAGCCTCAACATGTCCCCAAACGACTTTCCCATGTTATTCCCAAACCTAATCCCTCTCTGTTTTCTGTGTTGAGATTGATACTACTGTACCAAAGAAACAAAACTTGGGCTGCATCTTTACTTGCTTCCCTGATCACCTCCAAGCATTCTCCAACCACTGCAGAGTCAGTTTTCCAAACACCATAAATCTTAGTGGCTTTTTTCATTCCTTCTGCCTTTTTTCAGGTCTCATGATTTTTCACACCGATGAAGGTCTGCACTTTGTAACTGTGCCCCTCTTACTGCAGTTTGCCCCATTTCCAATCTGCTTTCCATATTCCAGTCAGCCATCAAAGGCTACCCAAAGCATTCATGATAAAGTTCTGACTTTTTAACTGGCCTGTAGAACCTGCCTAATCTGGCTCATGCTCGCTGACCAGCATTATGCCTGATCACTTCCTGCTTCTTCATCTAAGCTCAAGCTAACTGAAATTGATTTAAGTCTCAAGACATATCAAGTTCTGTATTGGGTCTATCCCTTTGTTTAAACCATTGACAGGTGATTTAATTCTTCTGCCATTAAATCCAGTTCTCAATATGCTTCCCTCCCTGCCCATTGGGAGATTATACATCGTTGCCCTGTGGATTGGGCCACACAACTTGCTTTGTCCGGTGAAATGTAAGCAGAAGTGGCACGTGTCACGTTTGGATGATAACTCTAAGAACCATCTGTCTTCTGCCACAGATAGTCTTTCAGCTGGAGGATGATTCATCATCTCATGTCCTGGAGAAAAGAAGATGTAGAGCAAAGCTGCAACCAACCCATGATGGACACATAGAATGAAAGCAAAACAAGCCTTCATAATTGTAAACCATTGACACTTGGAGATCTTTTTTGTAATCTCAGCATAATTAGACTATTTTTATTGATACATCTGCCTGGAAGAGACTGCTTCCTCTTTGTCTATCTAACTCCTTTTGTTTCAGCTGAAATTGTATTCTTTTCAGAATTCATTTCTAAATTCTTGAGTGGGTGTAAACTCTTGTGTTCCTACAGCATTCTGTACCTCCCATAATAATGTTCATTGCATTGCAATTAATTGGTTATTGTTCATGTCCCCTACTAGGTGGTCAACTCTGTGAGGACATGGCATTTGTTGCTCTTTTGTCATTTTATTCCTCTTTCTTAGTACCTAGTGCATAAATGGTGTGCCTTATTCATGCTGCATGAACAAATGATAAATAAATCAGTGAAAGAAAAGTAGTCAAAGCAGTTCTCACATACCTAAGTAGTGTGGAAGGTTGTGTGAGCACCAACGATACATGGACATTTTCTTTGCTATGGTGACAGATGGAATTCTAAAAGGAAAAGATGTCATCACCAACCTCTAACACACACCAGTCTCATTTTCTGTTTATCACACATTTTTAAACTATAGAACTCTGTGAAAAGTTTTAGTCATAAATTGTAGCTTGGAGTACAGTATTGTCTGATGAATCCCCTGAGTGTATTCAGTTTCATTGTGGTAGTCATGACCCTAACAACTCCAGACTCCATGAACAGTTCATCCTGGGGTCACAAATGTGAGACAGCAAGGCCATCTTATTTCAGGCAGACGTATAGAAGTTTTCTAAGATTTGATAAATCACCATCTTTCTTATCTTCTTTCTTCTTTATGATGTGTGTTATCATCAGAAATGTTTGGCAGTCTAAATTTGGTCTAAAACTATACATTAAAATCACAGCGCAGTTTTAGGTTGATGTTTGTGATATATGTTACTGACTCTCTAGAATTGTGCCATATGTGCACCAGGTTTTTGATAAGTATCTTTTCCCAATCTTTCTCTTGCTACTACTTATATTTTTTCCCTTCATTATCAAACATCTTAAAATGATTAAAGGAATAATTTATGAATTTTCACCTTTACTTTCTAACATTTCATAGACATTTTAGCCCATTGCTTTTTAATTTATACCTTTAATATTCTGTGCGCGCGCGCGCACACACACACACACACACACACACACACACACACACACAGTAGGAGCAGCAGCAACAGCAGCCAAGTCAAAGATTTTAGCTTGAGATCATGAAGATCCTGTGTCAAGTCTCCTAAGAGAAATTTCCTAGAATCTTTCTCTAACTCCTACATATTTTTCTCCCTTCTGCCTAACTCTTTTAGATTGGTTTGCACAGTCTAATTAGCTTGTGATTCGGATTCTTCCCAAGATGACCTTTTAGATTATCCTTCTGTGCTACACACGGTAGCCCATGGGTGAGAGATGCCTATCCTGTAATTGACCCAGATTCCCAGAAACTGCACCCCAACTCTGGCTCAGCATTTCAGATTCAGATCCTGATTTCTTAGGAAGGGGAATTGAAGAATGATAGACTCTTTTGCTCCCCTTCAGCAATTTTGAGCACCACTTGGGGGGCTTGTTGAGAACTCTACTTAAATCCAGGGGCCTCTGATAATTCAGCTTTAATACCACCAACTGGAAAACAGGGTCATCTGAAGAAAAATCATAAAGTGTTAGGACTAGGAAAGATCCTATGCCACATCTCATAGACTCAGATACTGAAATCCAGGGGATATTTAATGGCTTACTAGAGGTAATTAGTGGGAAGTACAGAAGTAGAACCTGGATCTCCTCAAGTTCTATTAGGTACTTTTTTATTTAAAGCCTGCCTTCCTCCCTGCTTTCCTGCCTTCTTCTTTTTCTTTTCTTTCTTAACAATTTTCTTAAACCAAACACAAAAATAAATTCAAAATGGATTACAGACCTAAATGTAAGACTTGAAACCCTAAAAATCCTAGAGAACACAGGCAGTAACCTCTTTGACATCAGTGTTACCAACTTCTTTCTAGATAGGCCTCCTGAGGCAAGGGAAACAAAAGTAAAAATAAACTATTGGAATGTCATTAAAATAAAAGACTTCTGCACGGAATTCTAAAAGGAAAAGATGTCAGTGGAAGAAACAATCAACAAAATTAAAGGCAACCAGTAGAATGTGAGAAGATATTGCAAATGATGTATCTGATAAAGGGTTGGTATCCAAAGTATATAAAGAAATTATACAGGCACCTGGGTGGTTCAGTCAGTTAAGTGGCCAATTCTTGATTATGACTCAGGTCATGATCTCAGCGTCCTGGGATCAAGCCTTGCATTGGACTCTGTGCAAGGTGGGGAGTCCTCTCTCTCCCTATCACTGTGCCCCTCCCCCTGCTCTCTCTTTCTCTAAAACAAATAAATGAATTTTTTTAGAAGAACTTATACAACTCAACACCCAAAAAATGAATAATCCAATTAAAAATAGGCAGAAGACACAAACAGACATTTCTCCAAAGAAGACACATAGTTAGCTAACAGACACATGAAAATATGCTCAACATCATTGATCATAAAGGAAAAACAAATCAAAACTACAATGAGATATTACTTCACACCTGTCAGAATGGCTAAAATCAACACAAGAAACAATAAATGTTGGCAAGAATATGGAGAACAGAGAACCCTCTTGCACAATGATTTGGTTGGTGGGAAAGCAAAATGGTGCGGCCACTGTGGAAGACAGTATAGAGGTTCCTCAAAAAATTAAAAATAGGGGCACTGGGTGGCTCAGTCGTTAAGCATCTGCCTTTGGCTCAGGTCATGATCCCAGGGTCCTAGGATCAAGCCTCTCATGGGGCTCCCTGATCAGCGGGAGGCCTGATTCTCCCTCTCCCATTCCCCCTGCTTGTGTTCCCTCTCTCGCTGTGTCTCATTCTATCAAATAAATAAATAAAATCTTTAATAAATTTAAAGGTTTTGAAAATTAAAATTAAAGATTTTGAAGTTTATTCTAACTTCAAAAGTTTGAAGACTTTTGATTTATTTAAAGATTTAAATAAAATCTTTAAAAAAATTTAAAAAATTAAAAACAGAACTACCCCATGATCCAGTAATCTCACTACTGAGTATTTACACAAAAAATCTGAGAACACTAATTTATATATATGAGTATTACTCATCCATAAGAAAGAATGAAATACTGCCATTTCCATTTGCAACAACACTGACAGAACTGGAGAGTATAATATTAAGGGAAATAAACTCATCAGAAAAGAAAAATATCATAGAGTTTCAATCATATGTGAAATTTAAGAAACAAAACAAATTAGCAAAGGGAAAAAAAAAAAGGACAGAGAGAGAGGCAAACCAAGAAACAGTCTCTTAACTATAGAGAACAAACTGATGGTTGCCTGAGAGGAGGTGGGTGGGGGATGGGTGAAATAGGTGATGGGGAACACTTGTGATGAGCACCAGGTGTTGTATGGAAGTGTTAAGTCACTGTACTGTACACCTGAAAACAATACTACACTGTGTGCTAATTAGTGGAATTTAAATAAAACTTAAAAACAGTGTCTGTTTCTCAAATAGTTTCTGAAACTCCTTGCATTTACTGTTGACATTTCAAACAAAGCCCTTCAGAGAACCTGTTGCAGAACCCAGGCATTCTGCGTATGGCGTGACTAATAGATAATAAATTAAATAAATTCATATCTCAGATGAACAAGTTGAAGAGAACATGGGAACTAAAGCTGTGGTTTATTAAGAATTAAGAATAACTCAAGGTAGAAGGCTGACATTATGTGTATGCTTGGGATAATGTGGTATTAAAGTTTTTTAGAAGAGAGGAGAGGGAAGATTATAAGTTTAGGTTTAAATATATTGAATTTGAAGTTACAGTAATATATCCAAGTAGAAATATCTAGCAGGCTGTGGAGACTAAAAAGAAGAAGAGAAGTCAAGGCTGATAAAAGATGTAGGCTAGGAGAGGTATTCTTTAAGTATGGAGTGTGACTTTGAAGAGAAAATTTAGAGACAGGCAAGAGAGGGGAGGCTATATCTACAATTAGCACTTCTGGCAAAGGAAGCAGAGAAAACCAGCCAGAGGCATTCTCCCTCTCTAAATAATAGTGAAATAGTTTCCTGAAAACGAAGAGTGGAAAGATTCTGTGGAAACAGTCAAGCCTGCAAGTAGGAGAAAGCACAGTCCTCCGTGCTTGGCTTGTCCCTCAGATGCTCTCTCTGGTGTTTGGCTTGTCCCTCAGACACTCTCTCTAGGACTTTTGACTCTTGAAGAGTGACACTTTGACTCCTATACAAAGAAACTTGGAAATCTAAATAAGCAAGGTGTCTGGAATGTGAAAATAACATACTGCTTTAGGAGTGGGAACTGGGCAGTCAGTGAATCCTGCTGCCAAGATCTCTTTGCTCTTGCCAGGTTTCAGGGGCAGTTCTGCAGCTTCCCATTGATCATGAGGTCCCTGACTCTGCTAAAAATTCTCTTTCTTATTTCAGATGGCCAGCACCAGTTTCTGTTTCTTGTAACAAAGCACCATGTCTGACACATAGGGTGACTCCATATTATTCCTGGGAGCCTAGAGAAGTATTGGTATCTCCAAGTAGTCCTAGGGGTAGCAAGGAGGAAGAAAAGGCTATCTTTAAAGTCAAAGAAGTCATCGGTGATCTTAAGGGGTCAAGTTTAATAGTCTGTGGAAGGTTAGATATTACCCTGTAGGGATTTGTGGAATGAGTAATTGGTGAATTAAAGGAGGCCCTAAGTACAGACAAGTTTGAGCAATTTGAAATTATTATGAATCTCAAATTTATTTATGGGTAGGATGAGCATGTATGAAAGGTGGGGTACAAATGTCATGAGGAGAAATGTGAGGAAATTAAATATGGCACTCATAGGGTAAATCAACCAAACGTGCAATCAAGTATGTTAGTGGGAGTGTGCTGACAGGATGGAAAAGGAAAGCATTATAGCCACAGAACTGAATAGGATTATTTCTATTCATTAAATGAAAATGTCATGGGATTTTATTATTATATTCTTCATCTACACCAATATCACAATTGAGATAAATTATATCAAAGAAAAACTAGTCAGTAAATTGTTATAATTAACTTATTTGATCATCACTATTGTTGACCTAAACCCAAACATCAATGAAAGTAGGCCCAAGTTTATTGCTTAAGAGGGCATTTTCACTAGTTTTTTCAGATGTCCTAAATTTTGAAACACTTTCAACATCTGATAACCTTTTACCTTGGAATATGGAACTGTGCCCTGCTAGTGTATGAAATTCATTGTTGATGTACTGATTAGTTTTCTCAACATATTTTAGTTGGCCTTATTTATTTTTCCATTAGAAATTATGTTTTGATCATACAGAGGTTTAGAGGGAATACGATTAAATATTGAACAGTTTTATTTTTTCCCTTGACATTACTATAGATAGATTAACTATATTGTGTGTGTGTGTGTGTGTGTGGAATGATTAGCAAATTTCACAGTTGTCAACAAGTTTATAAAACATTGCTTTTAGGACTTTCATAAAAAGATTTGTTTCTTTTATGTTTCAAATATATTTTGAATTAATTTGAAGCAAAGAAATTCTAAAGTCCAAAGAAGATTTTTTTTTAAATTTTATTAAATTATAGAATCTAAAAAAAAGCAAACACTGAAAAGACACATTGATGCTTTTGTTCAATTTCTTGACAGAAAACGTCAACATATGGGGATATATGCGTAGAGTAGACTTCATAGAACCCATAGTGTCTGTTCACCGTTCTACTTTTAGCACCTGGCTCTGAGCTTGCACATGGTAAGCACCCAATAAATACTGGTGTGTTCGTGAATGAACAGGAGGATGAATGATATCTATGGAAAACACCTCGATTATATGACTTATACGTAACTATTTTCTGTAATTTCAACTCACTACACAAAAATGTCAGGGTTGGAAGAAGTAGTAATCTCTGTATCTCTATAAAATTGTGAAATTTGAAGGACACCAAAGAAGCTAACACTAAGAATCTCTTCATTAGGCCTGGAATGCTAACCTCTCAGTGGGAGGCTTTTGGCATCAGATTAGCTTTAATTGACAGATCTATATATACATCAATATCTATAACATATCCACATGTATGCCTATATTTATAAAACATATAGTATACTTATTATATAGATTATATATATATATATATATATATATATATATATATACAGTCTCACACAATTTAAAAAGAAGTATGAAGCTAAAAAAAAAACTTGTTGAAGGATCTTGTAGATGCTCTGGACATGATAAATTAATACAATGAAAGGTGCTTTTTTTGATAACTTAGGAATAGCCCAATTTTTGTGATAGTAAATTTTTGTGTGTATGACAATTATTATTTCATGACCCAGGACACCACACATTTAAGAACAAGTTTGAAGACTTTTGAGACTGAACAAGTTTTTTACTTCTTTAAAAGCATTTGCTTTTCTGTGAATTGAATATTTTTGAAATTGTGCTGTTATTTGATTAAACAGAGTCAAGAACATATAATGAGGAAAAGAAAAAAGTGCCATTTGGTGGTGTTCTAAATTTGTTGAAGAGCTTTGATTTGATACTATCTTAAAGAAACATAGCAACTTGCTTTTTTCAAAATGTGGTTCATCATGATGAAATTTCCACAAAACCACATGTCGTAAGATGAAAGCTATTGTCTCTAGTCTAGAAATAAAATACCAGACTACATGTCTATTAAATGTATACCTGTTATGTGCACTTTATTTTCTTATTTTCTTACATACATCTTATTTTTATGCCCGGTATCTTCCTATTATCTCCAGTAATGGCAGTGAGGACTCTCCTGACTTTGATATGAATAAAATTTTGACAGCATCATTAAATGACTGCCATATCCAGGTCATGGTGTTAAATGTAGAAAGACATTTAAATATGGTTCTCCTGCCCTCCGCCAACAGCAACAACAACAAAATGGATGTTTTTGTTACTAGTAGCAGGATTGCTCATTTCCCAGCTACACTGTGGATCTTTAGAGTATAAAGATAACATAGAAAATTAAATAGCCACAAACAATGGCATATAATTGCTATTTTATAACTTTTTTGTAACTTATAGGATTGGGCATTAAAATACTTCAATTCCAAGACAGAGGAGTCCTTTAAAAGATTTCAAGAGTTCCATTCTTTCCGACATCATAATACCTTCAATATCCTCAATATCCTTTCAGTTCTGCATTCTCCAAACATCTATCCCATTCTATAGTATATAGAAAGAGGCAAGGCTTATCAAAATAAATTTTTCTAAGGACTGTTTTTCATTTTTATATACTATATGAAACAGAACTAACATATCAATTGCACATAAGAATATTCGTGACTGAACTAAGGGTCAGGCTAGGTTATTATGAGACTATCTAAATTGGGAAAATTAGTTTTCTGTGGGAAAGAAGAGCGATTATAGCTATAGAAAATATCTAATTACCTAAAGGAGATGTTAAAGTCAATTAGTTAGATTAAAAAAGAAAAAAAACCTTTAAATACCATTCCCTATAATAATTTGAACTTGAACAAGAACAAGGTACCGTGCACAGAAAAGAAAACAATCAACAAAACGAAAAGACAACCTACTGAATGAGTGAAGATATTTGCAAATGACATATCTGATAAAGGGTTAGTATCCAAAATAAATAAAAAATGTATACAACTCAACACCCAAAAAACAAATAATTCAATTTAAAAATGGGCTAAAGACATGAACAAACATTTCTCCAAAGAAGCCATATAGATGGCCAACAGACACATGAAAAGGTGCTCAACACTTATCATCAGAGAAATGCAAATCAAAATCACCAGAAAATGGCACCTCACACCTGTCAGAATGGGCAACAAGTGTTGGCAAGGATGTGGAGAAAAAGGAACCTTTGTGTGCTGTTGGT
Organism: Mustela lutreola; assembly: GCF_030435805.1. Taxonomy (NCBI): domain Eukaryota; kingdom Metazoa; phylum Chordata; class Mammalia; order Carnivora; family Mustelidae; genus Mustela; species Mustela lutreola. The sequence goes on along the minus strand of NC_081290.1, from coordinate 126,207,595 downwards.
AAGAATGCAAAATGGTACAGCCACTGTGGAAGACAGAATAGCAGTTCCTCAAAAAATTAAAATAGAACCACGATTTGATCCAGTAATCTCTCTACTGAGTATTTACCCAAAGAAGATGAGAACACAAATTTGAAAGGATACAAGTACCCCTATGTTTATAGCAACATTAGTTACAATAACCCAATTATAGAAGCTGCCCAGGTGTCCATTGATAGACTCATTAGTGGTGGGGTTAGGATCTCTCTATATATGACTATTACTCAGTCCTAAAGAAGAATGAAACCTTGCCATTTGCAGTGACATGGATGGAGCTACAGAGTATGACGTTAAGTGAAATAAACCAGTCAGAAAAGAAAAATACCCTATGATTTCACTCATATGTGAAATTTAAGAAGCAAAACATACAAGAGAAGGAAAAAAACCAGAAAAACAAACCAAGAAACAGACTCTTAACTATAGTGAACAAACAGATCATTATCATGGTTACCAGAGGGGAGGTGGGTAGGGAATGGGTGAAATAGGTGAAGGAGATTAAGAGTATACTTATCATGATGAACACCAAGTAACATATGGAAGTGTGGAATCATTATATTGTGCACCTGAAATTAATATAACGCAGTATGCTAACTACACTGGAATTTACATTTAAAAACATAAAAAAAAAAAAAGACTGTCACACGTCTGTTTTGGATACAGAGAAAAATGGAAAAGATGTCATTTTTCTGCAGTCAGCATACTCTAAATAATTGAATAAATTTCTACGTGATTAATTTTAAGATCCGAAAAACACATTAAGCCTTTGAGTTTTTTTTTTTTTTTTAGCTTTTGTTAATAGTATTAACAAAATTAACAATTCCAAATTGTTAATTTGGAACTCTAGGAGTTCCAAAATCCTTTGTATTTTCTTCATTCTTCACCAATACACTAAATCCTTGGTTCAGATGACTGGCAATGATGAAGAACACTGAAGATCATTTATGAACATATATTTGTGCAGGATTCTTATTATGTCCTTCAGGTTGTTAAGAATTTGGTGTGTGTTCACCAAACACATATGGTGAGGGACAGAGAACAAAGTTACTTGTTGAAGTAAACTTGGGCAACAGTGGATTGAATAAAGTTAAAACTTTGATTTAACACAGGAAATTTTCAAACTGTTAGTAAATTAAAAGCATTTCTAAATCATCTGTAAGCATACAACACTGTTACCTGCAAACAACCAACCCCACCACTATAGAATCATGTGAATATTTCTGGGAACGTCAATGTTTCATTCACTTGGAAAATGCTGACCCAGAGACGAGCCAAATGCTTGCCTAGTGTTGTGTTTAGTCCCCTTGCTCCATGAAGGAGACTCTTGACATATTTTCTGGCTACCACTAGTCTATCAAATGAAGAAGGCAAACCTGAAGCAACATTGAAATAATCCATGACTGTTTGCATTCTTTTTGTGACAAATATAACTTATGTCATGTTCAATTTCCTTATGCAGGATTAGACTGTCTTGCTTCTTCAGTGTATTCTCCTAGCTATTCTCTACCTTCTAACAAAAGCATCACAGATAAGTTTTTCACTCTGTTCTCTTCTGATCTAGGAAATACAATTACTGCTTAAATTCCAGTATTTTCTCTTTGAGACCTATCAAAAAAAATCAAGACATCTGACCCTTTCAAATTTACTCTGGAAAAATTACAGTTTCAAAGTTTTGTCTGTGGTCCTTTGTCTAGTATCCTATTACTTATTGGTTATTTATGAAGGAAAAAGGTGTATTTTTCAAGATCACTTGATATTATCTCCCACATTTTTTTCTTGGTTAGGATCTTCCCATGACTAGGAATTTTTGCTCAAGTGCAGTGGGAGAGAAAAAAATGACTGATAAGAATACAAGTCAATCGTTGGTTGGAATTCCTAAATACTTTCTCACCTAAAAAGGAAATGATATCTCAAGTTGGCCTTTCATCAGGTTAACTGGCAAAATGACTGAATTAACCACGGTAAGCGTATTGTTAAAATTACAATTTGTTTGAAATTAGGCTGTGGGAAAGAGGATTTTCTACAGTAAGTTAAGCCAAGTTAAACAGAGAAGGAAAAACACAACTGTTATTCCCTTTACTCCAAGTCTGGGTTAAAGGGTTGATTATGTGGGAACATGCCAAAAGGTCAGATATTCCAAACCCATGGAATCTGGCTTCTTGACAAATACCCAAATATAACTTATGTCTTTAAGTACTTTTTTCTATTTTGTTCCACTAATTTGGAAATTCTGATATAGATCATTATCAAAACCCAAGAAATTAGTTTATTGTTCTTACAAATGATTTCAATATTTATGAATTAGATAAAAATTGATGTAATACACTTCTGCCTATCAGCATGTATGGTTTTATAGACATCATATTTTTCAGATGAAATGGGCTCTTTATGTAACTAACCTTAATACATTTATATACATGTATAATATCATGGTTTCATTCAATCTTTACAGAAGATTCTTAATGGAATATACCATCATTTCATATAAAATTCTATAGTATTTTCTTTAGTTTAAACATGAAACTACATTAATTTGACATTCTTGTGTATTAGGAAAATTACTTAAAACGGCATCATTTAATCATGTAAATTATTGAAACCAAAATGTGAGAAGAATTGGTGCATCTTGAATCCGGTGTTAGTTTGATGATATGTATCTATATTGTTATTAATGGAAGCTTACATTGTAAAATAAGTCTTCTGTGGTAAACCACATGCTGTGTTGCTTTCTTTTAGCATGACTTTGGTCCAATATATACACTGCTTGATTGCAGCATCAATATAAATATTATGGGATTGTTGTTATAGTAAATCCCTCATATATACTGATTATTTTATTAAAAAAAAACTTGATTCCTTTCCAAGAATCATAGTGTTATTTTTAGTTAAGCTGTATGTCCCTTTGGTTGTGATTTTTAGACTTGAAAGAAATCCCTTAAATCATCTTGAAACTCAAAACAATTTTTTCTTTTCCTTTTCCTCTTTCCAACCCAATATCTATGGCTGCTCTGATTTAAATCTGTTTTGAATTAATTGTTCCTTTGACCAAGAACTAATAATTTTTCCCCATAGTTCATTCACCCTACTTTAGGAAGGTCAAGATGTTTCTGGAAAGAACTGAGCAGTTTTTCTTTCCTTGCTAAGCAAGAATTGTAGTTATTTATCTTCTGATGGTAAACAAACAGAAATGTCAGTGAATGTGGAGTTATGATCAGACCCTAAGTGAACAATTTAATGAGAATGAACAGGCCATGCACATTGTCTTACTGAAAAATCTTCCTTCGGCATATTTTATTTAGGCTTCACATGTTGCTACTCTGGAAGAGGTACAAAAGGATCTGGTCTTTTATAATATATAATACATATATTTTATTTAATATTTGTTATATATAATATAATATAAAACATAAAACATGTAAAATGTAGTGTATAATATATAATCTATGATATATAATGTATAATATATAATATATGTTAGTTTCATTGAAACAATGCAGTTTCAGGAATGAGTTATTGACTCTGATATAAAGACTTTTTTTAAATAAACGTAATAACCAGTTAGGAGAAATGGAAAAAAAAATAAATTTGGGGTGAAGAGAAGAAAATTAACAAGTAGAGAATTCTGTAGTTGACTCTCTAGAATCAGTTTTTCTGTCATGAAATAGAAAAGTAAGGAAGTTGGAACTGTTTGCATTCTAAAAGTAGGTTGCTGAGTCTTCTAAGAGATATGAAACTTAAAAGAGAATCTGACATTCTATTTCTTTTTGTGATGATTTTGTATAATTTATAGAAACTTAATACATGGGTTTAACAGATAACTGACTCTAATTTTGTCAATTTTGAAATGTTAGAAAATAATTTTCAGTCAATATAGGAATTTAAACCCCAGAAGACAAAATGTACTTTGAATGGTAGTAAAAAAAATAAAATAAGATTTGTTTATACAGTTTAATTTTTATTTCCTTCTTAGAAAAATGTAGTTTTTTTAGAAAGAAATATAAACTACTCTTTGCCACCTCAGTAATGTCTAACATTCTTATTATTAAAAATTAATAAACATTAAGATTAATTTAAAAACCTTTAGATCAACACGAAGTAGGTGTTATAAAGAGGCAATGCTGAAATAGAAAATTCCTTAAGTGGAAGACTTTAGACTGGTGTGAAGCTATTTTCTGGCCCTTCTTGAACACACGAAAACAGATCAAAGAAACTATTCAATTAGAAGATTTGAGCTTGTAGGCTCTGAATCATATCTGTGTCCTTACACAAAATGTAAAAAAAAAAATCTTCCTTTTTTAAAAAATATTCAGTTTATATATATATATATATGTATATATATTATATATATATATATGGTTTTATTTATTTTGGTTTGTGAGTATAGTTTACATGCCATGTTACATTTGTTTCAGGTGTACAACTTAGTATTTTGACAAGTTTGTCAACATTATAGCTATCATCTGTCCCATTACATCACTATTATAATATCATTGACTGTGCCGTAGGCTATGCCTTTTATTCTCTGCTTATTCATTCCATAATTGGAAGCCTGTATATCCCACTCTCCTACACCCATTTTGCCCAACCCTCATGCTGGCAACCATCAGTTTGTTCTCTGCATTTATAGCTCTGATTCAGCTTTCTGTTTGTTTATTCATTTTTTTAAAGATTCCACCAATGAGTAATCATATGGTTCAATTACCAAGCAAGATGGAACTACCATTGTTTATTTATCTGGGGCATTGTTGTCGAGATATGTTCATTTTGTCAAGCCAAAGTATCAATAACAATGTTAATACATATGTAAATATTTAAAGTTAACAAATATAGTCACTTCTTCCCTGACCAGGTAAGTCTCTGGAATTTCTCTGTTGCTGGAAGCCTCAAGTCAGTCAGAAACAATCAGGGCTAATGTTCTTCAGGTTTGCTTGTAAGCTTAAGGTTCCATAGCATTACATGAAGAAAAATCTAATTAACTTACTGGATTTTTAGAAGGCCTAAGCCAATTTTTTTTTTTTTTTTTTAAAGATTTTATTTATTTATTTGACAGAGAGAAATCACAAGTAGATGGAGAGGCAGGTAGAGAGAGAGGAAGGGAAGCAGGCTCCCTGCTGAGCAGAGAGCCCGATGCGGGACTCGATCCCAGGACCCTGAGATCATGACCTGAGCCGAAGGCAGCGGCTTAACCCACTGAGCCACCCAGGCGCCCAGCCTAAGCCAATTTTTGATAGAACACAGCACTGGTCATCAATAACACCAAAGGGAGCTCATTTTTACTATGGCTTGGGATGATCTGCATAATCATCTTAAATGGATTTAACAATAAGCGATTAAAGACACAATTATTAATATCCAAACTTTCTGTATATCCATGCTATAGTCATTGCAATGTTCATAAACGTTCTTTCCAAATCTTGGAAAACATTTTAATTAGATCCAAAATCATCATCATCAAATTGATTTCATTCTTGTAGGGAGAACTTGGTCTTGATGAGCCTTAGCCAAAAAAATAGACAAATATTTTCAAACTCTGGCATAAGAATATAAGAGCTTCCCTGCATCTATGATCAAGAACTTTGACCCTGGAAAAAAAAAAGATATCTTCTTCAATAGATCTCTGATTTATTGATAAGCATTAACAAAATCTTTCTCACACTAATTAGGTCTTATCAGAAAAAAAAAAAAAAAAAGAAATAACAGCAGTAAATTACAGCTATTGTATAGGTCTTTTTAAAATTAATAAATCTTAAGCAAATAATTGGTTGAAAAATTAAATAATGCATACATGTTAAAGAAAGAAAAATAAGAGCTGGCATATTATAGTAGCTGTTGAAATTGGTCTGTAGCCATGTTTAAGCTTCAGTGAGTCAAGGAAGAGTAGGTCACTTAAGCATTGTCATATAGAAGCCATAGGCAACTCAGATAAGAATTTATCCTGTTTGTGTCTTCCAAACTATATATTTATCCATCCTTATAAATATTCCAAAACTCATGTCATTTCAAATCATTTTCTTGACAAGTTTTGATTTGCCTCCCTGTCCTTCCAAGCACCCCCATCAACATATAATCTACTAGGAGCACCTGGGTGGCTCAGTTAGTTTAGCATCTGCATTTGGCTCAGGTCATGATCCCATGGTCCTGGAATCAGGCTCCCTGCTCAGCAAAGAGCCTCTTCTCCCTTTACCTGCTGTTCCCTCTGCTGGTGCTCTCTCTCTTTCTGTCAAATAAACAAATATAATTGTAAAACAAACAAACAAAACATACCATCTATGTTGAACATTTTAGCACTCTTTTGTGCATATACTCATAGGCACTCAGAAAACTGAGATGAAATATACCTTCTTTTTTTTAAAATTAAATTTTATTTTTTTTCAGTGTTCCAAAATTCATTGTTTATGCACGACACCCAGTGCTCCATGCAATGCATGCCCTCCTTAATACCCATCACCAGGCTCACCCAACCCCCCCTTCCCCTCCCAAACCCTCAGTCTGTTTCTCAGAGTCCACAGTCTCTCATGGTTTGTCTTCCCCTCCTTTTCAACCTGATGTGAATGCCTTCCCCTTCAGTCTCTCTCTTTAGTTTTGAGAACAGACCACCTAACGTATAGGTCATGTTTCTTCTGTGGTCATCATACGCTGGGTTATGAAATGTAGGTTCTGAGAAGCTTCATAAAATCAGACTGATCACAGACTCAGAGTTACTTTAGGTAATATGGATTCTCATTCATTTTACATGGTATCCCATGTCTGTGGAAATATTTTCATCATTACTTGGCTGCAAGTATCAGGAAAAGTACTTGGACCCTGAGAACTAAAGAGATTAAGTAACTTAAACTGTGAACCAAAATTGCCCAATGTTTTTGAATTAGGTCCTCAAATTTTGTATGGAATTATTAAAAAGCTCAGATAGACTGATAACCAAAACTATATGTCTGTACATTCTTCTGGTTATTAATAAGATTTTATATCTGAAATCCATATTAAAATGAAAAGCTAAGTATTATATTTAATATTGTAAATTTTTTTTTAAGTGAAGAGGCAGGAGCTATGTTCAAAACCATCTCTTACCAGAAGTATCACCTCTGAGAACAAATTCCACTGTATTAACTTCATTATTTCAAAATGGCTGCTGATGGACACAGAGATGGAAAATGGAAAACAGGGAGAGAAGAACCGGACTGAAGAATTCTTCTTCTTCTTCTTTTTTTTTTTTTTTAAGATTTTATTTATCTATTTGATAGAGAAAGAGATCACAAGTAGGCAGAGAAGCAGGCAGAGAGAGGGGGAAGCAGGCTCCCCGCTGATGCGGGGTCTGGGATCATGACCTGAGCCGAAGTCAAAGGTTTTAAACCACTGAGCCACCCAGGCGCCCATGATTGAAGGATTCTTATGTCAATAGTAAGATATCAGATTTATATTCTTTCCTGTCAGATGTATGAATCAGAAAATCTTCATTAATCGTGGGCTCACTGGTATTCCGGGTATATATTCATTGGTGGTTATGAATGAGGGAGACTGTGTGCTGCTGAGCACGCTAGTTAAAATGCCATCATTAGAAAGAGAGGATGGGCCTTATTTGAAAAGAAAAAAGGCTTACTTTTCCTGATACTTGCAGCCAAGTAATGATGAAAATATGTCCACAGACATGGGATACCATCATTTCCCATTTCTGTCATGTGGAGATTTTGGAGAAGGGGATCTTGTTTACAAGGAAGAAGACAAATTGGGATCTAAGAGAGGAACACTCTATGAAGCCATCTCATTCTTAGCTCTCCAAATATATATTTCCCCTCTTTTCTCCAAGAACAGAATCCTGAATTTATTTATTGAAGGACTGTAACTCAGTAAGATTTCATTTATCAGATTCTCTTGCAGTTATTGCAGTTATAGAGAGATAGAAGAAAAAGGAAGGAAGGAAGGAAGGAAGGAAAAAAGAATGAAAAAGAAAAAGAAAAAGAGAAGCTCTTTAAAACAGGAAGAGGCATCTGGCACCTTCAGCTGTCTCTTTGGAAGTATTAGTTTCTTTGCTGCATAACAATTATAAAAAACTTAGTGTCTTAAAATAATACACATTATTTCATAGTTTTTATGGGTCAGAAGTGCAGGCTGGATTCTCAACTGCAGGGTCTCACCAGACTTCAATCCAAGCACTGGGTGGGACCACAGTCTCACTAGAGGCTCCCTCGGGTTGTTGGCAGAATTCATTTCTCTGCAACTGCACAACTGAATGTTTCAATTTCTCCCTGGAGACTAACTTCAGCGCCTAGAAGCTGTTCACAGTTTCTTTCCACATGGGTTTCTCCAACATGGCTGCTTACTTTGTGGCAATTTGCTTCTTCAGTGTAGGTGAGGGGGAAGACTTTAGTCTGTTAACCAAATGGAATATCATATAATGTGTCATGGGGGTGATAACCCCTCACCTTTGCATATTCTATTGGTTAGAACCACATCACAGGTTCTGTCCACACGCAAAGGGAGAGGACTGTACAAGGGTGTGGCTCCCAGAACACAGGGATCTTGTGAGTCACATTAAGCTCTGTCTTCTACAGTGTGTGTAATGGTCACGACTTTCACAATTGTCTTGTGATCTTAAAGATGAAAGTTGAGTAGTAAGATCACAAACTTGAGCCCTTGAGGTTTTCATAGAAGTGCTGAACCAAGTCTAGAATGCCTACCTCTGGTCTTCTTATTACATGAGAAAATTAATCTCTATAATTTGTATAGACTCCTATATTTCTATTTCTGTAATTATTTGTTGAACACAATTCTTTATTAATTCAGGAATTAGCTTTTTTAAACCACTTTTCACCTGTATATTAGACATATAATTATATACAGTATCTCATTTCTCTTCTACAAAAACATGAGAAGCACGTATTCTTCTTACTGCAGATGATCATGCCATTATAGCAGCCACCATTCCTAACTATAAGCTGATTAGTCCCAAAATGGTATCTCCACTATCTTCACTGTAGAACTCTGGATTTCGGAACTGTAATATGTTAAAGCACTTCAAATTCAAGACCCTATCTTTCCAGTTGCTCAAGTAGGAAACGTGGAGTTACCCCTTCCACGTAATTGAGCATAGTTCCTCCAAGGTTTAAGTGAATAGTATTCTGTAATATAATTCAAAACTGAGAAGGAGATAGTGTTTTAGCATAATAAATGCCAGAATTATGCTTGCAGGCGCATGCAGCTGTCATCTGTAAAACCTATATGGATCATTGGCCAGAGAGTATTCTTTGCAGTGGAAGAGTTTTGTTATTTCTAGATGCTTAGGCAAGACAAAAGAAAAGTAGAAATCAAAAGAAAAAGAAATCTGTGGCTTCAAGAGGAAGGAAGCATATTCCAGGATTTTGCATCCCAGCAACATAAATGAAAGGAAGAATTGTCACAATATATCCTACCACAGGAACAGCTCCGTCCAATATAGCAGCTACTAGTGACATGAAACTATTGAGTGTTTGAAATAGGGATAATGGGAGTGAGGGGCTGAATTTTTCATTTTATTTAATCTTAATTAATGTAGACATATATCCAAGAATGGTTAAGGGTAAACATATTGGAACACATAGCTCTGGAGACTAAGAAGTGTCCTTTGACATGACAAGGGGTTGAAGGCTTGCTAACTGCTAGAGAAAGGGCTATGAGACAAGCATGACAGAAGTCTCAGGTGAACAGAAGAAATGAAAAGGCCAAGGCAGTTGATGAAAGTTAGAAGGGAGCAGGGCTTAGAAAAGTAGAATTCCACATTGCACTCTTTGGAGAGAAAATTAATAAGTTTGGTGACCATTATGTGTATATTGTTTTATTTTATTATTTTTTAATTTATTTAAATTCAGTTTAATTAACATATACTGTATGATTCATTTCAGAGGTAGAATTTAGTGATTCATCAGTTTCTTATGTGTATATTATTTTAGTGACACATAATCAAACATCTACAATACAAAAGAAAACCAAAAGAGCTTGTGGTTCCTCCATGAAAGGTTTTTTTTTTTCCTAATAGCTTTAAGAAATTACAAAATTAACAACATGTTTATGATAAAAGAATTGGAAAATATAGAACATTATAAGGAAGAACATAATCACTAGTAATCACATAATCAGAAGTTAATTTGTGTTAAATTTTGGTATATAGTTTGATCTTCTAACTTTTTTTTCTTTAATTTCTATGTAGGTGTATGCATGTGGATGTATGTGTGCATGTGTATATATGTATTTACACACACACACACACACACACACACACATATATATATATAGGGGCATATAGAGGATATTTCACACACATTTGTTTGTGTTTAATAGAATTGATATAATACTGGTATATAAACAGCTTTTCTCCTTTAACAAGAGATCCTGAATATATTTACACAATTTCTCATCTGTCCGCAATATGATTTCAAATGGGGAGCAACATATTGTAGTTCTTGACCACCTGGACTTTGGAGCCAAACTACCTGGGTTCAAACACAAATGCATGGCTTACCTCTTGTGTGATTTGGGGGAAGTCTCTTAACCTTTCTGCATCTCAGTTTTCTCACTTCAAGTGTGACTATGATGGGTAAATAAGTTATTATATGTAAAACATGTGTTTCAACTCCTGGAACAGAGTAAGGGCTCTATTTATTAGCTGTTACTATTACCAGTACTAATGGCTGAAGACTGTCTCATCTTATAAATGTATGATAATTTGAACTAATGATCTCCAAATATTTCACATCTATAAAAACTTCTTATAAACTTATAAAAACCTCTTTAATACTTATGAAATGTAACAGAAATATTTCTCAGAGTATAGCTATTGTCTTGACACATTGAAGTAGTGGTTTATGTCACAGATGATCAGAAAAAATTGTAAATGAGGTTAGTTTGAAATTTTGTTTCTTAAAAGCAGATAATTATTTATTTATTTATTTTGAGAGAGAGAGAGAGAGAGACAAAGTGAATGTGTGCAGGGTGGGGCAAAGGGAGAAGGACAGAGACAATCTTAATGGACTCCACACCCAGCACGACCCTGAGATCATGACAGGAGCCAAGATCAGTAAGTTCCCCCAGGCACCCTAAAAGCAGATATTTCTTTAAAATAAAACATATTTCATTAAAATAAAACACATGTACATATACTTAGAGTTCATTTATTAAGTTGGCATTTTTTTTTTTAAGATTTTATGCATTCATTTTGACAGACAGAGATCACAAGTAGGCAGAGAGGCAGGCAGAGAGAGAAGGGGAAGCAGGCTGTCCGCTGAGCAGAGAGCCTGATTTGGGGCTCAATCCTAGGATCCTGGGATCAGGACCTGAGCCAAAGGCAGAGGCCCCAATGCACTGAGCCACCCAGGCGCCCCTTAAGTTGGCATTTTTACATTATCAGAGTTTCAAGACGAAATGTGAAACAAAAAATGATAGTGGATATGCTTGTATGAGTGTAGAAGTGAATATTCCACCGATTCTTTTCTTTTTAACTGTTTTTCCAGTTTTATTGAGACATAATTGAGATATAAAATTATGTATTAGATCTGTAAGACAAGGTTCTAATATATGTTTATATCATACAATAATTACCATGATAAGTTTAGTTACATCCCAATACTAAATCTTTATATAATTGAGACTGAGGACTTACTTTCTTAGAATTCAGATGGTATTAAAAGTATTGTTTCTCAATAATTGTTTCCTCTCAGTAGAAAAAGTATTAGCCACATACCCAGCTCAACTAGAACATTTTCCATGAGAAAAATTAGTTTCTAGAGCAGATATTTCAAAAAGTATGTTAATTCTTCTGTAATCAAGCAAACCTGAGTAAATGATTCAAAAACATGTCTCCATTGGAAAAGTGCTAACACTGATTTGCTTTTGTCGCAAATGGAGATGTTGACTAAGAACAATCTGACAAGTCATGTGAGCAAACACGCTGCTTGATAGGAATAGAAATGATCTTCAGTGACTTTTCTCCCTTATTATCACCACATTCTGACTGTTATCCCTGGAACATGGGAGACACTCACAGGATTGAGTGTGTACAGGTGGATGGGGAAACCATATCCAATCACTAGCTTGAATTTATGCCTTTCATGAATAGACTGTGAAGAAGAAAATGCTTGGGCAGGTAGGTGTGCATGTCCTGCTAAGTGGCCATCAAAGTATGAGACTTCTTTGTATAAAATATACTGCAGACTGTGAGGCTGCTTCCTATCAGGAAGAAAGCATATTAAAAATCCTTTCTGTTTTGTCACCTCTTCTATAAGCATTTATCAAATTCATACTGATATACTTTCTATAAATTACACAAAATAATCTAGCATATCTGGCAATGCCTGAAAACTTTAGACATACTACCAAACCGCTTGTGTCTTAAGAATACAAAGGCTTTAAAGTCAGAAATGTGAGTGACTAGGGCTGTTGGGCGGGCTGTGGCTGGCTCACTTGTAGAGGTGGTGGTCATTCTGGTTTGCTTATTCAAAAAATCTGGAAAGCACATAATCTTCTGAGCCGAATCACCTTAATAATGCACAATAATTCTAAGCTTTACGTCCCTTTCCTTTAAGACCGGGTTTCCTAGGAACCAAGTAATACTAGTTGTTGACAGAAAGCGTTAGTTTTTTTTTTTTTTTTAAAGGATCTCCACTAATAAATGTGAAAGAAGTAAGATAATTAGAAAATTAAGAATTTTCAACTTGTAGTGAAATGAATGATCGAGGCAACATTGAAAATTGGTCAAGCTAAAACCCAGAGGAGATGAAACCTGATTGGACCTTTGTGTGGCTCTGCCTGTGGTTGTGGATGGTCTAATGGATTTTTTACTCCTTCTGAGTTCTCTTCCTAGCATATCTCGTATCACCCTCCCTGCCTCCTGCTCCTCCTTCTCCTTCCTCCCTCCCTTCCTGCCTTCCCTCTCTCCTTCCTTTTCTTCTTTCGTTACTCTAACAGCTGTTTATCAAGGCCATGTTACAATTGGCATCAAGGACGTGACAAGCTAACATCCATTCAATGTTTTGTCCTTGAGGGACAGTATTGAATAGAGAAAAGTGCAAGGGGGAGGGCACAACTAGATTTGCATCTGATTGTATCATTTTCAAACTGGGGCTTCATGTATGTAACATAAGCCCTCTGAGCTTGAGTTTTCCACTTCTCAGAGTTATTTGTGGGGATAATTGAGAGAGAAATTTATAAAGCGCATAGCATTAGTACGGGCATATAGGACGCCCTTGAGAATGGTTAGCTTCATGACTTTTCCTGGCTGGCTGGCCCAAAGACTGGAGAGTGAGACCGCAGAGTGCTTTCACACCAGTGCCCACATGTAGAGTCTGCACCCTTCTGCTCTTCTTGGACCTGGGGCCTGGACACTTCTGCTATATCTCGGCCTTAGCTACTTCTTTTTAATCATCCAGAGCTCCATAAATCGCCTGGCTGTTCACCCCAGGCCTAACCATTACCCAAATGAAAGTATAAGAGCATAAGAAAGTGAAAAATGAAATCTGGTCTAATTAAGCCAAACTAGCCAGACCAAGTATTGAATAAGGATGCAGCATGCCTGGTTACACCATTTACATTCTTTCTGAGTTTCATTTTTATTTTCATGAAAGGTTGAAGCCATAGATGAGATTATGATACATAACATATGCCTATAACATAATATACTTCTGAAAATATATAACCTTCATGACATGATAACTCTATTGATTAAAAATAACATTTGGTTGATTATTCATGAAAATGGAATATTCTCAGTCCTCTTGGTCCCAATTCTTCTCTTCTTCCATTAACCAGACATTGAGAAATCTCCCTAACTCTTGAAATCTTGATAGTCTGTGAGCCTTGGTCCGGAGCAATTGGTTGTTTAGTATGCCTCGTATTCTCTTTGCTCTCAGTATCATTTGCCTGATCTCGAACATTTAATATTTCTGAGGGTTTTAGGTTTTCCCTTTCTCCTCACTGCCTCTGGATTGGATGATATCTAACAAGGGCAAGGAGGTCTTACTTCACACGCTTCGGATTGGTGTTTTAAGCACCAAACCATCACAGAAGAAGCAGAATTTACATCAAAGTTTGTCTCTTCTCCACTCTTTCAGAACATGCCCGCACACATGACCAATTTGGGTTCTTTCTTCTTCTCCCTTGAGGTGGAAACATTTAGTTCCTTTGACTCTATATACAAAGATGCGGCACAGATCAGTTGCTGGACCGAGTGACTCTGACGCTAACCAACAGAGATGCTGGATGATCCGCTTCTATTTCTAGGCCTTTCAGTTTACTGATCTGAACAGAGTCTTTGACTTAGATAATGTCTCATGAATCTCATCCTTGATATTATTATGACTTTTGCTACTTCTGGTAAATCTTCTTGTGGATAATTGCTATAAGCAAAAAAAAAAAAAAAAAAAAAAAAAAAGTCAGGTATAATGAAGGGGAAAAAACAGGGCAATGTAATATAATTAATGGTGAGATTCTCTAGGTTAGGTGGTGAGAGATGGCTTTGCGGGGGAGATGATAGGCTAAAGAATAGATAGCTTAGGTTGACTTGGTAACAGTGGAGGGAGTGGTAGGAAATGGGGGCCCAGAGGTTCCAGTGTTATGTTGGGTCAGGCCAGAAGGGATTGGGACTGTCTTCTGTAACAGTTCGAGGAGTTGTCACGGAGGCAACTGTTGAGGTTGTTCCTTTAAATGGGGAAGAAAGTTCATCAGCAATATTGCCAAGAATGGTGCCTAGTAATTTAATAGTGGTATACTACTAGGCTGATTTTTCAAAATACTCGCATCCAAAGTTCACCCTAGTGACTTTTAGATAGGGGAATTAATTTTTTAAAAAATTACAGTAGGGGGGCCTGGGTAGCTCAAGTCATGATCTCAGGGTCCTAGGATCAAGCCCTGCATTTGGCTCTCCTGTTCAGTAGGGAGTCTGATACTCCCTCTACCCTTTCCCCAACTTGTGCATTCTCTCTGTCTGTTTCTCTTTCTCCCCCTCCAATAAATAAAATAAAATCTTAAAAAAATTTAAAAATTAAAGTTACAATTATATTCTAGCCAGTTTTTTTTTTTTTTAAACCTGGATTTTTTTTAACCTGGATCCTTCTTACTGCATAGAACTTCCTAACAGAAATAAATTACCGACAAACTTTAAGTTACAAAGTTCGAAATACAATGTTATTGTACCATGTCATTGAATATGAATGTCCATTAGGTAACAATACAGGCTTTGCATATAGAAGTGACTATAATGATCTTATTAATTTCTTTTTTTATTTAAAAAATGACAAGCAACATAAACATTTGCTACCTTGGATTTCATACCTGGCTTTCACTTGTAGCTTTGTAATTGATGAGATAATAGACTAAGTCACTTTCATAATTAAGGAAATTAATGAATAGAATAGTAGTGACACTATGTCATTGTATAGGCTGTGGTTGAATAGTATTAGATATTAATAATTGTGACTTCATAAAGAAACAATATTTTGTAGGTATGATCTAACAAAATGAGTAAGTGCTTGGCAGTTGGCTTGCTTTCTATTCCCCCTCTCACACTGTAGTTATCTGAACTGCTATTAGTCTTTTGACATCACAGCCTCAGTAATTTTTAGCAGTAAAATGGTAATCTCTCAGGATTATTTTTCCTTAATAACTGACATAGTGCTTGGCAAGACACTACTAAAGGGAATTCATACTAACTGGTGCTTCTACAATTCATCCTCTAGGAGCCTGTCTCCCTCCCCTCCTCCTGCTCACAATCCCACTCCTGCCATAAGTCACACTTGCAGGAGACATATGAGGTATTGATATAGTTCTAATGTGGTTAGTTTCATTTGAGTGTAGTAAGTGACTTCTTGTAGTGCTTCTTGATGGATATTGTTACAAAATAGTTTTGTAGTGATAACGGATTAGATGCCTATATTATGCTTTCTTGATAAAAGATAGCCATCACAATAACTCATGAGTTTCAGACTTGTACCTGATGAAATAAGAATTCCTTGAAAACCTAACACAATTTAATACATAGCCCCAAAGCGATTGGAAAGTACCAATGTATGTAATGTACCAATATAACATATTGTACCAATAGTTACCCTATTGTAACATGTGTACCAATATAACATAACCAATAGCTACTGATGTTATTGGTACAATTATCCTTAAAGAATTAATAAATAGTTTGTGAAAATATTTTTTAAAGATCATATTTATTTGTTTGACAGAGAGAGCATGTACACAAGCAGTGGGACTGACAGGCAGAGGGAGAGGGAGAATTAGGGTCCCTGCTGAGCACAGTGCCCAACTCCATCCCAGGACCCTGGGATCATGACCTGAACAGAAGGCAGACACTTAACCTACTGAGCCACTCAGATCGTGAAGATATTTAAGAATAGGGTTGAATTAAGGGTTGTAGAGAAGAAGCTCTGACTGTTAAGGATCCTTAAACCAAGAACAGGACTGACGTCTTATAATTCATGAAAACCTTATCATCTGCCCTCCAGACTGAAAGAAATGACATCGAATAAATCTGTCTTCCTGATTCTTTTGCAATGTTTAAAGCATGCAGCTTATCTCAAGAAAAATGTCTGCAGCTTGCTTTTAGTCAGCTTACTGATTGAAGAAAGGAAAGCCAGAAACACAGATGCTCCTATGTCCCCAAACTGGGCAACTCATTTTGCATTACACAGTCCATACTCTGTCTTGCTACCCACGAATACTATTATCCACAGTGCTACTTCCCTTCTGGGAGAAAAATCAGCTTCATAGGCTATGCTCTTCTCCTTTAGCATTATGAAGGAAAATGCACTTTAAAAGATAAGCAGAAGCAAATTTTAAAAAAAGATACTCAACTAATCCCTTAACAATTAGGATGTCACTAATTGACTTATAGAGTTATCGAAGGGATTCGAATGGAAAACAATCTTATCACGGGACTAATATGAACAAGGTTATCAAGAGGAAAAAGGAAAAAAATAAAAATAACATAATAAATATTTTATTTATAATAAAAAAAATAAAATAAAAATAACAAAAATAAAATAAAAGAAAAAATCCAAATAGGAAAAGTAATGAATTGCTGGACTTGTCCACATTATTAGTAAACAGACAAAATAGCAAGAAAATGGTTCAGATTTATGGCTGCTAGTACATGTTATTTCCAGGCCACCACTTGGGACCATAGAAGAAGACAGAATTCTCATATGAGAGAACCTTATTCCCAAGGTCTTACTTCCCATGTCCTCGATGTGAGGCATCTGTCTCACTCAGATGACCCATTACAGCGGATACTTCTGTACCTTTCTTTTCCATTGATGAACAAATCCTATTTGCTTTTAGCTCCACTCTCCTCATCCCCTGGCAAACCTGATTATCGTACTCTATTCAGGAGGTTGCTTATTTGATAAAGAAGCTGGTTTTTCCCTGAAGGAGTTTTGGCTCAAGTTAGCAGGAAAGCAATGAGTTACTTTAAAAGAAATGGCATGAATCACTGAAATG
Source organism: Mustela lutreola (assembly GCF_030435805.1). Lineage (NCBI taxonomy): Eukaryota > Metazoa > Chordata > Mammalia > Carnivora > Mustelidae > Mustela > Mustela lutreola. The sequence continues at coordinate 126,190,093 of NC_081290.1, read as the reverse complement.
GCGAAACAAAATACATGATTCAGTTCGTTGCTGCAAATAGATTTATGTGAAGACCGCTTGGAGTTTGATAACAACTGTGTTTTGCTAATCAACGTTAAGCTGAGTGTGACTGCCTGAAATGAGCTGAATGTCAACTGTGCCTGAAATCTCTGTGAGAAATCATCCATTAAGTAGGACACTCTTATCACTTAGAACCTACACCGTTCTGTTATAATGTATATTCCTTTTTTATTTGTCAGAGAGAGAGAGACAATGAGAGAGAATGAACACAAGCAGGGGGAGTGGGAGAGGGAGAAGCAGGCTCCCCGCTGAGCAAGGAGCCCGATGATGATGATGATGATGATGATGATGACGACAACGGTGACGATGATGATGCGGGATGCTCTCTTGGGATCTTGGGATCATGACCTGAGCTGAGGGCAGACACCCAACCAGCTCAACCACCTAGGCATCCTCTAATGTGGATCCAGCATTATAGTGAAACGCCTTTTCTGACTCAGAAAAGACATAAGCATGCAACCCCCACTTCAAGGACCACATTATTTGCTGAAGTTTAATACTTTGAGAAAGAGCACCTTCATATAAAGTGTTGTTTGTTCTTTTGTTTTTTTCCTCAAACAGGTCGTATTTTCAGAATTGCCTGGGGAGAGGAATCTGTAAAAAGTAGACTCTTTCCAGGAGATTTTGATTTGGTGGTTCTGGGATGGAAAGATCGAGATTTCTACCAAGAGCCCTCAGTGAGGGGCACCTGCCTGGCTCAGTGGGTTAAAGCCTCTGCCGTTGGTTCAGGTCATGGTCCCAGGGTCCTGGGATAGATCCCCGCTTGGGGCTCTCTGCTTAGCGGGGAGCTTGCTTCCCTCTCACTCTCTGCCTACTTGTGATCTCTGTCTGTCAAATAAATAAATAAACTCTTAAAAAAAAAAAAAGCCCCCGAGGGTTGTTTCAGTCATTGGTCTGATCGAAAAACACAGAAGTAAAGGTGCATATCTATGTTAGAATATCTCATTCCCCATCTGTGCTGGAAAGTATGACATTAATACTGTCCCTTTTACACATTATTGAGCAATGAGAGTTTTCCTGGAAAGTTTTTAGAAGCTTCTCACCCTGATGGGTTATGACAGGCATTACTGCCACCTCGAGTCCCTCTGCATTGTGACATCTCCCACTTAGCACCTCCCGTGACACTAATGGGCCATGAGGCTGTTATTACATGAGCAGCATCTCTTGGGGTCATGGCAAGCCCAGCATTTTTCTTCTAGTCCCTTTTGAAAAATCCAAACAGGGAAGTGGCTGAAATAAATCTTTAGAAAAACTACTGGAAAGGAGAAGACTGGTTCAACAAACCATTGATTAACAACAAGGTAAATGTACATCCAGAATGTTTTATTTAGAATCAGACTAAAATTTTGGACATTGAGCACAAGTCTTGTTTTTATTTTATAAATTACAGTAACTTTTCTATTTATTAAATTTTGACTTGCTCCTTTTAGTGTCAGGTTGAGTAATATTCCCAAGTGATAAAGATCTGGCTTTTAAACAGAAGAGGTGTTATGCAAACATAACATAAATATTAAATCATGAAAAGGGAAAACTGAATTTATTAGATACGTATGAGCTGATGTTAAAGAAAAAAACAAGCTTACAAAATATGGACAATTTAATTAACATTATTTTCTAATAAAAAAAATAACATATAAATAGAGGCCAATAAATAAGAAAAAAGAATGCCTGGAAGGAAATGCACTAAAATGCTAGCAGTGGTTATTTGTTTCTGAAATTATAGGTAATTTAGTTTTACTCTCCTTCTCTCCTTTTTAACTTCTATTTTAAACCTTTGTAACAATTAAGATACATTACATTTATAATAAAAATTGTTAATAATTATGTTGAGAAAAATCACATTGCTTTTCTGAAACATTACTGGGGATTTATTTTTGCAAACTTGCTTTTCAGTTTCTCCTTTAAGAGCGACCTTGGAAATTTTGTCTGTGATTTGTACATCAACCTCAGCAGTAAATTTATGCACCAAAAGTCAGCTGCAGAAAGTTCAGACTGAAAGATGTGTTTGATAAGATGACATTAATAATATATTGTCAATTCTATATTTATGTATCTTCCAACTCATTTGGAAATTTTTAGCTCCAGATAAAAACAATTTAATCTTTGATGTGAAAAGAAAATGGGAACAGTGTTTAGAAGAAAAGAATTTCACAGAAGCATCAGGGAGAAGGTTATGCATATAATCAACTCATATGTAAATAATTTTTCAAGGTCCTAAACTATCCTTCAACGTCATATAATCTACTTTGTAGAAACTGATAAGCTGATTCTAAAATCTATATGAATGTGCAAAGTACCTGGAATATCTGATAGAATTCTGAAATAAAGAACAAAGTTCTGAGACATATACTGTGTGATTCCAAAACTTATGAGCAGCTGGTAATCAAGACAGTGTGGTATTGGTATAAATAGATTAACGGGACAAAATAGAGACACAAGAAACATGAGGAAAAAACTTTGGGACTTTGGTTTAGCAGTGATTTCTTTAAAGGACACAAAGTGCACAAAGAAAGGGGCAAAAATCGGGAAGATTCTTCACAGTTATTAGGAAGTACAAGTCAAAATCACAATGACAGAGCACTGCACCTGAACTACAACGTCTAAAGTTAAAGAGACCGATTATACCAAGCACTGATGAAGATGTGGAATAATTGGAACTGTCCCATATTGCTGTTGGTAAGACAGAATGGTATGATTACTTGTGAACGTAACCTAGACATTTGTTAAAGAACAAAATATCGTCCAACTTCCAGATATTTAGCAAGGACAGATGAAAGCATATACACACACATAGACTTTTGTATCTTTGTTACATTCCCCAGATAGAACAAACCCAAACATCCATCAGATTATGAATAAACAGAAATTGTAATGATGTTGGTGTTAACAATTTTTAAAGATTAAGGTTCAAAAATTATTGACTCCTTTAAGGCTCATATATGAACGGAGCCATACTGAGTGCCAGTAATAGAACTTTACCCGTGTTTGTTGGTATGTAACCCGTAATCAATTGAAGAAATGACCTTTAAATATTATGAGGTTTGCCTCCTTCTCTATTTTCATCTTATTTTATTTATTTTTATTTTTGTAATTTATTTGTAAGTTATTTAATTAATTTATTTTTTTATTTTAGCAAACCATAAGAGATGCTGAACTCTAGGAAACAAACTGAGTGTTGCTAGAGGGGAGCTGTCTGGTGGGGAAGGGGTAGCTCGGTGTTGGGTATTAAGGAGGGCACGTGACATAATGAGCACAGGTGTTACATACAACTGAAGAATCACTAAATTCTATCCCTGAAACTAATCAGACAGTACATGTTAACTAAAGTGAATTTAAATAAAGAATTTAAAATAAATAAATAAATATTATGAGGAAGATGTAAATCTTAGTCCTGGATATAAGTTTCAATAATCTAGTTTTCCTACTATTTCTATAAATTAATTGAATTTCTCCTTTGAGGTCTCATTCTATTGTGATGAAAGAAGCTGAATTTCAGAAAATTGACTATTTGTCCTTTACTTTCTCTGGGACTCTAAGTATACAGACAGTGTCAGGCATAGCCCTAAACATGTGCTTCTGTAGTCCACCAGTAGGAGGGCAATTACAGCAAATACAACAAATACCAGATCATCATTAGAATCCACATATACCTAAATATTTCTTCTAAGATTTAAAAAACATAAATAACAGTATCTACTGTCCAAATGTTTCCAAAGTCCTCCTGTCCTTCAGATAACATTTAAAAAAGTAAAGACATATAGTGGGAAGGCCTGCCCTTTCCCTCTTAACAATATCTTCAAGAATTTATGTATACATGGGGTCTGCCGTTGGCTCAGGTCATGATCTCAGGGTCCCGCGTCAGACTCTCTGCTCAGTAGGAAGTCTGCTTCTACCTCTTCCTCTGGCTCCCTCCCCCAGCCCCCATCCCGCACTCATGCTCTCTCTCTTTCTGTCTCAAACGAATAAATAAAATCTTAAAAAAGAAGAATGTATGTATGTATGCATTACCTAATTTAATATACTGAGTTATCTTGGGTTTCATTTTTTACCTATATAAAATGAAAAAAAGTTATTCACAGAAAACAAACTTTGACCATAGGAACTAGAAAAGTGTAAACCTTGAACCTGAATTTGGTTTCTATACTCGAGCCTTCTATTGGGAATACTATGGCAAGGGGAAAAATGATAATATTCTTTCACATAGAGCTTTGTTATTAGGAAAAATTATTACCTTCCCTGGATCTCCTAATTATTTGCTTCTATATTACCGTGTGAAAAACAAACAAACAAACAAAAACCCTAAGTAAGATGTACAAGAATCTCCATGAGGCAGAATCTCCATGTCGTTGGATCTTATCCCTCATTGTGTCTATTAGAGCTAAGGTAACTTTTAAAGCTTCCATTCTTTTTCCCACGCACCTGCATGTTCTTCCATGGAAGTTCTAGCTTCAGTATGTGCAAATGTCTCTTCCGTATGGCCTGGCTGCCTGTCACCCTGCTTGCAACGCTGACCTATGATCCTCAGTATTTACCAGTCCAAACCTGAAATTTTAGAAAAGTAGTTTGGCTTTTTCTTGTTGCTAGTTAAAGAACTGTTCAATGGTGAGAATCATCACCTCTTGAGTCAGGTCCTGTCATAACGGTGTGTATAGAGCTACCAGAAGCAACACCGGGCCCCTCCCCCCTCATTACTGCAGAGAATTCTGTCCAAACGCAGCCTCCTCTCTTCTCTGGGAGAAAAAGAGAAGAAACAATCTTCACTCAGCCAGTATTTCTGCTCCAGATTGTGTTAATTCTGGAAGAAATAAAAATATCTCTGAAGAATTGAGGATTTTCTGAAAAGAGGTATTTCATCTTTGCAGCAAATACCCAGTCAGTTTTTCTTTACTTGATTTGCTAGAAGATAGTACAATTGAAATTGTTTTTTTAAACATAATGTTGCTCAACTGTCGACATGTTTGTTACACTGGAAAAGAGTTTTTATTCATTTTATTCAAGTAAGGACATTCTTCTATTACTTAAAATTGACCTTAAAATTACTTAAAATTGTTACATGGAAGCAGAATTCCTTGACATCCCCCAACTTCCCCAACCCCACCCCAACCCCTCTGAACCCCAGAAAATGCAGAAGTACAGCCAGTATTGGAGAATAAATTTATACCAGGGATCCAAGCAATTGAAAAAGATGAAAAGAAAAAAAGATACTGTGAGAATACAATCCAGAATATGATTATAGCTTTGGCATGAAAAAGCCAAGAAAATTCTGACAACTTAACTTTCTTAGAAAAGAAACAAATTTTAATAAGAACTCTCTTATACTGTAGAATTTTTGTGTTATTTTATATAAGTCAAAATAAGAATGACTATTTCCTTTGGACGTCCAAGCATCTTGGTAAAATAAGGTGAACCAATCTAACCTAGGAAATTCAGTTAAGAAGTGGATATGTTGGGGTACCTGGGTGACTCAGTTGGTTAAGCATCTACCTTTGGTTTAGGTCATGATCCTAGTGTCCTGGGATCAAGTCCTGCCTCAGGCCCTTGTTCAGCCAGGAGTCTGCGCCTCTCTCTCTCTCCCTCTCCCTCTGTGTGTGCTCTCTTTCTCTCTCTAGCTCTCACTCTTTCTCACATACATAAATAAAATATTAAAAAAGAAAATGAAGTGGGTATCTTGGGTGCCATTTAAAATAACTCTTACCATGGTCATTAAACATATATTGAGCTAAGCTATATCACATAATAGAATGAAAAAAAAAGGTCCTAAAATGTTAATATAGCAAAAATAATCAATAAGTTGAACTGTATTAGTTCCTATGGCTGAGACAAATTTTATGAATGGAACCCAGATCAGAGCACTCTATATCCAATGTTAAGATTAAGAACAGAAAACAGTAATAATGCTTTTTAGCTGAGGATGTGTCCCTTCTCATCCTTCTTTGTAAACAAGGTTAGAACTTGGTCTCTTAACATAGGCCAAGGGTTTATAAATCTAGTTAGGTAACAGACTACATTAAATTTGAGGACATTTAGTATATCCAAGGAAACTCCAGTTAAAATAAACAAAAACAAACCTCAAACACCGTATAGTCAAACCAAACACCTGCCTACAAATCAAGTGTTTGCAAGTCTTGGAACAATCTTAAGCAAACTTTAATCTCTTAGAACAATGGCTCCGTCTGTGCCTAGATCTTTATCTGGCTCAGAATGGCACTGGATAAATATTTGGTGTGGAAAGTTGACTCTTTTCTGGTGAACTGTAGAACCTCTTGACATTGTTGAACACTTCCTTGAGCGACTTCATTTTTAGAAAGCAAGAATTGAGGTTTGTTCCAAAGAAAATTAATAAAATACCTCAAAGTGATTTTAAAATTTAATGGCTACTCTGAAGTCTGTTCTTTTCTTGAATAGGATGAAGTTTGAGTAATGCCAGCGGTTACCATCCAAAGCTTATTTATTGCATTAATTCCCTTCAAACTTATGTTTTGGACCTCTGTCAATGCTAAGTAGATCCACTAAATTAAGGATAGGTGCCAATAGTCACTTAAAAATCTTAAAAACTCATTAATGAATGCCAGCATTCATTACCACAGATATACTGGAGGGTTGACTACAGAAATTGATTACACATGCCATGTTTCATACATCAGCATCACAAGGGGGCTTTCTGTAAAAACATAAGTGGATTCAGCTACTATGGGGATTTCAGTAAGCCTCTTTTCTAGTCATCCTCAGTGAACAGTGAATTTGTTTTGGAAGCTGTGCTATCTTCAGTTTGCTCTATATCATGGGGGCAAGACTTATGAAGAATACATCAAAAGTTTCCCTTGCTTTCTGGTTTCTGGTTGGATTCTCTGGGGAGAGATTGAAGGGATGGAGGATCATAATGTCCTGGTATTTATTTCCTTGGTTCCCCCTACAGTTACCATGGACAGGTCAAAAGACACTACTACTCCCAAGGGACTTTCCTTCTATGCACAGGTCTTTCACTCCTGGATCCCAGTAAAGCCTCTCTCTCCTTTCCTCTTCAAGAGTTAGAAGAGTAGTGGTTCTCGTGTTTACCAGCCCTGGAATGGCCATCATCTCTGTTGTTTTTCCTAAGCCCTACCATATCTTTTAAAGTAGCCATTATGAAATACTTGCTTCTTAATTGACTAGTTTTAGGGTGCAATCTACTTCTTGGTGGGAGTCCAATTAATACACATGTGGAATGAGAGTAAAAAGTATTTCATTGGGTACATGGAATAAGGTGATAGGAGGCCTGATACAATGGATAAGCTGTCTGACTGATCTAATACGTAGTACAAAAAAGTATGTGTGGTTGGTGGTCTACATTATGAAAAGGAAATAAAGAACCTTAAAAGAGCCCCAGCATTTCACTGAAGCTTTTAGTTAAATTTAGGTGGATGACATTCTGAAACAACACAGTGAAGCACAGCTTAGTTTGATGACTTAGACTTAGTGAAACTTATTTAAGATACTCTTAACTTAAAGTAAAATCTTTAGTCAAAGATTTAAAAGAAATTTTAATTTAAAGTGCTTTATCATTTATATTATCCAATATAGTAATGGACAAAATATTATCATAAAAGAAAAGATAGTGAGAATGTGGACAAATATGAAAAAGAAGAGAATACTGGGGAAAAGGGCTGATATTGAATTAGTCATGAAGGTATATATTGCTTATGGCTTTATTTATTTTTAAAGAATTTATTTATTTATTTATTTGAGAGAAAGAGAGTGTGTGAGCAAGGAGAGAGGCAGAGGGAGAGGGGGAGAGAATCTCAAGCAGACTCCTAGCTGAGCACGAGTCCAACAGTGGGTTCAATCGCATGACCCTGTTATCATTACCTGAGCCCAAATCAAAAGTCTGATGCTCAACCGACTGAGCCACTCAGTCCTTCTTGCTTATGACTTTCTTATTGAACATGATTTTGCTGAAACTGCTAACAGAAACAAAGCCTTAACAAAATGACTTTTTGAAGATTCTATATAAGAATCATTCTTGTTCTGTCCTAGTGGACATCTACTGAGGTGGTAAACAGAAATAATAATGTAGATTTTTTATAAAATATGTTTTAGGAGAATTACACAAAGTGAAGGTTCTTATATACCAACTTCAAATGACCTTCTGCCCACAAGCAAGCCTAAAGTGAGCATGGGTTGTATGAAAGTTAACCATGGTCGTGTAAATTAGATGTGCTTGAAGTCAGTTTGTATCTTTGAGTGTTTCTTTTTTGGAGTAATATTTCCCTAGTTGAGTCCTTCCAATCTACTAGTTTTGCAATTTTTCTTTCATCTGAGCAACTTCGTTGGATCAGAGAAATGTTAATAGCTACGCATGCATCTGACCAATTCCCCAATGAGAAGAGTTTTCTTGATATCAACTTCTCAGCAGAGGATTGAGTGCATATTTGCATATCACTGACTTCATGTTTCATTAAGCTCAAATTTTTTTTTTTCTATAAATACACAACGCTTAGAAAGCTGAAATGTGCTCAAGAAGATGAAAATGTCTTACCAGTGTAACCAGCTGGACTCTTCAACTGCTCAAAATGTGGTTTTCATTACGAATGAGCTGGCCATCAGGGGAGAATTTTCACAAGAATATAAACTCTGATTACTTAATATTACCAGTAAGCACAAATTAAATAAAGCGATCTACGTAAACGAAGGCCATGAATGCTGAAATCTGCTACTGAACACATTTCACAAACATATCTTTGTGTATGTTTTAAAAATGTGTGTCTGGGATTACTCAGACTGAGATGTGGTAAATCATCAGGAGACATTTTTTTTTTTTTCCCCTCACAGTTAGGTCTGCTGTTTAAAGATAAGGAGAAAACATTCTATTTTCTTGCTGTGGAAGTATATTCCCATGAAAAGGTGGAATGTTCTTTCCTAGAGGTTTCTGAGACATAGACAAGTCTGTTTCTGGGAAAAAAGCTAGCATAGACTTCTTCAATCCAAAGAGTAGAATATGACTATGTTATTATCTCTGGATTTTCTTGAGCTCCAGTGACACCGCCTGGCACTCTCCACATTTTGTCTTCCTCATATTTTACTTCCAGTTTAGGGTCGAAAGTCCTAAAAGCGAAGGGGTCCCTCTGATGATATAAACTAGTTTCTGTAACCCTTCTTCAAATCTTTCAGAGATCCCTCATTTCCTTTAGAGCAAAAGTGATTTTCTTTTACCATGGTTCTCTTTTCCCGGTCTGATTTAATTCCTCACTATTATCTTCCATCTGCTCTGCTTGCCCTCCACTCACTCTGCTCCAGCCACACTGACACCTGGTCTGTTCAGGCACAGAACTTTTCACCAGCCTTTCCTCCAGGGGATGGACGAAATCCCTTTCCTCCCGGGATGTTCTTCCCAGATATCCACATGCCCAACTCCTGAATCTGCCAGTCTGTTCCAATTCACCTTCACAACCGTGTCTACCTTGACCAATCTATTTGGTAAAACAAACTGCCATCTGTCCTCCTCCTCACCCTTTCTATCCCCTCGACACTGTCCTACTTTTATTCTATTTCTAAGGCATGTATCAATTTCTACAATATTATATGATCTATTATATATTATGTTAATTTTATTATCTGTCTCTGTTCCACTGGGAAGTAAGTAGCATAAGCCAACATATTGGATTCTTTTATTCACTGGGGTGGTATCATCAGCACCTAGAGCAGTGACTCACTTAGTGAGTGGCAAATATTTGTCTAATTTTAAGCATTGCATGTGAAAATAAGAACATCCAAGTTAAGGGAGAACAACTTATTCAAAGCTCGATCTAAAACCTAAAAATATCTTCATGAATTTTCCTGAGAAAGGGGTAGTAGCCATAAGTCTTTACGACATTTCCTCTGTAGAGGAGTGACCAGCAACGTATGACCGGGGCAAGGGTTGCCAGCCATCTCTTCTTGGAACAGAGTTTACTGGAACACAGCCATACCTGTTCAGTTCAGGATCCAGCATGACTGGTTCTGCCTCTGCCACAGCAGAGTTCAGCAGTGGTGAAGAAACCTTCTGGCAAGAAAAGCTTAAATTATTATCTGGCCCTTTAGTTTGCTAACCCTTGATTTAGATAAAAGTTACTGACATTTCCTAAACGAATTAGTTCCCAAATTCCGGCATTTATGTGAATAAATGTTTCTGCTTCTACGTGAAGAGAGTGGAAGGGATTTGAACAAGAGACACTGCTGGGATGTCACTGCTTGGTCACTGCACCCACCTTGTCTCTCTCCTTCTCTCTCTCTGACATAACCTTAAGTGTTTGAATTCTCCAGTGACTTATCAATTTAAACTGACATCAAAATATGCCAGCATTCTAAACTACCTAACCTCTTAAAACCCCATTTTGACTGATTTCATTACTCAGAATTCTCTATTCCATAGTATTATGTGGTATTTTATTTATGTATTATAATGTACTGGATCATTTGGTACATATGTCCTCATTGACCTCTTTCTATTTAAAAAAATAGGCCCCTCAGCATCTTCTGAAAGGTATTGGCAGACACTATTATACTCTATTTATACTTCAATAATTTTCTTGAAGGAAGATATAATTTTCCTTAACATTTAATCCTAATGTGAAATTAATGTACTTTATTTAGCAACATCATTGTTAACCTAATAGCTGCATTATAATTAATGATAGAGAAAGGCAGATTAAGATGACAGATTTATCATTATGCTTAGCAAAACATATGACACTTGTGCTTTTAAGGGAATGCATTTAGGTGCTATTTTAAATAACACTTAACTGGATATATTCAAAGATCTTCTCTTAATAGAAATTAGAGTCAACCTGAGGCAAGTCTCTGGATAACTCAAGTGAAAAAATATCTTTCTTTAACTCTCTAGACATTTTAAATGATTTTTTACATGTGAATGTCTATATTGGGACAGATAGATGGTTAATAGATAATAGATGATACATGATAGAGAGATGATAGATAGATATAGATAGTGATAAAGTTTTGTCAGCAGACTGGATTATAGAAGTGTTTCACAAACATTATTGTTCCTTTCTGTACATTCTTTCTCTTCTCACCACTAGATATTAGAAGTTGAGAAGACCTTTAGAAAATTGTTATTAAGAGAATTCATGGAAATAGCTTAATTGGGTAATCATCACCTGATCGTTCTCTTGTTGGACCTGAATTATCCAATTAAGCTTTTTATATGAACCATCTGACCAGAAATTTGACTGCTTCATTTGGAACTCTTCAAATATAGGCTTGAAAAAGAAAACATGTTTTGGGGACAATAAAACCTGGAAAGACTATTGTCCTACTGCCCTAAATACCATTCTTCATGTCATTATAATGTTAAAGTGTATATATGCATATCAGATTCACAGCAAGTAACCACAGAGCACCTACCAAGGTTGGAAAACAATTGCTGAATAATGTGAGAGGTGCTGAATGATTTGCTTTAACACCATTACTTACCTGGCTGGCTGGATATTAGCAAGTCATATACTAAGGAAGACAGCATCATGCTGTAAGTCAGAGGAGTTCTAATATCGTACAATCATGGGATGTGTGAAAGGAAAGATAGAATTGAAAAGCGGACTCTCAGGACACTTACTCCAGTTACTTTACCTGGGCAAGAAAAGTGATTCCAGAGAGTGATTCTTACACATGCCCTTCAGGGATTCTTCACCATACTGGACTTACAAACATCCTGTGGGTTCTTCCAATCCAGACTCCCACCAGTTGCCAGAACAAAACAAAGTTTGTTTCGTAAACTCCTGTTTCGTTTTGTTCCTTTTTTCCCCTGCTCTCCTAGTTAATTCCCACATGATCCTTCAGGTCTCAGTTTAAAACTCTCTTTTTAAAAAAAAAAAAAAAAAAAAAGAAAGGATGAATACCCAACTTTTGTAGCAACATGGACAGTCAAGCAGAGAGAGTCAATTATCATATGGTTTCACTTATTTGTGGATCATAACAAATAGCATGGAGGACATGGAGAGTTAGAGAGGATCAGGGAGTTGGGGGAAATTGGAAGGGGAGGTGAATCATGAGAGACTATGGACTCTAAAAAACAATCTGAGGGGTTTGAAGTGGCGGGTGGGTGGGAGGTTGGGGTACCAGGTGGTGGGTATTATAGAGGGCACGGATTGCATGGAGCACTGGGTGTGGTGAAAAAATAATGAATACTGTTATGCTGAAAATAAATAAAAAATAAATTAAAAAAAAAAAAAACTCTCTTTTTCAAAGTGACCATCTTCAGCTCTTAGAATTTATTCGAGGCCCCAGTGTGCTCCCACAGAATTCTTTTCTCATGACCCTCATAATACTTATTTAATACAGCATTTCCTCAACAAGGTCAAGTCTATATCTAAGGTATGTGTTCACTATAAGGTCAGCGCCCAGTACTTTCATGCTTAATAAACACCTGTTGAATGGACAAAAGAGATTCCTGGTAAGACGGCTCTATAGCTTTCAAGGCTGCATTCATTCAGGTCTGCTGAGAAGCAGACACCAAAATGGGATTAGTCATACCAGATATTTTGTGTGTGTGTGTGTGTGTGTGTGTGTGTGAAGGGAGCAAGAGAAAGTGGAGAGAGCCTTCAGATTGTGATGCAGGCCAGACTTCTGTGGAAGGGGATAGGGGAGGCAGGAGATCACATGCAAAGAATCCTGGATGACAGCACAGTGGGGAGTCTGAGAGCCAGAAATGCCCCCTTGAAAGAGTCTAGGATCTTACTAGAATGCAATTGCCTATAGACGTCCATTGTGTTCAGTCAAAAGCCAAGAGCAACCATGGCAGTAGATCGAGAAAGACAGTGGCTGAGGCTATGACCCAGGTATGCTCCCTGCAGCAGGAGAACGGAGCAGCGTGTTTTGATGGCTGCCACACAGTCCCCGGGAGACTCCCCACCAAAGAGCTTTTGGGGATGCTCACTTACACAAAATCTTTAAAATTATATAAGCACCATCCAGCTAGTTTAAGGGCAATCTGTTATGCTAAGGGAAAACATTGATCATTGTATCTTACTTGGTATGGGTATTTTGACCTAGTTGTGATATAATTTGGATCCTTGTTTTTAATTTTCATAAATCAAAAGAAAATATTAAATCTTGGCAAGAAGATGTGAAGGAGAAGCTTAAATGTCATCTAAACTTATGAGCTACTTACTCATGCTATGAGTGGAATAGGCATTTTTTCCTCATTGACCTGTCTGATTACAGCTGGTAGACGACCATGGAAGACTAGCCAGAACAGAAAATCCCACATGATGACCTTAATGTTCAGTGAGTGGCCATGTGGTGTGCTCCTGGCATCTAGTAAACACCTTAATTTCTGGGTTTGGGTTGTTGGCTGCCTTCCAATAAATTAGGCCATTTACAACAGGAGGATGCATTACCTATTACCTATGTTACTAAATTTATTTAGCAGGCAAGTTAGAGATGATTTGACTAACCTAGACTTCCCCAGGAACAAAAAGTAAAAAAACAAAACAAAACAAACAAAAAGCCCAAAAAACAAAAAAACAAAACCCCATAAATACATAAATACTCTGTCTTTAAGATATTGCAAGACCTGGGGGTTTTGGGTCAGCAATACTTTATATCAAGGTCTTTGATATGCTCCATGCAAAAGTCTTCAATCTTGGCAGTTAGGAGTAGGCTTTACGAAACTATTTTGTTTGTTTGGAGTGTGTCAAATAGGATCGAACTCAAGGTTTGATTGACATATTTCTTATTCATTCATTGTTGTCCATACTGTTTACTGCTAGAATCCTTATTGCACAACCCTGCCTGGTCTCTTAAAAATTTTAAGGGTGACTATGTAATTTATCATCAAAATGGGACTTTCTTAAGTGTGAAAGGGGGGGCACCTAAAAATTACACCAGACTAGCCCAAAATAAACCAGGACTGTCCCAGGGAAACTGACATGCATGGTGATTCCACTTTAAATCTAGGAACTCAACATCTTTCATGCCAGCCTTGGGCACTGGATTCTGCTGGAGCTGGGAACTCTGAGCTGAGTGTCTAGGCTCATGAGAAGCACCCAGCAATCATTTCTCCAAGTCTTGTTAATCTACCAGGGTGCTGCAGGGGCTGAACAGAGATCTATGATGCCAAAAATCTAATGGGCCTCGTCTCTGCCTCAGACTTTGCAAACCTTATCATCACCTTCCAGACCTGAGCTTTGCTGTCTTCAAGGCAGTGGGATTCTCTCATCCTTTCTTGTAAAATATCCTCCAGAGTTTAGGCTTTCAGAAAACAAAAGCTTGAAAGAAAGTCTTTAGGCAGTTTTTACTTTTCACCCCATATCAAAATTTAGCTCTGTTGTGTGCAGGGGCAAAAAGATTCTTTCTTCCCCTCATTATTTCAGGACCATTGAGAGGTTGTCAGAGATTACCACTAGAGAGCAAAGGTCTGCTTCATTACTCATACAGCTGACTGAGAAGTGTGGTTTAGATGCATGGCCAAATGGGCTTATAAATACTTTATCTCCTGGGAATTAGATGTATCCACTTAGTCATGGGCATAGTTGGACCACTTTGGGTCTCCTCGGTGGGGGCTGAGCCCATTCAGAAAGGTCACAGGATGAATGAGTAGAGGATGTGGCAGGCTGTTTCCAAAAAAGAGTGTTCGAAAAAGTTCCATTTCCACATTTAAGATAAATTACTTCTCTCATGGTGAGCTACAAGTTCATAGCATGGGGAGACACCAGAAGCCATTCTGTTGCCCAAGTTCCTGATTATGGGCACATATGACAAGGGAAGAGTGTCTTTTCTACAAGAATTCTTGTTTCTGATTTGTCTACAGCAGCAGAACCAAAGTAAAGTTAACAACGAGTATTTCTGCCTAAGCTGTAGGTTTTCTGAATATAGACACTTTTTTTTTTAATTTTAATTTTTATTTTGCTTTAAGATTTTAAGTCACCCTTACACCCATAATGGGCTCAAACTCACAACCCTGAGATCAAGAGTCACATGATCTACTGACTGAGACAGCCTGGTATACTATGTACAAATACTTCTAAAAAAAAATCTGAATCTCTTTTCTATACGTGGTTCACAGTAGGTCTTCAAAGCTATTTATATGCGTGCCAGCATGAGAAGATGAATGGTGACTTTCATTTTATTTCTCTACACAGAAACCTTTAAATGATATTTTAATTTAAAAACAAAAGTGGAGTTTCTGGGTTTTTCTTGTTTGTTTGTTTTTATCCAATCCAATGCTTTCATATCTGGTCCAGACAAATCTTTCCACATTATGTTCTACACTTGCCCAATAGAATCTTCCAATTCTAATCCAAGGGGACGAGTGAAAATTAATTATAACATGCTTATTTTCATTTCATTGGATCATATTGCCTTTCTTCCTACCTCAATCCTACCCTTTCTACAATATCCAGTTCAAATTTCACTTTTTCCCAGGAATTCAGGGGGATGGATAAAATAGGGGATGCTGATTAAAGAGTACACTTCTTGTGATGAGCAGCGAGTAATGTATAAAATTGCTGAATCACTCTTGTTTACTTAGACGAACATAACACTGCTTGTTAACTACACTGGAAATGAAATAAAATAAAAAACTTAAAAAGTCACATAAATAAATAAATAAATGAATAAGTAAATTCTTAATTAAATGACCCCAGATTTTCTTTTTCCCCCAGACTGCTATTACTTAATACCGACTTGCACAACTCCATTGTTATTCTTCATATATTTTCTTGTATGGATATGAGATTTTTCAGTGGTATAAGTGTCTTCTCTTAAATGAGTAAGATTCTGGAGGATTAGAAACATACCTACAGTTTCTTTTTGCTTGCTGTCCTGCCTAGAAGAACACTGAGCAGACAATAGTGGCTCAGTATGTCTCCTGAATGTGTGTATCATAAACAAAAGCCTGATGTGCTGTGTCATTTCCTGCCTGTGCTCTGCTGTGTGATGGCGGGGCCCAGCAGCCTTCAGAGCAAGTTGTGCTTCTGAGTCAAACCACATTGTAATCAAACGACCTCCAAACTGAGGCAGAATTTAAATTCTTTTCACTGTCATCTCCTTTGAGGCAGAGATGGCTATTTTTCTTTTTTTAATAATTTTTAAAAATTTTTAATAAACATATAATGTATTATTAGCCCCAGGAGTACAGGTCTGTGCATCGCCAGGTTTACACACTTCACAGCACTCACCATAGCACATACTCTTCCCCAATGTCCATAACCCAACCCCCCTCTCCCTACCACCCTTCCCCCCAGCAACCCTCAGTTTGTTTTGTAAGATTAAGAGTCTCTTATGCTTTGTCTCCCTCCCAATCCCATCTTGTTTCATTTATTCTTTTCCTACCCCCCCAAACCTCCCGTGTTGCATCTCCACTTCCTCATATCAGGGAGATCATATGATAGTTGTCTTTCTCCATTTGACTTATTTCACTAAGTGTAATACCATCTAGTTCCATCCATGTCATCACGAATGGCAAGATTTCATTTCTTTTGATGGCTGCATTATGTGTGTGTGTGTATATATATATATATATATATAACCTCTTCTTTATATATATATATATATATATATATATATATATATATATATAACCTCTTCTTTATCCATTCATCTGTTGATGGACATCGAGGTTCTTTCCATAGTTTGGCTATTGTGGACATTGTTGCTATAAACATTCAGGTACATGTGCCCTTTCAAATAACTACGTTTGTATCTTTAGGGTAAATACCCAGTAGTTCAATCGCTGGGTCGTAGGGTAGCTCTATTTTCAACTTTTTGAGGAACCTCCATGCTGTTTTCCAAAGTGGTTGCACCAGCTTGCATTCCCACCAACAGTGTAGGAGGGTTCCCCTTTCTCTGCATCCTTGCCAGCTTCTGTCATTTCCTGACTTTTTAGTTTTAGTCATTCTGACTGGTGTGAGGTGGTATTTCATTGTAGTTTTGATTTGTATTTCCCTGATGCCGAGTGATGTGGAGCACTTTTTCATGTGTCTGTTCACCATCTGGATATCTTCTTTGCAGAAATGTCTGTTCATGTCCTCTGGAGATGGCTATTATTCTAAGGTGATTCTGAGACATACTCCTTCATCAAAATTAGTGCATAATGATTATTAGCATTAACTCATCAATTAAAATTAACACAATTTTATATTGGTTCAGTTTGCCCATTACATGATAACTTCTCCTTGCTTTTGTTTTAGAATGTGATTGTATCATACTATGAGGGTGAGAGCAGAAATTTTACCTTTTCAGAGGGCAACTTGCAATGGTGTTATATGTTTAAGACTGTATAAAGTCTAGGTTAATAAATTTCATTTCCATATCCTAGGGAATTAGAAGTATGTGCAAAATTTAGTTAAAGATGTTGTTTACTGGGGCATTATTTATAAGGATGAGAAGTTGAAAACTAGTTCCATGTCAAGAAATAATTACTATAATTACTATTTCTTGGTAAAATTAAATTCTGATATATGTATATGTATGAATGTATGTATATTGTATATAAACATATATGGTTACTAAAAGCATGTAAAATGACTTTATATATGAATAAGTTATGGTAATAAATGGTTTATTAACATCATGGATAATATATAACATTAAAAATATGAAATATGCAAATATACAATAAATTTTAATAATGATGGCAGGTATAAGACATTTGCTACAAAGGTAGTACCATGTTATCTGGTGAGTGGGGTAATACACATTTTTCTTTTCTTTTATTGAATTACCATTACCCTATAATTATTTTGGTTTGCTTTGGTAATTATTAAAATTGGAAATTTTTAAAATTTAATTTATTTTTACCAACATGCAATGTACTATTTGTTTCAGGGGTACAGGTCTGTAATTCATCAGTCTTACACAATTCAAAGCACTCACCATAGCACATACCGTCCTCAACTGATCGATAAACCATTGGCCAAACTAATCCAAAATAAAAGGGAGAGGACCCAAACTAATAAAATTATGAATGAAAAGGGAGAGATCATGACTAACACCAAGGAAATAGAAACAATCATCAGAAATTATTATCAACAGTTATATGCCAATAAGTTAAGCAACATAGATAAAATGGATGCATTCCTGGGAACTTATAAACTTCCAAAACTGAATCAGGAAGAAATTGACAACCTGAATAGACCAATATCTCATAACGAGATTGAAGAAGTGATCAAAAACCTCCCAAAAAACAAGAGCCCAGGATCCAATGGATTCCCTGGGGAATTCTACCAAATATTCAAAGAAGAAATAATACCTATTCTCCCAAGGCTGTTTCAAAAGATAGAAACAGAAAGAAAACTTCCAGTCTCTTTCTATGAAGCCAGCATTACCCTGATCCCCAAACCAGGCAAAGACCCCATCAAAAAGGAAAATTTCAGACCAATATCCCTGATGAATATGGAAGCCAATATTCTCAACAAGATCCTAGCTAATAGGATCCAACAGTATATTAAAAAAAGATTATCCACCATGACCAGGTGGGATTTATCCATGGGATGCAAGAGTGGTTCAACATTTGCAAATCAATCAATGCGAAAGAACAAATCAATACGAGAAGAGAGAACCACATGGTCCTCTCAATTGATGCAGAAAAACCATTTGACAAGATACAGCATCCGTTCCTGATTTAAATGTTTCAAAGTATAAGGAGAGAGGGAACCTTCCTCAACTCCATAAAATCTATCTATGAAAAACCCACAGAAAATATCATTCTCATTGGGGAAAAGCTGACAGCCTTCCTTTTGAGATCAGGAACACAAGGATGTCCACTCTCTCCACTGTTGTTCAACATAGTACTAGAAGTCCTAGCAACAGCAACCAGAAAATGAAGAGAAATAAAAGGTATTCAAATTGGCAAAAAAGAAGTCAAACTCTCTTCGCAGATGACATGATACTTTATATGGAAAACTCAAAAGACTCCACCTCCAAACTACTAGAACTCATACAGCAATTCAGTAATGTGGCAGGATACAAACTCACTGTACAGAAATCAGTTGCTTTCCTATATTCTAACAATGAAAATATAGAAAGGGAAATGAGAGCATTGATTCCATTTACTATAGCACCAAGAACCACAAGATACCTGGGAATAAACCTAACCAAAGAGATAAAGGATCTGTACTCTAAGAACCACAGAGCGCTCATGAAAGAAATTGAAGACACAAAAAGATGGAAGAGCATTCCACGCTCATGGTTTGGAAGAATAAACATTGTTAAAATGTCCATACTGCCTGGAGCAATCTATACTTTCAGTGTCATCCTGATAAAAATTCCACTGGCATTTTTCAAAGAGCTGTGATCACCAAGACAGCATGGTACTGGCACAAAAACAGACACATAGACCAGTGGAACAGAATAGAGAGCCCAGATATGGACCCTCAACTCTATGGTTAAATAATCTTCAACAAACCAGGAAAAAATATCCAGTGGGAAAAAACTGTCTTCAATAAATGGTGCTGGTAAAATAATTTTAAATTTAAAACTGAAGTATTAAAGTATGTTATTGTCAAGAGAATTTCAAAAAAACATAATCAGTAAGTTTAACTATGGTTGTGAATGCTCAGTTAAAGCTGGTGATAGAGTTGTGAGATGGGGCTACGTACTTTTTGTGGTAAATGGATTCCAGGGCATAAGAGAAGAAAAGGTTACCAAGGTTTGAAAACTATTCTCTACTTGTGACCACTGGGAACAGTCCATCCTTTTCTAGAAGGGAATGGGCTCCGTGCACAGTAATCTGCTACAGCAGTCTGTACAATTTTATTTGCCTCCTCCAAATGATGTGCAGACTAATTTGTCATGAGAATTTCCTTGTGTGCTTCAGAGGTCACAGAGTTAATGACAGAGGCAAGGTTTACAGGCAGTTCTTCTTCCTTTCTACAAACAATGATAAGCTGACATGTTCTGCTTATCATAAATAAGTTTGAAAATCACAATGAAAAAATAAATATTTTCATAAAGAGAATTCAGGCAGTAAGTAAGAGGAAAAGACTGGATATGTGTTTATGGAAGAAGATGTCCGTAGGCTTTATAACAACAATAGTTATTACTGTCAGAGTAGCTTTGTCCTGTCTTTATGAGAACACTTTAAGCAATAATTAATTAAGATTTGTGAGTTGGGTTTAATGAATAGTTCACTGTTATGCTGCTCTTTAGCGCCCAAGCCCTTCATTTATTCATATCTTACAGAGTTTTGTGTGTCTTTATCGAGTGCCTGCTGTGTGTTTCCAATGCTGTGCCCAGGTTGGACAGTGAACAGTCACTGCTCTTAAGAGATTGAGGCATCAGGGGCGCCTGGGTGGCTCAGTGGGTTAAGCCGCTGCCTTCAGCTCGGGTCATGATCTCAGGGTCCTGGGATCGAGTCTCGCATTGGGCTCTCTGCTCAGCAGAGAGCCTGCTTCCCTCTCTCTCTGCCTGCCTCTCCATCTACTTGTGATTTCTCTCTGTCAAATAAATAAATAAAAAATCTTAAAAAAAAAAAAAAAAGAGATTGAGGCATCAGCTTTTGGCTCAGGTTACACTCCCAGGTTCCTGGGATTGAGTCCTGTGTTAGGCTACTTGCTCAGTGGGGAGACAGCTTCTCCCTCTGCTTGCCCCTCCCCCTGCTTGCTCACTCTTTCTCCAATAAATAACTAAAATCTTAAAAAAAAGGGGAGGGGGAGAGAGAAATTGAAGATTCCAATCTGTATTCACATGTCTTTTCCCATAAGCTAACATTTTTAGCACCTACCCTGTTTTACATGGGTTGTAACAGAATACAACCTGTTATAGAATCATACTCTTACAGAATAGTATGAGCTTTTTCCTCATTTGCACAACAGCCTCACAGGATGATCTCCAGACCAGGCCTTTATAAATCTGAGATGCTTAGCACCACGCACAGATGGAGCCCTTGGGAGTCGGTATTCTGGAAAATCCTCAGCCAGCTAAATCTTCTATGTCTTGCTGCTTCTACCACAGTTTGCTCAATATCTGAAACTTTTAAGGCATATGCCAGTCCTGCCTCGGGCTTTAATAATTGATCCATTCTACCCTCTTTCCCAACTCAGGGCTTCTTCTTGGCAGGCTCCTTGGGGTCTCATCTGAAAGGGTCTCATCCCTTCTTCAATAGAACCTCTCTAGTCTCACTAGCTAAGTTAGGTCTCCTCTGGTTATTTCCTACCTTACCACCTTCTACCCCTCAGTTTCTCTCCTAGCAATAATCACAGCCTGTAAATATCTTGTTTATTTCCTGTTCACTCATGTATTGTCCTCACACCCATTAGACTGACTGTAAGCTGCATGAGCAGGAGGGCAGTGAGCATGTTCATTTTCATTATTGAATCCCTGATGCCTGGCACAAATCCTAGAATGTATAAGAGGTACTCTGTATCTATTATTTGAATAAAAAATGAATCAATGAATTGGCTGACTACCATCACCTTCCTTCAGTGGAGGGGTTCCCAGAACTTCTCTCTGGAATGTTGGTAGAACTTTGGTTTGTCCCTTTCGAAGCACATTACCAACTGACCTCTGTCTATGAGTGATTGTCTCCCTGCAGAGAATGTCTTGAATGCTGCCTTCCTGAGCCCTGTACTGTGAGTGGGACAGTTCCATTGAAAAGACTCGGGCATGTGACAGAAGTGTTATATCCCGTTTTTAAAGCAAACTCCGAGAGGTTAATTATCTTTTCCAAGGTCAATGCTTGAATCTGGATTTGTCTGACATTAAAGTCCAGGCTGTGGCCACGCCAAATGAGCTCTGGCTGAGGTAATGAGATTGCATTTCTTATCTGCCGACTTTCATACTGAGTGACATTGTATTCTGCACCTCTGGAAGAGACAAAAAATGGGAGGAGAATGGTTGCTGGGCAACGAAGGCACCAGGATGTCCTGGTTGCAGCATAATCAGTTGGAATCTGGCAAAGCTCCCAGGATTAGAGTAGCAGGAATAATTATTTATCTGGCCTCTAATATCCTCTCGGGGTTGCCTTGAATTCCAGTCTCTCACACTAAAATTGTAAATATTATTTTCCATCTCACATCATCCAAAGCGTCATTGTGTTCTTAGGGATCATCTAAAATCCTATTGGCTAATGATTTAATCTATTGATGAATTTCTCCTAAATTACAGTATCAGCCCTGGGAGAGTTGCTGCATGAACCCTGATTTCTAAAAAGGAAGTTTTCCTGATTTTAAGACACTTTTATTTCACTTGCATGATAGCACACAGCTGGACAATTCCATAAATATTAAGTTCTATAAATATAACTAGTAATGCTGATTGGTTTTAGCAGTAGATATAAACTTATAGTCATGAATAAGTCTCACATTCCCTAGGAAGGTCCTAGACCAACCATGGACAACACACAAAGAGGGTCTCCAAAGCTCTCCTATAACACTTAAGCACTCACTACAAATACAAAAGGTTTGAAATTGAAGTGTCTTGGAAAGTTCAAGACTGGTAAGACTGGTGAGACTTTCCTTAGATCCAGGTGTGCTGTGTGCCCACCCCCTCCACATCCCACAGCTATAGGGAAGGAAAGAGAGCCATTTCCTTACCTCAGGATGAGGTTGGGGATTTCAACTACTTGCCATAAGAACTCACTGTGGGCTGCTTGCATTCAAAGGACCAAGTGAACTAATGGATTTGACCTGGAAAATCTCAGTTGTCCTAAGCTGCCTTATGTGACCTTTAGAACAGCATTGGGGGTTCATTTTGAAAAGAAACTACACTGGATGTCATGACAGTTCTAAGGCATGTGTGTCCTGTGGATCTGTGGGCCAGACCTGAGAAGGATGAGGTGATGCTTGACATCTCATGTCCAGAGGGGTCTTTCTGCCCCTCCCTGTCTTTCTGAGCAAGATGTCAAGGGAGTGCTGAATTCTGTAGCTGGGGACTGAGAGAGGAGTCACAAAGGACCCATTGGAAATCGCAGTTCTTAGTTAGGGGAGGCAGGGCCAATGTCTATAAGGGCTCCAAGAGAGAAAATGTCAGAAGTCGGCTGGGTGGAGGGAGGAGAAGGCACTTGCAGCCCTTTCCACTGTGGGCTTCTCACTGGAGCAGGACCAAGTTGGGAAACAGAAGGCCTTTAACTATTAACCAAGGCTCCTGTTGAGATTGTTATACTAAACTAGACATTTTAATTACTAAATGGACTGTTTTGCAGGGCGAAGTAGCTGAAGGTCTCTTCACATGAAAGCGTCCAGAAAAGGTATGAAGCCTGTCTTAGACTGCATAGAGAAGAACCAGATCCCGAGTGCATTCCTGAACAATCAGAGGGAAATGACACAAAGATTTTCTTTGCTTCTTTTGATCTTGCTCCTTAATGCCACTGGTTTCCTATATTTTCCTAATGCTAGAGCTCCACTCAGCTTTCCCAACCTTTTTGATGTAATATCAAACACTTGATCATTGAATTTCTGAGCCCACAGAACATAAAAGGTGAATGGTAGGGAGTGGGGATAAAGAGTTACGGTAGAATGAAACAGGATGACAAAAATTATGCATGGTTGGGGCGCCTGGGTGGCTCAGTGGGTTAGGCCTCTGCCTTCGGCTCAGGTCATGATCTCAGGGTCCTGGGATCGAGTCCCACGTCGGGCTCTCTGCTCAGCAGGAGCCTGCTTCCCTTCCTCTCTCTCTGCCTGCCTGTCTGCCTACTAGTGATCTCTGTCTGTTAAATAAATAAAAATCTTTAAAAAAAAATTATGCATGGTAGACACCACTCAGTCTCTGTCATATTGGTGACTTCTCACCAAATACAGTAAGTCTCATTTCTTTGAAGCAGCCAAGTGCAACTAACATGGTATCTTCCACGTGCCAGGAGGTGTGTGATCTGCTGACATTGCTTGTGATTCCCTAGACCAGAGCTTCCCCATGGGGTGCTGGGAATGGGGTGCAGGTGAGCCACCACACTGACAGCCAGAGGGGACTGACCCTGGCTTCTCCACCCCTGTAAGCTGCTCAGATAGGAATAGTTGTCCATACACTTGTCCTGACTTGTACAAGGCTGAGAAGGAATTCTCTGGGCAATTCTGTGAACTAGGTATTAATATTCCCATTTTGTAAAGTAGGAAATGAAAACTCACAGAGATGCTACATAAATAAGCACTAAAGAATTAATGTTCAATCTAACTTCAACTGTCTACCACGCATTTTCTTCCAAATTAACGGCACATTGAGAGGCTAGATCTTTTTGCTGTGACTTACAAAGCAAGAATTTGCAGGTAACATTTCCAGAGTGCGGTATAACTCCTTGATTAGAGCTTCTGAGCAATCTACTATTACTTATTTGTGTATAGGTGATGTATATACTTGTAAATAAGAACTAACATTGTTTGTAAGGCATTATTCTAAGTATCTTATATGTATTGCTTCATTTGATCATAAAAAATCAATAGGAGACACCATTTTTAACCTCATATTCAGAGGAAAAAATAGATACAAGGGGGAGTGTAAGTGACTCTTATAACACACCACAGCAAGTAAGCAGAATCAGGACTCAAGCTCAGTGAGTCTGACCTCACAGCTGGCACACTCAACAATGACCAGACGTCAACTTTTCTTACTGGATAAATATCGAATTAATATATAACCAACAAAAGACATGGCAAAAGGAAGGTAATTAAAGTTAAGAGCAATGCCGTATCAGCTGTTTTAAGGTTATTTGGTCTCAACTTAGAATACATTTGAAGTGATTTGTGTAAGAAAAACTCTCTAAAGTGGGACAGAGAAGAATGAGCACCAAGTTTTTAATGAAACTCTTAAACTGTAGAATTAGAGCCGCATCTCAAATCCATACTTATCATTATGTGATCTCAGATATATTCACTTTATATTTAAGCTTTGCTTCCTTCTTATAAATATGTATAATTAAAATACCCTGGGGTCATTGAGTGAAGTGATGTAGGCAAAGGTGACGTAGGCTTAACCCAACATTGCCACGTAGTAAGCAGTCAATGGTAGGTAGTGTTATCATATGTCCAAAATAAAAACATGCTGTAAATGCCAATGGCCATAGCAGTAATTTGCATCTCAAAATATTAAGAAAAAGTGTTACAAAGATTAAGCTTAAAACTGTAATTAACATGGTGAAGCAAAAATATCCATATCTGGGTAATTTTGTCTTTCCGCACAATGTCAATACAAAACGACAATACAAAAATGACAATACAAAAAGAGGAGACCTATCAGAAACCAATTAACTAGGCTCTGGAAATTTGAGCCACTGAGTATTTTTCTAAACTATAGTTTATACATACATTAAATAAGTTAAATACTCACTGTTACCTGGGAATGTGAAAATAAAATAAGACTGAGACTGGAAAGGCTAAAGTCTTTTCTAAACTGTAATACATATGTATTACATATGCACACACATATAGGATATACATACACATGTCCACACAAATGTGAAGAATTTTTATTACAAGAAAATATATGTTGCAATAAGAGAGTTTTTAAGACTATAAAAGAATTATCTGTTTTCAATGCTCCAGTTTGAATTTCCAATCTTGTTTCCTTTTGACTCAAAATGGCATTTATTTATTTGAAAATGATATCCTTCCAAGACAAAAACATGTACATTTATTGTGTTTCCAAAATATCAGTACTTATTATGCAGAGATCATATTTTGTTACTCTATGATCCCATGTGGGAATGGTGACCTTGTGTGGGGCATTAAGTATGAGAAGTTTTTATTTGTAATTATGACAGTCTCACAGTGTGATTTTACCATATGATTTAACCTTTCTAAGCTTCCTGTGAGATTTTGTATAATAAGGATTATAAAAGTTACTCCTACATTCTAAGTACGTTTCAGTAAAATAGTTTACCTGATAGTACATTGAACCCTTCAAAATGTTGGTCCTATTTGAGAGTATTAGGCAGGTTTGACTATTTCCTATGCATTTGAGAGAAGCATATTGACTAAATAAGATGGGGAAAGCTATTTATTTCAACCCAATTTATATTCACTCAGCTCTTATAATATGCTGTCAGTAAGACCCTACCACACGGTTACTATTTTTATTATTTGTGATTTCTACCCAATACCAGTTTCCACATCCAACGATTTCCACTATAATTATATTATTGGAACTCTTGAAGCAAGGGAGAAGGGGTTGTGGTTGGAATCTTGATAGTCCACATTAGTGGCTTATTCATTATGCATATAGCATCATTCGGGAGATGGGATCCCCATGGGAACATGGACCGAGTCATGGTAGATGGGTGCCCGAGTTTATAGGATGAGGGCAATGGTATGCTGCTATATCTTTAACCATGGACTCTGCTGGGGAGGGAAGATTTGAGTGTTTGCCAATTTGTAAATGCTCCCTCACTTTGACTGAGTTCAAGCTACCCACAGAATGTAATTGAACAGGAATTTGGAGTCTATGAACCTAATTTTCTTTCTTGAATCAGTATAGTCCAGGCCCCAAAACAACATGGGATCTAGGGCATGATGCTTAGAAGAAAAAAATCCCTTTTCTTGTCCTGCCCAAAAAAAGAACCACTGGCAAGATTTGCTTTTTAGAAAGAAATGATGAAAACCAAAACCACATTTGTTATCTTTCCAAACTAGAGAGTTTTTGAAAACAATAATTTGCATTTTTATTTTCACAGTCTCATCTTATTTAAGAAAATCACAGTTATATAAAGTCCCCACTCCCTCTTATAGGAAATGTCCTCCTTGATATTCTGACAATAATGAACTTTGGGTTTGTTTTTTTTTTTTAGTTTTTTTGGGTGATGTTTTGTTTTGTTTTGTTTTTAGTTAGGAATTTCTTTTTTTTCTTTTCTACTTTTCACTTTTTTTTTTTTAAAGCAAAGGTATAATTGTGGCAATTGCTGTAACATTTACTTCTTTTTCTGGATGAGTATAATTATTTTGCTGTATATAATATGTTTCTTTGACTTTAGTATAATATGTTTCTTGACTTTTTAGTCAAGCAGTTAAAAATTGTGTCTAAAATAATTTTTTTCTAAATATAAGATTGTGATTCTTTTGTAGTATGTTTCTTGCCCACCCAATGAGTTTAGTCATTGTAACATTGAGATGCACATGTTCAGAGAACATCCTGGCCACACCTGTGAGTCTTGCTAGTGAAAAGGAGACACCAATCTCTGAATGGTCATTCCAGTCTAGGAGGAAAGATCAAAAGATTAATGCCATATAATGCCAAAAACAATAAATGAAAGACATAGTTGGTAAACTAGACTTTATAAAAATCAAAAACTTCTGCTCTGTGAAAGACAATATTGAGACCATTAGAATAAACCATAGACCAGAAGAAAATATTTCCAAAAGACACAACTGATAAAGGACTGCTTTCTGAAATATACAAAGAACTCTTAAAAGTCAACAATAAGAAAACAAGCAACCCAATTAAAAAGTGACCAAAGATTAACAGTCACCTCACCAAAGAACGTATACAGATGGCAAAAGTACACATGAAAAGATGCTTCATATCACATGTCATCAGGGAAAGCGAAGTTAAGAGAAAAATGAGACACCACTCAGCATAATCTCTTCCAGTATGCTGAGTGAAATAAGTCAAGCAGAGAGTCAATTATCTTATGGATTCACGTACTTGTGGAGCATAAGGAATAACACTGAGGACATTGGGAGATGGAGAGGAGAAGTGAGTTGTGGGAAATCAGAGAGGAAGATGAAACATGGGAGAGTGTGGATTTTGAGAAACAAACTGAAGATTTTGGAGGGGAGGAGGATGAGGGGTTGGTTGAGTCTGGTGGTGGGTGTTAAGGAGGGCAGGTGTTGCTTGGAGCACTGGGTATGGTGCATAAACAATGAATTTGGAAGACTAAAAAAAATTTAATTTAATTTTTTAAAAAATTACTATTCTACATAGAAAAAAAAAAGGGGCACCACTATATACCTGTTAAAATGATCAAAACCTGGGGAACCTGGGTGGCTCTGTTGGTTAAGCATCTGCATTTGGCTCAGGTCATGATCCCAGAGTCCTGGGATCAAGCCCTGCATTGGGATCCCTGCTTAGTGGGGAGCCTGCTTCTCCCTCTCCTTCTGCTGCTCCCCCTGCTTGTGTGCTCTTTCTCTGTGTGTGTGTCAGATAAATAAATAAAATCTATAAAATAAATAAATAAATAAATGAAAATGAATAAAATGGTCAAAACTCAATATGCTGACAGCACCAAATGCAAATGAAGATGTGGAGAAACAGCAATGCTTACACATTGTTGGTGGGAATGCAAAATGGTGTAGCTACTTTGGAGGACAGTTTGGAGGTTTCTTACAAAACTAAACATGCTTTTATCATGTGAACCAGAAACTGCATTTCTTGGTATTTGTCCAAAGGAATTGAAAACTGATGTCCTTATAAAAACCTGCACACTGATGTTCACAGCATAAATAATTAAAAATGTTTCTAGGGGCACCTGGGGAGGCTCAGTCTGTCTTGGGATCAGGCTCCCCACTGGGCTTTGTACTCAGGGAAGAGTCTGCTTGAGATTCTCTCTCTCCGTCCCTCCCCATCGTGCTCTATATCTGTCTCAAATAAATAAATAAGTCTTAAAAAAAAGTTTCTAGAATAAATATTTATTCATAGCTGCCAAAAGTTGGAAGTAATCAAGATGTCCTTTAGTAGGTAAAAGGATAAATAAACTGGTGCAGGCAGATAATGGAGTATTGTTCAGTACTGAAAAGAAATGAGCTGCCAAGCCATGAAAAGACATGGAGGAACCCTAAATGCATATTACAAAGTGAAAGAAGTGAGTCTGAGAAGGCTCCGTACTGAATGAGTTCAGCTATACAACAGTCTGGAAAAGATAGAGCTGTAGGGGACAATGACAAAATCAATGGTTGCCAGGAGTGGAAGGAAGGGTTAAACAGGCAGAAGATAGAGGATTTTTAGGGGGCAGTAAAAATACCCTGTATGATATTTTAATGATGAATACATGTCATGATACATTTGTCCAAACCCATAGAATGTACAACAACATGAATGAACCCTAAAGTAAACTCTGGATTTTAGGTGATAATGATGTGCCAATGTAGGTTTGTCCTTGGTACATAAATGTACCATTTTGGTGAATGATGTTGATAATGTGGGAGGTTATGTATAAATGGGGTTAAGAACTATACAGGAAATCTCTGTTCTTACCCATTAATCTTGTCGTAAACCTAAAGTTACTCTAAAAATAAGGGTTTTTTGTTTTTTGTTTTTTGTTTTTTTTTTTTTTTAGGAGAGAGGAGAAATAATGCCACAGAAGATTGTAGAACAATGCATTCCCTTTATAATATCATCTTTATCTACTAAGGTTGCCACTGATAAATCTAGTGGAATCATGTAATAGCATCTTTAGAGACCTAATTGATAAAAACAGCATTTTCCTGCAATGATAATTGGAGGAGTAATGATAAATTGCTTTCCCACTTAGTGGCAGAGTTGTGGGTGTCCTGACTCACAGTCCAGGGCTATTTTCCTATGGCACAGACTCCCACCTCAGACACAGATGTGGATTCCCACTATGAAAGCTGTGCCAACCAAGTCCTAATGAGGCCTATTCAAGAAGCTGCCACCCGGATCTCAAAAATATAGTAAGTTAGCAGGCTAATCATTTATCTTTTGCTTGAAACAAGGAATGATTTAGAAGTGATACCTCAGCAAGGTGCACTGTGGTTTCTCTCGTCGGCCTGTAAGTTTCTTACGAGCTCCAACTGCTATATTTCAGGTTGCTTGGTACTCACCAAGCTGCGGGGATACAGTGGGCATTGGAGAGGATTTGGAATTCTTCTCAGGATAGCATTTTGTGTGGGGGAAAAGAGTGCCATGCTCACAAGTAGCGGAAAGAGATGGTTTTGGTTCAGGTAAGAGAAAATAGCTTTACTTTCCACCCTGATACCTGTAACCCTTGAAGGCACATAAAATTAATTAAATATGTAGCATGGGTTAAAATAAATAAATAATGCCTCTTTGAAGTACTCGAGAATGATTTCTGTGGTTCTCAGAGGAAGCACAACGCATTGTCCTTATGAAGAACCAAGTAAAAAATGTTACGTGGAAAAACACTGCAGAAGAGCAAGAGATGACCTTATATTAAGTGTGGAACATTCCTATGTTTCTCCCTCAACCAGTCAGGATTTTTCCTGTCCCCAGATTCTCTCAGAAAAGAGACCCAGTCTCTCACTACATGATCAGTCAATTAATCATTCAACATGTATTTATTTATTTTAAAGAAGTATTTCAAATCTTCCACCATTTATGAGATTGTCAAATACAATTTTTACAGATGGAGAAAGTTTTGCTGAGGAATTCTCTCTTTGACAAGAAGCACCTAAAAGGATAAAACAGCTCACTTTCTGCATTAAAGCAATTACGTAATAATACTTGATGTGACACACACATGCATAAAGAATTAGAAGGGAGGTACACTCTTAGTTAAGAGAAAAGAAAGTGACAATAAAATCAAAGCCTCATTTCATCGCCTGAGTCACAATGGGCCACACCTGCAGAAATGACAGGATTTTGACACCTCAGAGAACAGCAAGTGATTTTCTGCTGACAGCAATCTAGAATTCTTCTTTAAGACAGCCTGGCAAGATTGCAGGAAAGAATAAAAAGTCACAGATTTGGAAACCCCAAGGTCAAAAGCCAGCAGAATTTTGATTAATGAAATCATTAAATGTCACTTGAACTTTGGTTGATGGAAATGAAATAAACTAAGGGGCATTCGCAACATAGCTGTTCTCTCAGGAGTCAGAGTGCAGGGCCGTGGCACGCAGTGCTCATGGTTATGGAGACCCTCTTGTCCAGACCTCTCTTCCCCACACTCACTGTGCTAACGTTGTGAAAAATATGTTAACAAAGCTTTCATTTCTTTCACATGCAGCTTCATTATGTACAATCCAACAGGAAGAACACATGTTGAGCAAACAAAAGCCTATAAGAGTTTAAATTTAAAAATACAGTGTTTTCCTGCAAAATAATTTTCTGTGAAACCAGAGCATTTGCTAATCTCATATCCCAGACCAATCTGTCAGAAATTCCTGCTGTTTTTTCCTACAGAATATATCCCAAATCCAACCACTTCTGACAGCCCTCACTGTTACAATGCTTGTTGTAACCACCAATATTTCTTGTCTGCATAATCACCTCCTAACGGGTCTCTCTGCTTTTCACCTTGGTCTTCCTAAAGTGCCTCCTTGACACAGCAGACAGGCTGATCCTGTGAGCCTTTTAAAATCTAGAGTGCATTTTGAAAAAACTCAGTAAGTTACATCATGAGACTCCTGTACTTAAATACTGCATTCCAGTCCGAGAGAAAGCTGACGTCCTCCCGGTGACCTACAGGCTGGCTCCTTGGTACCACAGTCTTCTCGCTCACTGTGCTCCAGCCCCGCGAAAGCCTCCTCCCTCTTCTGGCCTTCGCACTGGTCATACCTCTTGTTTGCAATGACTTCCCCCAGCTAAATCTCTGCATCAAGGGTCAAACGTTACTTGTTCAACGAGAACTACCCCCTCCTACTCCAAATCTCTGCTACCCTGCTCTATTTTTGTTTATTTCTTATAGCACTTGTACTCTATACTATATACTTTTACTACGACACTAAATGACTTTGTTTTTAGTTATTGTTAGCTGTGGACATTTTGTTATAATATAAGCTCCTGGAAGAATGGGATCTTTGAATGGATCACTACAGTATAATATTCTGGGCCCCTAGAACAACCTGGCACACAACACACAACACACTCATTTGCTGAATGAGTGAATTCTAGACAATGACATAAAATCTCAAATTACTTGCAGTTCTGCATCAAAATTTACTTTTAAAAGACTTGGGCTTGCTTGGAAGATGAAAGAAAGTAGGGTCACATCATAATGACATATTAAGTAAATAGTTTGCACATTTAGACCAGAGATTGTAAACCATGTCAACGATATTTTGAATTGATCCCCCAAATTAGGATATGATGAGGAATCTTGTGTTAGAAAATAAGAAATAATTCATGAATAAGAGTTAGAATGGGTCAATATGCTGAGAATAGTTTCTTAATTCATTTGAATAAAATGGGTATGATAACATTTGAACAGTAGTTATATTTTGCCCAAAACTGTTATATGCATTTCATGGTGCTCCTGTCCCTGGTGATGCTGTTTGCTTATGGCAAGGCTCTCTGGCAGGCTCATTTTATATACTTTCTCTAATCAATAAAACCAGAAGATCCCCATTCAACAGTCAAGAAAATTGGGGCTCAGGGAGTATTCCAAGTCTTGTCCAAGCTAATTTAGTTCATTTAAGACTACTCATGCGGCATCTTTCATGTCAATGCCGAAGTCCTGCTGATGATTCCATCTTCCATGTTAGGAGCTCAGCACACTGGAACAACAGTTGCCTCGATGCTTCTGTGACAATTGCCCTGTGTTTTCCTTTCCCACTCCTTGAAGAGATGTTTTCGATTCATATTTGTTGCAGTCCTGTCTAAAGCAGTTTGGGTATACTGATTTAACACAACTAAAATCATTATACAGATATTTTGGTAACAGCTTCTGTCATCTTGATGTTCCATGATATGATTATTTCCTTTGCATTTAGTAATTTCACACTAGAAAGGAAAAATGATGATAGTCCTAAGATTATGGCAAACCTAGTTAGATAAGCTATGTCAAGTTCAGAGACATTTAAAAAGTATTTGTTGGAACCTATTCTAATTAATTGCCAACATCATCTAGACACAGGCATTCTTTTAGTGTTTGTGGATTTTTTTTCCCCAAATATACAAAGCTTGTAGCTAAGAAAGTTGTATTAATATACCCCCAAATGTTTTGGCTTTATGGTGATAAAAATAGTGAGTGTGTTCTTTTCGTTGGTTTTAACACAAATGAGCTTTAAGAAAACATTGGGCAGCAAACAGAACAAAAGTTAATTTTCAGGCACCTGGGTGGCTCATTGGGTTAAGCATCTGCCTTTGGCTTGGGTCATGATCCTACAGTCCTGTGATCGAGTCCCCCATCGAGCTCCCTGCTCAGCGGGGAGTCTGCTTCTTTGTGTGACCTCTCCCCTCTCATGTTTTCTCATTCTCTCTCTCAAATAAATAAATAAAATCTTTTTTTAAAAAAGTTAATTTTTGTATAACCTGGAGCAATGTTAATATGACTCTCATTCTATGAAACTTGTGACACATTAAGTGCAGAGCACCCTGAATTTTTACCAACTGAATACCTGAGTAACCGACAATCACAAAGAAACAGAACTAATGGAACTCAGAAGCTACCCTTGAACTCCATTCCCTTCCCTTCCAGCCACTGCAAAGCCACCCTGCACCCCCACTACATGGGTCATCAGCATGCTTGGTGAAATTCTTGATTCTTTATTTTTTTTAAATTATTACTATTATCATCAATTATTATGATTTTATTCTTACTAATTGTTATTATTTTTCAGCTTTATTGAGGTATGATTGACAAATTAAAAATGCATACATTTAGGTTGTACGAAGGGATTTTCTAGGTATATATCCTGATGATTTAACATATGCATATGTTGTGAAAAGATTACCACAGTCAAGTTAATGAACACATCTACCACCTAACATAGGTACCTTTTGTGCATGTATGTATGGTAAGAACACTTACGATCTCTTGCCAAATTTTAAGTGTGTGATACAGTATTGTTTATTATAATCACCATGCTATTCATTGTCCTGTGAGTAATATTTTTCCCTTTCCCAGTCCCTGGCAACTACCAGTCTATGTTCTGGTTCTCTGAACTTGACTTTTAAAAAGTGCTCATAGAAGTGAGACCATGAAGTATTGCCTCTCTGGGTCTGGTTTATTTCAGTTAGCATAGTGCACTCCAGGTTCATCCATGTTGTCACAGATGGATTCTTCACTTTTTAATGGCATTTCTAAACATTTGGAGATGAAATTCATCTTGGAGCAGCTATGGAGGTTGCCAGGCTAAGATGGACAGTCAGAAGTTGCCGGGCTAGCATGTCATGAATCTTCTTAAAAGCAAGACAAAGCAACACACTTTTTCCTTCATTGTCTCCTTATCCTAGTAAGTGAATTCAAGTTCGAGAGTTTATGTCCTCATGTTTGTCTGATTTTTCTGGAGTGTTGTATGTTACTAAAAAAGAAAAGAGGGAGAACCTGAAGAAC
Source organism: Mustela lutreola (assembly GCF_030435805.1). NCBI lineage: Eukaryota > Metazoa > Chordata > Mammalia > Carnivora > Mustelidae > Mustela > Mustela lutreola. The sequence goes on along the minus strand of NC_081290.1, from coordinate 126,155,949 downwards.
TTTATATTCTCAAAAATATCCAAGAAGAATTTCTTTAGACATGTAAACATGGTCTTAATCTAGAGAAAGCTTTAGGAATCTTAAGTTAAGAAAGAATATAATACTAGTCAGTGATCTCATTTTTAAAATTAAATGCCTTATCAATAACAATGCTGTAGCTTTATTTTTCTACCTAATAAACTGAACTTTTTCACAATTTCTTTGGTGATGTTAGTATGAGTAATGTTAAAAATGTCCAAATGAAGTTAATATTTTGTTCAGGGAGAGACACAGTAGTGCACGTGGCCACGGTTAGAGTTTTGTTAAGGGAGAATCATGCTGGGAAAGTGGTTACATTCAATGTCAAAACTAATCTGCTTAGTGTCATGAAGAGGAATTTTGTAAGTAGCGACATCTGTTTGACCTATCACATGGAAAGTGCAAACATTCTGCCTGTGTGAAATTTACAACAGATTCCATTTGCTACCAAAACTTCAGTTGCTTTGTCCTAGGTTTAATCAGGAAATACTTGTTTGTATTGTTTTATTTGTCTAAATATTAACTAAAATTTTATTTTTACTCTAGAAATTAACTAAAACATTAATGATAAAACTTGATAGAGTAGAAAAACAAAAAGAAAAAATCATACATAATCCCATGTTTCATTAAAAATACTCTTAAAATGTTGCTTGATAGGTTTTATCTTTTTTTATGTGTATATGTACACATATTTGTTAACAAAATAGGATAGTACTGTATGTATTGTTTTGTAATATGATTTTTGTCATTTATTAATACATTTTAAACATGTTGACACATCATTATCTATTGTCAAATGCATTTTATTTCTAAGATGAATTTAAATAAACATACAGGTGAAATTGTGTTTTTAAGTATTTCATGATTTATATACAAATATACACACATATATGTACAAAACATAAATATGCACACATAATGAGTATGTACATGTGTATGCGCATCATGTGTTTATGTTTTCATTGGTATGTTCAGTATTTCCAATTTCTAAGGAATCAATATATGAATGATTTAATTGTCAGACATTCATGGCTCAAACAACTCCACTTTAAAATTTGTCTTTCAGGACGCCTGGGTGGCTCAGTGGGTTAAACCTCTGCTTTCGGGTCAGGTCATGATCTCAGGGTCCTGGGTTTGAACCCCGCGTTGGGCTCTCTGCTCAGCAGAAAGCCTGATTCTCCCTCTCTCTCTGCCTGCCTCTCTGCCTACCTGTAATCTCTCTCCCTGTCAAATGAATAAATAAAATATTTTAAAAAATTGTCTTTCAAGTTTGTTTGATTTTTAAATTTACAAAAAGCAATCTTTTTTTTTTTTTTTAACAGATTCTTTAGTGTGAGCTTTGGTATTATATTACCCATAATACAGTTATATAACTCTTCACCCATGTTTTCCTTCCCTCCATGCATGATGTAATTTTTTCCAATAGTCTTTAATCCTATCTACAAAAATGTAACTTCAGAAAAGCAGCAGAAATATCACTTTATTTCAAAATTATTACCTAGTTACAAACACATTTGTTGCATAATTCGTTTTTTCTCCACTGATTTAGTATGAATTATTTATCATTTACTAAATTCCTAGAGAAATTTTTATCTATTTCTAAATTTTCTACTCTTGTTCCATTTATTTAATGATTTATCATTGTTACACTAGTTCTAAAAACTATTTTATCTTGCTAATGTACTTTAATTTCAAATAAGCCATATCTCTTTGCTTAATTCACAATAACAATAATAATAATATTTCACTACATTAATAGCAAACAACCTTACATCCATTTATCTTATCCAAGATTTTGGCTTCTGTTGTCATGCATTTTGCCTCTATGTATGTTATAAAACAACCTTGCAGGATCTTATTATTTTTGCTCTAAACAAGTACCTAAACAAGTGTGTAAATATATATACACTCACATTTAACATTTCTGCAGCTTTTCATCCCTTTGTATGGATCTAATTAGTATTGGTATTGTTTTCTTCCACCTGAAGGACTTCCTTAATATAACTCAGAAGTCCCCTAGTTAAAATTTATTCAGCTTTATTGATGTTTTTAAAAAAGTCTTTATTTTACCTTCAATTATTGAAAGAGGTTTTTTTTTCCCTCTGTGTATAGAATTCTAAATTGACATTTTTTTTCTTCACCATGTTTCAGCGCTTTAAATGCTGCTCCATTATTTTCCAGATTGTATTGTTTTCAACAGAACATACCTTGTCATTCTGTTTTTCTGTACTTCTGCATCTTTTTTCCTTTGACTTCTTTTAAGGATTTTCTCTTCATCTCTGTTTTATATGATCATAATCATTTTGATTACAATCCTTGTTTTTTTTTTTATTTTATTAGATCAACTAGAACTTCCATACCAAAATCAATGCATGGTTTTAGTAGAAGACATTATTTTCAACTTCTTGAGTTTAAAGAGTATGCCAGTGATAATGGTAATAATACTGATCATCATGGTAAAGGCAATGTTACCTCACAGCATTGCACTAATCAAACCAAACATAACATAGTAAAAAGAACAGGGTTTCAAAGTGAGAATAGCATAGAACTTTCTCTTAGTTTTGATAACTTGTTGGAGAGTTAATGAGAGGGAATTCTTTACCCCTTAACTCTGGACTGTGTTGTGTGCCTTATTTATATGACCTGATAGAACCATAATCTTTAAAAGTGCCTTTGTGTTGAACTTGATGTCATGGGCCTCTGTTGTTTTCATAGAACATGCCCCAGTAGCCCCCTCATTTAAGAAGGCTGAGAGTTATATGGAGAAGACCGGGACCCACAGATCCTCAGTGTGAGTAGGAGCTATCTCAGCCTCTGCATCTTGAAACAAAACTGCACCAGCCAACTTCAATTTGTGAGAATAAATGCTTGTTGCTTTTATATCATTGAGTTTTGGGATTGTTTGTTACACAGCTTGATAGTAGGAATACTTAGTGAATGAAAGTAACTCCTTCTAAGACTTTGTTGTTCATTGCTCCATTCATTCACTAAAAAAATGTTGACAAAGCTTCTATTTTATGGCATTATGATGATAAAGTTGATGCTGCAGCAACAAACAAGATAAAGAGAGTACCTCCTCTCATGACACTTGTATTATCTGGGGTGTGAAGAGAAACAAAATAAAACCAAACAAAATAATTCCAAATGATAAGTTTCAACAAGAAAACAAACAACAAGCTGTAATAAATCACAGCATGGAATGGTTTTTGAATAAGGTAGGTAGGAAAGTATTCTGTGGGCTTTAGAGGATGAGAAGGAGTTGGCTATATGTTATTGTATATTAATTTAGACCTTAATCTAAATGTAATGAAAAGTCATGGGAAGATTTTAATTAAGAAAATGACATGGTATACCCTTCATTTTGAGAAATTTAGTTTTGTTCTAAAGAATAGATTAAAGAAGGGCAAGAATGATTAAACAGGACTCTGGTACTCTAGGAAAACTGCAGGAGTCCTGCATTAGAATTTCCTTTATCGGGGCGCCTGGGTGGCTCAGTGGGTTAAGCCGCTGCCTTCTGCTCAGGTCATGATCTCAGGATCCTGGGATCGAGTCCCACATCGGGCTCTCTGCTCTGCGGGGAGCCTGCTTCCTCCTCTCTCTCTCTCTGCCTGCCTGTCTGCCTACTTGTGATCTCTGTCTGTCAAATAAATAAAATCTTAAAAAAAAAAAGAATTTCCTTTATCTCACCTTTTTAGGAAAAGTAAATTCCCATAAATCTTCCTGTATTTGTGTTATGAAATAGAATGAGAGATGTCAAGAGGAGAAATGTGGCCCAACACACATTCACCATCCACAGTCCCCATCCTTCCAAAGGATTAGTAGTTAGTTAGGGGATAGTAGCCCAGGTGCTGATAAGAAGCAGAACCAAGAACAGCTTATATGGATGTTAAAAGGTGCAAAGTGATACCAGGTAGATAACTCAGGGAAGAAACTAAGACATCTTTCCTTCCTCTTCCACTCAAAAAATTATTTCACCACCATATGTGAGCTAGGAAAAAGTGACACTGTATGGGAGGTGTCTGTTGCTTGGGCTTATAGGCAAAATGTGGACAGAGAAGTGGAAACGGGGTGTCCATTGTCTATCAGCTCAGTCTCCTTTAACATCTCCATTCTGCTGAAGCATCTGAGCAGACCGCGAGGGTGCCACAGAAGGTGATTTAAATAAAATTGTCCTAAGGAATTACTTCTTCGTAGCTAGGCACATTTAACATCTTCATTGTCTTGGTATCTGCACTCGACAGTCTGCTTCTCAGTGAATTCTCACTTTTCCTCTGTGCCTATGTCCAGCCATGCAGGACAGCCTCCACGTATAGCAGTGCCCAAGTGTATCTGTTTGTGTATCTGTCTCACTGTCTACAAAACAGTGCTCTCCTTGGATCTGCCTGACAATCTTGGATTAGACTGAGTGTATGCATGGCGTAGATGCTTCTATGTGTAGATGTCAATGGACCGGTTTTATTGTGAACTAACTGGGATAGAGGAGTCAATCTGGGTCTAGCCTTTGTCTTTATAGCCTGTTGACTAGCACGCGAGAGTTAATGTATAATCATAATACATCATATAGGAGAATATTAGTTAGCTATTGCTTTGTAATTAGCTAGCCCAAAATACAGTGCCTTAAAACCATAGCTGTAATTGTCGATGTTGACGGGGCAGTTTTGCTGATCTAGGCTGGGTTTGGTTCATCTCAGAGGCTTTGCTTATGTTTCTGTCTGTGTTCAGATGCTGGTCCAAGACAGCCTGAGCTGAAATGACTCATCCTTATTTGTAGGCTCTCATCTACCAGCAGAATACCTTGGGCATGCTTGAAAACAGAAGTCTTCTAAGAGACAGAGCAAAAGTATGCAGGAGGTCTCTTGAGCTCTAGGCTCTGAATTGGCACAGTGCCACTTCTGCCATATTCTGTTTGCCAAAACTTTTCACAAAGCCAGTCCTGATTCATGAGGAAGGAAAATAGATGCAACTTCCTAGAGAGGAAAGAGTAACAAAGCCACATAGCAAAGGCTATGGTTATAAGGAAGAGTGAAGAATTGGATATTTCTACAATTAATTTATAACAGCAAGTGTTTCATAAATAAAAACTGATTGTATTTGACAGTTATATTGATTTACTATAGAACTACTTGAGGAAGACCTAAGATTGTCCTGAAGATGTGGGTGAGATCTAAATAGGATCCACAATCTTTTAAAAATATATAATTTAAATGTAAAAGGAAACAGCAAAGTTTACTGAAGAATATTATCCTGGCAGTGTTGTCTGAATTCACAATGGGATTGGACATTTCTATAATATAAATATGCAATAAACTTAAAGAAATGAAAGTACTCAAAAGAGGAATACTGGGGGTGCCTGGGTGGCTCAGTGGGTTAAGCCTCTGCCTTTGGCTCAGGTCAGGTCCTCGAATCGAGCCCCGCATCGGGCTCTCTGCTCAGCAGGAAGCCTGCTTCCCTTCCGCTCTCTCTGCTTGCCTCTCTGCCTACTTGTGATCTCTGTCTGTCAAATAAATAAATAAAATCTAAAAAAAAAAAAAAAAAAAAGAATCACAGTTTTAGAACCAGAATAACTATGGTCATCATCTACCTCTACTCTAGTGATTCCAAAGGAAAAGCTAGAGAATTAGAAATCAATTCCCTAAGAAAATTTGAGTTTTTTTTTTTTTTTTACTTAAGTGATATTAGTTTAATTAGAGAAAGAAAGATACAAACAGATAATATTCAAAGGTGATAGTTCCTACAGGAACCTTGTGTAGGGGCAAACAAATCAATATAAATAAATACACAAAATGTATGCACATGGAGAAATGCATATACCATATCATCTTATAAATACAATAGAAAAATAATACATATTAAGGAAAACATACTGAGAAAAGGGACTGGATGAAAATGAGCAACTCTCCACAGAGTGTCTATTCCCTTATAATTTCCTATAAAATCATTTGCACTTTCCTGCAGTGTTCTATTTATTTATAATTGTCTTTGGAACAATAGTGGAAGTTTGCCAAACTAAGAGCTAAATATAATTAAAGAGAGCTAGTTCTCTCCTGTTATCTGAATCTTCTGTAGAAACCTATTGGTTGTTGCATAATAACTGTTAACATTCTTTCTTTCCTTTTTTTTTTTTTAAGATTTTATTTATTTATTTGACAGACAAGAGATCACAAGCAGGCAGAGAGGCAGGCAGAGAGACGGGGGGTGGTGGGGGTGGGAAGCAGGCTCCCCGCAGAGCAGAGAACCCGATGCAGGGCTCGATCCTAGGATCCTGGGATCATGACCTGAGCCGAAGGCAGAGGCTTAACCCACTGAGCCACCCAGGCACCCTCAGTATTCCTCTTTTGAGTACTTTCATTTCTTTAAGTTTATTGCATATTTATATTATAGAAATGCCCAATCCCATTGTGAAGTCAGGCAACACTGAGCCACCCAGCCCCCCCTACTGATAACATTCTTAATCCTATGAAGGGTATCAAATCATAAAGAAGTACCAGACAACAATTTTGATGACTTATATTCATGCTTGATCAAAATGACATTTCCTGCAGGTGATCTTTTTCTGTGACTTGAAACCATGGTCCAGCTGCCCAGAACCATCAAAGCAAAGTGCAAATGTTGGGCCCTTGTTCAAAAAGCAGAAAGAAAGCTTTTCTTTTCTTCTGTGGTCTATAGGTCTTTCTCCACCTGTTCTGGTATTTTTGATGTGTTATACAATGTCAAGCTCACCTGGGCATAGGGATACTCACATGGTAAATGCAAGCTATTACAGATTCCTGGGGCCCTCGAACACCTGACTTTTACTGGGCTCAGGATCAGTCCCCTACTGGGAGTGGGAAGTAATAGCTGTTGTTGGAGAGCAGGTTACCAAAAACCCTCCCAGGGTAGCAGGGAGGAGGCAATGGGATAGGGTTGAGGGAGTCAGTAGGGGCTAGCACTGTGCATACACTGAGGTTTTAAGCCTCTGGTGAATGATTCACTCCCATCAGCTGTCACAAACACAAATTCAAAAATAAAATTGTTAAGAATTTCAAGAACGTGGCAGTAGAGCATTGAAACCAAAGAGAAACCTCACTTCTGAGTGTGGGGTCTTGTGGTAGAGCTCTGATCATGCACCCTGTGAAGCTGGCCCCAATGTTGTGACTATCCCACTGCTGAGGCAAACTTGGAGCTTCTGTCTCTGCCCAAGCTCTGGACATTCGTGTCTCAGCCCTGTAGCTTTACAATGCCCTCTAACCTTTGCTATAGCTTAGAAACCTTTAGCTATAGCTTAGAAATGAGGATACTCTCGACCTCTCTAGGCTGGTATTCTCTAACTGTGGGTCGGTCTCTGAGATTTTTGTCTGTAGATGGAGATGGGAGCTCTGTGTCCTGAATTCCCAGGCATCCTGACCTTGTTCTCAGCTGTTTTTCCATCACTGACCAAAATAAAATTCAGAGGCCAGCTGGCTCCAATGTCATGCTTTCTCCTTCAGAGTAACTGTACCTTAAATTTCCATGCTCACTGGGATACCTCTCCTCTCCACAGCTGCACTGAGTGAATTGCATAGAACAAATAATACCCTACTTGTCAACCAAGCTATTTCCAGCAGAGACCAATTTCCCATTTTTCATTGAAAGCTTCCCATCATCAAGGCCACCTATGTGTCTTATTCCCTTTCTCTAGGATAAAGCTTGAAATGCATGACTCTCTAAAATAGTCACATCCTGGAACATCTGAGAGAGCCCTGGAAACTTAGTTCAGGCCAGGCTGGCTGGATAAGCTATTTTATTTGAATGTATCTATTCTGCGTTTTCCCATGTGATCAGCCACGTGTAGCTCGGTCTACCTATGATAGCAGAGTTTCAGGGGACAGAGAACAGAAAACATCCTGAGAATTCTTCTGTCTCATAAGCACTGAGACCATCCAACTCTGGAGAGGCCAACTGTAGGGAGCTGTGGGTAGATGCGGGAACTGAGATCAAAGTCATGTAGTCCTAGAGACACAGGTTATAGAAGTCCTGTCTGCAGCAGGAGCTTAGTAGAAATTTATCTTTGTTGAGAGGTTCTTCACCTTCAAGGTATTTAGATATGTCCAACTCTCCATCATAGTTAGTCTCTCTTCCTCTTTAAAACATTGAATCATCTCATGGTGATTTTTGGTAATGGCATTCCAAGTTTTATGCTTTTAAGTTTTGAAGTTTAGCACCATTTTTGATCTTCGCATTTAGGTAGAAAGAGCTGAGTAATGTAAGGGATTGCCACAACTTCTCTTCAGGAAACTGTGTCTACTTTTCTCACATAATAAGAACATTACTTCATCATTTTATTATTTATGACATTCACCGATAAAGGCTACATTTTATTTGCTACATAACATTGTCTCCAATTCATATTGACAATATACACTCTTTATCAAAAAGATGTACCTGTTGTAGATTATCAAACCACCTCATAGTAAAATGCAATCCAACATTTTTATCCTGGGCTTGGAGAACCTTTTCTAGAACTTTCTATTTATGTCTATTACTCACTGTTGAAAGACCATGGGCCCCTGGTACAGAAGCATGGGTTTATGATGATTTTGAGCTCCCTTCTAGACATAAAATCTTACATGACCTTGACTGAGGCCATATTACCATTTGAGGTTCTTCAAGGTGACAATAACTCATACACTTCAGATAAACAATTTTTATGCAAAATTCTAGTTCCCATAATTTTCTAGGGAGTCCACATGCCTTTTGTTTCCAAGTAACACTGCTTACTCAGTGTTTGGGAAGATGCACAAACTCGGATCTTCCATTAGAACACTACCCTGACCCTTTAGGGATCACTGGGGATAATCCCAGAATTGACAGAAGAGAGAATGATTTCTTTTTTTTTAATTTGCTTGGAAGAGAAATTATTGGCGTGGGTGAAATCCAATTACAAGTTCTTTTTCAGCAGGATATAAACATATATACTTCTTCCAAAACTATAGACATACTACTATAAAAAGGATAAGAAACCAGATCTAAAGATAGGGACATTAGGCAGGATAGTGTTGGATGTCACTCATCTTTCCTAAAAGGCTGTATGCTTTTTATCTTTCCGGAATGTTTTCAACCAACCTTACAGACTTGTCTTCAGAAAAGTAATCATGATTACATGAGTTTGTAGGGCTTCCATAACAGAGTACCACAAACTGGGTGGCTTAAACAACAGAAATGTGTTGTCTCTTAGTCCTGGATGTTTGGTTCTTTCCAGAGGCTGTGAGGGAGACTCTGTTCTTTGCCTCTATCTTGCTTCTGGTGGTTTGTGGCAATCTTTGACTTTTCTTTGCTTCTGCTGCATCATCTTGGTCTCTGCTTTCATCTTTACCTGATACTCCCTCCGTGTACATGTGTGTGTTCCAATTTTCCCCTCTATATGGACCACACTCATACTGGATTGGGACCCACCCTACTTTATAGAAACTAATCTAAACTAATGACATCTGCAACAACTCTATTTCTAAAGAAGATCGTATCCTTAGGTACTAGGGATAAGGACTTCAGCATATGAATTTTTGAGAGACACAACTCAACCCAAATAATCTGTTTGACTCATCTGCACCTAGGAGAAGATAAATCACTAAAACAGTATTGTCAGTGATCTCCGATCCCATTTAGTAGGTTTTCCTGGGTTTGCTTATTAATCTAGTGTAAATCATTCTCAGGGGACATTAAAATCTTTTGTTCTATAAACCCCGGAAACCACAAACTGCTTTACCTACAGAGTCATAGTGGTATCCAGCAAGAGTTGGTGGATGCACTTTTGGGACCAACCCAAGGGGCACTGTTCCCCCAAACAATCTTTGTTTCTCTTGTTTTGAATACAGTAAATGTCTTTACCTCAACACCCAGGGAATTCAATGGTTTGAATTTAGAAGGTTTGTATCTTAAGTCTTGAAGATAGAACTATTCAATTAGGTTTATTTATTTATTTATTTATTTATTTTAATGTAAGCTCTACAACTATGTGGTGCTTGAACTCATGACTCAGATATCAAGAATCACATGCTCATCAATGGTCAGTGAAGCATGTGACTTCTGATCTCTGAGTTGTAACCTCGAGCCCTACATTTGATGCAGAGATTACTTTAAAAAAAATTGAAAATCTTAAAAAAAAAAAAAAGAACTCTTCAGTTAGACGTAGAATACATGATGTTCTCCTGATTACTCACAATTTCACAGACTTTATCTTCTCATTTACATAAAGTGGTAATAATTTCTATGCATAATACTGTCCTATAATACTGTATAAATAAAGTATAAAATAAATCTTTCTCCCATAAGTATTCTTTTTTTAAAAAAAGATTTTACTTATTTATTTATCAGAGAGAGAGAGAGACAGAGCACAAGCAGGGGGGAGCGGCAGGCAAAATGAGAGGCAAGTGGAGGGAGAAGCAGGGTCTCACTAAGCAATGAGCTCGATGCAGGACTCCATCCCAGGACCCCGGGATCATGACCTGAGTCGAAGGCAGACTCTTAACCAACTGAGCCAATGAGGCGTCCCTCCAACATGTATTCTTTTATAATCAAAATCAAACTGAAAATTGACCTTTGAGGGCATTGGAACAAGAAATCATTTGGCAAAATGAAATTTAGAAAGTTTGCTTTTAAGTTTAAATATACTCCTAAAAAATGGTATAAAGAATAAAATACTCTAATTGCAGGCATTGCAACAGCAAAAAGAAGCAGAAAGAGCATTAGTAAAGAATAACTCACAACTTTGGGGTGCCTGGGTGGCTCATTTGGTTAAGCACTGACTCTTGATTTCAGCTCAGGTCATGATCTCAGGGTCTTGAGCTCAAGCCCTGCATTGTGTTCCTCACTCAGCAGGAGTCTGTTTGAGATTGTCTCTCCCTCTCCCTCTGCTCCTCCCCCTACTCCCCTGCCCCTCTCTCTCTTTCTCAAATAAAAAGATAAATAAATCTTTTAAAAAATAACTTGCTATTTTTAGATTTTAAGTGTTAGGAGAAATGTATTTCATAAGTAAGAATGTCATTAAGCATATCATGCCAATCAATTTCTGTTCACCTTTCTCCTGAACTGACTGTCAACTAGATTACTTAGCTCCACACTCACTTTTGAAAAGTAAGATTGATGGGTCAGTTATTGAAATATGTGGGAAGAAGGACTGGAAGAAGCAAGAGATTGATGCACTGTCATAATTTTGTCAGTTATATACTAAGAATGATGAGTTAGGACAGGTGTGAGACAATGACTGGAAAATGCCCAGAGAAGTAGGTGTAAACCTTACCCCAAGGGAAAGGCTGTCAGGTTAAATACCAAGTCTCTGTATAGTAAGGAAAATTCAGGTGCTCTTTAGAAATCTGTTAATATTCAGCTGATCTTTCTGGGAGGCTCAGAACACATAAGTTCTACATTTTATCAGTTCTCTAATGTTCTTTGAGAAAATGTAGGGGACACCCCGAACAGAGTCCAGGCCTTCATATTTCAGGAAGCAGTAGAAATGAGTCAAGGTCTTCCGTCCTAGAGATAGCTCACTATATAATAAAGAGTTAGACAGTTCTGGATTCCCGGAACTCAGTGAAAGGTAAGTAGAAACTAGAAAGTCTTGGGAGGTACTTACAGGAGTAAGAGATGAGGAAATCATCTATCAGCGACTCAGACATGAGGAGCATAACAAGTCCAATGATTTATAATAGCTTGTTTATAAGACCCCATTCATGATTTGTGGGGGCTGAAGTTTATAAATTTGGAGAAGTTTTTCTCTTTTTTTTTTTTCTTTAAAGATTTTTATTTATTTATTTGACAGATAGAGATCACAAGTAGGCAGAGAGGCAGGCAGAGAGAGAGAGAGGAGGAAGCAGACTCCCTGCTGAGCAGAGAGCCCGATGCGGGACTCGATCTCAGGCCCCTGAGATCATGACCTGAGCCGAAGGCAGCAGCTTAACCCACTGAGCCACCCAGGCGCCCCGGAGAAGTTTTTCTCTTAAAAAATTATAAATACACTAAAAAAATAAAAAAAATAAAATAAATTATAAATACAAAACAAGGTATGAATGCAAATATTAATTAATTAAATTTATTTTTTGTTTGTGTGTGTGTATTTGTAAATATTAATTTAGAATGACAAAGAAAAAGACAGCCAATTTCTGGGGTCCTAGAGGTTTATCTTTTTTCTGAAATATTTTAAGTCAATTTACCAAAAATGTTTTCCTATACACTTCCTGATTTCAGCCTAGCTTTTCCTCCCATCTGGAATATATTATACTTCCCAGCAAGCCCTAGATCTCAAGGGTTCCCTGTAAGGAAGGAGACCTGAAGCTTAATCTTCCTTATCTTTACTAGAAATATATCTTGTTCTGATTCAATATAATACAGATCCTGAATGCCCAGACTTGTATTTAAAAATGACAGTCAGTCAAGTTCTGGGTCCTATTAACATTGTGGAATTCTAAATCTCAGAAACCAGGGGTGCCTGGGTGGCTCAGTCAGTTAAGCATTTAACTCTTGGTTTTGGCTCAGGTCATATTCTCAGGGTCGAGAGAGAGAGCCCCGTGTCAGGGTCTGCGCTCAGCATAGAGTCCGCTTGGGATTCTCTCTCTCTCTCCCTCTGCTCCTTCCCCCATGTGCATGCATGTTCTCTTTCTTTCTCAAATAAATAAATAAATGAAACCTTTAAAAAATAATAAAAATAAATAAATATCAGAAACCAAAATCACATGGATCATCTGGACTCAATTTAGTATTTTTCATATCAGTAAACTGAAACTCAGAGCACTCGGGAAATACTAAGGAAGCCAAGCCAGGCTCTTTGCCTCATTCCCATTCTAGAATAGCCCACTCATGGTCCACTGCTAACCTGCCTTTTTTCTATCAGAACTGGAGTGTTTGTTTCAAGAATAATATGTGATTTAATCCATTTTGATTACTTAGTTAAACAGCATTTGCTAAAGGATACCTAAATCCATATAAATCTATATTCATACGTCAGGAATACATGAAAAGATTTTGCACTGCTTTCTTCCTAAACACAGTAGTTCATCTGAGCAGGACAATAAGCCTGGATGACAAACAATTCCAACTCTGGAAGTCTAGCACAGAAACTGAACATATCCATTTGTCACTCATAAACTAAATAGTGTTGAATATATCCTTATAAAGTGCTAAAATATTACTTCTATTCATACTAATTCCTACAAATATAAATATATTTATAATAGATATAAATTCAAAAATAGTACACAACTAATATATATATTTATAAATATTTTTGAAGTAAGTATTATACAAAAGATGTTTTATCCAAAGAATTATCCCAAAGGCCCACTGGCCCTGTTCTGTGTCTCTTTCTAGATAGCCTGGTCCAGCTCTATGCCATTATCCTATCATCTCGCTATTGTTGTTTGATTTTCAATTAACCTGACACTACCGAACCCCATCTTCAGGTTTAGTAACTGAATTTATTTTCAAAGCTCTTCAAGCAAAGTGCTTTTACTTCAGACTTGGTTCTGGAAGACCTGTGTCTCATCATTCTCTTCACATCTGCCTTCTATTCACTGTAACAAAGTTGTTTGGTGAGCTCATTTCCCATTTGGCTCACAAATCCTGACCTCTGAAGCTACTTCCTTACATGCCTTGTCTCAGAAAGAAAGAATTTGACTCAAGTATCTTATTTTGTGATACCTTGTGTCTTTTGAGTATAGATGGGTGATACTACTTCCAGGACAAGTGGATCATGTGGTCCATGATGGGTGTCAGCAGAGCTGTCTCCGGTCCTTTTTTTTTTTTTTTTAATGTTGCTTTTTCAGCACCTATGAATATGAACCTCTAATGGGAAACTTCTGCATATCTGAGCTTTTATTCCCAGGTCCATTATCCAGGACTTAGAAAAGAGTATCTATGTTTCAACCCTCTTACCCTGGCACAGGCTCTGCTATTTCTTAGGTCTTACTCTGAGCTCCAATTCCACATTGATGCCATAAATCTACCTCGTTTCTTCATTTGATAATGCTGATGGATTTCAGTAGGGAGTTTGTGGTGGTCTTATCCTATTATACATCTCTTATATATTTATGTATATTCTAGTATATGTCTAAATTGTCCACCTGTATTCATTTAACAAACACTAAGTAACACCTAGATGTTAGACACTGTATTAGGCAGATAAAAAGATAATACAAAGCATGTTTTGTATACATGAGAATATAGTCTAGGCTCTCTTCCTCTTTGTCAACTATCAGTATGAACTATGAACTAAGAACATACTTGAGAAAGCATAATATGTCTATATTTCTTATTTTCCATAAACATTATGTATTTTAGTCTTTTATGTCCTGACTGGTTTAGGGTTGACAGATGACCTCTTTCATTTAAACTTTCATACTTGAATACTCTGGATCTCTGTAAATTAATAAAAACATGTACTGTACATCCGCTCTTGTCTCCATGTGAAGTATATGAATCACTGTGAATCATGGTTCCATAATCTTAGTTGATTACTTCAGGTGATTTCAAGGACAGAACAGAGTTTAATGAAGCGAAACATTTTTCTAGAGGAATAATTACAAATCCTTTTATAGTTTTGAGATTGAGTTTAATAATAGCAATATAGAGAAAAATTAATAGGGGCAGACTAGGTAATAGCAGAAATAAGTTTTTTGAAAGGACTAAGTGGAATTTTCTCAGAAACTGTAAAGTATTCTGTGGATTTTTGACTTTTCTAGAAACAAGACCAGTAAAATTCTATAACAGAAGAATTTTAATACTCAAACATCATGAGAACGTCTTAACTTATTTTTACAGAGAAAATATGACCTACAAGCACATCAATGCTAACTACCAAGTGGAATCATACAAAAGAAAACAGTATTTTACTCAATGATTTACAAATCACATAAGATAATCTTTCCCAGGTACTAGAAAGTATTGTCAGAATTCTGAATCAAATTTTGGATAAACTAAATGGTTATGATCAAAACAATGTGTAGTTTGTATTTACAGCACTTTGCAACCAGAAAGGATTATTTTTGTTATATATCTTTGGAGCCCTTTTGAATTTGGTTTCAGGTACCTACTCTGTTTTCAGTTTGCTTCTTCTCCACAGGTCAACGACAGCACTGGGCCTCAGCCATCCTGTTGGCCTGTTTGGACAGTGTGGACATCTGGAGTGTGAGCTGAGCTAGTCAGAATGACTCTCTCAGGAACTGAACTAAGACACACAGAAGCTTAGCATTAGTCAGTGGTGATCCTTGGAAATAGAATTGTGAGTAGACTTGAGAATAGGGGAGATCACTTGGAGGCTGTAAACACAGAGGGATGGTCTGCAGAGACAGGTCTGCAGGATGCTAGGGACAAGGGACAAAGAGAGGAGGTGCTTTGGCTCTTTATGGATTCTCTCTATCCCCTGAACTTGAGTTCTGGGAGTTTAGCCAGCCCCAACCCACAACCTACTGACTCTTACTGGTAAATCTCCCTTTATATAATGAGCATGAGTGCATTTCTGTTTCTTGCAAATATTGTTAGGTTAGTTTTAGGTAACTGAAATGGTCATAGCTTCCTAAGCTCATCGTATATACACAAATAATTCAAAGTTAAGGTGACTGGAATATAAAATCGCCATTTAATTTCCCTTACTACCAGCATTTTTTGGAGGGATTATGAGAGTATTATTCAATAAACAGGTGCTTATGTACATTTTATGGTATAGGAGGGTCCTAAAAAAAATCAGAAATGTTTTCCCGCTATGTGTGGAACTATGAACAAATCAGGAGCAATGTGTGGTTCTTCATCCTCCCAACTGCCTGTCTCCAGCACACCCTCATAAATACATTTTGCAGAGCAGCTGGTGAAGCAACTGGGACACGAGGAGATTAGTGACTATTCATGCATTTTAGCTGCTGCCAAGGTGAATCTTCCCAAATCCTGATTATGTTTATTTAAGTGAAACATCTGCCAATAAAAAAGAGACATGTTTATGGTAATGGTAGCGCTATGACTTCTGTTTTCTGAATAATGATAATACTGACACTGGCTGGATGGCCTTGTCCTTGGGGATTTTCTTTTGTTTGTATTATTATCACTAGGTAATAAGCTCTTTAAAAATGAACTTCTTGAGCAACTGAGATCACTAGCCACTATAGCAATAAAAGAGCTTTTTGTTGCCCTTCCGGTTGAGAAATGGCTGATGGGGACAAGGGAAGCACTCAGGAAGCAACAGAGTTTGTGAACATAAACAAAGCGGGATGTTTCTTTCCAGAGTTTAGACACTAGCCAATGGTGAGCCAGCTGAGAACTGTGAGAACATGGTATATTCTCACAGGTACAGTGGCCCAAGTGTGAATTGTTCTATTTTTTTTTCCCCAATATCCTGGGATAGTAATACATAGGAAGTTCTCTGCTATCTGGGGATAGAATTATGGAAGACTTGTAAGTAGACTTACATAGTATTTCCTGGGTATAAATGTTTCAGTTATCCTACCCGTAACTTTATTTGAAAAAAAAAAATAATAATAATAAAGGACTGTTGGGAAAACATAAAACTTCAGACCCTTCATGTTTCCATTGAATAAATCCTTTAGAGTGAAGCAAAGATGAATCAGACATGGTCCCAGGCCTCAAGGAAATTCAATCTAGTAGAAGCAAAGGAAAGTCAGGCACATCTTTACCTGTTTGTAGCATGTACTCACTGGGTGGGAATCACCAGGCCAGCAGTGGAGTTATAATAGCAAATGTAACAACATGTTCGCTGCTTTTATGGGCTGCATTCATTTCCTAGGGTTGCCCTAACAAAGTACCACAGACTACTTGACTTAAAACAACGCACATTCATTCTTTCATACTCTGGAGGCTAGGAACAGAAAGTCAAGGTATGGGCAAGCCCAAGCTGTCTTCAAAGCATCTACTGGGGATTCCTCTTGACTAAGCAGGTTCTGGTGGCCCCCCGTATTCTTTGGTTTGTGGCAGCATAACTCAAATCTCTGTCTTCAGTGGCCACCTTCCCTCTGTGTCTGTCTTCATTCTCTATAAGAATCCAGTCATGTTGAATTAGGGGCCCACCCTACTCCAGTATGACCTCATCTTAACTAATTATATCAGCAATGACCCTATTCCCAAATAAGGTTACATTCCAGATCCTGAGGATTAAGTATTCAACATATCTTTTTTGGAGACAAGATTCAACCCATGACATGGAGCCCTTAGGGAAATATGCTATTGTCAAAGTGGCCCAATCATACCTCCATAGAAAATAATGAGATATAAAGATAAAGGAAGAATTGATAAAGAATGGTTGTGTGGTTTGAGCCTGAGATGGCCCAAGACAAACAGGTTCATTATCCTAGTTCTCTGGTTCATCACTGGTGGTCGTCTTTATACCAGCCTTGTTCTGAACTGTGTATGCTGCTCTCACCTCCCTCATCAAACACTTCTATAAACTAAACACGCTTACTGCAATTTCTCACCTGGAATCTACTGTAACAGAGCCCGGATCCCTGAGACCTACTATCTGATCTCCCAAATCAAAGAGTTGGCCTGGGTGAACCACTGCCAAATTTCTGTCACCAGGAGTCCCTAACTGGCTACTTAAGTAAGGACAGAACCAAAGCCTGAGTCATAACTATGCTCAGATATGAGCTTCAAGTATTGAAATCACCTTACTCGAGACTCACTTTTTGGTCCTCTGTCCCTGTGTGAAAGTCTTTTGAAAATCTTCCTATGACAGTGCCCCCATGTTCCTTCCTCAGCCTTGCCCATCTGTGTGGTTCAGCCAATGCTTGGCCCTGCCTTCTAATACTGAGCCCCAATCACAGCATATTGAAGAATGGAAGGAAGGAACCATTTTGGAAGGAATATCAGGAGGTTCCATGTTATTGTTATGTAGGAAACTATGGGTGGTCTCTAAAATACAAGAGCAATGATGAGCCTGCAGTGTGATATTACACTAAGCTCAGACGGGACTGAAGGAGATCTGCTTCATAAAAAATAATCTGGGGCTTGAAGATGGTGCAAGAGATTCATACTATATGAATCAGTCTAGCAGTTGGGGTTCCTTGTGAAGTTATAGAAACCAAGCATATCGTCAACACTACCAAAGAAAACGATTTGCAGAGTATAAAAACACAATTTTATCTTTCCCATTTTTAAAGGGAAATACCCTCATACAAAATATATATTTGCCATTTTTCAGAACAACAAGCTAATTTATTTTGAAAATGGAGCACATTATTGATTTTCCAGCAGATGCTTTATCTAAACAACATTTTCAGGGAAATGAGTATATATAAACACTCAAATGGCCCATTCAACACAAACCCTGTCCCAGAACAGATATTTCCAAGGGTGTTCTTCCATGAATAAATACAATGCCAACTGATAGACAAAGCTTGTGGGAAGACAAATTGTGTGAACAGAGATTTCAATAGCACCAGAGGAGTTCAAAGTCACTGTGACATTACTAGGTAGAAAGGATAGTCCTGGCAAAGCGATCTGTATGTGGTTTGATCAAGCAGCCTGTGATTATGCCCTCAGGTGTTTCCTCATCAAGCTTCTGATTCTTATTCTGAAAGATTAAAAAACATTCACCCTTTGCCCTATTACATTCTTCTAAAAATGCATAACCTTCTTTGTTTGTGAAAATAGTACAATCTCCCCAACTCTAGAAAATCTATTAAGTTTATTTTCATAAATAAAAGAGAGTACTTAATAGAATTAGTCCTATTTGATTCTTACCTGTAAGGTTTTTTTTTCTTTTTTTTTGTACTTTCATTTTGAAACTTTAAGTAACTGTACAACATGACAAATAGAATCTGGACTGTTGTTTTATGTGGATGCCTTCCAGATTAAAGAATATTTATGGCATTTTTTTAAAATAAAATGAATCTGCTGCAATTGCATTTCCCAGTAAGAACTGTACTGACTCAACCACTTCCATATTCTTTTACTACTAATAAAAATACACTGACTGTGATCAGAAAAATTTTTTCCTGAAATTTGACTAAACATCGCAATTTCCCTTACTTTTGGTTTTCAAAAAATCTTCCAGGAAAAAATAAATTTCAAGAACTATGAGAGATAGAATGAAAACAATAACAACAAAAACCTTGGAGAGTATACTGTTAGGAAAAATTGTTCTAGGTATGAGGAAAAGCTTGGAGGTCTGCATGATTAAGGAAGGGGACAATAAAGAAATCCATCTAAGATACAGATAGAGTACAAAGAAGAATCTCAGAAGTAAGGACGTTCCTAGCAGAACCTAAGAGTAGTCGCTGACATTTACTGAGGGATCACTATCTGTCAAGTAATTATTTGATTCAACTTCCCTCCAATTTTATAAAGTGAGCACTATGATTGTGCTCATTTCGTAGCTATTAAATTAAGAAATAGAGTAATTTACCTCAATGACCACAATTTATAAGCCAAGCCTCTACGGCTGCCCAGGGACTGGTGTGCCACAAGACCAGCTGGCAAAAGGAGGCCTAGAGCCACATCAGAAGAGCTGTGACACTGTTTAAAATTTTTGCAGCTTTTTGAGTGTGTCGGGAATTTTACCAGTTCACACAGATATTAGTAGCTTATTTTCCTGTGGAGAAACTCAGAGGTAATACAATTAAGCACAATGGTCATTACTTTGATTTCTCTCTGAACATAAATCGTCCCAGTAAGATGATACATGACAATTAAGAAAGTTTATAAACAGGACTTCTTTTTTTTCCCCATATTTTCCCCTCTCTCATCTATACCTAATGTGTAGGAAGTAGAGTTAATGGTACTTACTGTAGAGCTCAGGGCACTTTGGTCTCATTTGTCTTTGTAAAGTCCCTCTGTTTTTCTCTTCATCCCCACCCGCAATCCTATTCTACCTCACATATGTTCAATGACTGTCCCAGGTTCTGGGCATCTCCTGACGAGATGTATGGAACTGTTTTCTGACCAAATCTGTCGCTGGGGAGACTCCATTCTTTCTGCTAAGTAAGGCCGGATGGAGCTCCAGAATGTCTGATATCAGAGCACGTTCTCACCAAACCTGCATGAGAATTCCCGTTTTTTCCTGACCTCATCAAAATGTTCTTTTACTTTCCACATTTGTCTCATTTGAAGAGTCCAAAAGAGGGTGTCTGGGTGGCTCAGTCAGATCGTTGAGCATCTGCCTTCAGCTGAGGTCCTGGTCCCAGGGTCCTGGGATGGAAGCCGGCAACAGACTCTCTGCTCAGTGAGCAGCCTGCTTTCTCCTCTGTCTGCTGCTCCCTCTGCTTGCACACTCTCTCTCTCTCTGTGTCAAATAAGTAAATAGAAAACAATAAAAATAAATCTGAAAAAATGAAGAGTCCAAAGGAATCCTGTCACTCTCCTGATTACTAGTATGAGCACTCATCTTGTCACACACTTGTTAGCCATTCCAGCCTCCTTTTTGGAGCTGTCTACAGAAGGAACTTACTTATTTTCCTAGGGGTTGTCCTCTTTTTCTAAGAGAGATATTTCCAAACTCTGATGTCAGATATATACTCACCTTTATTTTCTTCTAGTACCTGTTCATTTTATCTTATTTTATTTCTTTATTTTTGGAGATTTTACTTATTTGACAGAGAGAGAGATCACAAGTAGGTGGACAGACAAACAGAAAGAGAGGAGAAAGCAGGATCCCTGCAGAGCAGAGAGCCCGATGTAGGGGCTCTATCCCAGGACCCTGAGATCATGACCTGAGCCAAAGGCAGAGGCTTAAGCCACTGAGCCACTCAGGCGCCCCACCTGTTCACTTTAGCTGTCACATTCAGGACTTTAATTCACCTGGAGATTATTTTTGTTTATATGTTCCAGAATTTTATTTTTCTCCATAAAATGAAGTCTCATGAAATTATCTACTGCATACTCTTTCATTGTATTGTTGATGACAATAGAGATTGATTCTGCCTTTATTGTGCACCAAATTTCCAAACAAACAAGACTCTGGGGTTTGTTTTGCATTTCATTGGTCTTTTAGTTCCCAGGCCAGAAACATGCTACTTTATTTTATTTTATTTAAAATAAAAATATTTTATTTCATTACAGTGGAATTATAGAATATCTTCATACCCTTTAGAGTGAGTGTACTTTGCTTTTTTTTGTTTTGTTTTGTTTTTCCAACTGGAATGATTTCCTGGGAATAATAGCTTTAAAAAATATTGTTATCTAGGTCTCAAACCCAAGGAATCTTATTTATTTCACTTGGTGGACAGACTAAACCACTAGGACTTAAAAAACAAAACAAAACAAACAAAAAACTCTGGTTGATTCCAATTTGCAGGGAAGGCCAGTAACAACTATTTAAAGGGTTTATAATGATTAGCTTTGATGAGACCATCCCACATGCTATTGTTTCTATCTTTTTTATATCAACTTTTTAAAAAATTAACATGTAATGTATTATTAGCCCCAGGGATACAGGTCTGTGAATCACTAGGTTTACACTTCACAGCACTCATCAGATCACATACCTCCCCCAATGCTCTTCTTACTCTTAATCTTTATTATTAATGCACTCTTGTCTTTCCATTTGATTTTTTAATTAGTTCGGTCAGTCCTTTAAAAAAACTCTGGTGACATGTTTCCAAAAAATACCCTGAATTTATAGCCTGATTTAAGGAGAACGGCATCTTTACAATGCTAGATTATGCCAAGCATGAACAATATTTATGCTCATTTAGGATATTTTGGTGTCCTTTGATAACATTTTAACATAAATTTTGTTATTTGCTTATTATATATTGTAACATACAACAGAGAGCTATGCACATCCTGTGTGAATAGCTCCATGAATTATCACAAAGTGATCACATCCACGTAAACACCACCTAGATAAGAAAAAAGGAAAATTTATTGGCACCCCAGGAGCTGCCCTCACCCCACTCCCTGCCCAAATTTTCTTCTCCTCAAAGTCAATCTATTTTGATATCTAATATTCTGGTTTAGTCTTGCTAATTTTTAGATTTTACATAAATGGAATCATTTAGAATAGAGTTTTCTGTGTCTTATCACTGACCATTAAGTTGGTGAGATCCATCTGTGCTGTTTTGTGTAAGAATAGTTAACTGTTTGAATTTGGCATCCATTTTTTTGTCTTTTCTTTTTTTCTTTTTAATAATTTTTTTTACTTTAATTACAGGATAGTTAACCCACAGTGTCATATTAGTTTCAGGTGTACAATATAGTGATTCAACAATTCGATACCTTCCTCACTGCTCATCATGGTATGTGTAACTCTTCAACTCCTTCACCTATTTCACCCACCCCCTCCACTTCCCTTCTGACATGCTTTACTTTAAAAGAGTAACCTTGGTTAAAAAAATTTTTTTTCAGGGCACCTGGGTGGCTCAGTGGGTTAAGCCTCTGCCTTCAGCTCAGGTCATGATCTTAAGGTCCTGGGATAGAGCCCCGCATCAGGCTCTTTGCTCAGTGGGGAGCCTGCTTCCTCCTCTCTCTGCCTGCCTCTCTGCCTACTTGTGATCTCTCTCTCCTTCAAATAAATAAATAAAATCTTAAAACAATTTTTTTTCAACAAGAGCATTTTTATTTCATGTATATTTCAGAATACGTTGTTCTAAAATATATATATAAAATATTCCATCCAAAAAAACCAGAATACACATTTTCTCAAAGTACACACAGAAAAATCCCCTGGTTAAGTCACATAAAAAGAGACATGACAAATATTACAAATTGAAGAAGGCTGAAATCACACCAGGTATATTTTCCAACCACAGAGCTACAAAACTGAAGATCAACTATAAAACAAAGCTGGAAAATCTACAATGTAAATATTAACTACTTAATATGTAAAAATTAAACAACACATCCCTGCATAAGCAGTGGGCCAGTTAAAAAACCAAATAGCAAATGAAGTATGTCTCAAAACAAAAGAAAAATAAAACACAATATCAAAAAAACCTATCGGATGTAGCAAAAGCAGAAGTTATAGTGAAATTTATGCTATAAATCTTGTATAAGAGAAAAAGTTCAAGTAAACAACTTGACCTTATACCATAAGGAATTAGAAAAAGAAGAAACTTAACTGAAATTTACTAGGGGAGGGAAATAACAAAGAAAAATCAGAAATAAATAAAGATCTGAAAAAACAGTAAGAGAGCATTAAAAGTAATGACCAGTCTTTCAAAAATAAATAAATAAATAAATGAACAAAATTCGTAATGTTTTAACTACATTTACTAATAAAAATAAGAGACAGAGAAGACCCAAACACCAAAATGAGAAATGGAAGAGAATACAATACAATAGATAACCACGAAATACATAGAGTAGGAACAGATATATAAACAATTATATACTAAGAAGTCAGATAGTTTAGAAGAAAAAAACCCCAGGTAATTCCCCAAATCACATAAGTTACCAAGATTGAATCATGAATTCCAAATTCAAGAAAAAAGAAATCTTCTTAGACCATAACAAGAATAGAAGTTGAATTAAGAATCAAAACAATTTTGTCTAAATTTATTTATCCACTCGGAAGTTTGGGTTATTTTCAGTGTGGGCTATGAGGAAAAAAATATCTACCATGCATATCATTTATCAGATATGTACTGAGGAGTGAAATTGCTGGGATGTAAGTATTCATATGTTTAGCTTTAGTCAATAGTTCCATGGGAATTTCCAAAGTAATTATAAAAATTTGCTTTATACCACTGGCTAAGAATTCCATTTGGTCCATCTTGTCATTAACTGATGGTATGGTCTGTGTTTTTGCTGACCATAGTACATCACAATGAGAGGAACATGGTGTTGTTTTGCCCCTTTAATTGGACATGTTAACTTTGGTGAATTGATTAATGCGGTATCTGTCCAAACCCATGACTTTTTTATTTTTTTAAAGATTTTTATTTTTTACTTATTTGACAGAGAGAGAGATCACAAGCAGGAGAAGCAACAGGCAGAGGGAGAAGGTCAAGGAGACCCACAGCTGAGCAAGGAGCCTGATGGGATCATGAGGCTGGAATCAACCTGACCCAAAGGCAGATGTTTAATGACTGATCCAGTCAGGCCCCCCAAAACTCATCACTTTAAATTTAATTGTTTTCCTTTGTAATTAATAAATAATTTGAGGGAGATAATTTGAAGCTGTGTAAATACCCTGTTCCTCATCTACCTTTCACAGGATATATGTATGTTTATATGATCATATACATCATGATATGTGTATCATCAGGCTTTGAGTTGTAAAGTAGGCACCTGTCCTTTTAGAACACACCTCGAAAGTTCAGTCATCTGAAATGTGCCATGACTTGTTTTATAACCCAGAATATGATCTATCTTGGTGAACCCTCTACGTGCACTTGAACTTTATATAACAAGTATTTATGTTTCAATAGAGTAGTACTTTAAAGATTTCATTTATAATTTTTAAATTCATATAAAAAGAAGGCCCAAATTCACATTTGAAAGGTAATTTAGACCCTTTGAAGGATATAATTTAGTGAACAAAAATGTGCTTCATTCTTTTCAAAAACTTAAAATGAAATTGTCCTGAAGACCTAGGTGAGTAAAATATTTTTCTTTTATCGTCTAGCACATTAAAGCCTGATATTAGAACCACCACACAGGGGATGGTGGGGCTCTTTTGTGATGTTTCACTCACCAGAAACATCTTCCGTGTCAGTGCAGTTCATGAAAGTTCCTCCATAGTCATAGACTCTCTCATCACTTGCTTTTCTGCCTTTTCACCTTAGGGTGGTATTCCTCACTTTTTTGTTTATAAGATTCCCATGGTGTTTTTGTTTATTACATGTTCTTGATACAAGCTTTCACATATAGTCTGATTCTTTAGATTTTGGATAGGGTCCAGGAATTCACACTAAAAACAAACAAAAACCAAGGAGATTTTAATGCAAGTGGTTAGGGGACCACATTTGAGAATACCACCCATATAATGTTTTAACTCATTCTGATGTCATTCTGATGACAGATAACGATGAGTCTACCCTTCTTCAATCCTCTGTCTGGCACCAAAGGACATAAGAAGTCAGCTGCTGGAATATAATTAAGCACGTTGACTCATGTTACCATCAACAGCCATTTAAGTGTGATCCCAAATCTTAAAGTTTGCATATCAATTCACAAAGGCATTTTTCTTGATGTGGGCTTAAATACAATAAACAGCTAGATTATCGAATGCTCAGAAATTCCAAAGCATATTGTTCACAAAGTAATACATTGTTTAAATGAAAAGAAGATTTAAGGGCACCTGGGTGGCTCAGTCGGTTAAGCATCTTCCTTCAGCTCAGGTCCTGACCCAGGATCCTGGGATCCAGCACGGTGTCAGTCTCCCTGCTCCGCAAGGAGTCTGCTTCTACCCACCTTTTTACCCCTCCACCTTGCTTAAGCTGTTTCTCTCTCAAATAAATAAATAAATAAATAAAATCTTAAATTTTTTTTTTAAATAAATGAAAAGAAGATCTACTAGATCAAGAAGTAAGGAGTATTCTCAATCTAGATATCCTCTCATATGGTGCTAATCTTTCCTATTGCACTCTATGATATAAATAACCAAAAGACAGAACTCGGCTTTCCCTGTGAACCATCTTCCCTGTGGTAAAAAGTTAGTACAGCCAATGTGATGGCATCTATTCCTATCGACTGAGGTTGTTAATATCCCCATATGTGCCAACTAAAGAGAGTTAAATAACTGCTTTTTAAATTCTTCATAAAGCTTTTAATTCTTCACCCAATTCTTTCAGTTGCTATGAAAATTTGTGTTTCTGTGATAAATTGCACAAGTCTTTGAAGAGCAGACTTTTCCTTTCCAGCACAGCATAGTATTAATAGCTCTATTTTAATTGGATAGAACTTTCATTTTCATTTTTTCTTTTGAGAAAACCAGTCTGTGCTCATTGTGGAAACAATTATCCAACATTCAGCTTAAAAAATCTATTAGAACAATCTCTTGGGAAAGTCAAAAGCCAGGCAGGATTAGCTTTCCAAGAGGGAGGGCAGTTGTTTACTCTCAAATGTCATGCAATCCAGCAAATCTGTAAGGTTTATTTTTAGCATAAATTCAGTTATTTCATTTTCCCCTGCAACTGAGTGAGAACATTAAAATGATTAATGTGGTCCTAAATTATTGCACAACTTCATGATGGAAAGACAGGAACTAGACAATGTACATAAGGAAACCAAGAAAGGCTACAAAATTCTAATTTTCACCTCATTTTTCTTGTAATATTTTTCCAAATGTGTTTTCTCTAACATTTTATGTGATGCAATAGCAAAAAATAGAATGGACAATTTCAGAGAAGATTAAAATTTAGGCTACCTTTGGAGAAATCAACCTAAAGGCTTTGTTGTCTCTTTAAATTCCTTATTATAAAATAATGAAAGTAAATTTAACATTAATAATTATTATAATCAGTGCCTGCTTAAGTTCCAAGATCATTGAAGCATGAAGGTAACACAGCAAAAGAGACTCCCTTAGAAAATATTTCTCTCTAGATAACTGTCTTGCAGGAGGCCAATTAACCTCTGGGGATATGGTTTTCTTAACGTTATTGAATTTAATATTATTATAGGTGTATTCACCAATAAGGAAGCAGAAATTATATTCAAACATTTTTTTAAATAGCAAAACACAATCTATTGCAGTGAGGAAATAATTGTTCTATTAACAAATAACATGATTTCTAAGCCTAAATAATTAGAATCTCAAATAAATCAATTAGCTTCTATCATGTCCATTTCTTAGTCATCAAAATGAAAAGAATTGAACTAAATCAGGTATTCTTTATTTGGGTTATGATTTTGTGGTCTCAGAGGAAGAAAGCAAACCTGATATAATATGAGAACTTTTGAATGCATGTACATTTGCAGGGAAGGTGGTCTACTGCTTTTTGTTTGAATTCTCAAAGCAGTACAAAGCTAGGAACACACTAGAAAATCCCCATCCCAGTTACTGTGACATCCTAAGTTTTGTATGATTTTCAACTCCATTCAGGCTCTGATGAAGAAAAATTCCTGTTTTTGCTGAACTTATCGTCTGAGTGATTATATATTATAAAATCTAAATTGCCCTTAGTCCATCAGAAATATTCCCTTATAAATAAAAGTATAGAATGATTAGCCTTTATAAGTATATTATTCTGTAAATTAATTTTTATTAAGTTCCTGAAACATTTTTGTTGCCTGAAAAGATGACCCAAGTTGACTACAAATTCCTTTTACATGGAGACACAATGTCCATAAAATGAAAAAAAAAAAAAAAGTTGTTTTTACATGTAATAGGGTTTGTCTTGAAGAACAGATGGAAAGTAACCCAGAAGCAGGTGGGTTGTGTACACATTTGTTATGTAAGAGGAAGCAAAAGCCTTGGCTTAATGAAAAAGTCATCTTCAGTTAAGAGCGTGGGAAGACATTTTTCCATTGAAACAAAAGCATAATGATGAAATACTAAAGCTGTCAAAATAAAAGTTGCTTTAGCAACTATGTTGAGTTTTGTCTTGGTGTCTAATGAAGGGAAGACTGCAGAGATGTAGCAGATACAAAATAAGGCAAACCTGAACTGGGTATTGACAGAATGGGGTGACGTGTTGACATCTGGTGGAACATGTTTCTGGCTTAGTCAGTTATAAACTCCTGCACCTCTCTTCTCCTTGTGAATTGTCTCATGGGACAAGAGGCAGACCTTAGGCATATAATAATTCAACCGTTGATTTTTAATTCCCAGAGCATAAGGATTTCTGTTTGGACATCCTGGGGCAAATCAGTAACAGTCCTAGGAACTTGCTCCAGCTCTTCAGATTCTTACATTACTTATGTGGATTTTTTTTTTTTTCCCAGTCAGTTTCAATGTTTTTGGCTTTGGAGCTGTACGCACATTAAAGTAGAGGTGGTATAAGAGAAAGGAAGGGGAGGATATTCCTTCTGGCTGGATCCAAATGATTTGAATTATGAATGAACTAGAGGTGTGTTGGTGTAAGTGGTTCACATCAAATCCGATGAAGCAGTCTATTGCCTACTGATGTGAATTCATATGCCTTAATATGAACGCAAGTGCTTTCCAGAAAAAGGAAGCATCCCTAAAGTGATGCTGGAAGAAGATACTAACACTAGAATTTACAGATGCTGATGTAGGAGTAATTGGGAGCTTTTAGAAGTGCATTCATTCACTTTCTTCCTGTGTTGTGCATTGGAAATTCAGATAAGGTGGAAAGAACAGAAATAAAATAAGGGACTGAAAATTTTCAGGATGCAATGACTGAGATTAGAAGTAGCCCACAGAAGATTGATTAGAATGTTGTGGGGTTTTTTTTGTTTGGTTGGTTTTTGTTTGTTTGTTTGTTTTTAAGAAGAGTAATATTAAATTATCAGTGGAAAGATCCCAGGGACTCTCTCTTTGGTGACTACTTAGGTGACTTTGGAGAGTGGTTTCACTTTGACCTCAAGGGGTTGCTTGAGTTTCATGCCTGTGATAGAGCTTTATTCTTCCAGAGACATGAAGAAAACAAAAAGAAAAATTAAGTCAAGTACTACAGGGTGAAAAGTTAAATGAACTAGAAAGGAAATGAAATCAAGGAATCAACAATTGGAGGTAGAGAGAAAGCAAGGCTAGAAGAGATTTTTTTAACATGTGTAAACCTTTTAAGATAAGAAGTACCCAGAGGCTGTGTGCCTATCACTCAACTCTTGCATATAAATTGTATCGTGAGGATTACTCTATCTGAGGTAAAAATACTCATGCATGTGAAAGAATGGGACCTGGCCATAGCTCAGTGAGCCCCGTGAGGGAGGGACACCATCAGAGAAGAGAAAGGAGAGAGACAACAACATCCAGGCCCTAATAGAAAAGGGACAAATATACCATAACTTCGACAGACATCTTAGCAGTCAAGAAATATCACAGTAATGGAATAAGGGAAAAGAAGTACAAATGTCTGATTTTCCAAAGGAAGACTATTCAAGAGCTAT
Source organism: Mustela lutreola (assembly GCF_030435805.1). Lineage (NCBI taxonomy): Eukaryota > Metazoa > Chordata > Mammalia > Carnivora > Mustelidae > Mustela > Mustela lutreola. The sequence goes on along the minus strand of NC_081290.1, from coordinate 126,127,029 downwards.
GTTTAGAGAACTCAGACAGGGAATTTGCTTGGGAATGAGTCTGGGGACACCAGTCAGAGACAATTGAAGTTCAGTGTTGTAAGGCTCCAAACTCTGGGAAACAGAAAGTTAAACTGGGATTTGTTTTCTGTGTAAGACAATGGGTTTTGAGGATACCACAAATCACCTTTAGGAAGACTTAAAGTTCTAAAGTTCTCTCATTTCACCCTCCAATAATTTTTCAAAATTTTCTCTTTTCAGAGGTAGCAGGTTTTATATATTCCTGCATTCTCAGTGGAAAATAAATGGCGCTAGTATAGAAGGTGAAGAAAGACACATATGGTATCGTGATCACTGCACTATGACATTACGACCTTGCAAGAGTTGCCTGGTCTCGATTATCTAACTTTATCTCTTACCTCCTCAAATCCCTGCCTTTATCCCCTGATGATCTTATCCTCATTATGACTTTATCCTGTCCATACTTACCCAGATGGCCAGATGGCCAGCATGTGCACAGGAATTTATTCTAAGTAATCTAAAATCCAGAATTAGAACCATTTTGTAGAGGTTTCCAGGAAACAATTTAAGATAAATAAAAGAAAGGAGTCTCTAGGAAGTCTCAGGGTTTTATGAAGTTGTAATGGCTTGGCTGGTGAAATGGTGAATTCCATACTACCACCATTATTCACAAAGATGCTGGATGGCCCCTTAGCAGGAAGTGACAGGGAAAGCTCTTACATTGAGTGGGAAGGTTGTTAAATATCTGATGCTTTGCTTCCTTATAGAAGAGCTGGATGGTAGGGCCCCTGAGTGGGACAGAGGGAAAGAGGCAAAACTCTTAAAGCTGTGGTGTAAATTGATTGCTCACACCAGCTGTGTAAACAAGTCCATGCAATGTTTATAAACAAAAGTATTTGGAATTCAAAAAGTTGTCCAAATTTCATGAAGCAGACAGTTAAGCTCAGGAGCTCAATTTACAAAAGCCAAGAAAGAGTTTAAAAATCAAACAAATCCAAATACGGGGGTGGGGAGGGGTGGAGCTGGTGTTGTCATTTGCAGAATTCTGAGAAAGGAGCAGTCCACAAAAAAAAATTAAAAACCATTTTTTTTTTCCAAGCAAGTCTTTGGCTTTCTTCTAATTTATGTGAAAAATGAAGAATAGGAATGTGGGGGAGGATTGGTGATTACTCTACCTATTGTGGTGAGGGAAGGGAAAGGCTGAGATCTGAAGAGGCAGTCACATGAAAGTTTGAAAATGGAGCATTTCCAGAAGACACTGTGAGGGTAGAATCCTAAAGTTGAAAACAAGCTTGATGGGTTCCAGAGACAGAAAAGAAGATCAGAGGGGCTGGAGTACAGTGAGTAAGTGGGAGAATAGAGGTAGACAGGTTGAAGTCGTGGGTGGGGACCTCATTACACAGGGTTTTGTAGAGTTCATTTAAAAATTTGGATTTTATTTTGTTTCTAAAGAAAGCCGCAAACTTTTTGGCCTAAGAAACTAGCAGCCAGGGAAAAACAATATAAATGGTAAGAGAAACACACTCTTTACCTCAAACCATCATGCAAGAGAGGCAGGGAAAGTTGAAACAAGGATTTTAGTCTTACTTCCAGGAGTGAATGTGATTAAAGTTTTGAATTATGTGATCAGCATTCTTCTTGGCTATGGGAACAGGGCTTCAGTCTTCAGGAAGACACAGCCAGAATATAATGGTGCAATGAAATCTTTAGTCCATGGGAAGTTAGAGAAATGCTTTAGATCCAGAGGGGTGAATGCGATATTGTAAATCTTAGGAATAGGGGTTACTGATGATATATAATTCCATAAATAAATCAACACGTGGGAAGACAGAATGAGCAAAAAGCAAACAATATGGTCCCTGAGTGGCTAACTATGAGATCCAGGATCCTGGGTCGGATTGGTTGTGAAAGAGAAAAAGTGAGGAGAGGAAGGTTAACGAACCAATGATATTTCAAAGTCCTCACCAGTTGCTGGTGCTGATGGTCCTTACGTAATGCCTATGTTGGTCAGTAAGTGGGACAGGATGAAGGCTATAGGCAGGAAAGCATGTGAAGCTTGGGAAGCTATAAACAAAGACATTAAAGTAGGGCAGAAAAGAAAGCTGCACTACAAAGTATCATTTTAAAGAAATGGAAGTCACTAAAGCACGATATTTGTAAGTCATACAACCAAAATGTTTCTCCACAAAAATCATCTTGGGAGCCAGACACTAATTCCAAAAATGCTTTTATTTCTCATGGCAACTTCAGAACTTGGACAAAACATGCCTATGTACGTACCTACGAGAGCAGACATGTCTTTCTTCAGTAACATGTATCTTTCTTTGATCTATGACTGAAGGCTGATTCTCAAGCCAAACCTACATAAAAGAATAAATATAGTACACCACTTGTGATTTTTCAAAAAAATGTCCTTTTAAGTTCTAAGGCATTTTCAAAATTGTTTTGATCATGACACTCTCATAAAGCATGGGATTCCAAAGTAACTACAGGATTATTTTACTTTTATCCATCATGAATTCTCGGAAGTTCATCTGGAAAATGCAGTATACAAAGTCAAACAATAATCAGTTCCTTATAACTGGCTTGTAAATGACATTTTAAAATGTATTTAAGTACTATGTGTATATTTATATTTACATATTTATACATATTTCTTTTCTTTCATAATTAAGCAGACAGTAGAATGGCATTAATCTCATGGGTAGACAAAGCTGAAGATGTGCTCATTTCTGGAATTGTCTCAATTGTATTACGTTATACCATTTGTTTCATACTTTCATTTATCCATATTTTAGTCTTTTTAAAATAAGGAAGGCAGAAAACAATTAAATGTTTAAATAATTGCATAAGCACTGTTATGCAGGTAAAGATGCAGATATTAGCAGAGTAAGCTTGGAAAGAGGTTGTCCAGAGTTAGTCCACTGGTACTGACATTGTCCTCTCCCTCAAATCCCCTCACAGTCCAGGATAACTGCTGACACAAGCTACCATGAGACCGGATAGAAAAGATAAGTGAACAAAAGAAGTGTCCCTTCTAGAAGTAGATTCTCTATAAGCAGATTTTCCAGAAATCTTATATATGTGTCTACTTATATCTCGTTGGCTAGAACTTAGTCATATAATCACAGCTTGGCAAATGAGCCCAGTTAAAAATTGATTTCTAAAACTAAAGAGAAAGATGGGGAAGGGGACATGGATATTGGAAAGACATCCAGAAGTCTCTGCCAAGATTTCATTTCCTTAAGATATTGCTTGTGGTGAATTCTCCATCTTCAGTTTCCTTCCATCATCTAGACAGGACCAGTAATTTCCTCCATTTCATGATTAATTCTTCTCTCACTTTTGAATGAAACCTGAGTATAGCTTCAGACACTGATATTTAATTTGCAAAATTACTATATTTGAAGCCTGATACTTCAGTAAACAACAGTTCTTTGAATGAATAGAGTCTAGATTTTTTTTCTTACTAAAGGACTTCTTTGTATAATATAACCAAATATCTAGTTCACCAAAAATAACACCATGAAGAATGCAATTGAAAATGATGCTCTGAAGTTAAAATTGATTAAATCCTAATCAAACTAGTTTGCTGTTACAGTTCTGTTTAAGATATATTTCCATTGGAGAAATTCCAGAATTATACTAGCAAAAATTGGCTAAAATAACTTGAGAAACACAAACTCTCTTTCTGGGTGTCTTTGTCTTTTCCCTGCAAAGATGCTTTTTGGAGAAATTGTCTAACTAATAACTTTCCAAATGCACATCTTGGCTATTAAAAGTAATGCTGTAGGGAACACAGAGTGTGCATATCTCTTCAGGATCCTTCAATTCTTTTTTTTTTTCCTCTAAGATTTTATTTATGTATTTGACAGATAGAGATCACAAGTAGGCAGAGAGGAAGGCAGCGAGGGAGAAAACAGGCTCCCCACTGAGCAGAGAGCCTGATCTCAGGACCCTGAGACCATGACCCAGCCAACGGCAGAGGCTTAACCCACTGAGCCACCCAGGCTCCCCCTGCTTTCAGTTCTTTTGGATAAATACCAAGGAAAGGAATAGCTCGATCATATGGTGGCTTTATTTTTTAGCTGTTTGTTTGTGAAACCTCTATACTGTTTTCAATAGTGGCTGCAACATTTCATATTCCCACCCACAGTGTAGAGGGTACAACAGTGTCCCAATTTTTTCACATCCTACCAATATTAGTCAGCTTTTGTTTCTTTTGTTTGTTGCTAATGGCCATTATAATAGAGCTAAGATGATAGATAACTCACTGTGCTTTTAAACTGCTTTTTCTTGATTAATGATGTTGAGCATCTTTCGTATACTTATTGACCATTTGTATGTCTTCATTGAAGAAATACCTATTTAAGTTCTTAGTGCAGTTTTAAGATTGGGTTACCCAGCGTCTGGGTCTTCTCCTTAAAGTCACACGGGGGCTGGGGGCCGGGAAGAGAGAGGGCCAGAGTTGGGAGCTAGGCTCAGGAGGCAGCCAGGATCTGGCTGTCCATCCCATCGAGACTCTAGGCTTGCTTCGGGGGATGCGGGGACCCTTGGGTGCACGGCAGTTACGGCCTCCTGGCAGGCCTCACGTCTTCCTACGACTCCAGAGAAACAGTTTCATCAGGGGACTTTCCAGACTGATTCTTGGAGCCAGGGCCATGGCAATAAGCATTGCCAGCATTAAGCAGAGAGCGGCTGTGGGACGGCCCAGGACAGGCTCCGCACCACGTTTGGCTCAGCCTGCAGGAGGGCAGATCAAGGGGCCCTGCCGCCATCACTCCAAGCCTGGAGAAGCTGTCGAGGGGCCCACACACCATCATCCACCTGGCCGGGGTCCAAACCCCCAACACACTGGAGACCTGGTAGCGCGGCCTCATTCTGAACCCGAGGTACCCCTGAAGGGAGCTCTGTCCCTCCAGGCTGAGCAGCAGGTGGCTGAGGACGGTCCCTCTCTGTGTCCCCACCTCTGTCCTCACCCACCCACTCCGCCCCCAGCTGCAGAAACTCAGACACACATGCCCCACAGCCCATCCCCCTGTTCTCCAAGCCCCTGAGCCTTTGCACACAGTTTTCTCTGCCTCAAGGTTCTTCTCTCATCTCTGCTGGGGTAATTCCTGAGATCCTTAATGTGTCTTAAAATTGACTATTAAAAAATATCCATCCTTTGATCAAAAAAAAAAAAAGATTGGGTTATTTGGGTTTTGTCTGTTTTTTTATATTGGGTTATAGAAGTTCTTCATAAATTTTGGTGATTAACCTTTTATCATAAATATTATTTGGAAATACTTTCTCCCATTTTGTGGATTTCCTTTGCTGTGTGGAACATTTTAATCTGGTATAGTCTTATTGATATAATTTTCCTTTTTTTGCCTGTTCTTTGGTGCCATATTGATGAAACCATTGCCAAGAACAATGTCATAAAACTATATCATAGAATAAAGCCCCCTATGTTTTATTCTATGAGTTCTATAAGTTCAGGTCTTACAATGAAGGCTTTAATTTATTTAGTTTGTTTTTGTTTAAGGGTTAAGATAAAAGTCCAGTTTTACTTTTTTGCTTGTGGGTATCTTGTTTTTCTAACACCAGTCTTTGGAGAGATCATCCTATCTCCACTGATATATTTTTTTTAAGGATTTTATTTATTTATTTGACAGACAGAGATCACAAGTATGCAGAGAGGCAGGCTGAGAGAGAGAGAGAGGAGGAAGCAGGCTCCCCGCTGAGCAGAGAGCCTGATGTGGGGCTTGACCCCAGGACCCTGCGATCATGACCCAAGCCTGAGGCAGAGGCTTTAAACCACTGAGCCACCCCTCCACCGATATTTTTGTCAAAGATCAATTGACCATATATGCATGGGTTTATTTCCAGGATGTCTATTCTATTCTTTTGCAGAGTTATTCAAAATTGCTGTGATGCTGAGATAACCTAACTGTCCATCAACAAAGGGAAGAATAAGATAAAAAAATGATACATACACATATGAATATTATTTGGCCATAAAAAAAGAAAGAAGTCCTGCCTAATATTCCCCAAAATGGAAGAACCTTGAGGACATTAATCTAAGTATAATAAGCCAGTCACAGATGGACAAATACCGCATGATTCCACTTTTATGAGGTACATAAAATAGTCAAACTCCTACAGCACAGAGTAGAATGTTGGCTGCCAAACATTGGGGACAGAGGGAAATGAGGAGTTGCTTTTCGGTGGGTATAAATTTTAGAGTTTTACAAGTTTTAGAGATCTGTACAACATTGTGATTATGTTACCAATACTGTACTGTGTACTTAGAAATTTGTTAAGAGTGTAGTTTGTTTAGGGGAGCCTGGGTGGCTCAGTTGTTAAGCATCTGCTTTCAGCTTAGGTAAGGATCCTTGGGTCCTGGGATTGAGCCCCACATTGGACTCCCTGTTCAAAGGGGAGTCTGCTTCTCCCTCTCATACCACCCCCTGCTTGTGTTCCCTCTCTCACTGCGTCTCTCTCTGTCAAATAAATAAATAAAATCTTTAAAAAAAAGAGGGTAGATTTTGTGTTATTTATTTTTCTCATAACAAGAAAAGAAACAGCAAAATGCACATGTTAATCTTTGAATTCAGAACTTATTAAGATTAATTTCCAATCATTGTATATTACTTCCAAAGAGCCAATTACCTATATATATGAGAACTTGCTGTGTTGTGAATTTAAGTTCAGAAATCACAACTTCAAAAGTCTCTTTCCAAATAAGCAGTCATAATAATTTAATATGATAATGGAAAACATAAAACAAAGATATTAAAATGATTAGAAAATAATGAAATAACCTTCTTTTTAAAGTGAATAAAAATTCAACAAAACAAAATATAAACTTACATTAAAGTTTAGCTCACTTTCTAATTATGAAAATAATGCTGTTTGCTAAGAAATACACAAACTGTGATATGGTAATGGAATCTTATCTAAAACTTTAGTTGCTTAAAACTGGGACCTAGGTCACTATCCCTGAAATTTTCCCTTTGGTTCAGGTTTTTTGCTTTTTGTTTTTTGTTTTTTTTTTAGTTCATTTATTTATTTGACAGAAATCACAAGTAGGCAGAGAGGCAGGCAGAGAGAATAAGAGAGAGAGAGAGCGGGAGATGGAAGCAGGCTCCCCACTGAGACCCTATGTGAGGCTCAATCCCAAGACCCCATGATCATGACCTGAGCCAAAGGCAGAGCTTTAACACACTGAGCCACCCAGGTGTCCCCTGAGCCACCCAGGTGCTCCCACTTTAGTTCAGGTTTTAAGACTCCTTGCACCTAAAGAAAAAGCTAAAGGGGCAGTATTTAGAGTGGAGTTTGAGTACTGAATTGTGTTTTCAGTTGACTTCTAATGTCAGCGTGAATGAAGAAGGTTAACATATAATGCCTGGTAACAAATAAAATTAGTGAAACTCCCATGGGAAAAATAACCTAACCCACATAATATCATTCGTTGTAGGTGTCATTAGAAAAGAAATGGTATACTTGTCTCAAGAACTTTTGGTTAATCACATAAAAGGGCACTGAAACGTAAAAGTGTTGTGTCACATGCAACTGCAAGTTATGTCTAGCAGCAATAAATTACATTTCTAACAATAAAAAATAATAGGATAAAAATAATAGAAAAGAATTGTGATTTGAATGATTTCTCGATTAGTAATCTTTTTAACGTCTCTAGCAGAGGAGAAATAGGGGAGAAATGGAGGAAATAGGAACCTAGTTGATAGGACCATTGAGAGGACTGGGTTTACACACTGAAGAATCTAGAGCAATACCTAGTGCATGCTAAGTGCTTAATTAGTGTTGACTACAGTTATTTTTATTATTTAAAGGAACAAAATCCTTTTTGGTAAATGTGATCATACTGAATTTATGTATATTTTTTATCATCACTTCTGAAGAACTTTCCCTGACTTTATGCAGTAATTGCTTCACAGCACTTCTTTATTCCTCTTTATTCCATTACCCTTTTTTTTTTTTTTTTTTTTGACAGACAGAGATCACAAGCAGGCAGAGAGAGAGGAGAAAGCAGGCTCCCCATGGAGCAGAGAGCCCGATGCGGGGCTCGATCCCAGGACCCTGGAATCATGACCTTAGCTGAAGGCAGAGGCTTTAACACTCTTAGTCACCCAGGCGCCCCTTTTCCATTAGCTTTTGCTGAAATATTTCTCACAAGGATCCAGCTTTCCTGGTAGCAATTATCATCCGCATAAAAATAAAACATCTCTCTACCAGGTCATTTTCAAACTCTGTGTGTGTGTGTGTGTGTGTGTGTGTGTGTGTGTGTGTGTTTATCCATTTCTTTGTGTCTTTTTCAATTTCTTTCACAAATGTTCTATAGTTTTTTGGGTATAGATACTTTGCCTCTTTGGTTAGGTTTATTCCTAGATATCTAATAGTTTGGGGGGAATTTGTAAATGGGATCTACCCCTTAATTTTGAGAAGAACGTGTATTCTTTTGCTTGAAGATGGAATGCTCTGAATATGTCTTTGAAGTCCATCTGGTCCAGTGTGTCACTGAAAGCCCTTATTTCCTTGTTGATTTTCTGTTTAGATGATCTGCCCATTGCAGTGAGTGGAGTGTTAAAGCTATCTACTATTATTGTACTATTATTAATGTGTTTCTTTAATTTTGTTATTAATTGGTTTATATAATTGCCTGCTCCCATGTTAGGGGCATAAATATTTATAATTATTAGATATTCTTATTGGATAGACCCTTACTTATAACACAGTGTCCTTCTTCATCTTTTATTACAGTCTTCGGTTTAAAGTCTAATTTGTCGAGGCACCTGGGTGGCTCAGTGTGTCGAACCTCTACCTTCGGGTCGTGATCTTAGGGTCCTGGGATCGAGCCCCGCATCGGGCTGTCTGCTTGGCGAAGAGCCTGCTTCCCCCTCTCTCTATCTGCCTGCCTCTCTGCCTACTTGTGATCTCTGTCTGTCAAATAAATAAATAAAATCTTTTAAAAAATGTCTAATTTGTCTGATACAAGGCTTGCTACCCCAGCTGTCTTTTGATGTCCATTAGCATGATAAATGATTTCCTCCCTCACACTTTCAATCTGGAAATGTCTTTGGGTCTAAAATGAGTCTCTTGCAGACAGCATGTAGATGCGTCTTGCTTTTTTACCCAATCTGATACCTATGATATTTGACAGAGAGAGATCACAAGCAGGCAGAGAGGCAGGCAGAGAGAGAGAGAAGGAAGCAGGCTCCCGGCTGAGCAGAGAGCCCGACTTGGGGCTTGATCCTGGGACCCTGCGATAATGATTTGAGCCGAAGGCAGCTGCTTAACCCACTGAGCCACCCAGGCACCCCACCTCTTGTCTTTTGATTGGGACATATAGCCCATTTACTTTCAGAGTAGCTATTGAAAGATACGAATTTAGCGTCATTGTATTACCTATAAAGACACTGTTCTGTCTATTTTCTCTGTTCTTTCTGGTCTATGTTACTTTTGGGCTCTTGATTTATTTATTTTATAACTGGAAGTTTGTGCCTCTTAATCCTGTTTATTTATTTTACCCAACCCCCCACCCACCTCCACTCTGGCAACCATCAGTTTAGCTTGTTTTCCGTATTTAAGAGTGTTTGCTTTGTGTGTGTGTGTGTTTTAATAGTGAGTCTCATTGTAATCCAACACTAGTATAGAGTTCTGGTAAGGAGACAGCTGAAATAGAACAAAACAAAACATTGATGAGTGCTCTGTAATAAGATTGGATGATTTCTCCATGGTCAGTGGGAAATAAAATTTTGGATTAAATGAAGAAAAAATATTAAAGTTTTCTTTCCTCGATTAGCCTTTTCTGTAGCACTTTTTCACTCTATTATATAAATTGTGCCAATATTTAACTTGTGTATGGCATGTTGGAGTCAAAGTTGTTCATTTTTTATTCATTCAGGAAGTACTTTATAAGATCATAATCTCCAAACCCAGACTGTCTAAATTCAAATCTTTGCCATTTACCAGCTTTTAAACTCTGGGTTAAAATCCTTAAGATCTCTGAATGTTGGTTCTCTTATCTATAAAATGATGATAATAGTCCCTATTCCACAAGATTGTAGTGAGGATTAAATAAGTTAACATATGTAAAGCATATTTGTTGATAACACTCAACAAATAATATTATTACTGTCTGTGCTTTGGTTTTTCCCATTACCTAGCTTATCATCTAAAATAGCTTTTAAATTATGGAGCATTTTACTTCATTTTCAAGCCAACACATTTTTGTTATTGTCTTCACAGCGCTTTAATTTATTCTTTACATGAGCAACCACTTAATATCATTCTCCAGGAGTTTCTTTATACTAAGGAAACTACTGTTTGATTCTAGGACACTGCTAACTCTGTGCCCTCTCCAGCCTGCAAGGAATGTGAACAGACCTCTGCTCCTCTCCCAGAACCCCACACTCCATTCAGAGTCCAGAGTAAAAGAGAGAATGGGCTGACACTTAATTGCAGAAAAGGGGATCTAATGGTAGGTTGTACTGGATAGGGGAATAATTATACATGATTTTGAATCTAATTTTGTCCCCACAGACAAGCCTTGCTCAATATTGCTGTTGAGCTGTGATCATTATCTTCCTTAGGTGGCATCAGGAAGTTCATTCTTTGGGGCCTGCCTAGACACTCCTCTAAGTTTTACATTTATATATTTAACTCTCAACTGGTCATCTCCATTTAGGTGTCCAACAGTTACTTCACACCTAATGTGTCTCAACCTAACTCATCATCTTCTTTCTGAAAACACTTCACCCATGCTCAGCTAAGTTTGAAGATTAAATTTATAACAAGCCATTAGGTAGAGCTGTGGACTTTTCTTTAAATTTGCCTTGTTCAGAGAATACAGATTCTGATATTCAGCCATGGTTTTATGTATTTTATGATACGATGCAGAAATTGATCAATTAATGAGCAGAAAAAAAGTTAGTGTAAAATTCTAAGTGGTAAGAAACCTAGAACCCAGAAATGAATAATCTATAGTTAAAATGAAATCAAATTTACATGTCAGTAACATCTGGTAAATTTTTTATTGGTTTATCTGTTCAATAAAACAGTGTATAGGAAAAAGACATTTACTAGGATACTGAGTTTATCCATACTAAAAACTTCATATACTCTTTTGCATATCCTTTATTCTCTTCTTCATCCTTTGATGGAGTAAAGTACCAAGAACCTAAACAAACAGAAATTTTAAGTAACATTTTAAAAATTTCAATTAATTACCATGTAAAAGACCAAAAACTGACATGCTCTAGCAATGCATGGACAGTTAGCTCAAAAAAAGCCATAGCAAAAAATAATAATGCCCTGCTTAAAGTCCATATTGAGATGAGAAATTTGGGCTGAGAATAGCTACTTACTTTCCAGGACCAAGACAAAATTTACTGTGATGGTTAATTTTACATGTCAACTTGACAGGGCTGAGGAATGTCCAGATAGCTGGTAAAATATTGTTTCTGGCTAGTGTCTGTGAAGGTGTGTCCAGAAGAAATGAACATTTGAATCAGGAGACATTGCAAAGATCTACCTAACCAATGGAGGGGAGCCTCATCCAATCCTCTGAGGGCTTAAATAGAAGAGGAAGGGCCAAACTGCTCTCTCTGTCTGAACCAAGTTATGTATCTTCCTCTGCCCTCAACATTCATGCCCCTGGTACTCAGGCCTTTATTCTTTGTATTGAATTGTACCACTGGTTTTCCTGCTTCTCCAGCTTTCAGACGTCAAATCTTGGGGCTTCTCTGCCTTCATAATTATGCAGGCTAATTCCTATAATAAATCTCATATTCTCTCTCTCAGTATATATAAAAATATACTGCTTTTGTTTCTCTGGAGAACTCTGTATAATACACATAATAAGCTAGATTTATTATTGTTACTTTCATGTTTACCATTATAACTAGAGACAAAGTCATATCTTAACATATTATCTGTGCCATTCTAAAGTTTGTTAATGAGCTTTATTATACATTTAAGAAGGTGACAACAGTAATAGACTAAGTCATTCTTTTCTCATTTTTTTTTAAGGATTAGTGGCTGTGGGGTGCAGCTTTGATGGGCACAGGTGCTCCCAGTGGTCTTATCTCATATGGAAGGACATAAGAAAACTCAAGTACTCCAAGCTTCTAATCATATTTACAAAAGTATACTTAGTAAAAATAAGGTAAAATACATGTAATTTTAAAATGAATGTAGATGTGTTTTGTGGTAAGTAGAGTTTTGTCTGTGTGTTGTGTGTTTAACATCTCTATTAATGTGAGAGCTGAACAGTCAATCCAACTATCCTATTCCATTCCCTTTGTAGATGGAAAAACAAGCAAACAATCAAACAAAAGCAAAAGTCAAGTTAACTTAAGAGAAATTAGCATTTATTATTTAGAGTGAAACAGAACTCAAAGTTCTTAGCAGTGTTTTTTTTTTCTTTTATCATGACTCCTTACGTGAGGCAATCAAATCATCACCAATAAAATGTCTCCAATAAGGAAACCAGATCAAAAAGGTCAAATAATTCCTCCTCAGTCACATAACTCTGAGGCAGAGCATTGGATCAAAGATCAAAAATCCTGGCTGTAAGTCTTTCTGTATCTTCCACCCAAGAGTCTTGTGTTTTGGAAGTAACAACATTTGACCTCATATGAATCACCACCAAAGTGCTTAAAACCTAGAGGAAGATAAGGGCTAACAAAATTTAAATAAACCATAGCCCACAAAAATAGCCACAGTTTTCTCAAACTAATAAATAGCAGCTCTTTCTTTCCTTTCCGGGTTTTTCTTGCTGGAGTTCACTCTTGGGATAAGAGTAATGATCTTAAAGAGGTTATATTTGTAAAACCTTATTCCTGTTCAGAACTACTGTCAACAGAATAATTTCAAAAATACTAGTTAGTGCAATTCTAGTTGAGAATAGAGGATACCTAAAGGTGTGAACTGGGCTAGTTAGTTTCAACGCAACAGGCTTGAGGTAAATTCGAGTCCTGGAACCACTAGAAGATGACCTGATTTAAAAAAGAAAAAAGAAAAAAAATAGAACTAGTTATGTTTCCCATTGCATTAAAGGCTAATACAATTCCTGACATGGTAAATTTGAGTGAATGCTCTGCTGAAGCATGCCAAACCTGGGAGTGCAGTTCTTGAAGAAATAGTTCTTATATTCCATGTCATATCCCAACATCAAGACTTACAGGGGAGGTAAGTGCATTTAAAGATCCTCTTGGTACTTAGATACCTATCCAACTAGCTGGATGTATGAGTTACCTGTGTAATAACTCTGCCAAACAAGCAACGAGTAAGCCTCATGCGTATGCCATAACAAACATTTGTTTTGGTTATGTGTCTCTAGGTTGTCCAGGTGGTTCCAGCATTTAAATTAGATTTGAAAAAGTTCATTCATTTCTCTGTGGTTGACTTCAGGGGCATTCTTACATATTGAGGATCTGGAATATCTGACCAGTTGGCATCTTGCAGCAGGCTAGTCTGAGACTATTTTCTTGACAGGGACAGGAAAGAGAGAGAATGAAAGAAGGGGAAGGTGGAGTAATATTTTGAGGCTTAACTTTAACACTGGCACACTGGCACTTCTACCATATTCAACTGTCCTAAGCAAATCCTATGTTCAGTCCACATTCGAGAAGTATAGAAAGATTCTTCTTTTATGATTAGAAAAGCTGTAAAATCACATTGCAGTTGGGACCATTTTTGCAATCAATATAGGACATCCGGTAACCCAAAGCCCAGCATATGATGCATGTTCCTTTGCAGAGTGAGTCACAGCTACAAAGCTAGATCTCCATGCTGTTCCCCAGTAGAGCAAGAGTAGTGATATACTCTCTAATTTCTTCTCCATTCCGTGGTACCTACCACATTCTCTCATCCTTGGTTTTTCTTCCTGACATTTCATCCAAAGATGTTTCCTGAATACAAGGACAAAATTAACACCCATAATGCGAAAGAGGCAGAGGCACTGTCTTACCAGAATTGCACTGATGCTGAACAGCCAACAGTGCTTTGTGGCTGAATATCTTCCCATAAGAGAAACTGTCAGAACTGCCTGTCTTAGACCCAAGTTACCAAGGCTTTGAAATATCTGAGGCAGAGTTGCTTTTGAATTTCAGGGATATACTCTAGGTAGTCCATTGATAATGTGAAAGTACAAAATTCTCAATGCATATGTACCCTTTTCTAGAGAGAAGATTTGTAATTTCCACCAGATCCTTTAAAAAGAGTCCATGACTCAAAAAAGTTAAGAACCACCACTTATTTGGGTTAAACTGATAAATAAATCAGTACACTCAAATGCCACAGAACAGAGCAGACTTTGCTCTCTAACAGAGCACTTTCAAATCCCCTAACAGGATATATAATTGATGTAATCCAAAGGGAGCAACCTGAGGGCAGGTAAATTTGTAGGACAGAATCTCATAATTATGAAGAGCTGATTTCCACTAGCCTTAAAAATATTCCCAGCCTGATAATGTTTGGGATAATTTTAATTTAACAGGAATTTGAAGATAAGGAAAAGCAACCCCACCTTGCATCTCAGAACTTTATTTGGCACTAAGCAGGAGGGCGCTGAGAACCATCATGGAGAAGAGAAACTTCCCAGAAGAGACTTGAATCTACTCATAAGGTAACCACCATCATTTCTCATATGGAGAAGTTCAACAATGATTAAGATCATATTCACCATAATCATGTACAATCACAGTCCTTCTGTCTTTTATTAATCATAATAACAAAGGAAATGGTTGGGATTTTATAAAGAATGTTATTTACTTTTTAGTCAAGGATGAATACTTTCTTCTTGGAACCTGGAGTAGACAAGCATGTTTGGGTTGAGATCAGAGCACACACACTGTTGTCTGGCTTTAGCTTTTGGAGTAAAGACAGAAAATATAGTGAGGGAAGAAGCATTTTTTTGTGTGATGAAAAACTTAGGAAGAAGGATAGAGGTGCCCTGGAAATTAGTCTTAGAACTTAAACAGTCATAATTAAGTAGTGTTTACAAAATGTCACTTGACCCCAGTGTCTAATTTTTCTCTAAAAACTCAGAAAGAAGTAACTTTGAGCATATTCTCAACTGTTCTTAGAAATCTCATTCTGAATCTCATTCTGCCATTTCTGGACTTTAACTAAACAGTATAAAATAAACGTAGTGGGCAGCTCCTCTCTCTTCTTTATTCCTCTAAACAGAGTGAGAAAGCCATGGTCATTTCTATTTCTCAAGGAGAGTTGTATCAAGGATTGGTTTATACCCACCGTTATCAAGCTCAACCAGTCCTCATTAATAATCCTTTTGATTAATTATTTTAATTAATTAATTAATTAATCTTTTTTGATTAATTTATCCAAGTAGAAGTTCTTTTCCTTTCAGAAACAAAATCAAATGAACAAACAACAATAACAAAACAAATAACACCCTCTAAACAAAATGGACTAGATGTAATTGTGACCCTCAATTGAATCCTCATTGATATTATAGTATGACTGAGAACATTTTTCTATAATTAAACAAACCTGTGTTCACCTATTTTGAGGGGCAACTAGCAGGAGAGAACACTGCAAAAATGCTTGAACCTAGAAAGGAAGGACCTAACTTTGCAAATACTGCAATGCACAAGACCCTTTGTGGGGTTCTTTCCAGGTGTGATTTTATTTTCTGCTCACAGAAAAGCTATTTTACAGAGAGAAAAATGTAAGTTCTGTAAGGGCCTATTCAGCCAGAGCGGTCCCACCCCAGTTAAACTGCCATTTTGTCATAAAACTTAAATTGACTCTGCCCTCCCCCCTCCAGGGGAACTTACTTAAAAACAAGTCCCGGAAACCAGTCCCAGGTAACAAAGTCCAAATACAAGGTATTTGGGTCAGGCCAGGTGGAGGTATTCAATCAGTGGGAGCACATACTGTCTCCTAGCTACCAAGGAGTATGGTCTCCGCCCTTTGGGCACCTTTTGGGTGCCAATTCTGAACTATGTGATAGGCTGGTTCAAATGTCTACTAGGATAAATTGTAACTCAATTGGTCGCCTAGCATCACTGTGGAGTTTCCTGTGTGTGTTACAATCTCATTGGCCACCTGTGCATGGCCAGGCCCAACCCTGTTTCCAGTTAGTCTGGAAAGCAGGGAGGGGTCGCCCTCTCTGTAAGAGTTGTGTCCCCGAACGTTCGGTCTGATTCTTGATGCTTAGCAAGAAATAAAGCCTTGCTTGACTTTCCCTTTGTATCAGTCTCGCTCCTTTAATCACGGACCCATTATTGGGGTACCCTTTTTTGGGGGACCCAACAGTTCCAGGAAGAACTTTAAGCAACCCACCAAAGTCTCTGTTGTTGGGTTTTGAAGAAAGGATTTCAACACAGAGATGCTTGAATACATGGACAATGTGTAAAACCTCTGCTCTCACACAACAGCTTTTGAATTCTCAGGCAAAAGCAGAGGAAACTAAATCAGGACTACAGGTAAGATCCTTTAATTAGCATGACTAAAATTAGCACCATTAAACCTTTTAAGAATCATATATGAGAAACAAAAACAAAACCTGCCACCTTTCCCTGGGGCCTG
This sequence comes from Mustela lutreola, assembly GCF_030435805.1. Taxonomy (NCBI): domain Eukaryota; kingdom Metazoa; phylum Chordata; class Mammalia; order Carnivora; family Mustelidae; genus Mustela; species Mustela lutreola. Next base: position 126,110,469 of record NC_081290.1, on the reverse strand, counting down.
CCAGCATCCCAGAGAAGGTCTTTCTGTACTTCTTCCTTGTGAAGGACAAATCGCCTTTAGGCCAGCACTTATATCTTATTTTGAATCTATCAACAACAGCTTGTTTTTTACACTTCTGTCCTTGAGAATGTTCTTCAAGCCCCAGCATCTTTTTCAAAGATGTCTCTTAATTTGTAGCTCAAATGCAGAAGCAGAATTTCCCCTTGAGAAAACATTTGGAGCCATCTCTTAATTTAGGGGATGAGTCAGAATCCAGCAGGGCCATCCCAGGATTCTATAGCATACAATTCACTTTTTGGCATCAGACCAGCAAGACAGATTCATAAAAATAATAAGAAATAAAAATTATTTTAAACTCCCATAAAAGTGAAAAAGAAAAGACAGCTTAAAAATTCTTATGTTTATAGGCATCAATGGATTCAATTACAGTACTGTACAGGGAACTTTTAGTATTTATCCAAACATTTTCAATAATTTAATCATATTTTTTCATGTTGCCTAACATTTGCTGGCACCAACAGCGCGCTAATCTCCATAGAGGGCCCAAGAAATCAAGGATAATGAGCTCCTACTGCCAATCCACAGGACAGTTTGCAATTTTTACTGTAATGCATTGTAGGAAGTAAATTGCAGATTCGCCATCACTGAACAAACAGCTTGAAATGATAACCAAAACAAAGACAATGAAATTAGGAAGAAATGCGTGGAGGAATCTGTAGCCCTAAATTTAGGTCAAAAACACTTCTTCATAAATGCAGAGTGGGGAAAAGTAGTCTAAGAGTAGGGCTTGTGACAAAGAATCTAAGATATTTTAGGTTTAAAATAAATTACTGTAATGAGGCAGCTCTCCCAAAAAACAAATGCTATTTTGGATTTTATTAATAAATGTATAGACTTAAGATAGATGATGGTCCCAAGTGTTGCTGAGTGACTCAACTGCTGAATGGGATGTTTTCTGGAAGGAGACAATGACAATTTGGAAAATTTCCATGTGGGGAATGAGGAAAGGAAATAAGAATGCTTAATTTAGGAGCGCCTGGGTGGCTCAGGGGGTTAAAGCCTCTGCCTTTGGCTCAGGTCCTGGTCTCAGGGTCCTGGGATCAAGTACCACATCAGGCTCTCTGCTCCTGCATCCCCCCCCCCCCCTCTGCCTGCCTCTCTGCCTACTTGTGATCTCTGTCTGTCAAATAAATAAAATCTTTAAAAAAAATTTTTTTTTAAAAAAAAAGCAATGCTTAATTTAATTTATGTGAGTGGACTTAACATGAAAATAAGACTGTTGTCTTCAAATGTTTGACAGGTGGTCATCTAGAAAAAGGATTAAAATGCTTTTCCTTGGCTTTGACAAGCAAAACAAGGCTCTGAAGGTAGAAATTATAGACAGGGTCATGTTGACTTAAAATATGGAAAAGTTTCTAACCCTGATAATACAAGTGACCAAAATGCCCCCAAAGTACTGTCTTGGGTTTGTGGTGCCAAAGGAGGAGATATGGGAAGAAAGATGCTATGTCCACTAGTAGTCTAAATGACTACTGTGTTCTTAGACTGTGTAGGTGGCCAAACTAGGTATCTTAACAAGAATAAGCTAAAGGGAGAAAAAGGTATTTTTTTTTTCTATGAATACAACTTAAAAATGAGAATCTGTATAGGAAGAAATCCTCAATCAAAATACAAATATCCTATGACAGATGTCTTCACAGTATTCTCAAATTTTCGGTTGCATGTTTGTTTGCTTGCCTTTTAATGTATTTTGATCTTTTTGAAGGTAAGTCTGAAACTACAAAGGGAAGCTTTTGCTTCACTCTTTTCTCTTTGCCTCAGGAAATTTCTCTAGTAGTAGTGGGTGGGGTTAATTATAAAACCATGATCTTTCTTGGGACATATAAAAAGATACCCAACCCTTTGTAAGTGAGTAATCCAGATCACTGGGTACTAGTGTAGGTGATGGGGTTGACTCTTCAGGGATAGAGATTAGGGGTATGCTCTCCTTATCCCACAAAAGCCAACAAAATGCCATCAAAATGTCCTTTGGGGGAAGTTCAATGTAGTTCTAAAGTAAATCATGCATTTTTGGATTACTTAAAATTTACTCTGGGCATCCACTTTGTGAGCTAAAACGAATCCTTATTTTGAGGAGTGTCAGACTTGCTGGTACAGAGACACAGGTGCAGTCCTGAAAGAGGCATAATTATAAACAACATCAGTTGAAAATATACCTGAGAATGCTACAATCCACTTACACATATAGAGGAAACTTCCAGAAAATGGTTTTCCACAATTACCTCTGTACTAATTTTCACTAAGAGTAAAGAATATAACTTTATGCCTGCCCATTCTTGAGACTCCCAGAATGCATTCCTTCACCCAGGACTATGTCTTCCTTGCATCATTCTAACTATACATTCTTAAATATTATCACTCTCTCCTTTCTCTCCTTTTTCCCTCTATCTATCCTTCTTTCACCCACTTTTTCTTTCCGTGAAAATCAAGGGTTATTTTTCTGGCTTGTTTTTATGTAAGCTATAGAAAATTAAGAGAACTAGGTCCACTTTCTCTAGAAAACTAGTGACATTCAAGGGTCCTGGAGAAGATGTGAAATAAACGTATATATATGTATACATATATGTGTGTGTATAATATATATAGATATAAATATATAGATATAGATATATATTCTTTTGTATAATTCAGTGTGATCTTTTTAAAGATTTTATTTATTTGACAGAAGAGATCACAAAAAAGGCAGAAAGGCAGGCAGAGAGAGAGTGGGGAGTGGGGGGAAGCAGGCTCCCTGCTGAGCAGAGAGCCCAATGAGGAACTGGATCCCAGGACGCTGGGATCATGACCTGAGCCAAAGGCAAAGGCTTTAACCCACTGAGCCAGGCACCCCTCAATGTGATATTTTTAAACAGGAAACTAATTATTCCAATAATTCACATAACTAAAACTGAGATGAAAATTAGAAGATATGGTTTCCTCAAAGCAGATCTGCTTTTACCAAGCTCGAAAGCATTGTTTGTTTTTTTCATCATGAAAAGAAAAACCCGAGAGCAGTTTCCAGCTCCCTGTTATGCCCAAGTTTTCATGTCTGAGAGATCACCAAGGAGCCAACACCGATGTAATCACAGGAGGGTTTATTTGACAAACTTAAGCTTGGGCCCAAGTATACCCTATGCAGTGGAGTAGGGACTTGGACCCCGAGGCCAGTTAAGGCAGGGGTTCTTAATGGGTCATTACAAGAGGCTTGGGGTGGCAGGGTGGGTGGGAGAGGTGGTAAGCTGATTAGCTGTTGCAGGCGTGTTGCAGGGTGGGGTACTTTCTTGGAACTAAAGCAGGATGGGGGTGTCTGGAACTAGAGTAAAGTAAGGGAAAAGTTCAGCCCTTGGTCCCAGGGGCCTGAGATGGCTGCCAAAGCTGATGGCTGTACTTGTGCTAATGCTACACTCAAGGTGGAATGGCCTTAATTTTCTCGGCCTCCGCACTCTCCACACCCTCAAGCTATAGGACTCTACTGCAGTGCTTATCACCATGCTAGCTGGAAACATTCGATTACCAGCTGAGGGAGCATGGCCTGTGGATCGTAGTCTTCTGCCTGTCAATTTGAGTATTGAAACAACCTCTGAGGACACTGATTTTCTAAAATGAAATTAGAGATAAAGGAAAGGAGCTGCTACCATCTGAAATATTAAATTCTCCTGGGAACAAGTTAAAGAACCCTTCCCCAAGGTTAATAATAATAATAATAATAATAAAGAAACCAACAAATTAGTTTCATAGCAACTGACACTTATTCATACTTAGAGGTTTCAAAAATGCTAGGCTGAGAATAAAAGCTTATAATTTTGGTACCAGTTCTCCACAGGAGAGACTAAACACAATTACAAATGATAAAAACTATATACACAGAATCCATTTCTTTGTTTAAAATTGTGTGTATTCAAAGCAGTGGGAAAGCTAGCAAGAGAGAAATAGTCTGTCCAGAAAGCCTCCCAAAAGAATGTAAGCAGTGCAGAAAGAGAGCTACTTACAAATCAAATTTAGAACTCAAAGCTACCTTAAAGCTATTTAATCCACACTTTTATTTTTCAGAAATGGAATGAAAGACAGGTTGCGAATAAACCAAATGTGCAACATTCACATAGGGAGAAATCTCTACTGAAACTCAGGTCTCTTGAGGACTTACTCAGAGTTCCTTCTACCCAACCAGTACTCTATTTTGTAAGTACTTACTCAGGCCCTAACACATGGATGGTGGATGCCGACTTGGGGAATCACATAAAGATAAACATCCACCCAGTTTGTGTTATGGGAGGGGGGAGATACAAAATAAAGAGATTTTCTAACACACAATATAAAGATGTATGTGCCATAAAGGAAAAACAATGTAGTTTCTAATTTATGAAACACAGCCTTTGAGAATTGGCAAGCTTTATCAAGAAAGCCCATGACCTGACAATTTTGTTGTTGTTGTTGTCAATGATGCTGTTAAAATATAAAAAGTCAGTATTCCATTGTTCTATGAAAGCTACTTTTGATTACAAATTATAGGGCCATACTATTTCCTTTGTCTTTTAAAAATCATTTTTCTTTTATTTATTAACCTAACAATACATTAATTGTTCTGATTATGAATAAATTTGTAGAATTTTTTAAAAATTTTCTTGGTATTCTTATGATACATTCCCACTGAAAAGTGATTCTGGTAGAACAATTATGAGACACTCCTAAAATGCTGCATTGCTATTTAAACCCTAGCATAGTGTAGTACATTGCTTCCAACAAAAATTAGTTAAGTTAGTAATATAATATGCTCTAAATTTATTTAGTAGATCACAAAAAAAATTAAGTCAATACTCATTATTCAAGGAGAATCTAAAGGAGAATATATTAACTACATATTGCCTTTGAAATGAATCTATTCCTGTTACATTTTGCAGATAAGTTTTACTCTAATTGGCTCTTATGTTGTCCATGAAAATCTCTTCTGGAAAGTAATCTGAGAAGAAAAGCCAAAATGTGAACTTGTTAAAGACAACGAAGGCAGTCGAGTATATGCCAAGAAATTTAAGGATTATTTGGAATGATTGTTTATGCCAATTTTTTCCTTTGTTATTGGAAAGAAATGATGGAGATAGGAAGACTCTACAGTTTCATTACAAAATAAATTCCTTTGACAATAAATCCCAGCTTTAATTTTATGAACATTTCAAAAAATACTAGAATCATTTCTTCATTTCTTTCTCTTCCTGTTATCAGGACCCTAGAAAATTCCAGAAGCTGTTTGTAAGGCATTTTCCTACAATATGTCCTTTTCACATGTGAGTTTTATAGATGAAAACAATTCATGATTAAATAAATGGAAAACAATTTTTATGTCCCCACTTCATATAGTAAATCTGGCAAGCCATTCCAGGATATTTAAAATATCCTACTAATCTAAAATCTGGAAACCACACAAATAAACAATAATTTAAAAAGAAGAAAACAACAATAAAAATAACTAAAAGGAACTTAAAAATAAATACCTGTGAAAGATCTTTTAAATGGAGTCTTCTCACCTCTTACCCACAAACCATAACTGAATTAGGAAACAAAAAACAAAAAACAACCAGTCTAATTTTTCAAAGTAGGGTAGAAACCGTGAGAAACTTCCTGGGTTGTCATCTGTAAGTTAAACACCAAAAATCTATTTTAAGACTCTAAATTTTGTAGTTTCTGTGAAACTATCTGGGATTCTGCCATCTGAATTGATAAGACCAGATCAAGTGTAAATATAAAACAGATGCTTCTAAAATATGTCTGAAAAAAGTTTAATAGTATTTTTCCCAGTTTTATTGAGACATAATTGAATACATCATTGTGTAAATTAAAGGTGCATGGCAAAATGGTTTGATTTACAAATACTGTGAAATGCTTGCCACAGCAGGTTCAGCTAACATCTGTTTCCTCATATAGTTACAATAAAAAGAAGAAAGACAAAAGGGAAAAAAAATACTCTTCTTGAGAAGTCATAGGATTTATTGTCTTAACAACTTTCCTCTATAGCCACCCTTCTCCCAATGCCTTGTTCTCAGTCTCACCTCTCATGGTTTCAGTTACCCACAGTCAACAGTGGTGCAGAAGCAGAAGATGATCCTGCTTCTGAATATACTCAGAAGGTGAGTAGTAGCCTAACTCTAGGTCACAATGTCTACATCATTCACCTCATTTCATCTCCTGTGCATTTTATCATTACTATGTTGCCATCTTGGTGACATCACTCTTTTATGACACTCTTTTAATGGTACTGGTAATGGTATTTAACCTTTCCCAGTTTAGTATCCTGAATGTTAAAAATCATTAAATGTGGAGAGAAAACTTGATCTCCTTTACTTCCTGTGGAACTATTCTCAGGCTACCATAGCAAAGTACCATAGATGGAGTGGCTTAAGCAACAGAAATCTATTGCCTCAAAGTTCTGGAGGCTTGAAGTTCAAGATCCATTGTCAGCAGGGTTGGTCCCTTGTAAGAAAAATTAGTTCCATGTCTATTTCTTAACTTCTGGTGGTTTGCTGCAATTTTTTACTTTCTTTGGTTTATGGAGGCATGATCCAGATTTCTGCCTTCATCTTCACATGAACTGCTTCCTGTGTTCATGTCTGTTTCTGAATTTATCTTTTAAATAAGGACACAGTCATATTGGATTAGGCCCCCACGATACTGAAGTATGATTTCTTTTTTTTTTTTTTTTTTTTTTTTTAAGATTTTATTTATTTATTTGACAGACAAAGATCACAAGCAGGCAGAGAGGCAGGCAGAGAGAGAGGAGGAAGCAGGCTCCCCGCTGAGCAGAGAGCCCGACGCGGGACTCGATCCCAGGACCCCGAGATCATGACCCGAGCCGAAGGCAGCGGCCTAACCCACTGAGCCACCCAGGCGCCCCCTGAAGTATGATTTCATTTTAACTTTACTAATTACATCTGCAAAAACCTACCTATTTCCAAATAAGATTACATTCTAAGGTACTGAGGTTTGGGACTTCAACATACAAATGTGGGACGTGGGTCTAAAGTTCAACCCATAATTCTCAATGGACAAGGAGAGAAGTGTGAAAACTCATACAGCAACATAAAAACAATAGTTTCTCAATATAATTTCAGCTGAAATTCCAATCATGTGATCATGTTTGCAATGTAGAAGACAAAATAAAGAGATATACTCATTTACGTAAAGAAATTTGGGTTTTGATATTGATTGTGTACTATAGATTAGCAGGTTAAACAAATAGCTAATAAAAATATTTTTTATTTGTGGATAAGGAAATATATTTTTCTAAAACATTTCTCTCTTTTCAATCTTATTTTTATTCTTGTTTTCCTTTTTAAAATTAGATGATTTTTAGCTACTTATAATATAGAGTTTTAATGACAGGGATATACATAATGTATTCAGCACAGTTAGGTCTTGCTTTGTCATTGTTTTATTAAATTAATAGACAGAAAACTCATTCTTTGTAGTGTGTTTTGCTAAAGTTTACTTATTAAAAAGCAGTACTTGGTATAATTTTAAAATATGCATATCTACTACATATAGTTAGGAAAATCCCTCCTAAAGAAGGCAGGGTTGATAAGGAGTTTACTACAGTATTGTTTATAATAGCAAAAATGTGGAAAGTCTGAATTGCCATTAAAAAAAGGACACCTTTCATGAGTAATAAAAGGTGTCCTTTTATTTAATGGCAATTCAGAGCGTATCATGCTTAGCGAAATAAGTCAAGCAGAGAAAGACAACTATCATATGATCTCCCTGATATGAGGAAGTGGTGATGCAACACGGGGGCTTAAGTGGGTAGGAGAAGAATCAATGAAACAAGATGGGATTGGGAGGGAGACAAACCATAAGTGACTCTTAATCTCATAAAACAAACTGAGGGGTGCTGGGGGGAGGGGATTTGGGAGAAGGGGGTGGGATTATGGACATTGGGGAGGGTATGTGCTTTGGTGAGTGCTGTGAAGTGTGTAAACCTGGTGATTCACAGACCTGTACCCCTGGGGATAAAAATATATGTTTATAAAAAATTAAAAATTAAAAAAAAAGGACACCTTAAATAAAGGTATAGTCACTCTATGTAATATTACACAGTTATTACAGATCAAGAGTTATATCCATATTTGTTGATCAGGAGCAGTGCTCAGTATATGTTTCAAAGTTAAAAAATAAAGAAAGATAATTTCCAAGAAATGTGCATCAAATGATACTACTTTTGTTTAAAAATGTATATACACATAAGTGCTTAGAATCTTATTTTATTCAATAGGTTAAAATTCATTTTTCTCAATAAAGTCAAAATGGTTAGTAGTTTTGTTCAGATCTCTTATATTTTAGTGATTTCCTAGTGATGTATTTTTTAGTATAATTTTCTTTTAATTAGTGACAAAGAGGCATAAAATATTCAAATATGTTTGTAGACTTCTCTATTTCTCACTTTATTTGGTCTCTTTTGCTTTTGTATTTCAAAGATCTTTTATTAGGGGCATGCACATCTATAAATGGTTATGTCTTCCTGCCAAATTACCCTTTTATCACTGTGAAATTTTCTTATTTATCTATCAGAATAGAATTTTTCCTGATTTTTCTGATCTTACTAGAGATTCTAGCTGTCTTATGCTTACTGTACCATGGTATATATTTTTCCATTCCTTTCTCTTAAACTTCTTTTACACAACGTTTATAATTTGTGATAACATAAAGGTGGCTACTGCTTTTTAACCAGTCTGATAATCTTGGTTTTTAATTAAAATATCTATCCTATTTACATTTAATGTAATTATTCATTAGGTAGAATTTGGTTTGCCATTTTGCTATTTGTGTTCTATGTGTCCTATTTGGTTGGGATTTTTGTTTTGTTTTGTTTTCCAGTGTTCTCCCTTTCCTGGTAGTTTTGAGTTAACCAAGTATTTTTGTATTCTAATTTAATTCTTCAAAGGGCCTTTTAGCAAAACTTCAGAGTAACTGATATAGTTAACATTATACTACTTCACAAAAATATAAAGATATTGAGGCCAGTGTAGATCCATTTACATGTTTCCTATGTATGTGTGCTATTTTTGTCATATATAACTTATTTGTGCATTATAAATTCCATTGTACAATGTAATTCATTCTTATTTTTTGCTAAGTTGAATTTTTTAAAAAGTAAAAAAGTGTAAAAGAAAAATAAAATAAGAGGAAACCGCAGAGGGAGATACACCACAAGAGACTCTTAACCATAAGAAACAAACTAAGGGGGGCGCCTGGGTGGCTCAGTGGGTTAAGCCTCTGCCTTCGGCTCAGGTCATGATCCCCGGATCCTGGGATTGAGTCCCACATCAGGCTTTCTGCTCGGCAGGGAGCCTACTTCTTCCTCTCTCTTTTTCAGCCTGCCTCTCTGCCTACTTGTGATCTCTGTCGGTCAAATAAATAAATAAAATCTTTAAAAAAAAAAAAAAGAAACAAACTAAGGGTTGCTGGAGGGGAGTGGGTGAGAGGGTGGGGTAACTGGGTGATGGACCTTAAGGAGGGCAAATGAAGTAATGAGCACTGGTATTATATGCAACTGATGAACAACTGAATCTACATCTGAAGCTAATGATGTGCTATATGTTAATTAATTGGATTTGAATAAAATAATATATAAAAAGAGAAAAAAGATATTTTCTATATACATATATCTTTTTACCATTACAGTACTTTTAATTTCTTCATGTCAATTTAAGTACCCTAAGAGTATCATATTTTCTTTTCAGCCTGAAAACCTTCCTGTAACATTTTTTGTGTTTTCATTTCTTTGAAAATATCCATAGGTCACGATCTGTTCATAGTTTTTGTCTTTACTTTTTTTTAGGAAGGGATTAATCTCTATTCACTTACCTTCAAGTTCACTGGTTCTTTTTTAATGCTCTCTTCAATCTGCTGTGACTCTTATCAGGTGAATGTTTTATTTGAACACTTCAGTATTCAGTTCTAGAATTCTCATTAGATCATTCTTTATAGTTTCTATTTTACAGATGACTTTTTATACCTGTTCATTCATTATAATTATAATCATATACTTTTTTGTGCTTGATCATACTTATAATAGCTATAGTGGTCTTTTTCTGCTAATCGAACAATTGAACTGTCCTAATGTTGGATTTTATTTACTGCTTCTCTTGATTATGGTTCTCATTTTCCTGTTTCTTTGTGTGTCTGGTAATATTTTATTTTACACTGGATATTTTGGATGACATGCAATAGAGAATCTGGGTTCTATTTTCCTCTGATGAGTGTTGATTTTTGTTATAGAAGGCAGTTAGCTTTGCTGTATTTAAAAAAATCTTTGAGTGTAATTTATACATTGCTATCTCCTTTCTAGATTTCCCCTCTCAATTTTCAGCTATTTTGAAATGACTGCACTCAACACTCTCAATGCTCAGTAAGAGAATGGCTTTCTAACTGAACTGTAGGCACCCAACACCATATGAACTAAAGTATCACTTAAAAAAAATATATATATATATATACATACATACATTAATGAAAAACTCATCTAGTCTCTCTTTTGTCAAGGCTTGAATCTTTTGATCCAGTTTCTATCTGCTTTTAGTTCCTCTCCAGTGCTTACAGATAGTTATTGTTTCTTAAATATATTTTGTTGATAGCTTATAATTATGAATTTTAGGAGATTAACCTTATATAATTTATCATTTAGAGAACTTAGATTTGTGTATTAATTTTAATTTAAGAAGAATCTGATAAAATATACTTCAAAATTTGAAAATATATTATTTAAAAATATATGAATGCATGGAGCCTGTTTGAGGGTTTTTTTGAGGTATAGTTGACATATAACATCATATTACTTTCAGGCCATGTCTATATATATGTGTATGTGTGTAATTACAGCTGTTTCTCCCTTGCCCTGGTGAAGCAAGACCTTAAATCACCCTAAGCATTCAAATTAATCTTATAGAGCTAGAATTCCTTGAGTAACAACAAATCTTTTTCTCTATTTTACATAGGGAACAAATTCAGTATAAATGTCATTCTCTATTCTTCTAAACAAAAATCATAAAAACACATGATATAAAACAGATCCTGTTGGGAAACAGGAACTCTCAGGCATTGTGTGGACAATAAACTGGTGAAAACTTTCTGAAAAGCAACCTGGCAGTGCTTAGTCAAATGAAGAGTGTATGTATGCAGTGATCTAGCCTACTGATTTTACAGATGTATAGAACCATAGAAATTCTCAAAGAGACATGACTGTTGTGGTCACTGAGATGGTATTTGAAAAATAAAACATTGCTGAGAATGCACAAGCACTGTTTATGGTGGTGGGGTTTTAGAGGTAAACAAAGTGCTCATACTAAATGAATTAAGATAAATGTGATAGATATACATTATGATATATAGACAGCAGTTGGAATCTTCAAATCTGATGTACATATGCAAAAATGCAGGTATTATAAACATAGAGTTGAATGAGCAGCAGATGAAAATGAGATAGATACTTCTTGGGCAACAATATTTATACAAAATAATACTTGATAAATCAAATTAATAAGCTAAATTGCCAGACAGACATAAAACAAAGACTATTTTTAAACAACACATATGTACTCAAAGTCATATCTGTAAGACCAGAAAAGTAGGTATCTATGGAGAATGGAAGTGGGATTGAGACCTTGAATGAAGGATGGACCAAGAAGAATGAATTGACTTCACAAGGAACAATGATAACAATGTCCAACAAACAGAAGGGTAGGTTCACTTAACTCTGCCATTAAATACACTCAAAAAAAGAAAATAACTCATTTGAGCAAAAGAAAAAAAAGAATAATTTCTTGTACATCTTAACCTTTTAAAACTTTCCAATGTATAATTTGAAAATAGGAGTCTAAAGCCACACTTCCAGGGAATTATTCTGAGAAAAAAATACGTAAATATGCACTACTGGAAGCACTTTTAATGCTCAGTAATAGGAAATGGTTAAATAAATTTTAAGAATACTTAGTCATTAAGATCACATGAATCAAGGATTTAGTGAAAGAAAAAGTAGTTATTACAATAAATAAAGAAATGCATACAAAACAGTAGTATCATAATTCTAACTTTGCTGGAAATGTACACATGAATAAAAATAAAATGAAAAGTGCCCCAAAACATTTGCTTTTCTCTTTGTGGTTTTCTATGTATTTCAAAACATATTGAAATTTCTCTAAAAATTCTTTTCAAATTATTTTTATTAATCATATTTATTATATCTTCTTTGAGATGTTCCTTATCTTCTTTCAATTTTTTTCTTCAGATATTTGATTTTTCTTATAGCTTTACAACTGTTCTTTATGAATTCTGCAGACTAATATTTTGTGGATCATGTTTGGCAAATATTTCCTCTTAGATCAAGATGCTCCATTTTATTTATTTTCATAGTGTTTTATGCTGTATGCAAGTTTTAAGTTTTAATGTCACCAAATATACTACTCTTATTATTTGTACTTTATTCTTTTTTTGGTTTGTGGTCAAATAATTCACTCACAAGCACAGGGGCATAAAGATAAAATTTATTTTGAGTGTACAGAGAGCTTTTTCACATTTAGTTACAATTGACTTCTTCTTGTTTGTTTATGGTATGAATTCATGGTCTAATATTACTTTATGCATGAATAACCAGTGGTCACAGCATGCAAAGGCCATTCGTCACCTCTTTGGTAATGTCATTTTTTCACATATGAAATTTTTGTAAATGCCTATGTGGTCTGTTTTTAGAAGCTTTATAGTCTGCTTCATCTTTATATTAATTTATTCTTAGAGCAATAGCACATTATTTCAATCACAATAGCTTATCACAGGTCTTTTTCTCTTTTGGAGTAGGCATCTACCTCCATTTGTCTTTTAAAGAATTGCATGATGTACTTTTTGGTATTTTTCTCTACTATATACATTATAGGTTAAGTGGTATTTTTTAATGAAAAACCACCTATTTAGGGTTTTTATTGAAACTTCACTGAGTGTTTCAGTTGATTTGGGGTAGACCAGACATCTTTGTGATTTTCAGATTAACTGCCCAAGTATGCCTCCCCATTTATTCAGGTACCCTTTTATGCCCCACAACTATTTTTTTAAATTCCCCTATATATAACAGAATTATTTGTAGATACCTTGTAGATTAATTATGTTGCATAATCAGTGGAATAATTTTTTCTCTAACATTATCTTACAGAGGATGGGAAGATACGGAGTTTTCTATATTTTCCTGAAGCTGTTGAATCTGCCAGTCTGTCATTAGCTTAGTTTAATATTTTCTTGGAATTTCTATCTACACAGTCATATTTTCTACTAATAAAATAAATGTTTTCTTTCTTTTAAAATACTTCAGTCATGTTATAGCATTAAAAATGCCCAGTCTGAATCTACTGCCTGGATTTCTTTCAAATTTGCTACTTTTGAGCCATGTGAATATGGAAAATTTATATAACCCCCTCATGCTCCAGCTTTCTCATCTACAAGATGAGAAAAATAATAATATCTACCTCGTGGAGTTGTGATGTGGAATATATGTTTATATATTTAAAAATAATCTTATATATAGTAAGAACTAAAATAAAATTTGTTACAGAATTGGCTTGGACCCTTAAAATAATTGTGAGCAGAAGTTGTAGTAGTGGAATTCTTGTCTTGTATTTGATTTTAATATATTTTAATGGCTTATAAAATTTCACTATTAAGATTTTATTATTGCCTTTTTCATAGATATCTGGCAAATTGCAAACATGTCTATTAATTCCCTACTCCAAAGTAACTTTGAAGTTCCTTCCATCAGGAAGTAGAGTTGATACCTTAAATGGGACAGGCCTTGTGATTTGCCTTGAATAACAGAATGACATGCTTCCACTATCTCGTTCAATCCTCCCAACTGTCCTGTGAACAACCTTGAGTTCGCCTACTATGAGATAAGTGACCATGTGGACCGGAGATATGGCTTCTAGGCTGAAGCCACCATAGACCAACTAACCTAAGAGCAAACTGCAGATTAGTAAGTGAGCTCAGCCTAAACCAGAAAACTCATCAGCTGTGCTTGCCCAGTTTGTAACACAAAGAATCCTGGGGTAGAGCTGGCCCAGGGCCTCCTGTGCCCATTCAGTGCTGCACGTAACCAGCCATGTGGCCTAACACATAACACCTAACACATAGCTCTCCCTCTCAGTTAACTCCAAGCCTGCCCAACCTCTAATAAATCGATAGATAAAAAAATTCCTGAGTAAATGACTATTGTGGTAAGCCATTAAGTTTTATTCCTTATTGATACAGTACCATTTATTTTATTTCTTAACATTTTTATATTAAGATTCAGAAATAAGTATAAATATCTGTGTATAAAACACTCTGCTTCAAAAATTATCATTATGCCATTGTTGTTCATCTACCCAACTTTTTTAAACGGATATTTTAAAACAACATTTTAAAGTAAATTCCAGGGATGCCTGGGTGGCTCAGTTGGTTAAGCAGCTTCTTTCAGCTCAGGTCATGATGCCAGGGTCCTGGGATCAAGCCCTGCATTGGGATTCCTGCTCAGAGGAGAACCCGCCTCTCTCTCTCACTTTGCCTGCCTCTCTGCCTAATTGTGTTCTCACTGTCTCTCTGTCAAATAAATAAATTAAATTAAATTAAAAAATAAAGTAAATTTCAGATAAGCTACCATTCCAGTTGTGTGTGTGTGTATGTATTTCATATCTTTAACAAGAGCTTTTAAAAAAAAACATTATTACAATACCAGTATCATTCAACAAAATTAATAATAAATTCTTGATATTATCTTGTACTTACTTAATGTTCAATTTTTTTGCCTGACCCATAAATGTATTTTGAAGATATTTGTACAAATTAGAATCCAAGTAAGTTCTCTAAATTATATTTGGTAATCTTTTAAGAATTTTTTTTCCCCTCTCTCATAAGACTCCTTTAATCTTAACAGTGCCCCCAACTTTTTAAACATGCAAATATTATTGAAGAAACTGGGTCATTTGTTATGCAGAATATCTCTCTCTCTATACTTGGCAGATTGCATTTTTATGGTATCATTTCATATGTTTCTCTATTTTTTGCATTTCCTGTAAACTCTTTTCATAACATTGGTTTCAATTTCTAACCACCTTCTGTAAGTGTCATTAAACCTTTAACTATATTTGAAGAAAATGTCATAAGCATTCAAAGAAAGCACAGCTGCTTTTTTTCATATCCTCTAGACTTTTTTTCAGCTAAACATTCCATGAATATCTTTCTAGAACATATTATATAAAAAAAGATAATAACTTGAGAGTGACCTCAAATTGTGGGAAATCATGTTTTAAAAATAAGTTGACTTATCACTTCAACTAGAATGCCCTAATTTACATTGGCCAAGAATGGCTTTGATTACATTCACTTAAAACAGAGAAAAACACTCTTGAAGGAAAGGAAAATAAAAATTCACTATATTGCAGTGAGATTTTTGATAATCTGGATATATATTTAATTTTGCTGAGTTAAGTAAAATACGTTAGCCCAAAGTTAAAATGTGACTATCATATAAAATCAAACCATTTCATTTATTTATAAATTAAAAAATTCCTTTCCAAAAATCTAAAGTTTAAGATTTTAATTAGATGATAGATTTCCATATGTTTATTGAGGATTTGGTAGAAGAGAAGAAAAAGAGCTCTTTAGAAAATTTTACCATCGCATATCACATATTTTGCCAGAGTAAAAATTATATGGAACAACTAATTGGAGTGTGCCAAAGTCACATTTTGTTGCTGTTTTTCTGGCCTGAATCATCCCAGAACAGGGGAAACATAGCAATTTTGTGATAAACCTTTGTGTAATTTCCAACACTGAAGACCAAAAAAATGGTATAGGAACCAGGAAGTAAGTTCTGTCTGGCCAGTGCTGATGTGGGCACTTCAATCCACACATATCCTCCCAATTATTAATGCACAGAACACACACACACTCGCCTACTCCTTGGTTCTTTGCTTTCAGACAACATTGCTAACTAGATATGCTTTGTAATGAGTATATTAAGTGATTGTTAGATAGCTTTTTTAATATTCACCTTGAAATACATTAAATTTCAGGCACACATGATTTCATCGTGTCTCCTTCATAGTCTAGGATGCAGAACTATAGAGGTGTTTGTTGGTATAGTAAGGGAGAGAAAGAGAGAGCACTCACCCAGAAGCACATGTGTGAGCGACCACGCCTAGCACGGAACATGACTCAGGGCTCTATCTCACAACCACGAGATCATGATCTGAGCCAAAATCAAGAGTCAGCCGCTCAACTCACTGAGCCACCCAGGCACCCCATGCAGAGGTGTTTTTATTCCATGCAGGATATGGCCTGAAAAGAATGATGCTTGTCTTGAAATTCTTTCATACTGCACACAGGAAAGAAACATGTAGCAATGAGCATTTCCTCCAGTATTTCTCAGGAACTATAGACCTTAATACTGCTGTAATCGAATTATTATGTTGGCTTTTCTTAGTATTACTATGAACATTTATTTTTTAAAGAAAAACATAATGGAAAAAGTTTCATGAATTTAGTGGAAATCAAAAAAAAATTAAGAAACCTTGTGATTTTTATGATTTTCACCCATCTTTTGACAGTACCTACCTAGCTTTATTGTCTGCTTTTATAGGGTAACATAAACAGATACCAAATTAATTCATGAAAATAATCTTAGTAAAATGACATCCTCAGGTCATTACGAACATAAGAGTTTTGCAAGGAAAAATTATTGGTTTTATTCCAAGTTCATATGGAAATTCAAGGCTTAATAAAATAATTTCTTAAGATGCTCTTCTCTAGACCTATCTAACATCACAACCTAGAAATTATGAGATGTTTTGGAAGGGAGGGGGAAAAAATAAGATTCCATGGAGTAAAAAAATTAATGAAATAATTATGTAAAATATGTTACTTTTATTACAGCATACGATTATGCTTTGAAGATTATGGAAACTAACAGGTGAATAAAAATTGAGCTTGTTTAATAGTCTAAACTTTTGTTAGAATCAAGTAATCTGAAAGCATCGAATCTCTGTTCATTAATCTTATGTGTGGACAGTAGGCCATGGCACTAAACCACTAATAGGATTCTCTTTGTATTCAGGAAGTAGTGCATGAAAGGTAATCAAAAGGACTATATACTTCCATTAACCTGAAAAAAACGACTGTAGTTTGGAGCACCAGTTGTAGTTTCTTCTTTGTGGTTTTTTTTTTTTTTCTCATTGGCAGCATGAAAAAGGGATTAGGAGTCAAATGTCCATGTTGGATTCACCTTTGTAACTTCCTTGTGGAAATGTGGGCAAGTTGCTTCAGTTCTCTGAAACCATGTCTTTATGGGTAAGTTTAAGGGGTAACTAATTTACCTATATTATTAATATTCTATAATTCTAGGAAATGACCACTGAGTTAAGGGAAATCTTTCTATAATGTGTGAAAAATCATTATCTCTGAGATTATCTATGAGAAAGAATTATGCCCTTGTCAGCTATTAA
The DNA here is from genome assembly GCF_030435805.1 of Mustela lutreola. Taxonomy (NCBI): domain Eukaryota; kingdom Metazoa; phylum Chordata; class Mammalia; order Carnivora; family Mustelidae; genus Mustela; species Mustela lutreola. Next base: position 126,092,926 of record NC_081290.1, on the reverse strand, counting down.
TCTTCATATATTGAGCAAGTATTTTGCAAAATACTGTCCTGGCCATCCTTAAAAATAGAGCTACAACTCTAAGAGAACATTTTGTCACTTATTATTATCATTATTATTTTAGCTCAGCAAAAACCATTAAGTTAGATTTATTTTGTTTATTTGTTTTTACAGATATTTAAAAGTTGACTAAAATTTTCACCTTTCATTAAGTTGTGTTGGTATATAACATAAATAGCCATATGTAAGTAACTCAGTTAAAAGCAAGAAAAAAGAGAAAGAAAAAACTTCATTTAAATAGAACAAGATCTCTCATGTAGGAATAGCATGGAGTTTTTTTGTTTTTGTTTTTTTTGACAGAGAGAGATAGATAGCACAAGCTGGAGGAAAGGGAGTAGCAGACCCCCTGCCAACCACGGAGCCAGATGCAGGGCTGGATCCCAGGAACCCAGTATCATGACCTGAGCTGAAGGCAGACACTTAGGACTGAGCCACCCAGGTGCCCCTAGGATAAAGATTTTTGAGGTTACTGCAAATGGACTAAACACCAAATGTCTTTTCATTTACAGTTAGTAAATGATTTCAGCACATTGTTTTTAGCCTTTAAAAATATAAGTAAGCAAAACTTAAGGCAAAAAATGAAAGCATAATAAATCAAGAATATATAAAATTAAAATATATATTTCTCAAAGTAAACCAAGTGCCCCTTAACTCTTCTAAACTTCCAGTATTAACATCCCATAATGTCAGATTCCTCTAGGTGCATATATTCTGTTATATAAAAAATATACATATTTACATTAATTTTTATGATTCTGTAAGTTATTAGAATAATTATTAAGGCTATGCATGAACCTGATTTTAAGTTAAACTGCTCAGAATGCAGCAAAAAACAATATCCTTATACATAAATTCTACACATTGGTTGGTACACAGCACTAGAATAAATTGCTAAAACTGAAATTGTTAAAAGAGTGTGGATTTTGTCAGATTGCTCTCCAAACTTGTACTATCATCAACAGAAGAAAGTCCTAATTTTATCACATTCCCACCAACACTGTGCAGATTTTATATCTTATTCCAATTTGGTTATTCAAATCTGATGTTACATCTTTAATCCTTATAATAAATACACTTGAAAAATTTCTTGATAGCCTTCTCTTCTTATGCCATTTTAAAAAATTAATTTATTTCTTCGACCAGTTGGGTCTATGTCATAAACTATAAAATGCATAAATTCATTATACTAAAAACACAAGTCCTACATTTTATCAATTTTTTCTGTATCTCTCTCACAAATGTGTTACTTACCATAATAAAAAGTTATGTTTCTATTCTATGCTTTGTCATTATTTACATAATTATATGAATTAGGAATCTTGACATTGTGGGTTTCCATTTTTAAAATATTACTTTCTATTTTCAGAAAACAGTTTAAGTTCAATAAGTATTATAACCATATTGATTCCATGGAATATGTATTTAATTTATCTCATTAATTAAAAAGAGTAAGTCAATTTTTTAAATACCTTTCACTTTTTTCTTTTTCTTATTGTTTTTTATACACACAAACTTTATAATCAAGAGTGCAAAATGAATATTATCATGCATGTAACTTTATTTGTAATTATTTCCTTACAATGGATTTCCAGAAGTAGTATTACTATGTCAATTATTTTCTTCTTTATTGCGTTTGGTATGTATTACAATGTTGATTGACCCAAAGCAGTTATATCAACTAATTACCATTAATTTAAGAAAATAAAACTGTCATTAACCAGCATGATTGAATGCTGTAAAATATGTAAGCCTGATGATTCATGGAACTGTACCCTGGGGCAAATAATACATTATATGTTAATAAAAATAATTTAAAAATAACCAGCATGATTATTATTTATTCTGCATTTGGTTTATTTAGGGACTAAAAATTCTTCTGCATTTATGTTTTTATTTTTATGGCTTTTATAACTAGAACCATGGCACCAGTAAATGTTTCTGTACTAGTTTTATGTATCCTTAATGAGTACATAAATGTGATTATCTCTTCCTCTTTAAAATTTTCTTCTATGTTTTTTGGTTTGTTTTCATTTTTTTAAATTTTAGGGTATGTTAGATTATGGGATTTTTGGCACATAATTTTTCAATTTCGAAGGAGTCAAATCTCTTCTTTTGTGATTACAACACTTACGGTTAAGCTTATACAGGTAAGAGTTGACAGTTAATTAGTTCTAGTATCTTCTTGGTGTGATGTTTACCTCCAAAATCTATTTTAGAAAACAAATTATAAAAGCAATCAATTTAATAAGAAGAATATTCTAGGTTCCTGGTTTCAATTCCAATGTGTGTGTGTATGGGGGGTTGGGAGGAGGATTCCACGTAACACCAATTCATTCTTGGGCACTAGAAAGGTGTTTGAGAATTCAATTCAATTCTGATACTCTCTACTTGGAGATAGCATCAGATCCCACAGATTGAGGGCTCAGTCCCACAAAATGGCCCCAACTACTTTAGACTCCAATCACAAGCTCAGGCTGTTACCTGTGCTTTTGATGACCAGCTATAAATTAGAGGTTCCAAAGACCCACACTTGGATGACAATTGCAAGTCCAGATTTTTACCTATACTTCTGACCAATTAGCTGTAACTTAGAGAGAGGTTCCCTTCCTCGGGTTTGATTAATTTGCTACAGCAGTTCACAGAACTCAAATATTTTATTTACTAGACTATCGGTTTATTATAAAAGAATAGAAGTCTGGAAAAAGATGCATGGGGCAAGGTATGAGGAAAGCACATGGAGCTCCCAGTCCCATCCTGATGCGTCTCCTCAGGAGGGCGTGTTCACCAATGGAAGCTCTCTGAGCCCTGTCCTATAGGATTTTTATGGAGGCTTCATTATAAGGCTTGATTGATTAACTCATCGGACATTGATGACTGATTCAACCGCCAGACTCTACTTCTTCTCCAGAGGTTAGGGTGTTTGACTACAAGTTGCAGCTCTAATCATATAGTTGGCTCCACAGGCAAATAGCCCTAAGCTAAGGTGCTCTCAAAGGTTACCTCGTTACCATAACAAGTTACCTTTATCATTCGCATCATTTAGGAAATTACTGTGCCCCCAAAATGGGATGAAGACCAAAATTATATATCTTATTATGAATCACGATATCACAAAAATTCTCTTCTAAGGAACGTAATCTGCTTCTATAGAAATTATTTTAACAAGCTATTTAAAATAAATATTTATCAATTTGTGTGGGTGCAATAAGGTAGATACTTTCACCCTTTTACTCAGTAAATTTTAAATTGTAGGTCAAATTGGCAACAGACATACATGCATAGAAAGATTCTCCACAGCTTTCTCACTCCCATGTAAACTACTTGAAAAGAATAAGAACTTTTCAACCTTCTTAAAAATTTTTAATACAATAACTTCTTTAAATTTAAAAAACAATACATTTTGTAATAGTTTCTTACTAAAAACTGACACAAATTTGGTTGCCCATAATAGTACACATTTATTCTCTTACAGTTCTGAGGGTCAAAGGTCACAAATGAGTCTTCAGAGACTGCAAGTCAAAGTGAGCACAGTGCTGGTACTTTCTGGAGGATCATGGGAAGAATCTGTTCTTTGCCTCTTCCAACTTCTAGAGGTTGCCTGTCACATTCTTTGGCTCCTGGTTGCCTCCCTCCAATCTCTGCTTCTCTTTTCACATCACCTTCTCTCCTAGCTGACTCTCCTGCTTCCTTCTCACAAAGGCCACTGTGATTATATCCAACGTACCCAGATAATACAGGATCATCTTAATTTAGATTATCCAAGATCACATCTACAAAGACTTTTTACCATATAAGGTAGCATGCACAGGCTCTGGGGAATAGGATGTGGAAATATTTAGGAGACTCTTATTCAGCCTACCACACCAAAGAAAGTCAACACTTTAGTTAGAATCATGAAATTCTTTCGATTAAACCCACAGAAACAAAAAGTTACATTGTTTGTTTGTTTAATTATTTGCTTATTTGCCAGAGAAAGAGAGCACAAGCAGGGGGAGTGGCAGGCAGAGGGAGAAGCAGAGAGCCTGATGTGGGACTCAATACCAGGACCATCATGACCCGAGCTTAAAGGCAGAGTCTTATCTGCCTGAGCCATCCAGGTGTCCCAAAAAGTTACATTGTATTTGTGGAATGATTGATCAATCTTATTAAAAGGAAAAATTAGGGAAAGCCAAGAGGAAAAAATAGAAACAAAATATTACATTCTTTCTTTTTTTAAAAAATACTTTTCCAAGTCTATATAAGGGTTCCTTTTTTAGTAATACCTCTATATTTGCACCCTTTCCACTCCACCATTCAGTAAAGGTTACCGCTAAGGATATCATCTAAAGAATCGATATGAACATGAACTCCACGTTTTTCAGGGGACTAAAGAAAAATGTAATTACAATATGTAAATATTTTTCACTGATATCTCAGCATAACCTTGATTTATTTAATTTATTTAGTAAGAATATTTAAGGAGGAACATAGTAGGCAAAAATGAAGAAGGTAGTTCTTGGCTCCATTTGCCTTTGCAAATTCATCAAAATCACAGCTTGATCTGGTCCTCTGTAATGATACCCTGGCAGTGTGTAAAATTGTAGTTCAGTTTTAAATTAGTTTACATTTCATAGAATAATTTATTTTCAATCGATCTTTATCTCCACTCTCTCCATTTACCAACTCCAAAACTTTTAAGATATCTTTGGTGAGATATCTAGTCTCACTTTGTCATTTTAATCATTCTAGCAACTTCATGAACCAGAAATCCTTATGTGCATAGTTTCTATTGCTTTTTGCATTCTGTGTTTATGAAATATTTCCAGTTGAAAGTAATGAGATGTCTAACCATCTTATACTTTCATATTTTGTATATGAATCCAATTTAACCAGCTGTTACTTAACCAGCTTAATAAATTAAGTCATAGTGCAATAAAATGAAATCCACTCAACAAAGATTTCCTATGAAATGCAAACCATTGTGCTAGATGATGGGAGAAAGATATGTATAAACTCTGTCCTATTTCATGAGTTAACATTTTCAACGAGGACAGCAATTATATTTTTGCTCTTAAGTATTCTCCCCTGAGGCCCTCTTGAGGTATAGGGGGTTTTGTTTTGTTCCCCAGCCTCCTCCACTTGCTCCTTATTGTGACTCTTGGATAATTATCTCCCCTTCTCTGGACATTCCACCAGTTTTGAATTTCATTGCTCACTGAGGCTGTTATCTGTGGAAACCCTATTACAAGTCCATATGACCCAAGTATTTGTTCCTGTTTTCCAGTCCTGTCTGATCCTAGCTGTTGGTATACACATAGATACTTCTTCCAATTTTCTGGACACTCAGGTCTTAAAATTCCTTTAAAGGACTATGTTCTTTAAAGACGTAGTCTTCCACCTGTCTCAATCACTATGCCTATATGATTATGAATAAACACAATCCTTCTATAATTTCAATTCCCTTTACTCTTTTAGCACCACCTTCTTTCCCTCCTGAACATTCTCTTTGGTTCTCTGGCTTCAGCATTCTTTCAAACCTCCTGAATTGTCTACTCCTATGATCCTATTCCTTTGCACTCACTTCCATCTTTTTCATGTATTTTTTGCTCCTTATCTAGCTAAAATTGTACTGTCTTTAAAGGCTCTCATGAAATCATCCTCAGCTTTCATGCTTTTCTCTTACTTGGCAGATCACCACCTGATGAAACCAATTCTCCACCTAACCCACAAATACACTTCCACACTTGTACCAGAGAGGCTGAATGCAGTAGTTGAAAGGCACAAAACCACACCACTGTGGACCTGAAAGGAGCCATTGGTTGCCAGATACCCACCTCTGCCATGCTCTCCCTACCTATTTTATTCCAACTCCCAACACAGCCTTCTTCCTCATTGCTTCCAGGTGAGAAATTTCTTCCTGTAGAGCTGAGAAAATGGAAGCCATCAGGAAAAAAAAAATCTAGATTCTCTTTCTAAATCTCCAAATTATGGACACTTTTACCCATGCACTCTGCTTTTATTGAGCTATCTTGCTTTTTATCTAATGCTAATTCCTCTATATGTGCATGAGCTCTGATTCACCAGTAATTCATCCCTCCATCTCTTATGTCAGCAAAATTTCTCCCTTTACTGGATTATTTCTAGCATCATACAAGCATACAATCATTTGACTCATCTTAAAAAAACAAAAACTAAAAGCAAGGACAAAACACAGTAAAACCTTTTGATCCCACTTTCCTCACCAACCACCACTCATTAGTCCATTACCCTTTGTGTCAAAACTTCTCGAAAATCATTTATATCGGATGTACCTACTTTCCCTAAATTTTTTAAAAATTTTTTAAAATTTAAAATTTTTTTATTAACATATAATGTATTATTAGCCCCAGCAGTACAGATCTGTGAATGCCAGGTTTACACTTCACAGCACTCACCATAGCATATACCTTCCCCAATGTCCATAACCCCACCACCCACTTCCAACCCCCCTCCCCCCCAGCAACCCTCAGTTTGTTTTGTGAGATTAAGAGTCTTATGCTTTGTCTCCCTCCTGATCCCATCTTGTTTCACTTGTTCCTTTCCTACCCCCCAAACCCCTCACATTGCCTCTCAAATTCCTCATATCAAGGAGATCATATGATAATTGTCTTTCTCTGATTGACTAATTTCGCTAAGCATAATACCCTCTAGTTCCATCCACATCATCGCAAATGGCAAGATTTCATTTCTTTTGATGGCTGCATAGTATTCCATTGTGTATATATACCACTTCTTCTTTAACCATTTATCTGTTGATGAACATCTAACCTCCTTCCATAGTTTGACTATTGTGGACATTGCCACTATAAACTTTCATGTGCACATGCCCCTTCGGATCACTACATTTGTATCTTTAGGGTAAATACCCAGTAGTGCAATTGCTGGGTCATAGGGTAACTCTATTTTCAACTTTTTGAGGAACCTCCATGCTGTTTTCTAGAGTGGTTTCACAAGCTTGCATTTCCACCAACAGTGTAGGAGGGTTCCCCTTTCTCTGCATCCTCGCCAGCATCTGTCATTTCCTGACTTGTTGATTTTAGCCATTCTGACTGGTATAAGGTGATATCTCACTGTGGTTTTTATTTGTATTTCCCTGATGCTGAGTGATGTGGAGCAGTTTTTCATGTGTCTGTTGGCCATCTGGATGTCTTCTTTGCAGAACTGTCTGTTCATGTCCTCTGCCTATTTCTTGACTGGATTATTTGTTCTTTGGGTGTTGAGTTTGATAAGTTCTTTATAGATTTTGGATACTAGCCCTTCGTCTGATATGTTGTTTGTAAATATCTTCTCCCATTCTGTCAGTAGTCTTTTGGTTTTGTTAACTGTTTCCTTTGCTGTGCAAAAGCTTTTGATCTTGATGAAGTCCCAATAGTTCATTCCCAATAGTTCATTTAATTTTTTAAATTAAAAAATCATTTTTAATTTTTAAACAATTTGAAGTCATTCATATAATATTCAAAAGCATGTAGGACCAAATGTTGGGAAAAAAAACCGTTGGAACATTGATAATAATTCCTGAGTTATCAAGTTGATGATATTGTGACTTCAATAAAGATAGAAAAAAAATATAAGTATTATTTCTTTGGAATATTTGAAATAAAAATGACCATACAAAGAGGCACTGATGCTTTCATACATTAACAAAAATTGCATTTATTTTATTTTTTATTTTGTACTTATACAGTATTATACCTGGTCAAGTCTCTCAACATCCATTAAGACGTGACTCTACACTTTACAAACATACTTTTATTAATTAGCAGTAAAGGTGAATAATTAATCCAATAGGAAACTGCTTCTTATAATTAAATTTAAATTTGTTGAATATTAAACTGGGTTTTAGATTTGCTTGGAGAATAAGCAAGTTATTTTCCTGGGATAACTATTTCAGAACCATTGTCTAGCCTCAGGTTATACATTTTTTAATGCAAAATATTTAAAGATCTAGTTGTGAGAACATTTCCTGCAATGTTTGATTTCATTTCAAGGTAAATGAGAAGCGAAGTTTCAACCCATGTTCTGAAACCATTTAGCCTTTCCAGTCATGCCCAGTGACGCCAAACGTGAATGTTTTGAAAGAAGTTAAGTGCTCACAGTGCCAACACTAGGGAAATATTTGCACAGTTCTCCTTCGGTGCATATCAATCTGAGCGCTGCTTTTATTTCATCTTCATAAAGCATTAGATTAAAACATTAGTTCCAGAATGGATGGCATTTCTAAATACACAGTTAAATTATAAACCACCTAGTCTCCTAGGTCAGTTTACTTCCCTTAACTCTAAATCCAGAACTGCTGATTCCATGGAAATAAATTCTGAAAGAAGTGTGTTCACATAAACAAGGAATTAAATGCTAGATAAAGAGATTGCGCACTCTCCTCTGTCTCCATATTTACCAAGCAAACAATTTACCAGTAAAAGGAATATATCAGGGGCTCCTGGGTGGCTCAGTTGGTTAAGGATCTGCCTTTGGCTCAAGTCATGATCCTTGGGCCCTGGGATCCAGTGCCACACTGGGCTCCCCGCTGAGTGGGGAAACCACTTCTCCCTACCACCTGTGCTCTCTCTTTCAATAAAAAAATAAAATCTTTTAAAAAAAGGAATATTGTCATTATTATTTCTGTACTAAATAAAATAAAATAATCATCATTTCTATACTTAAAATATTTAATTACATTGCTTCAAATTATTTAGTGTGTAATAACCATAGCTCTGCTCTGGGGTGGTCAGCTTATGATGGAAAAAGAAAGTAATTAAGGTGACATATTTGAATAGCATCCTCTATGTTTTTAAATTTGTTTTTGCCCTGTACGATGTTCACACAAGAGCTGATTAAAGAATTAAGAATGGTGAGAAGCAGTGGAGATTGAATGAGAACAGTGATGCTCCAAAGCTAATTAATCAGTTCTATGAAGGCAGGGGCAGGCTGGAATGAAGCAAAAGTTTAAAAAGGGGGGGATTCAAGATAACATCATAGTTTCTAGCTTGGGTGACTGGATAGATGATCAAGCCATCAAAATTAGATAATAAAGAAAGAGAAACTGGTTTGGGGGAAAAACCATGAATTTACCTTTGGATAGATTTCATTTAAAGTGCCCCCAAAATACAAATTGACATGGGTATTTTTTAAGAAAGTGGTCAAAATGTAAATTCTGGGGTCATAAGAATATGGTCGGTAGGTGAAGCTCTGTGGTAACACCTGTAGGAGCAAAAGGCATCTGCCTGAGGAGAGCATCTTGGAACACGTGAACCTTAAAGAAACAGGCAGAAGAAAACTAGCCAAGGTGAGGAGAATATGAAGACCAGAGAGGTAGAGGGGTTTGAGTCATAAAGTCATGGGCTAATAGCCTCCCGTTCTCTTTCTGCTCATGAACCCTCTCTATCCTGCCAGGCATTAGCCTCTCTTCTCCCAAGCTCAGAGTCCAGCTTTCTTTACCCCTAAAACCATTTTATCCAAAAGTATCCTTCTAGAAGCTAACACTCTTAATTATTGCTTAAAATTTCAATCTTAAAAAAGAAAAAAGTGACAATCTTACCTTCACCTCAAGCCTCTAACTCTCCCTATTCTGTGCTACTTTTTTCAGTGATGCTTACCATGCTCTGGGATACCATAAATTTTATTTTTATGTACGCTTACTATTTATTAAGTGCTTTCCCTCATAAGGGCAGGAGTTTTAATCTTTTTTTTTCCTCTTTGATATATTCCAAGTGTCCAGAGCAGTGCTGAGTACATATCAGTTATTCAATAAATCTTTGTTGAGTTAATTAATAAAGGCATACTCATTCTACACCTATTCTTCATAGTCATTGTTTTTCTCTCTGACCAGGGGGCTCCTTGTCCCTCATTGTTACTTCCAGACCATTCTCTCTGCTTGACTATGAAATCACCACTGTTGGATTCCATATAATCAAGCTCAAGTCCCTCCATATCTTCCAGTTAATACCACCTATCTCCCATGCTCCCAGGATATCCACCTCTCCCACCTTCCTATTAATCTATCCTCCTCAATTTCGGTTATTGGATTACTGCCAGTCTCCTTAAGCCTATATACTGGATAACTTGTGTTTGTTCCCCAAGATCTACTCCCCATTCTTCTCCACTCTGCTCTTTGTCCCATGTAGACAGCATCAAAAATCTCCTTTTACTTGTGGCTGTCAGTGGGAGTGACTGTAGGACACGAGACGGCAACAGGAGAGTGAAGTCAGTTCATACTATTCCCAGAATCCGCTCCCACACCATAATGGCGGCCTGGCTTGCAGTCCCATGAGATGACCATCTCCACTAACTTCTATCTACCTAGGTTCCAGCTTCCTCTTCTTCAGGCTTGAGGTTTAGGGTTGTTAACCCACTGGTAATCACAGGGTAGTGTACAACTATTCCACATGGGATCCTTAAACTTGGATCCCCATTTGTAGTCAACCAACTTTTCTCTAATTGCCCATTTTGAATATGCCATTGGTTTTCTGCTAGATCCCTGACTGATATAACCTCATATTTTCTACATTATTCTTTCTAGTTTTCATAGTATTCACCTTCATAAAATCCCTACCAGACTGCAATTTTTAGTCCATTGCTTGTATTATCTTTCACTGTCCTTCATTCATCTTTTGTTCTCTCTCCCTTCTTGACTCAGCTCACACTTCATCATCAGTCCTTGTAATCACGCTCTTGCTTCCATCCTAGCTCTCGTCCCACTCTGAGTTACAGTGGCATAGTGAAAACACACCTGATTAAATCAGCTTCCTCTCTACTCTGTGCCTGCACCCATGCAGTGAATATAGCAGGAAAAAAGCACATAATCATGCTGAATTCATGATGACAAACCAAAACCGCACCCTTAGCAGCACCTGGCAGTGGTACCACACTCCCCCATTCATTCACTCCTTCTTATCTCTTCTAGATCAGCTTTTATGCTTCTCCATTCTCTTCTCAAGCTGCTGAAATCTCCTCTCTAATCTCCACTCTCAACTGATGACTGTTTCTTTTTTCCACTAAGGAACTTACAGCAATCAGAAGAGTTCTTATCATTAGATGTATCCTTCTACTCTGATTTGTGTCCTATTTTCTAAGTTCTTTCCTGTTCCTATGGAGGAATTATCTAGGTAAAGCTGATCTTTTTTTTTTTTTTTGTAATTTGTCCATTACATCCTTTTCTCTATCTCTTATTCTTTTTCTCTCAACTCTTTGTGTATTACTATTTCCTATGCTACTAAATTATTCTCACGAATATACAAAGATGTGGCTATTTCTCCCACCTTAAAACAGATAAAATTTTATTTGGACCCATTTCCCCATCCAGCTACTGACCCATTTCTCACTTTTTCTTACAGAAAAATTCCTCTATAAGGTCTACAAAAGTTACTGGCTCCAGTTCTTCTCCCCCTATTGTGTCTTGAACCCATGCTACTTAGGTTTTTGCCTCCTACTAAACCACAAAAAAAAAAAAAAAATCAAATCACTTTGCTAAATCCACTGGCCAGCTCTCAGTCCTTATCATACCTGATCCATCCAGCATGTGACACAGTGAATATTTCTCCTCCTGGAGATGCTTTTTCACTTGGCTTCCAGGACATCATACTTTCTTGGTTTTGCCCTTACATATCTGACTTCTCCTTCTCATGTTCCTTTGCTAGTTCCTCTTCATTCTTCCAACCTTACAATGTGAGAGTTCTCTTAAACTTACTTCTTTTTTTCTTGTAATTTATTTTTCCTTTGTTTTATTTGGACATTATGAGGTTGTAATATTTATTTTAATTCTACAATTAAGTTAATTTTAATCATAACTAACTTTAATTATGCAATTAATAATATGATAATTCAATACATATTTAATTATAATGTAAATAAAATATTAAATATATTATATCATAAAATTTGTTTTTCGTATTAGTATTTGGCAATAACCGCAGTTAAAAACATTTGGCCAGTTTCCTTGAACATTTTAAATGTTTGTTTTCTTTGTTTTCGCTTTTTTTCTGCTTTGTTGAGGTATAATTGACAAATAATATTACAATATATTTAACGTTTACAACATGAACATTTGATATATGTATACATTGTAAAAGATATCCACAACCAAGTTAATTAACATGTCCATCATCTCACATACTTTTTTTTTTTGGTAAGAACATTTAAGTTTTTCAATCATACAAATAAGTATTGTCAACTATAGTCATCATGTTATAAATTAGACTCTCAGACTTTATTCACCTTATAACTGAAAATTTGTCTGCTCTGGCAGCCATCATTCTACTTTGTTAAGTTTCATCTTTTTTTTTTTTTTTTTTTTTTTCAAAAGACTGCAGATAAGCCATACCATGCAGTATTTTTCTTCCTCTGTCTGACTTACTAACTTGGTGTAATGTCCTCCAGTTCCAGCTGTACTGCTGCAAATGACAGGATTTCCTTATTCCATACCTTGGCTATTATGAATAATGCTGCAATGAACATAGTAACATGGATATCTCTTTGGGATAGTAATTTAATCTTCTTTGGATGTATAACCAGAGGTGGAATTGCTGGGTCATATGGTAGTTCTGTTATTAGTTTTTTGAGGAACTTCCGTATTGTTTTCCACAGTAGTTGTACCGGTTTGCATTCCCACCAACAGTGCACATGGGTTCTCTTCTCTCTGTACCCTCACTGGCATTTGTTATCTCTTATCGTTGCATTAAAAAACACCCTAACAGGTGTGCAGTGGTATCTCAGCATGGTTTTGATTTGCATTTTCTAGATGACCAGCAATGCTGAATGCTTCTTTACCTACCTGTTGGCTATTTTGTTGTCTTCTTTGAAAAAAAAGTCTCTTCAGGTCCTCTGCCCATTTTTAATTGGATTATTTTGGGGTGTTAGTATATTTAATGCGTTCCTTGGATATCTTGGATATTGACCTCTTACCAGATATGTGGCTTGCAAATAAATATTTTCTCCCATTGCACAGTTTGCTTCTTTATTTTGTTGATGCTTTTCTTTGCTGTATAGATGCTTTTAAATTTGTTGTAGTCTCAGAGATGCCTGGATGGCTTGATAGGTTAAGCATCTGCCTTAAGCTCAGGTCATGATCTCAGTGTCCTGGGATGGAGTCCCACATCAGACTCCTTGCTTAGCGGGAGGGAATCAGCTTCTCCCTCTGCCTGCTGCCCCCTGGCTTGTCTCTTTCTGGCAAATAAGTAGATCTTAAATAAATAAATTTGATGTAGTCTCACTTGTTTATTTTTGCTTTTATTGTGTTTGCTTCTGTCAACTATTTCAAAAAATTATTGCCAATAGCAATATCAAAGAGATTACTCCCCATGTTTTCTTCCAGGATTTTTATGGCTCAGGTCTTATGTTTAAGACTTTTTTTTTTTTTTAAGATGTATTTATTTATTTGACAGAGACAGAGGCAGAGAGGCAGGCAGAGAGAGGGGGGGGAACAAGCTCCCTGCTGAGCAGAGAGCTGGACGTGAGGCTAAATCCTAGGACCCTGAGACCATGACTTGTTCTGAAGGCAGAGGCTTCAACCCACTGAGCCACCCAGGTGTCCCTGTTCAAGTCTTTTTTTTTTTTTTTTTTTTAAGATTATTTATTTATTTATTTGTCAGAGAGAGAGCGAGCACAGGCAGACAGAGTGGAAGGCAGACTCAGAGGGAGAGGGAGAAGCAGGCTCCCTGCAGAGCAAGGAGCCTGATGTGGGACTCGATCCCAGGATGCTGGGATCATGACCTGAGCCGAAGGCAGCTGCTTAACCAACTGAGCCACCCAGGCGTCCCCCTGGTCAAGTCTTTATACTGAGTTGGTTTTCTGTGTCTGGTGTAAGGTAGGAATCGAGTTTCATTCTTTTGCATGTGGTTGCCCAATTTTCCCATATCATGTATCAAAGAGACTATTCTTTTCATTGTATATTCTGGGATCATTGGTCAAAATTTAATCATATATACATGAGTTTATTTTGGACTCTCTATTCTATTCCATTAATCTATATTTCTGTGTATATGCCAAACAACATATTGTTTTTCATTCCTATAGCTTTGTAATATTGTTTGAAATCAAGTAATGTGATGTCTCTGCCTTTGTTTTTTTTTTTTTCTAAAGACTGTTTTGGCTATCTGGTTCTTTTTTGGCTCCTTATTTAAGGATTTTATGCAGTGTTCAGTCTATTTTAAGAATTTAAGCAGTGGGGGCGCCTGGGTGGCTCAGTGGGTTAAGCCTCTGCCTTCAGCTCAGGTCATGATCTCAGGGTCCTGGGATTGAGTCCCACATCCGGCTCTCTGCTCGGCAGGGAGCCTGCTTCCTCCTTTCTCTTTCTCTGCTTGCCTCTCTGCCTACTTGTGATCTCTCTCTGTCAAATAAATAAATAAAATCTTTTAAAAAAAAGCAATTTAAGCAATGTTTAGCTTATTTCTGTAAAAAATGCCATTAGAAATTTTTATTGGAATTTTGATAGCAATTGCACTGAATCTGTAGATCACTTTGGGTAGTATGGATATTTTAACAATATTATTTCTTCCAATCCATGATCATGAGACATCTTTTCATTTATTCATATCTCCTTCAATAACTTTATCAATGTTTTATAGGTTTCAGTAAACAGATCTTTTTTTAAAATTTTTTATAAACATATAATGTATTTTTAGCCCCACAGGTACAGTGTACAGATCTTTTACTTCCCTGTTTAGATTTATCCCTAGGTATTTTATTCTTTTTGATGCCATTGTAAAGGGATTTTCTTCCTAATTCCTCTTTTCAATTATTTAGTAAATAGAAATGCAACTGATTTTTTTTTTTACTTCTGTATTTTCTCATCCCCCATATTCACCTAGTCTCATAACTTTAAATACCATCCATATGGTGATTACTAACAAATGTATATTTCCAATCTAGACTTCTTCCTTGAAATCCAGACCTATTTATTTAACTTCCTACCCTCTTTTTCCTCTGTAATGATTAATAGACACCTGTCACCATGAGAAGAAAACTAGAGAATGCAAGGAGAGAAAGTTAAAAAAAAATCTTTAGTTTTGTTTCTTTTAAAGATTTATTATTTATTTACTTAGAGACAGAGTGCAGAGTAGGGGAGGGGCAGAGAGAGAGAGGGAGAAAATATCAAGCAGACTTTCTGCTGAGCACAGAGTCCCATGTGGGGCTCAATCCCAGGTCATCTCAGATCATGGCCTGAGATGACCATGTCCAGATCAAGAACTGGATGCTTAACCATCTGAGGCACCCGGGTGCCCCAATAAATCTTTAGTTTTACAACTGGGATTTTCTACTGTGACATCAAGTAAAAAAAAAAAAAAAAAAAAAAAAAAAAAAAAAAAATCTGCCCATCTACTAAGAAACAGATACTTTACATTTAATCCTCAAACAGTTTCCTAAAATGGGTTAAATTGATTCTGTGCTACTCATGAGAACCAAGGCTCAGAATGGCTAGGCAGATTGAGATCACAAAGCTAATGAGCAGCAGAGCTGGGACTGAACCCAAATAGTCAAAATCTGTTTCACCAAGCTGTTCCAGTGCATAGATTTCTAAATCAGTTCAGATAATATACTCTAATCAAGATCTTGATGCTGAAGAGAAGTAAAGTTTTCCAGGATGAAGTTAAACAGCTGTAATAAATTTTTTATGCATCTTAAAAATGTGTTATTTGAGCTTTTTTTTCCTTATCTACATCCCAAAGGAAATATTTGATTCATTAATCTTGAAATTTATCTCTGAAAAACTGTAGTTTTAGTATTATTTAAAATTTATCATGTGTAAATCCCTTTCATTAATAGTTACTTTCCTTGGATATTTACTGATGGCCTTAATTTCCCTCCAACTAAGTCTTGCTTCAATCACAACCAAATAACAAAAAATCCATCCATCCATGGAAGTTGTTAATATATCAAGTACCTAGTCAAAAAAGGAGGTTTTGCAGCAGTCTTTTCTCTAATTTCCACAAATATAAGACACATATCTCATGAGAAATAAGAGATACTCATTGAGAAATAAGTAACACTTTAAAAAAATAATATTAACATGACAGAATATGGCAGGATTTTTGACACAGGGACTTTCCTCAATCTAATCATTTTTAAAAATCATTTCACTTAAATATGAGCAAATGTTCCTAGCTCTATTATTCCTGAATCCAAGCTGCCATCAGTTCTCACCTGTCAAGATCCAGCAAGGTGGAAAACCAGAAACCACTTGAGGCCTTTCACATGTAGTCTATGGTTACCTGTGTAATAGAAGACCTGAGACTCCAAACAAAAAAAAAGTGAAGGAACCCCGAGACTAGCAGCATCAGGGAGCATCCACCATCCCTGAAAGGGGAGTGATGAGAAGTGGGTTATCAGAGTCCCAAAGCCAGAGGTATCTGGTAGGATCTGAAATTACAATGGAGTCTTCAAGTCAGGAACTCACACCAACTAGGAGGAGACTTGTGACTGGAACTGGAGCCATAGCCAGATGAATAAGGGGAAGTACATAGTAGGCAGAGTAATGTCCCCCTCTAAAGGACCACAACCCAATCCTCAGGGCCTCTGCATCTATTACTTGACATAACAGAAAGGACTCTGGAGTTGTGATTAAATTAAGAATCTTGAGATGGGGAGATTAACCTGGATTTTCTGGACTTGCCAGATAAAATCATAAGGGGCCTTATAAGAAAAAGACAGAGACAGGAGAGTCAGGGATAAGAGAACAGAAGCAAGGGTTGGCATCAGAGACGCCAAGATACTACATTTGGAGATACTACATTTCTGGCTTTGAAGATGAGAAAAGGGTTACAATCCAAGGAACGTAGATGACCTCTTCCAGTTGGAAAAGGCAAAGAAACAAATTCCTCCCTTGACTCTCTAGAAGGACTATAGCCTAGCTAACATTTTAGCCCAGTGAGACCTTCTTCAGACTCCTATAAGATAACAAAGACATATTGTTTTAAGCAATTAAATACATGCTAATGTATTATAGCAATCATAGAAAACTAATACAGGATGATATCCCCAGATATCTACCCATTTCCTACTCTCCAATCTTCCACCAGTAGCTCAAAGTAGCCAATGATATAAAAAAGGCAGAGAAGCAATAGTTCTCTGCTAGACAGGGGAGAGATGGGAGCAAAGTAGGGATCTTCCTTCATTCAATCCTGACCTTTACAAGTTATTTTCTTTTATGTGGTCATTAAGTATAAGGTTTATTTGGTTTGAAGTATAAGGTTTATTTGGTTCTGGACTGTCCTATGTTCTTACTCTATATTCCCCGTATTTCTTCAATTTCCTTAATGGCAAATGCCCACAAATACAGATCTTTATCCCTGACTTCTCCTCTAAGCTCCAGTATACTAACTGCCTGTCGAAGTTATCACTTAAATGTTTCAAGGTTATCTCAAAATCATGTGAAAAATGAGCCTTTAATGTTACTCCAAATCTGCTTCTGTGTTTGGCCTATTGGGGATTATACATGAGGATTTAGATAAGGCAAGTTTGGAGGTTTATAGACTGTCTCACATCTTCCATCCTTGTACATCTGTTCCTTGTTCAGCATTCCCTCCTCCCTGAATTCAACTGTGCAAGGAAAAAACATGGGAACCATCCCTGGCTCTTGTGTAATTCTTCACCATCCCCCTCTCACATCCACAGCCTGCATAATGGCCAGACTGATCTTTCCAGAATGCAAATGGGTCGAGTCATGAGCTCTTCAATGATTACCAAATGCTCTCAGGATAAAGAGTCATATTCCTAATGCTGGACCCAAGACTGTACATAAACTGGATCAACCATGAACTGAATCTTTAGCTTCACTCCAAGTGACACTCCCTCTTGTCCTCTGCACAATAACCGCACTGGCCTTCCATATTTTCCAACAGGCCAAGTTATCTTCTTGTACAGATTGTTTGTGTATGCCTGTCTAGTCAGCTCAGGCTGCAGCGTAAACAACAGGATTGTTGTAACTAACATAGATTGTGGCATAAACAACAAAAATTTATGTTCTCATAGTTCTAGAGGCTAACAAGATCAAGATCAAGGTGCCAGCCTGCTGCCATTTCATGGTGCGTTCACACAATTTTTGTGTGTGTGATGCAAGGAGACAGAAAGAAAACTCTCCCATGTTTCTTCTCCTAAAGTACTAATCCTGTCATGGTAACTCCACCCACATGACCTCATCTAAACTTGATTACCTCCCAAAAGCCCTATCTCCAAATACCTTTACATTGGGGATTTAGAGTGTAAACATATGAATGGAGGGGGTGCGGACACAACTCAGTTTGTAGTAATGCCTGTGTCTTGCGCACACTGCACATGCCATTCTCATAGCATGGAGAGAGAAACCCTAATGAGTGTTTTCCAAAGCAACCTTATAGGACCCCTCTTTAAGAATACAAGCAATCCCTCCATGATATTTGTTATGTTCCACAAATAAGTGAAACCATATGATAATTGACTCTCTCTGTTTGACTTATTTCTATGGACTCTGAAAAACAATCTGAGGGGTTTGAAGTGGTGGGGGAGGGTGGGAGGTTGGGGTACTAGGTGGTGGGTATTATAGAGGGCACGGATTGCATGGAACACTGGGTGTGGTGAAAAAATAATGAATACTATTTTTCTTTTTGTTTTTTTAGAAGATTTTATTTATTTACTTGACAGAGAGAGATCACAAGTAGGCAGAGAGGCAAGCAGAGAGAGAGAGGAGGAAGCAGGCTCCCTGCCGAGCAGAGAGCCCGATGCGGGACTCGATCCCAGGACCCTGAGATCATGACCCGAGCCGAAGGCAGAGGCTTAACACACTGAGCCACCCAGGCACCCTGAATACTGTTTTTCTGAAAATAAATAAATTAATTTAATTAAAAAAATGCATAATAATAAAAAAAAGAATATAAGCAATCCTCCCATAACACAAATTGTCATGTCTCTTTCTTCATAACAAATATCAAAGATGAAATTGTACATTTATTTATGTGGTCACCTAAATGTTAGGTATCCCATATTGGAATATCTTATATTAGAATATCCCATATTCTGTTGTTGCCTTTGTGGAAGAAGTGACATTACCTTTTCCTGTTCATTTCCTGTCTTCACTGTCCAAAACAGTGCCTGATATAGAATAAGAGAAGGATAGTTGGAAGAAAGGAAGGCAGGGTCAAGGAGCCTCCACCTTAAGAGGAAACCACCTTAAAAGGATTTTATGCCATCCTGGAAGGTCTCCACCCTTTCCCACTGGATAGGCAGAAGACAAAAATCATGACTGAGTGACAGGTGCAAGGAGGGTTAATCAGATTAAAACAGCCAGCCAACAAACCCATAAAACCTCCCTAGATCTAAATGCCAAATGGCAACCCTCCTGGGTCCCCTCCCTCTTCAGGAGCTTCCTTCTGTCACTCAATAAACTTTGCTTTGCTGCCCACAAACTCTGTCTGATCTACCTCTTCATTCTTCCAAGCAGCGTGACCAAGAGGACTGCTGCAACCTAGAACCATGGGCACTGAAGAAAAGAAATCCTATAACATAAGTATTCAACGTATATATGCCAGATGAAATAATGAATGGGAAAATTAGATCTTGATTTCATTTCACTACTTCCTAGCTATATGACCTTGCACAGATTAATTTCTCTGATCCTCAGTATTCTCATCTTTAACATAAGATAACACCTAGCTCCTGCAATGGATCTAAAACATCAGAGCAATGTACAGCCAACAGTAAGCGTCAATAAATGCTGATGGTGGGGAGCCTGGGTGGCTCAGTGGATTAAAAGCCTCTGCCTTCGGCACCAGTCATGATCCCAGGGTCCTGGGATCGAGCCCAACATCCGGCTTTCTGCTCAGAAGGCAGCCTGCTTTCCTTTCTCTCTCTCTGCCCACCTCTCTGCCTACTTGTGATCTGTCAGGTAAATAAATTAAATATTTTTTAAAAAAATAAAAAATAAATAAATGCTGTTGGTAAAAAGCAAAGAGTAGAAAGAGATTTTCCAAGATAGTTTAAATGCCCTCAGAAGCAATAGGAAATGAAAAAGATTCTCTCTCTGATTAAACTTGATTAAGGAGTTTTGACTCCTCTGAGCCCCCAGCTCCGTAAGAGGCCCTATCTTCAATCTCCCTTCTTGTAGAGTCCAGTTTTAGCAAGAATCCTGCTAAGTCAGTATAGCCAGAATCCTCCATCTTTGGTATCTGATCACCCTCCATATCTGATTGAATTCTTCATCCTCCACCCTGGATATCTTCTCACTCTGGCCTGCCCTCAGCAAGAATCCTGTCAAGTCCCTTCAGCCAGAATCATCTAAGCCTTGATGTTTCCTCTTAGTAACTGTTCATCTGTCGACTCCCACTTTGCTCCTTGGCTATACCATGCTGCTTTTCTTTTCTCAGAGTTGAGCCCAATTTCTCTTCCTGCGTGCAAAAGGCTATTACAGTAATCCTTTTGAATGAAGTCTTCCTTACTATCTTCAGTGAGTGTCAAGGACAAATGGGTCTTTAACAAAAATATTTGAAACAAAATAGGTTTGTTTTATTCATTGTTATCTAGACCCAAGTGAGAACTTTATGTCCTTAAGAAACAAGGAAAATAGAGTATCTCTTAAAGAGAAGGGAAAAGAAGAGTCATAAAATCTGAAAAAAAAAATCAAGATGTCATGATTCCAGTAAGATTGAGAAAATATTTTTTTAATGATTTTTATTTATGAGAGAGAGAAAGAAAGACAGAGCACATGGGGGGAGGAGCAGAGGGAGGGACAAATAGACTTTGTGCCAAGGATAAAGTCCGACACAGGACTTGATCTTAGCATCCTGAGATCAGGACCTGAGCCGAAACCAAGAGTTGGATGCTTAACAGACTGAGCCACCCAGGTTCCCCAAGATGGATATAACCTTACAATAAATTAAAAAAAATTATATTTAGAATAAATTATTGGGGGACAAAATTGTCATATATTAAAATATAGTAGGAATCAGACTATAATTCCCATAACCCTGTGACTCCTCTGAGCTTTTAATGCAATGCCCTTTGGTTCCCAGGACAAAAAATTCTAAAAGGCCTATCATGAGAGGAACACTACTACTATTGGACCATATCAAGAATATTATTACTGGAGGAGCAGAATAAAAGAGATCAAAGCTAATTCATACCACTTGTCTCTGCACTTGAGCACAGGTTCAAAAAGTAGAGCAGGAATTGTAAGATAATTCTATGCTCCTTTGAAGACATAGTTATTTTTTAAAAGGGGGGATTAAAGAAGTCAAAAAACCAAGATATAAGATGCTTGCCTATCATCTCAGCAAAAAACAATAAAATGTAGCCAAATGCAATTATGTTCTTTAAAAGAAAGTATGGATGGCTTTATTCTGCATGATATATCAAAGAGCGTACATCAAGGTCACTATAATTTTAGGTTTTAATTATATATCACATGCACTTCAGATTAATAATATTGAAAGTCTATCAATCAAGATTCTGGCATTTAGTGATAAGAAATATATAAATTGGTTATAATCTCTATAATAGAAGCAATTTTAGCTCCACCTTGTTCAGGAGTAATATCTGAATCCCAGTAGAATACCTCTCTGTTTTCCTTTTGTGCATTTAACATTATTACATTTGTTTGTAGTTATTTATTGTTCATCTCTCTAACTAAGCTGTGAAACTTTTGCATATAAGAACATGGTATTATTCTGGTAACCTTAAGATCCAGCACCAGAATAGAATAAAAGAATAGATTTAGTATACACTGAAAAATGAGAAAACAATATTTTCAATAATAGCGGTCACCTTAAGTAATGTTTATGATTTTAAAACATATTAAATTTAATTTAACAGAAGTTGATAATCATGTGCAAGTTTATGAACTTGTTACTGCAGAGGAAAAAAATGATACAAAAAATCCCATATCTATTTATTCTCAGTTAATCTACAGTATAATGGGTGAGGACATGTGTGAGACCAATTATTAAAAGTGAAGCTAGTGCCATTATCAACAAATTTGTAGATTGAAAGGGAAGATTGCTTATGTAGCAGTCTGAATAATGGCCACCCAAAAAGGTCAAATATTAATCTCTGGAATATGTAAATTTTGCCTTATGAGGAGAAAGGGCCTCTGCAGATGTGATTCATGATCTTGATTTGAGAAGATTATCATGGATTGAGTAAATAGGCCCTCAGTCTAATCACAAGTGTTATCAGAAAGAAGCAGAGGAAGGTTATACAGACAAAAGAAGAGAAAGTTATATGAAGACCAATAGGGAGAAATTTAAAGATGGCAGCCTTCTGACACCAACCAACACCTTATTTGAGCCTAGTTCCTTATTATGGATCGTGCATGAGCTCTCAGATTCCTCACAATTATTCCATGAGGTGAAGGCTGCTATCAACCATCTGGTCAATATACGGTCTGTGGGCCTCTTATACCCATTTCTCTGGGCTTCTATATTAACCTTGATGAGGTGGCTGTGGAGAACTGGCCCACTTCTTCCATGAGCTGACTAAGGAGAAGCACGAGGATAGTGAAAGTTCCAGAAAGAGGCAAAACCATCATAGAGACCTTGTCCTCTTCAGGGACCTGCAGAAGCCTTCCCAAAATGAGTGGGGTAAAACCGTGAATGCTATGAAAGCTGCCCTGGATCTGCAAGCCCTGGGTACCTCCCACCCTGGGGAAGACTCTTATCTCTGTGCCTTCCTGGAAAGCCACTTCCAGGATGAGGACGTGAAACTCATCAAGAATATGGGTGACTGCCTGACTAACCTCTGCAGGCTGTCTGGCCCCCAGGCTGGGCTGGGTGGGTATCTCTCTTCAAAAGACTTATCCTCAAGCAAAACTAGGAGTTTCTGAAGACCAGCAGCCTTGGAAGGGCCCCTCTGGTATCCCTGTGGTGCCAGAGCTCATGTGTGAAACTTTTCCTGCAGCCACTGGGCAGCTTTTTAACCACCCTGGAGTCTTCTCCCAAGCAGTGGATGAAATGGAAACAATAAAGCTTTCTGAAGCAAAACAAACAAACAAACAAACAACAACAAAAAAAACAAAGATGGCAGCTTGGAAGATTAAGATGATGCTGTCACAAGCCAAACAATGCCGGGACCCACCAGAAGCTGGAAGAATAATGGGGCAGGTTCCGCCCTTGGCCTCTGGAAGGAGCATAACTGTCCTTACCCTGATTTCACCCTTCTGACCAGAACTGTGAGAAGATAATATTTCTGTTGTTTTAAGTCACCAAGTTTGTAGTAACTTGTCACAAGAAGCAGCCGCAGGAAACTAACACAGCTTTTAAATAAGCCATAATGAAAACCACCAAGAGAGATATATTTGAAGAGTAATATAATAGTCATTTGGAAATGGAGGCTGACAGGGGAGGACTGAGGATGGAGGAGAGTATTGCAGGCATAGTTGGTAACACAATCAGAATTCAGTCACAGTCAAATTTCATATTTATTATGTTGATTAATTACAGAAAAGTGTTGTGTTCTTGTTTTTGTTTTTAGAAAGAGAGAGCATGGGAATAGGGGGGTAGGGGCAGAGGGAAAAGGAGAGAGAATACCAAGCAGCCTCCATGTCCCAACACAGAGCCCAACCATGATCTCATGACCTTGAGATCATGACCTGAGCCAAAAATCAAGAGTTGGATGTTTAAACAACTGAACCACCCAGCACTCCTCCAGGAAAGTAATGTTAATAGACCAACTAAGACCAGAGAGAAATGCTGTACTGTTCCCAGTGAAGTAAAGCCACCAAACCATATATCTCATATTTAGTGGCATACTTTTTGTACGTCAAGCACTGTTCTAAACATATTATAAGTACTTGTCTTCATCAGTTGGGGCTGCTTTAACAAACTACCATATACTTTGTGGATTATAAACAACCCATTTTTTTTTTTTTTTTTAAGTTATAGAGCCGGCATGGTCCAATTCTGGGCAGTCTCATGACCTTAGCTAATCCCATTCACTTCCCAAACCCCTCTCACCTATACCACAACAATGAGGGATACAATTTCAACACATGAGCTTTGTGCAGACACAGACAAAGAGTCCACAAGATTTATTTATATAAAAATCACACATCTCTAGTATTATTCCTACTGACATATAAGGAAACTAAGGCATAAAGATGTTGAAAGCAACCTGACCAAGACAACAACAAGAATTGTGGGCTCTTTACCACTGTATGTCACTGCTACTCCTGCCCAGTAGTTTAGTTTGGTTTTAAGGGAATAGAGGGAATAAGGAGGATCACCGCAAAAACAATCTGACAGTACATTTTAGGGATAATCTAATTTTAATCTTAATCTAATTTGCCCTCTATTATATCATTTGAAATTAAAATGGACAAGCATATTCAACTCAATTATTTTTCTTTTCAGTATCAGGAAAAAATACATGTAAATTATCACAATTTATTTATAATTGGAGAATGAAAAGTAAGCCAATGCTACACATCATTGGCCTCATTTAAGAAAAATTCTCTTCAATGTCATTCTGAGCTTTATTTTCACTGGGGAATATTTTTGTCTACCAGAGGAACTGGCATTTTGATAACAAAAGTGTTTTTTTTTAATTTAAATTCAATTAATTAACATATAGTATATTATTAGTTTCAGAGGTAGAGTTCAGTGATTTATCAGTTGTACATAACACTCAGTGCTCATTATATCACATACCCTCCTTAATGCCTGTCACCCAGTTACCCCTCACCTCTTCCTTTCCAACAACCCTCAATTTGCTTCCTATAACTAAGAGTCTCTTGTGATTTGTCTCCCTCTCTGGTTTCATCTTGTTTTATTTTTCTCCTTCCTTTCCCTATGCTTCTCTGTTTTATATTAGTGTTCAATATTCCAATGGAATTTGTCAATTTTCAATAAGAACTTAAATTACCCTTTCTAAAGGAGGCTTACTTCCTATAATAACACATTTACATATGTTATCACTGAAAGAACTTCTCAGGGTGTTGTGCAAAATTCCAGTTTGGAAGAGCTGATGATTAAAATAATTGACTCTGAAGAGACCCAGGACTTGCATAGTTTGATTTTTGCTTTTCTGATCAAGCATAACTCTTCATACTCTTTCTCCCTTACATACCTTTAATTTTTGACTAACAAAAATGAATGACCATATTCAATAATTATTTGTATAAACTATTGAGTTGAGAAAGAAGTTAAATGTGGAAGGACCAATGGAGGTCAGCTTTCACAGAGGAATATGGTCTCTTAGTGGCCATGATAGTTCAGAAGAAGGCTCTTAGCTTTACAATCAAAGAATATACTGCCATCAGACATAGAGGTGATCAGACAAAAATAAAGGGGCACATTACCCAAATTGTAAAACACTGTTACGTAAAGCCAATCCCAACTCTTACTCAGGCAGATGGTTCATGCATTCCTCATCTAGTAAAGAAAGTATAGATTGAATATGAAATTACCATCTAAAAGTTGTTTTGTGAATAGGGACCTGGGATGACCTAAAGAGCAATACCATCAAGCTCATCAGAATCTATGCAAACTTTTTTTTTTTATTGATGTATAGTTAACACATGATGTTATATATTCACTCTTAATGTGACAAGAATATAACTGCAAACTAGAATACTTTTAATGGACAGCACTAAAGACAACAATTAAAAATGCTTATTAACCAATGCTCCTTTTACATAATCCAAAGAAGGTGGCATGGATATAGAGCCATGAGCATAAACTTTAGTGTCAAATTCTGCTATCGCTATGTGATCTTGAGTAAAATCTATTTAGATACCAATTTCTTCACCTAAGATGGAAGAAATAATATCTTGTACCTGGAGTTTTGAGAATATTAAATTCAACAACAAAATTAACATATAAGAAAATGCTTCTCTACCTGTTTGTGGAACATTGTTGCTGACAGTGATACTCCCATGCATTCCCATCAAAAGTATATATGGACCATATATCATCTTATTTTTTCTATATTTGCAAATCTTAACCAGCAGTATAGATATACATCATAGTTTATTGTGAAATATTTTTAAACTGATAAACTACATATATTAATTGTTATTTCTCTTTTTTTAAAATCTTATTTATTTATTTGAGAGAGAGACAGTGAGAAAGAGCATGAGCGAGGAGAAGGTCAGAGGGAGAAGCAGACTCCCCATGGAGCTGGGCACCTGATGCAGGACTCAATCCCAGGACTCCGGGATCATGACATGAGCCGAAGGCAGTCGTCCAACGAACTGAGCCACCCAGGAGTCCCTTAATTGTTATTTCTTGAGTCTCCCTTTCAGAAAGTAATTTTCTCTTGAAGATATTAGGACTCTACCCTACAGAATTCCCATACCGTGGCATTGACAAAGTAATAGTCAACTGTTGTTGACTTCAGACTCTCATGTGCAGTTTCCCAATCTTTGACCATGTGTTTCAGAAACAAAAGGCAAACATAGGTGACACACATAAGTAAATATCAAGTACGCTTTTACAAAATGAGAAAGAGCATAGCTTTAAATTATTGTTTACATTTATAGCTATTTTTCCCAAAGAAAGATTGATGGTATAATTTGGTGTAGACACATGTTAATAAAGCTTCTCTATTTGATACCATAGATTATGACATTCAAATATATCCGGCTTGGGAAATAGGATGCATTTTCTTTGCTTAATTAACTGCAATCAATCTTATAAGTTCTTTTGAGAACAAGTAAAGAAGAATGTTTGGTTGTAACTGAACTATAGGGTCACCTGGGCCTTAATATACCTAACATTCTATGAATGTGAGAGGTGCCATACTTCTTAGTCTTAGCTTCCACATCATTAAAGTTGAAATGTTGGAATTATTTTAAGAACTATCATCTATCATACATAGCTTGCTTTATACTGCAACTGACACAGAAAAGCTTACTAACTGTTCAATTATTTTTATCAATTTAAGTAATTTGTTAATGTTAGGTTTTTAGCTCCAAAGCCTACACACCTATTTACATATATACATATGTACATCCACTAATACATTTAGAAACACACAAAATATTAAGCAGCTACAACACAAATGTAAGTAGACCCTCACTTAACTCAGTAAGAACATAAGTAACATTTACTTCTGCATGTAGCTTGAACTACAAGAAACATTCCTATCCCATCCCTTACAAAGTAGGGTCAGGAGAATCCATGTCAACATAATTAACAATATGTGTCACCATCTGTTAGAATCAACACACAACCCTGTGGCTATTGGCATCAGAAGCAACACAGAAAAGGTAGCTAGTGGCAAAGACATGTCACTCTCTATTATTATTAAGAGAACAAAACAGAACCTCTCTTTGACTATTTAGTATATTCCCAGTTTAAATTTAGCACGAATCTCTTTTTGATTATGAAGTTTTGCATTCTGAAGGTTTTAAATCACATGGAGTGATTTTGTATTTGAGCAGTAGGTTAACTAAGAAAGCCAAGAGAAAATTTTTCAAGCAGATATGTATTCCCTCTGGTATTTTGTCCTCTCCTGAGAGCAAAATGGAGCTAAATAAAACCCATGACATGTGAAAAGTGAAAATATGTTATCACCATTTCAAGTTCAAGAACTTAGGCTGTTTTCATAGGAAGGCAGACCAGCACATCAGGATGGAATTAGCCGTCATCTTTTGGAAGAGCTGTTAGGCAGATAAATGTTAGTTTAGGGCCTGTTTACTAGGCCTTTACATATAGTTTACTGTATGCCCAGCTAAGAGAGTGCACTAAATTATGCTGGTAATCCAGACCCCTCCATCTCTTTTTGGCAATTCCTTTATATTTTAAATAAAGTTTTGAGGACTAAAAATCAGTCATTGAAGCATGCTTTTATTTTTATCTCTCTGGTACTGAATTTTCACACTGTGTGCCAACACATTATTTCCACACTATGTGTAACACAATCTAAAGCAATTTTTTTTGTTTTTTTGTTTTTTTTGGCTAAAATTAAGAACCATATCCATCCAAGACATTTTTGCTAGGATCCCCCTCACCATTGCTTCTTCTTTTTGCTGCCTTGTTTACTGCAGGCTTTAAAAACTCGGCAAGCCTCAAATCTGAATTGAGCCTATCATCTGAGCGTTCTACTGGTATATTCCAACTATGCTGCAAGGCTGGAGAAAATCACATGAGAGTAGAGATGGCTGTCCCTGCAGTCATGGGCTCCAACACCATCTGGGATTTTGGTGCAACCCAGCAACCCTTCATGTCTTGGTCAGTGTGATTTTCTATTGCCTTCAGCAGCCTTCTCCAAACTTTGACTTCAGCGTCCATATCTATACCTTGTCGTCTTCTCTGTCACTTATAGTTTTATTTCCTACCATCATTTCATTTTCACTTCATTCATTTCTCTATCACAAAAAGAGAACCTTTCCTCTAGGAGGTCTTCCTTGAATGTCTTGCTACATAGTCCACATAAATTTCAGTTCTTTTGACTTTCTTTCCTCTCAGTAGAGGAAGGGGCATCACTTCCTCTCAAATTAAATATATCTAACCCTCTGCTTCCATGTCTTTAGGACTTCAGTTCACCATATATCATCTCTCCCTCCATAGCTTTAGAATTGGTCTTATCTTTCATAGTGTAATGATGACAAAGGGGTCTCAAATCACAACAAAAAATTTAATCTCTCTCTTGACTCAACATTCCCATGTAGTCATGATCCTAGAAGCTGTTGGAACAGTTGTCTGTGCTCATGGCCCCTTTTCCATCTGTCCAGTGCTCAGTTCACTGCCATTGGGCTTTGGTCACCACATCTTTCCAACTGCTTTGTGTAAAGTCGGCAATGACACCTTGATGTAGTACCTAATGAATTATTTTCAGTCCTTATCTTATTTTCATGTGTGTGAAAAAAATTTTGAGCTTTAAAATTCTTTCTTCATCTTTGGTGATTCTTCCCTCTATTTCTCTACCTGTTCCTTCTCACTCTCTGATGCTCTCTTTCTCATCTGTCCACCTGCAAATCATATTTCCCATCACTAGCTGGAGGGCCTGTGACATCCCTTCACCCAGTTTTTATTGTTTTACACAAAAATGACAGTGCAAAGTTGTCAAAAGCCCAGACCTTTTGCCTGAATTCTAAATCAGCTTATCTTATAGATGTGTCTTCCTCAGTTCTTCAGTGGTTCAGAGCCAAATCAAAGTCAACATGCTTCATTTTGAACTTATTTACTGTTCCACTTAATCATGTTCCTTCTCTAAATGCTCCACACAACATCTAACCACTTACCCAAGCCATACACTTATAGTCTTTCTAGAGCTCTTTGTGTCATCCAGTTCTTACAGATCTACCTTCTAAAGGTCCTGGGTCAATTTCCTATTTATCTTAACTACCATTGCCTATTTATTTGACATATATACCTCACCCTATCTCCCAGATTTCAAAGGAAGAGAAAGAAGAAAGAAAAGTAGGGAGAGAGAGGGGAAAGGAAGGAAGGAGAGAGGGAGGGAAAAAGAAGACACTTCCCAGGGTGCCTGGGCGGCTCAGTCGGTTAAGTGTCTGCCTTCAGCTCAGGTCATGATCCCAGTGTCCTGGAATCAAGCCCCACATCAGGCTCCCTGCTTAATAGGGAGTCTGCTTCTCTCTTTACCCCTCCCCCTGCTCATGTTCTCTTTCCTTCTCTCTCACTTGCTCTCTCGCTAATAAATAAAATCAGAGAGAAGGAAAGAAAGAAACTAACTTCCCTTACCAGTTATAATCCTCCATCTTCCTTAGTCCAGGTCCTTATCAAATCTGATTATTACAATAGCCTTCTAAGTGATTCCCGCCCATCCTTATCATTGCTGCCAAAGATAGTTAAAATATAAACATGATTACGATACAACCCAGATTAAAATATTTTACATTCCCATTTAGCTAGGGTCATCCAAACTACGTTAACAACTAGGCCAGTTATAATAACCTAAACATTGGTAATGTAATAGTTTAGATCAAGTGTTAACCTCTAGACTGATAGAGCATTTGGTATCTTCAACATGTGGCATCCAAGATTATCCAGAATCTCACCATCCTGAGGGGCCTGAAAGAGAAAAGAGAATGGGACATCTATAGGAGAAGTACCTATCACTGCTTACTTTTCACTCACTGGAGCTCAATCACATTGGCTACACCCTGTTCTGAGGGAGACTAAAATATAGTAAAGCTATAACCCAGGGGAAAAAAAGAGATTTTAGTTGAGAACTATCAGTCTTTGCTTTATTTCCCCATGGATTCAAAATAAATTAAAAATCCTTCTCTTGCCATACTAAGTCTCTCTAATTTTTATGTCACCTGGACTAACTTCCACATCAGTCCATCAATCTATGCTTCTGCCATAACCAACTTACTTTCCTCAAACTCATGCTCAAATAGACCTTCATGGCATCTGTGATGACGTTTCCCTCTGGCTCATCACCAGTTTCTCTACTCCTCCTTCTTTCCCTCAGCTAAATTCCCATCTTTATTTCCAATTTAGATTGCTTTCCAGGACACCTGGTTGGATATATATAACCTCTGAGTGTGTTTCCACAGCTCTCTGTACAGAGCGCTGAACAAAGTGATACATAGACTTAGTCTTTCTTGTCCATTTCCCTAGGGACTGTATACCCTGACAGAGTCTATTCATTGTAATAATTATGTAAGATAATGTTTCTTTTAATACATTCAATATTATCCCTCTGCTTATTCTAAAACTAATTAAATCAGGCTCATTTTTTAGCCTAAACTAATTCAATATTAAAGACAAATTTGATATTACTAAGAATTCTAGATTTTCGCATTTGTCAATTAGACATTCCAGAAATTAACTTCTGGCCATGTCTGTGAAAATGTGTTTCTTGAACTCTTCTCATTACCAGTTTTATAAAAATTAACAACTCAGGCCCTTGTGCTCTTGTTTAATTAAGCATGTCATAGGAAGCTGAAAACATACCCACACAAAACCACACTTGCAGGTATGTATACACTTGATTATGAGTATCTTATATTCACATTTGCATAAATAAGATAAATCACAAATTATTTTGGGGCATCTGAAATTTGATAGACCCCACATGTTGTGCAAAGAAAACTTTGCTTAGAATTTAACTAAAATTGATTTTAAAATAGATTTTCCTTGGTTTTACATAAGAAAAAAATTTAGGTAAATTTTAATAAATTTAATTTATATAATACATAATATGTTATATATTATATATAATAAATTTAATTTAATATATTTTAAACACCAATCTATATTGAGATCATATTTTAATTAAAGATAATTTACTGTGTGAAAATTTACTCAAATAAAATTTTATTGTAATTATAATAAAGTATTAGATTCAGAGAACTTGATTTACATATTTACATTTCTACTTTCCTAACTAGTTTACAAACTGTATGATAGTGGGAAAACTAGCAGCCGTAACTTTTGATTTTCTCACCTATTAACCGGAGATTTGCCTCACTCAGGGGTTAAGAGATCAACTCTATGGAGAGACTATGAAAAAATGAAGTATTATTGGAAAAAAGTTATCTTTTCAAAATTTTATCCAATGACATAATAATCATAATTTTGTGGCAAACTAGCACTGAGTCCTAGTCCAGGTTATACTTGAAATTCAGAAGTCTTTCTTACCAATTTACAAGGGAATAAACTTCTCAATAGAGGAAGATCTCCATGTATGTGGAGGTTGTATGTGAGTGTGTGGGCAGGTTTTTGTGTATATACACCCACATACACGTACTGTGGTGTGGGGAAGTCAATGGAGGGAGGGGTTCTTTCTGGCACGGAAGAAGATGAACGTTACTGATAAGGTTCATAATTGCCAGCTCATAGGGATAAATGTCACTTTGACTTTTATTGATTTCATTGTTTTTAATTACATGTCCCTAAATAGACTCTACCCCAGAGTGAACGGACCTCACTGCCCCCGCCGTTGGTTACACTGCTGCCCATAAGTGTATCTATTCACAAAAAGCAGCATCATCAATAGCGTTCTCACACAAAAGCACTACTACAAAAGAGAGGTCTATCCCATTAGCTTTCAACACGTAGGACAACAGTTTTTATGTCAAGCTATCTAAAACTCTGAAATATATGACATCTAATAGCCTTCTATCAAAGAAAATTGTCCGTTGGTTGGTGGCTCAATTAAAACTATTTTTTAAAGTTAAAAAAAAAATTAGAAACTTCTACATTCCTGTTAACTCCCTCCCTACAGGTAGACTCCTGTTTCCCTTAACAGCATTCTTCCTCTCCATAATTGTAGAAATAGCTACATGAAAAATGCCTGACAATTTCTCATTCCTTTTAGGAACTATGTTTACTATCTGGATGACAACAAATGCTGGTTCTGTTTTCATCGCTTGGTTCTATTCTGTTCTGTGCCAGGAATGGAGCGCAACCGTCATCACAAACGGGATTTTGTGAGGCTCTACTCCATCTACTTCCACTGTAGGAAGCCAAGTGTTAAGGCTTGGCTTTTTTTTTGCCTGTTTGCACAGATGCTTCTCTCCTTTTCCTGGGGAGAGGTTAAGCCCCTTGATCTCTATCCTTCCTCAGCAGGATCATTTTTATCTGCTCTGCACCCCTCAGGAGGACAGTGGCTGCCTTTTCTTTATTGATAAATTAATTAAGAACCTTGCAAGCCCAGAAGGTTTGAAAGGATTCTAAAATTCTCTCACTTGATGACTTTCACTAAGTAGAATATGTTTATCCATTTCACAGGACCTATATTTTTAGATCAATGACCTTTGGGTGTGTGATTCATTCTGATTTCATTTTTTTCCCAGTGGGTGCAGTTTCACATATGCCTATTTAAAAACAATAAAGCAAAGCAATGTTTTAAATGGAATATAATCTATTCTACACCTGTTTCCTTAGGCTATTTTGATGGATGAGAATGGTTTCTATGATAAATTTTGCTTTCATAAATAATAGACAATTCAAGTATTTACATATTTCCCATTAAGTTTTCATATGAATATTTTAATTTTAAAACTGGTCAATTGAATGTAATTTTTTTTCTTTTAGCAAAACAGCCATATATCCAAAACAAGGAATTTTAGTCGAAACAACAGAAATATTTTCTAAGCATAATTTGTTTGGGCAAGAATTTATTTTGTAGAGTTTTCTCTGGTTTTCTTGTCTCTTATGTAATGAGAAATACACCACGATAGAAATAACTCTTTTAGGGCGCCTGGGTGGCTCAGTGGATTAAGCCGCTGCCTTCGGCTCAGGTCATGATCTCAGGGTCCTGGGATCGAGTCCCGCATCGGGCTCTCTGCTCAGCAAGGAGCTTGCTTCCCTCGCTCTCTCTCTGGCTGCCTCTCTGTCTACTTTTGATTTCTCTCTGTCAAATAAATAAATCTTAAAAAAAAAAAAAAGAAATAACTCTTTTAGATAAAAATTGTGTAACACAATCTGCTTACATGACTTCATCCATTTTGGTCACCAGAATCTTGGTTGTAATCGTCACGTAGGTTCCATATAAATCTTGATATCTCTTTGTAACAATAGGATAAGAAAATATTACCTGGAGATAAGATCAAAACCGTAAAGACAGTCTCTGGATTATGGTGCATTTACAACCCAGAAATATAATTACATCATTTACTAGAAGTATTTTCATACAATGTACAGGAACATACTTCTTCTTTGTTTCCAATTTCTTGTTAGTTTTCATAGTACAAAAAAACAACTCCTTCTCCTCTTTGTGCTTGACAGATTCACTTGTTCTTCCCATCTGTAGACGAAATTTCCAACCTAGTATCATATATTTTGGGGTCACTCTTGGATTGGAAAACTATATAGGTTATCATTCAAACTATGTCACTGTTGAGAGAGAAAATGATGGTTATTATCACAAAGGCATAAGGTAAAAATTAGGCTGTCCTATGCAAATTAGGATGTATAGTCACATTACTTTAATATAAAATATACTTTTATATTATATAACTTTATTAATATTTAATTAAAATTTAATAATTAATATTTATATTAGATAACTTTTATATAATATAAAAGTCCAATCCAGGGCACCTGGGTGGCTTAGTTAAGGGGCCACCTCTTGGTTTTGGCTCGGGTCATGATCTCAGGGTCGTGAGATTGAGCCCCATGTTGGGCTCTGCATTGTGCATGGAGTCTGCTTGAGATTCTCTCTCTCCTTTCTCTCTACCCCTCCTCCTGCTCTCATGCTCTCTCTCTCTCTTTCAAAATAAATAAATAAAATCTTTTTTAAAAATTCCAATCCAGAAATATTCACAATAATAGCAAAATTTCAATTTCTGCCCAAAACTTTTCTCCATTCCACCAACTCAAACATGCATCAGGAAATCTACAGAAGAGAGAGCATGGGTGCCTCTTCTTCTTCTTCTTTTTTTTTTTTTTTCTTGTTCTACTTCTCCACTTACATAATGCTGCTTTGGTGGAGTATAGAAGAGAGACAGAAGAGACAACCGGAAAATTATCTTACCTGATTGGTACAGTTGTGATATGGTGTTGATACTCTATAGACAAAACAGAAGTCCAAATAAGAAGTCCAATAAAGAAGTCCAATAAGAAGTCCAATAACAGAAGTCCAATAAAGCAGGCTTTATTGATTTCACACTGGGGACTTTAGACTGTAGTTTTAGAGCAGTAGGTCATTTGTTTCCTCTATCAGGGCATTAATGGCTCTCCACACAGCACTGGAACTTCTGCTGTTCCTTCCCTTTACAGCATCCATCATACCTTTAGACCGTCCTCTTGGGCAGGGTCACTGCCAAACAATTCCAGGCTATGTCTCTTCCATGAAGTCCATAGTTGGTCCAAAAGATCATTTTCACTCTGCCGTGGATGGAATTATAGTCTGCTCTTCATACAACATCTTGGTCTTCCAGCTCCAGACAGCCTCTTATGTTAAATTTGTCCTGGTAAAAACATCCTCACCCTACATCTCCCTGGCCTTAAGGAATGCATCCCAAAACCTCTAAAGAGGAGTCTTGAAACTTCTCTCTGTACACGGCACATGTGAGAGTGAAGCATCCTACCACCCTCTTCTACAAGGAGTTGTGGTGGTGAGGCAGGGCAAATCCACCAGAGGTCAGCAACTCTCTCCATAGTAAAGCCCACTGACATCACTTGCCTCTATCTCTCTGGAGATAATCTCACAGGCTTGAGGTGAGTGATTGGCTAATACTAGAACAGCTGGTTTCACTATTTCATAGTCTGCTTTATATAAATGATCCTGTTCTATGCTTTGGTTTGGGGGAAGTGGGTGCCATTGACTGTTTACTTGTTGTTCCTGACTTGTAGGGCACCCCAATCTACAGGATTTTATTACAGCAGCTTGAGCAGACAAAATAGCATTACTGTATCTTATGGCCAGAGCCCTAGGAACACATATCAGAGATCCATAGAAAACACTCAGATAGCAAGAAGAAACTTACTGAATATGTTTTTACATATGAAAATGACGTGTGTTAAATTTACATACATTTAATGTCTAGTTCAGTAACTGCCATATACGAGGTGCTCAGTAAATGGTAACTTAAAACCGAAGAACACAATGTGGGTAAAAGACTTGATCTGATCATCTTTTATTTAACTTCCTAGGTCCCAAAAAGCCCAAGTCTCATGCCTATGACTCATATGTAACTACTTCCTGCTTTGAAGCTCTTCCATATGAGCTCTAGGGTGTTGTGTATGCATTGTTCAAAGGGCAGCTTCTAGGCAATTTCTTTTTATGTAAACATTTCTGTTGAAATTCTGTTCTGATCTGGTTGGGATATTGTAACACCCCTGATCTATACTAAATCTTTTGTTTTATGTCTGTGTTCTCTGTTAACAGTGTTTTATCAGCAACAGTGGTTTTAAACACTTTGGAGTCAGAGGATCCTATGAGAAGTTAATTAATTCTGTAAACTTTTTCAATAGAAAATGCACATTTACACACACACAATATTTCGGTTATCATTTCAAAAGATTCTGTATTTCCTGAAGTTCAATATTTGGAGATCCCAGGTTATAAACTTCCCAACTATCTAAGAATAGGGTTTCTGCATTAGGTACAGTATGAGATGCCGGTGTTTAGGATTATTCCACAGTCTTTAGGAGGGACGAGAATTTTTTTTTTTTTTATTGCGATCTAAACTGAAAATTGGTTCTCCTTGAAAAAACATGTATTCTCCATAGCACTTCTTTTTTTCTTTTTTAAACATTGTCTGATCCTTCCTCTTTCCTGTTGTCTTAGCTACCACCATTACCACCACTGTCATCCTCTTCATTTAAAAAAAATATATATTTTACTTATGTATTTGACAGAGAAAGAGAGATCACAAGTAGACAGAGAGGATGGCAGAAAGAGAAGGGGAAGCAGACTCCCTGATGAGCAGAGAGCCCAGTGTGGGCCTCAGTCCCAGGACCCTGAGATTATGACCTGAGCCGAAGGCATAGGCTCAACCCACTGAGCCACCCTACCCTCTTCATTTTAAAAAGCACTAGAAGCTTAATGGAGTCTTGGTGTTTATTTGCTTCTCACCAAGATTTCATCATATGTACATGCTCAATTTTCCCTCAGAAGTCCATTGCTTACTTTAAGATCATCAATATCTACCCAAACGCATATCCAATACATATCCATGCCCTTGGCCCCTTTCTGATCAGGAAGAGCTGTAAACGCTAATATAGACAGCTTCAGAGTAGCTCGTTTTACCTAAACAACTGCATTAAGAATGACTGAAAAGCCACAAGTAAGAGATGACAAGGGCAGGGTATGGGGGAGGGAAGAAAGACATGTGCTATGGTTCTAGAGGCTACAGTGCACCAGGGGGCCTCACAGCAAGACTATGTTGTGAATGGTATTCACACATCTCTCTGCCTTAGTAATTGTCCTACTTAAGTCCTTGCTCCCCCTACTTTTGAGGCTGTTTGGGACGGATACAATAGCTTTCAAAAAATAAATAAAATATCAGGCTTTTGAGACTTAAGGTTGTTCTCATGTCAAAGACCTTTAAGAGGTGTGTAGTTTTGCTTATCTGGGAAGAATTTTAGTACTGGAATTATATCCTCTCATAATTGTGTCCCAAGCAGTGTACATATTTCTTTCTGACAGCCACAAGGAAAAAGATTTCTGTTGTCTGGCTTTTGGTTACTTCTGACCAACTTTAGTCCAAAGACGGAAGAAAATATTTCTAGGGTTAGGTCTTGTTAAAAATGATAAATAAATGTGTTCTATTCAGTACTCATTACTCATCTTTTAAGCTACTTCTTCTAATTAAGCCTTGGCACAGTCAAAACGCATTCCCAGTAACATAAACCTAGAAGCAGTCTGGCAAGCTAATTCCTTAGCCCTTGTGGTCTCCGGATTTTATTAGACTGTGAACTTCTTGAGGGCAGAGACCATATCTTTTTTCAAATCTATATTTGATCTCCATTGCCTAAAAGAGTAATTAGCCCAAAGTAAGTAAGCAGTAAATACTCAAATGAGTAAAAAAAAGATAAATATTTTATAGTTCATTTTAATATTGATTTTCTTCAAGATTATTGAAATGCTTGAGAATTCTGAAAACCCTTAAGCAAGACTATTTTTAACTGAAAGAGCATAGTCTTAAACATAGCAGCCCAGTGGAGTGGCTACAACATATTCTAATTCTTGCAGAAATTATATACCTTCATTAATATTAAATACAGTCAGATGTAATTTATCAGCAATGCTGTTGAGGTGTTCGGTAACGAAACTTAAAAAGAATCTGTACTCCGAGTAGGCTTTTCTATTTATCACCTTGGTCCTTAATAATAAGCCAAATGTGTTCACTAGGATCCTTATAGCTTTAAAATTCTGATTTTCAAAGACAGAAATAAACATGTTAATAACTTGTACTCAAAACCTCTCTATAAGTCTGTCTTTAGCAATAACTCTGTGAGGGGAGATCGCCTTATGAAAAGTCTTGTCACTTGGATAATTGATCCCTCTGCAGTGGAGTCCAAATTTACTGACTTTGGGGGAAAAAATGTTACTGCTCTATCCCAATGTATGAGGAATCCACTGGAGATGGCAGAGCTCTGAAGAGAGAATTCTTGTAGGGAACAGAATGAGCCCGCCGATCACTAAAAATAACTAAGAATATTTACTAAAACATAAATAAATAAGTTTTAGCCATATAAGTAATACAGATAATCTTAGAGAAAATGTGTTGGTTTTCATCCTATGATCACATTGAGTTTCTGTGGGTATTTGTGTGTTGGCAAGGGAAGGCAGGAGGAGCGCCAGTTACTTTCCTATAGTTATGCCCACAATAGCTCTGAGTGATTTATCAGATGCAATGTAAGAAGATCATTTGGCTATCTGAGGGTTCCAGGATTTTTTTTCCAGCTTTTCAAAATAACCGAGTTTTGAGGCCATACGGTGAAGTGCTGGTGATTTTTTAGTATGCGCACCACATGTACCTTACCCCCAGCATCACACACACAGTCACACACACACACACTACAGAACTTTAATTTTCAAAGTAAATCTGTCTTCTGAATTTAATTACTGAATGCTCAACACTAATCAAATCAGGAGATGATTGTCAAAGATTCCCACTGTGTCATGCTACATGCTCATTCCCCTGATGGTCACCCTCGGTTTGAAGACTTGCTGCCGGCCACATAAATACTGGGAGACCTATGGGCAAGGTTGTTTTCGTTTTTGTTTTTTCCCGTTTGTGGCATCATAGGTATTCTGTTCTGTTCACACTCTCCTGGTTTACTTACTTTATGATAAGTTACATGCCTCCATGAGAATTTGTTCTAGGGTATGAGCCCCATATATGACCACAAAGCAAAAATAAGAATGATGCATACAAGAAGGAATCTTCAACTATAGTAATTGGCCTTTGAGAGTACTTTTCAGCACACTCAACATTCTCAGCATACCTTTGGACTAGTAACAGGCTTCCTGTGACGGAGTTTCTGCCGAGACAAGACATTCTAGTCTCACCCAGGTCCTGGAAGAAAAACATGGAAATGACAAAACGAAAACTCAGACCAAAGGCTGCATCAGTTAGCCATTGACATGAACTCACAGTGACTTCCAGAGCTCGTGAGGTTCATAGGCAGCGGCAGGCCTGCAGGCACGTAGATGTGCCTGAGAACACCGAGCGATTTCTCACTCTCCGCAACCTGGGGGACCTCTTCTGCTTCTATATTTGATCAGCAAAGGTCATTCTGCTCTTACTCATCATTTCAAGTTAACAATAGCTCTGCAACTTCTGGTGTACTACCAGTAATTGTGTGTAATTCTACCCACAAGAAAGCATGTGAAAGATGAAGTCATTAAGTTAAGAGGAGATTAAGGTCAAACCCATCGTAATGTTTAACAGCAAAAACGCAATTTTAAAACAGAAGTTCTGTTCCAGCTATGAAGAACAATAGGAACCGATAAGGGTCTGGGAAATGGTTCCAGCTCGAGATGTGCAAACTTGTCACCAACTTTAAAGGAGTCATGCAGCATTTCTGGGCCTTGTCTCCGTACTTACATAGCCAGTGAGGGGGATCGCATGTCGGCTCAGTCTCTTTCCATATGTAGCATTTCTTTTTGTGAATGTAAGTCCAGTTCTAGCTTTCTGTCATCTCTTTTTGGAGGCTGTAGAGAGGGACAGGTAAATCCTGCTAGTCCTGTACCCATCTGAGGCTCAGTTCAGGGAGGAGGTGCTTTCTGTCACAAAGAACCATTTCAAGCTTTTGCAGAAAAAGACATTTTTGAGAAGCATTAAAATTTTCTTTAATGAAAATGATTTCCCTCATATTCCCAGTGATGATATTTGGAAAGACCACTAAAATTTTCTACTCTGGGTTAAAAAAGTGAGGATAGTGATAAAATGCAAATGTCACCTGGGAGAACAAATATGCTAGACCAGATTTTTTTTTAAATGATTTTTATCTCAGGACTCCTTTATACTGTAAGAGATTTTTGAAGACCCCGAAGACTTATAGGATATAAATATAGAGATAGTGTTAGAATTTAAAACTGAGGCAATTTAAATATATGCCTTTATGTTAGATATTAACATGAGTTGCATGTTTCATGATAAGTAACTGAATTTTTCCAAAAAAAAAAGATTGTTCATTTTGTAAATGTCTCTCATGTCTGGCTGAACTAATTGCAGCTGCATTCTCTGATTTACTTTACATTCACTCTATTTTAATGTGTTGTTTTGATTGAACTATTTGAGGAAAATTGAGCTCTCCCAGATACAGTTGGAAAAGGGAAGAGTATTTTAGTAATCCTTCCAGATAATTGTAAATATATTTTTTGATATGACACCAAAACTTGACAACTTGTATTTTTTTTTTTTTTTTGAGAGTAGCTGCCATATAAATTAGAAGCCGTACAAATAACTTTTTGCATTCGGATACACTGCAATCCGTCGTTCTATCTTGCCTTTTGAGTAGGTCTTCTCCCATGTTTTATTTTATAACACCATATACTGATCATTCTCAAATATTGGTTTGCTAAGTTGTCAAGAGCTTCCAAATTGAATAGAAAATAGTACAGCTTCCTATTCACTAATAATCACCATCAGTTTCATCAGGAAAGTCTTTTAAGTACTAGGAAGCTAGCAGGCTCTCAAGTGCTGACATAAGTTTTTGAAAAGTCTAGTCTTAGCTTCAGAACTTGAATTTTATCACTGACAACTATAACCATTTGGCTCAATCTGTTCATTTTCACAAAAATATTTGTCAAATGCCCAACTGTGAATAACCATAGTTTGTCAGATATCCTTTCAAGTAAAAATATGGTTCTAATAAAATAAAGCCACCAGTTGATCTCACAGCTTAATCACACAAGAGCTTGTTTCTGAAGACAACCATTCTCCTTTGGAACACAGCAGCTCTACATGCAAACTTGTCATTTTGTCACACAGGATGTTCGAAGACTTGGCCTCAAAGATTGAAATGTAATAAAATAGAAAAAATGTCCATTGCTTCATCAAGGACACTTTTAAATGAAATTGACTTTAAAAAATAGCCAGTTTTTGTGGCAATCACATGTACAGAGAACTAGTGGTTTGGTATGACTGCTTTGATTTAGATGAAGATGTTAACAGTTTTACCTATCATGGTTTTTTACATCATTGCTGCAGTTGAAACAATGAAAAAGGCAAAACAATATAAAATAAAATAAAATATAATATAAAACCAACAGATCTCTTTCTTTTTTTAAAAGATTTTATTTATTTACTTGACAGACAGAGATCACAAGTAGGCAGAGAGGCAGGCAGAGAGAGAGGAGGAAGCAGGCTTCCCGCTGAGCAGAGTGACGGACCTGGGGCTTGATCCCAAGACTCTGAGATCACAACCCGAGCCAAAGGCAGAGGCTTAACCCACTGAGCAACCCACGCACCCTTTAAACCCTACAGATCTCTTAAAATGATCTCACAGACCTATGGTCCTGGAGTTCTGTGTCAAAGTCTGAGAATTCCTCCACAAGATTAATGCTCTCAGATAGATAAAGTTTGTCGCATTACCTTGAGCACAAGAGGTGCTGGACCCCCTGGAATCCTTAGCAGAAAATATTTGGCAGATGGAGACAAAGAAATTGACAAGAAGGAGAAGCTGTT
Source organism: Mustela lutreola (assembly GCF_030435805.1). Lineage (NCBI taxonomy): Eukaryota > Metazoa > Chordata > Mammalia > Carnivora > Mustelidae > Mustela > Mustela lutreola. The sequence continues at coordinate 126,051,402 of NC_081290.1, read as the reverse complement.
AACAGAAAAAAGCAGTAGACAGTCTTAAAAGAAAAGCTTTCATATTTAATGTCGTCCCTAGCAGAGTTTCTCCATGTACTATTGTCCAGACCTTACAGAGGAGGGGGTGTAGGACCCTTGAAAGATGAAAATAATCAGAAATCGAAACCCTGCTGTAAGTCCCAATTTTCTCTGAGGACTGAAAGAAATCATGGAATGTCCTTGAAACTATTAATTTTTTCTGCAATAGTATGTAAATAAAACAATCTAACTTAACTACTTCAAATGTATCTAACACCTTACAATTTCTCGTACCTTTTGAAGTAGTAAATTTACTTCAGTGAAGTTACCAGGGATATAAGGCCCAGAAACTGAACCTGTGGGGGTGTTTCCTCTTATGTTATGTGTAAAAATTAAAGTCCAATCATAGCAGATAACCTGCCCCCAAAAGCACAAATAAATAGCTGTGGTGAATCCTTTCTGCAATATTCCACAGCATTTTTAATTATATACGTGAGGATTATCCAATAGTGTGTGTCACACCAAGGGCCACACTTACTTCAAATAACAAGTAATAGATACCCAGTTCCTAGTGACTTACATAAATTTTGGCTTAGTTTTTCCATCAAACAAGCTGTCCAAGGTAGCTGGCTGCTGGCTGACTTTGCTCCAGCTTTTCAACCAAAACATCCAGAAGTCAGACTCTCTGCTTCTTCTGTTTTAAGTATCATGCTGACACTTCATTTTTTGAGGCTGGGGGCTATCACCTCATAAACTCAACTGTGCTTCTACAGATGACACTAAAACCAAATTCAAAGGCAGGGAGCGAAGCAGCAAATCTAGTAACAAGAGATTTTCTCCTTGTCTGCTGGACACTCTTCCCGGTACATACATCTCAGTCAGCAGAACTGGGGGAACTGTCTCCCTTACTGCACAGAACTAATGAGAAGACCAGCCAAGGAGTTGGAACTGGGTCTGACACAGTAAGTTACATGGGGTGGAAAAAGATATAATATTGTATAAAAAGTAGGGTCACCGATACATATTAGTAACAAAGCAAACATACTGGCATTTAGAAGTGACTGGAGAAGGAAGGTGCCAACATTCAAGACTAGTTTTCTGAAGGTATTGGGCTATGGGCATCTTATTTACTTTTATTTTATTTTATTTTTTCTATATTCTCGATTTATGGTCTCCTTGAAAACTTCTTCTGAATATCAGAGATGAAGTTTCCTATATTTGACAATGGATGCTCTACTCAGTGCCATCAAGCAAAATAGAAAATGTTATATGTGATGGCCTTCGTGTGTATCTTCTGTGCGCAAATAAACATATATTTAGTCTGATGATATAAAGCCATCGCATTTGTATTCCATCCTGTCTACTAACATATACTGACAAAATTGTAATGTATGTTGTAAATAGAGGCCAACACAAAACCGATTTGTTCTGTTTCCAAGTTTAAATTATATTTGAAATACACTCTGTATCTCAATCATCACAAGATTTTCTCACACCTTTCCTCATCTCCTCCTTTAATTTAAGATAGCTAGCCAAACACTACCCATCCCAGAATTGTCTTTAGGATTAGGTTATATTTCAAGTAAGTCTGTGTCCCTTGGCATATGGATGCTTTATACCTACTTCCGGTTGGTTAAAAAAATATGCTTAGGGTAAAATTATCCTAATGACCCATTCTGTTTCTGTTACTGCTGCAATAATTGAGCTAAATATGATTTGGGTCTTAATCCATGTTTCCATTCTGCTCAGCTTTTGAGTTCTACTGAGCAGGAAACTTCATCCTAGGGAAGACAGAACTCTTCTTGGTAAAGGAAAGCAGTAGCTCTGTAAACCTATATAACTAACACCAGTCAATTATTCTCATGAAACAGTATGATATTAATGGAATAAATATTTGAAAACTGATGATAAGTCGGTTTCCCAACGAATGGCTGATAATTTAGTGTTGGTCTCCTCTATGGCCCCCCTCCTTCAGGTTCTTTCTTCCAATCTATTCTTACGTTGCAACTTTTTGAACAACAAAAACCACCTAATTAGCTCTGCATTTTTTCAATTAAAATTTTAAGAGGTGATTTTGGACTTACATGCAATTTTAAGAAATAATACACTCCCATCCTTCCCCTGCCCCATAACCCCTTCCAACAAGGACTGATGAATCTCTTCCTTCACAAAGTATTGAAACCTCAGTCCCCAGCCTCAGTGGAAAAACTGACAGTAGGATTTGAACCCACATGTGCAGAGAGCAATGGATTAGCAGTCCATCACCTTCACCACTCAACCACCTCATCGCCTCTAAGAAACAATAGAGCGAGATCCCCTATGTTCTTCATTCAACACCCAGCAATGAGAAAATTATGGCGATGCAGAAATATAACATTACAATATCACAAAGATCATACTGGTATTCATAATCAAGATGCTGAATGGTTTCATCCCCACAAGAATGTCTCAAATTGCACTTAATAGCCACATACACTTTTTTAAAAGATTTTATTTTTATGGACTCCTGGGTGGCTCAGTCAGTTAAGCATCTGCCTTTGCCTCAGGTTGTGATTTCAGGATCCTGGGATTGAGCCCCACATCTGACTCCTTGTTCAGTGGGGAGTCTGCTTCTCCCTCTCTTTCTGCCTCCTCCACACCCTGCTCATGTTCTGTCTCTTGCTCAAATAAATAAAATCTTTTTAAAAATTTATTTTTAAGTTAATGCTACCCCCAACATGAGATTCGCACTCACGCACCCAAGATCAAGAGTTATATTCTCTACTGACTGAGCCAGTCAGATGCCCCACTGCATACATAGCTGATCTCCCCAACTGACCTCTGTTGGCAGAGATGTGGGTAGAGCCACATTTTTTTTTTTTTCCTGTGTGATTGGCTGAGGTAGACCTGTTATTGTCTCATAGCTGTCTTGCTTGGCTTCTTCCTTCGTGGTTCTTTGTCTAGAGAGAAAGCAGGCTATTGTCGGAGGTGTTCTGTTTGGTTATTTTTCTTCTGTGTCTCTTGGTGTTTCTAGATTGCTGGCTTCATCTCCAAGTCCAGGATACATGAGGCAAAAGTAAAACCCATTAACCCATCACCATGTTGTTCCTTGGATCCTTAGGTTTGCTGCTGGTTTGCCTTCCTCTCTCCACCTTTCAGAGTCGTCTGACATTTCCTGTATGTGTAAACATACAGATTTTACTTAACAGGAAAAATCAAGATAAATATATCTATTCCATTGTTCTGGAAGCAGAAGACCAGCTCCACTGCTTTAAGAAATAAAGCCTCCCTTGCTCTGTCTGGCATACGAGCATGGCTCAATTTACATTTTACATTATATCTTCTCATTGCTCTGCTGGAGAATACTTTTTCACTTGTCCTTAAAAGTAATTAATAATTGTATTTTGAATTTTTTTTTTTTTGCTCTTTTGAGCCTTACGTTTGAAATCCTTTCGCTGCTCCTTGTCTCTGTATTGAAGCAAACTTATCAGTGTGTCAAAGCTCACACAGACTTCACTTCCTCCAAGAAGTCACCCCTAGCTATAACACCCAACAGTAACTTCCTACTAGTCTTCTAGTCACTATCTGTACTTTTAGATTTGTTCTTTATTACTTATCTTATTGTCTAGTGACCTTGTGTTAATTGGTGACTCTGGTTATTTACTTTCCCACCACCTTCTCTACCTCCAGTAAAGAGATTTTGTTCTAAGGACTTTTGTGTTACTTATTATTATTATCATATTTTTTTTTAACCTAAGGCACTTTTAAAAATTCCTGTTTGCTTTCATATAAATGGTACAGCAGTTTCTGAGCTCCAGTAAATATTCTTTTACATAAAAGAATAAAAATTAAATAAATAAATAAATAAATAAATAAATAAAATAAATCTGACGGGTGCCTGGGTGGCTCAGTGGGTTAAGCCTCTGCCTTCGGCTCAGGTCATGATCTCAGGATGCTGGAATGGAGCCCCGCATCGGGCTCTCTGCTCGTCAGGGAGCCTGCTTCCCCCCTTCTCTCTCTCTGTCTGCCTCTCTGCCTACTTGTGATCTTTCTCTGTTAAATAAATAAATAAAATCTTTAAAAAAATAAAAAAAATAAATCTGACACTTTCAGGGCAGCATTGGCATAGTGCACAGAACTTCCTGACTCATCTGAACATTTAAAAAAAAAATCAAGTAATTACTGCCTTTTAGTTAATGTTTGCATTGTTAGATGAGAATTGGAAGCTTTAGACAGAATCTGCTAGAAAGGAAAAGGATGAGGCATCGTCATCAGCTCTAAGTTACATTAGCCAAACCAATGGCTAACCAAACCATTAACCGATGACTGAAATGTATAATCAAGGCTCTTAATTAGAGCATATTATTAGCTTCTCTCTCTACAATATTTCTAGTAAACATTTTGCAATTATTAAGCTGTTTCTTGTATCTGCTGCTTTGAGTGTTTGATAATTTACTCTTTATTATTTCAAACTTCATGTTCTTGCCCATCTTTTATCTTCCAGGTTATAGTAATAAAATACATAAGCATTACTTACTTTTATCCAGCAGAAAATCTGCACCAGTGAAAATGGACAAAAGGCTGACTTATAAAGCCAAGTCTCTGATTTTGATGAGAATTTTTAAAGGGGAAAGAAAAAACGACCTGAGGAACAAGAAGTATTTTACTTCTCAAAAGTAAATACAGTTTTCAGTCTCAATTTGCTCTACTCTTAAGCATTAGTTGCCTTTCCAGAAAGTCATGTGCAAAGCAAATATATCAAATCATATTCTCCACTGAAAATTATAAGCTTTAGAAGCCTGTCACTGGGCGGGGGGGAGAAAAAAAACCTCAAGTCATAAAACTGTCTTTAAACAAATACATTTTTAGCCATCTACTATATACTGTTTAGGTTAAGAAGAAATAATGAAAATTTTAGAATAGTACTTAAAAACAACAATAAGGATTCTTTGCATCTCTCTTTTTTTTTTAAGATTTTTAATTTATTTCTTAGAGAGAGAGAGAGAAAGACATCACAAGTAGGCAGAGAGGCAGGCAGAGGGGGAAGGGAAAGCAGGGTCCCTGCTAAGCAGAGAGCCCTATGCAGGGCTTGATCCCAGGACCCTGAGACCATGACCTGAGCCAAAAGCAGAGGTTTAACCCACTGAGCCACCCAGGTGCCCCAAGAATTCTTTGTATTTCTATAGTGCTTTACAACTAGCAAAGATCATCTGTATACATTATTTCATTAATTTGACTCTCGAAAAAATTCTATATAGTAAGCATTGCACTTCTCATTTTAGGGACCTCTGCTTTCACTTTGAAAGTCACTTTCTTTGCTAACCAGTGGATTTTCTATGCATTCTATGTCCTCTTTGCACATGAAGTGATGTCATCACAGGTACCATCAATCCTTACGATATTTGCACATTCATTTTAAGCAAACATATTGAAAAGTATTGCACAATTAATTTCTATTTCATAGAGTGTTTTCCCTAGTTCAACAGTTGGCGATTAAGTAGCTACAGTGATGCTATTGTTTCAGGTCTTTGCCTGACCCCAATCATTGAAAGAAGGTAGGAGACACCTAATCTTCTTGTTTCCTGATGCCACTTTATGAACCATCTCTTTAGATTCTAAAGTCTAGATTAGCCAGCTTCCATTCAGAAGACTCAGTTACCAGTCCACATTAGAATGTAAGTAAGCATTAAGTGTACACATGTTCATTAAATGATTCCTAGGTAAATTGGCTCCAGACTGAGATTTTAAATCTCATTCCAGATGTTTTTTTAGAAGTTTTTCTCATGCTTCAGAAAAATGATTATATACAAAAAAAAAAAAAAATGTATCTACACAATCTGTGTATCTAGACTGTGAAAAATATTAAAAGAATTTGCTTGTTGCAGAGATGTTCCCAAAATCCATCTTCTCCTCTCTTTCCTGAGCACCCTGCTGGATGACATTTCCCTGCCTCACTTAAATTTAGTTATGAAATATGACTGACTCAATGGAATGTGAGCAAAAGTGAAAAGCATCACTCCCAGACTGTCCCCAGCATCCTCCCCTGTATCAGCTTTTTGTTTTGCTTTGTGTCCTCTAACTGCCTAGGATGTTGATGACCCCACAGTTACCTTAGAAGCCATATTGGGGATGGTAGAATGTCCATTCCCCTGGGTCCCTGAATGAATATATGGAGAAGGGCTCCCCACAAACCTGTTCACCTATTCTGTAGTGTTATATGAGGAAAAACACAAAAACAAACAAACAAAACAAAACAAAACAACACCCATTTACATTACATTTGAACTTTTATACAATTTGCATCTATTTATTACATTTGGGGGTGAATCCGGGTTTGGTCAAACTTAAGCTTACAGAATTTGAGAGGCCATCTTTATGAGAAATGAACAAATTAAAAATATAAAATTTACACAAGTGAACACTTAGAATGAGACTGAAAATCCCAATAAATTACAGAAGGCTTATACATTTAGGTCCCTTTCTTCTGAGATCTACTGAGGCGATTACTAGGATTTCTTCCACAAAAATGCTTCCAGGTTACAGCTTGGATTCTGCTTCTCATCTAGAATACCTGAAACTCTCAGAAACCCCCAGCTCCAACACAGGTTTGGGGAAGGGAGGGACCCCAGAGCTTAACCTTCATTAGCTTTCCAGGAAATCTGCCTTTGGTAGCATCATATCCTCATATTAAAATCTGAGCATTCCTCACGTCCTACTGTGAGGCAGAGTGAGATGCAGGATAACTAGAGGGCACAAAGCTCATGATAACACAAGTTAGTAATACCCTCTTGGGAAAGAGAGACAAAATTGTTCCACTGATTTGAGCTCTACAACATACATAGAGTAGTTTTACAAAGCTTCCTCAAATTTTTAGTAACTGATGTTTCTTGAAAATATGAGTTACTCAAAGGCTTTGTTTCTCCTATTATCTATAGGACCTCTAGCCCTTTCACTACTGCCAACCAAAGACAATCAAATTTCAAACATTTTTTTCCTAAATACCAGAGAATTAACTAATTTCACCTGCTTTCAAACTTGTATTAGAACACACCGTGGAAGATATATTTATGCATCTCGTGTTTTTTATATGTATTATATATTATTACAATAATATAGATCTATATTACATAATTATATAAATATGTATATAATATATATCTGAGGGGCTCCTTGGTGGCTCAGTGGGTTAAAGCCTCTGCCTTCAGCTCAGGTCATGATCTCAGGGGGGAGCCTGCTTCCCCTGGTCTCTCTCTCTGCTGCCTCTCTGCCTCCTTGTGATCTCTCTCTGTCAAATAAATAAATAAAATCTTTTTAAAAATAATAATAACATGTATCTGAACTATGTCAGTTTGTCTACAAAACTCTTTCACCTTCTCTATTCTTATATTTAAAAAGAATGTTATTCAGGAAGGGCCAATATAACATTTTGTTCATTAAAATGATGGCATGAAAATTCTTGGATTATAGAGTCATGTTCTCTCTACATTGCCCAGATTTTAAGGCTATTCACTTCTAAAAATTATTTCAGGATTTTTAAAAATAACACAACATGAACCAAAATTATAAGATCTCTAGTATCCATTTTATAATACTTATCCAACAATGCCCCATAGTGTTTGAATCTGCACAGAGAGGGAGAATATCATGAGGCATTAGATCTCTCAGTGTGGGTTTTGACAGTGAACCTAGTCTGGTTCTGTTCCCCATCCCCATCTCCCTATCCCTCTTAGTTCTCCAGCAGGTTCCCTTTTCCCCAGTGTCAGCTCACTAATGCTGCATAGCAAATACACACCCAAGAGTCTTTCTAAGTCATGTAATGCTCTCAGCTCATTCTAAAATCTAGAAGGAAACCAACCATGGTCTCAACCAATATCAGGAACCTCCTCCAGCCCCCATCTTTCCTTCCCCTTTTGCCTCCGCAGTGACACTTGACAAGAAAATCAATCTCCCAATCAAGGCATTTCTTCTGAATCCAGTATCCTCTGCCATCAGCCCTAAATGCAGCTCTCTTACTCCCAAACTAAGTAGAACTCAGCATCCTGAGAGCCCTTTTTCCACGTATCACATGCTAGAAACAGGCGACAAAGAGGGAATAATAAAATAGCACAACTTGCTTTCTCTTGAGTGACTTTTTCTCTAGAAACAGTTCATTAGCCAGAGAGAAGCCAACCCACAAACATACTGAGATTTTTGCACGTTTTACAACCTCTAGAGCTGCAGCATTAAGCCACACCACCCCCTAGAGATCGTTTGTAGGCACTGAGCAGGCTGTCCTGTTCCTGAGAGAAAAGCTCCAGTGTGTCTCAGACACACTGAAACATTTGCTGAGACACTTCCTTTGATTTGGAAGATTCCACTTCTTGCTTGCACATCCTGTTGAGACGGTACAAGAAGAAAGCATGGGAATTCCTGGTATTTGTTGAATAGATACGAAGTTTCCTCTCCTCAACTTTACAGTGAGTTTAGTGTTCTGAATGACACAGAAATCTTATGAAAAAGACTATGGGTACTATGAAAAGAGAGAGGCACATGGGTTTAGCTTGTTGAGCACTTGTGGTAATAAGTTTATGAAATATTTCACATAATGCCTGGCACATAGGTGCTTAGAATATATTAAAAGAAAGGAAGGAAAAAAAGGAAGGGAGGGAGGAATAAAAGAGGGAAGAGGAAAGGAAGGATAGAGGGAGGAAGGGAGGGGGGAGGGAGAGAAGAAAGAAAGGAGAAAGGGGGGGGAGTAGAAAGGTAGGACAGAGGAAAGAGGGAGGAAGGGAGGAAAGAAGGAAGGAACCAGAGGGAAAGAAAATTACACTATGAAGTGGTCAGTCCAAGGTGCAAAGCAAGGATATTGTGGGGGCAGGGAGAGAAGGGCACTTATTCCAGATACAGAGTTAGACTACATCTGCCCAGCCTGGCCAACCCCCATGCAGCCCGCTCCCTCAGTAGCCCTATCTCACTTCAGTATCTCCAGACATGCAAACTCTGGGAAGGAGGGGACTCCACTGTAAAGGAAAGAATTGTGTCTAAGGGCTGGTAGAAGAGAAGCAGGAGTTACTCTGCAAAACTGAGGGAAAACCTCTAGAGGGCTTAGCAAAAGCCCAGGCAGCCAGTGGGAGGTGGGGTTAGCCCCAGGGGGGGTGGCAAAGCTCTGGACACCACAGCAGAGGACGTAAAAAGCTTCAGAGGGACTCTACCATTTATATTTCTGTGTGAACTAGGCTCCCCAGGAACTGCAGACAGAATGAGTACTAAGGAAGGGAGAAGATTCCAGAAAAAGACTAGATTTTCTGCATCTCAGGTTACATAGTGGCTCAGGGTACCTCTAGATTTGGAGTTCTGCTGTGACACATTTACACTCATTACCAAGTGAAGAGGAATTTGAGTTCACAAGTAATACTTCCATATGTCATTTTCTTTCTAACTTTTTGTATAATATTTTAGTCTGATTAAAAAAAAAAAGTCTTGCTATCCTTTAATGCTATTTAAAATTTCAGAAAAATCTAAGCCCAGAGCAATGATAACTATAAGAAAACATTGTTTTAATATTAAAATAAATATTTTCTTCTTACATCAATTAGATAACAGCTGAATCACAAATTTGTGTCAGTTGCTAATTATAATATTTTCAATTCTAAGTAAATCTGAAGATAAAACACACTTTTACCATCAAACTTGTTGCACTGTTTCATTTTCACAGCCAAAAGTGCAGAGAAAAAAGATTTACAAATGAGTGTTGGTAATGAAAGGGCCTATTCAGTCAGAGCGGCCCCACCCAGGTTAAACTGCCATTTTGTTGTAAAACTTAAATTGACCTTGCCCCCGCTCCCACGCCTAACAAAGTCCAAATACAAGGGTGCATCAGGCCAGGTGGAGGTATTCAATCAGTGGGGGCGCATACTGTCTCCTAGCTACCAAGGAGTATGGGCCCCGCCCTTTGGGCACCTTTTGGGCACCCATTCTGAAGTAGGTGATAGACTGGTTCAAATGTCTACTGGGGTAAATTGTAATTCAATTGGTCGCCTAGCATCACTGTGGAGCTTCCTGTGTGTGTTACAATCTCATTGGCCACCTGTGTGTGGCCAGGCCCAACCACATGGCCTTTGCTCTATAAAAGTTGGTCTGGAAAGCAGGGAGGGGTCGCCCTCTCTGTAAGAGGTGTGGCCCTGGCCGGTCAGTTTGATTCCTGATGCTTGGCACGAAATAAAGCTTTGCTTGACCTTCGCTTTGTATTAGTCTCACTCCTTTAATCATGGACCCATTATTGGGGTACCCAATTTGGGGGGGACCCAACAGTAATATGGGAAAATCTGATGTGAAACATGTTCGCATATTTTAGAATAAACTGAGATTTTACTGTAAAATTTTCTAAAGTGATTTTTTTTGAAAATTACTTTGATTACCAAAAATTTTGTTGAATGATAAAAACTTCTTTTAAACATCTTCCCACAAAGAACTTTAAATAGTGAGGTTCGCATGCTTCTAAGTAGCATTTTTTATCTATAAAAATTATTTCACTAATCATTTTAAATTACTCTAATTCAGATTTAATTATTTCCTTAGAAATGACTTTCAAGAGATTTTTCTTTCAAGCCACAGCAAGTGAAGAAGGGCCTTTCATTTCCAGTGAGGCCTGACTTTGCTCAAAGTTCAGGTACAGCTTCTCCAGGGAGAACAGAATAAGCAATTGAGTGGAGTTTTTCATGGTATCTGGGATTTAATGCCTTGAGAAGTCCACAATTCTTATGTTAAATGTCTAACTCTGTTGGCAGTGGTCTTTTTTCAGATGCCTGATCTGATTTTTCCTCTGATATTCTAAAATATAAATCCTGATGTCTGGAGTAGCATTTCCAGCAAACCATAGGCCTACTCTATTGTTTTTTGGTTTTGGTTTTTAATTTAGCATATTTTACAACAATTTTGACCTCAATACTTGAGAAAACAAATTATTCTCTCTACATTAAATAAATAGCTAGGCACCATGTTCTTCATCAGAAGAGTCATCAGAACTAAGAACAATGTAATTATGTAATGAGTATCTACAAAAATGAAAAATATTATCAGCTAAACTATCAGTTATGCATCTGACAGAAATGTAAGATAAATCAATATTTTTATGAGAAAAAGTCTTGTAAAATTTTTCTTCAGCATTTTGAGTTTTTTCCTATTTTCTACAATTTATTTATTTTTTAAAAGATTTTATTTATTTATTGAAAGAGAGGGAGAGCACAGAGGGAGAAGCAGACTCCCTGCTGAGCAGAGAGCCTGACTTCAGGCTTGATCCCAGGACCCTGAGATCAAGACCTAAGATGAGACTAAAGCAGATGCTTAACAGACTGAGCCACCTAAGCACTCAATTAATTTTTAAAAGCCCTTGAAGAGTTTCCACCATGTATCAGGATATCTAAACTCATGAAAAAACAAATGATTAACCTTGGAAAAAAATATTGCTTTTAAAAATAATATATCCCCATTTTTACCCCAAATAGTGCTCAGTAATGAAGGTGAGTTTGAGACATGGCTCAGTAGGTTTGATGTAGATCATAGTATTAAATTGGATGCCATTCCTTATAATGTGTATAGCCGGAACTTGGCATAAGTCTCATAAAATATTTTGAGAGTTTGTTTTTTGTTTATTTACTTTGTTTTATTTGCTAAATTCAGATATCCAAAGAAAAAATTTTTAAAAAATTAAAGAAGACAAAAAAGGGAAATAAGAAGGGTATAATCAGACTATCCAAATTATGGTATAGCAAGTGTTGATTTCAAGAATCTCCTGATGTCGAAGGCTGCTCGTTTGCTTGCCGAACTCATCCATTGATTCAGCAATTATCAACCGAATGGCTACCCTGGTCCAGGAACTGTTCTAAGTTCTGGTAGTACACTGACCAAAGCAGTACCTCTGTTCTTGCATATTCCATTGATAAAGACAGAAAATTAATTTTTAAAAACCTACCAAATATATAATATGTTAATAAGTGCATAAAGGAAAATAAAGTAAGGAAAGGGACTGGAAAGCAATGAGGAGGGTTAGGGTGGAGGTCTGGCATGGTGGTATCTCTGATGGGTGGCTTTTGAGCAGAAATCTGAATGAGGTAAATAAGTAGGGAGCCATGATGATGCTGGACCATTTCGGGTAGGGGGGCTGCAATGTAAAGGTGAATTGGAAAAAGTGAAAAATGGGAAGAGCTACTACTGGCCCAAGGCCAGAGCATGTAGGATATCATAAACTATTACAAAGATTTGGGATTTTATTTTCACTAATATTTGTGGTATATAATTGAGCTACCTGTGGATATCATACCTTACATGCCCAGAAAGAAAATAATAAGTGATAGACATATATCACTGATCTTATTAATTGCATGGCTCAACCCAAATACTTTATTACTCTATTAGCTATGTATTTCCATGACCTAAAATATTATCAAGCTAGATTTTTTTTCATAATTTTAAAAATACGTTTTTGTTTGTTGTTGTTGTTGTTGTTAATGCTTTTCAATGTATGAGACTCTAATGTTGAATACAACTTTTTAAACAACATAAGTTTCCTCTCATGCCAACTGCCTTTATAATTCTGTTGAGGTCTCAGAATGTACTTCCTGGAAGATAATCCCTAGACTAACAGCTGCGAAGAGTGGAAGTTAGCTAATGATGCATCATCTATTAAATCCCCCCAGTAACTACATAGATCTACATTTAAGACAGTTGTCCTTTGCTCTTCTCACTCATAATCCTTGGTTAATCTAGTAAACTATATATTAAAAACTCACTGTGAGTAAGATGTAAGTTATACCCACATTATTCAAGTTCTTAGAAGACAAAGTTCCTCTTCGGAAATCTTTGCCAAAATCAGGAAAACCCTTTTCTTTTTACCAGTCCCTAATAATCAATTGAACCTTTTCAAGAGCAATAAAATAATTAGAATCCAAAGAGATAGAAATCAATCATAGTGTGATTTTTCTTCCCCTAAATTTCTATTAAGTTCTTACAGTTCATGTGATAATGATGTAACACTCACCCTAATTTCTCAATCGTTTTCTGGTGAGACTTCCTTTAATTTCAAAATTCTGAACAGATGAAGTACTCTTATCTTTAAAAAAGTGGCAGAAAAGAGAGACATGTCTATGTCCAAGTTTCATTGTCAAGACATGATAACACTTCCCTAAAGTGAGGCAGAAGCTTGAAGCCTTGCTCTTTATTTATAACCTATATAGGATAGCATCTAATCATAATCTGTCTGATTTTATTGGGGCATTTAATGAAAATTTTCTTTTATTAAAAATATTAATAAGTAATTACCATGCATCCTTTTTTACAAGGAGGAAAAATATAAAAAATCCTCAGTTTATTTCAAACTTCTATGTCTTTACCTTATAAATTGGGTATATTTTCTCAATGGAATATAACTTTAATGCACCATTCCCAAGAAACAATAGTAAAAGTTTGCCAAATCCATCCCTCCCAAATGGAACAAATGTTGTCATATGGCAAACATTCAAGAATCTAAGTCTATAAAACAGATTTATTCAAAGAGCTCCTGGATCAGTGAGCTAAATCTCTCCCAAATCCACCCACATTCATACCTTTAGTATTTCACAGTTTCTACCAAATGGTCATTCTCTCTTCCTATCCAGACTTTGGAAAGTCTTACAGAATGGCTTTACTTCCCACATTCAAACATTTGTATGTCTAAGATATGCTTTATCTTCAAATCATTTTTAATGTAGCAAAAAATAAAATTCAGCAGGACTTTAATTCACATAAAATGGAATTTTGTCTGATGATGTGATGTATGCTTTACGAGTTGTTTTTTTAGTTAATTTGCACTGCTCTTTTACTCAGGAAAATACTGGATTTGCAAACTCATCAGAAAATTTTAAAAAATTTAAAAATTTTTTAAAGATTTTATTTATTTATTTGACAGAGAGAGAGAGAGAGAGAGAGAAAGAGCACAAGCAGGGGGAGCAGCAGGCAGAGGGAGAGGGAGAAGCAGGCTCCCCACTGAACAGGGAGCCCAATGATCTAGGACCATGGGATCATGACCTAAGCTGAAGGTAGACACCTAACTTCTGAACAATCCAAATGCCCCATAAGACCAATTATATATCTGAATGGAATAGATAAGTTTGGTTATAATCTATACACAGAATCACACTAGCTCTAGAAAGAGAGACTGACAGAGAAGGGAACCCAAAGTTGAGAGATACATAATCTGAATCTGACCACTATATTCTCTACCAGCTATCTCCATTTGTATAAATTCAAAAACTTTAACATATAGGGGCACCCAGTGGCACAGTCTATTAAGCATCCAACTCTTGGTTTCAGCTCCGGTCATGATCTCAGGGTCATGAGATCAAGTCCCACAGGTTCTATGCTTAGCGTGGAGTCTGCTTAAGACCCTCTCTCCTCTGCCCCCTCTCCCCCATCCCCGTCTCTAAAAATAAATAAATAGATCTTTTTAAAAAAGGAATTTTATCATATAATTTAATTCCTATAGAACTAAGCAGTGTGATCTCTGAGCCATAATAAGATTATATATTTTAAAAAAAGAAAACAGTTTGTATTTCCAAAAACTGAAATAACCTCTTCATATTTTTTTCAATACAGAAGCTATCTGTCTTTCACTCATTCTGTACACACCTACTCAGGGATCATTACATTCCTGGTAGCATTCTAGGACTTTGGGATAAGTTAAGGGGATAAAGGAAGGGAAGGATTTCTGTCCTGAGGGGAGGAGAGGAGACAGAAAATTAACAACTTTCTAATAAGTACATGAATTATACAGTATATAAGAAAATGAAACTCTTATGGAAGAAAGGCAGAACGCTGTCAGCAGAATGTGATCTGAGAGTGAGGAAGTGTCTGTCCGCAGTTCGAAATGAATAATCAGGACAAACTTTGTTTTGAAGATCACCATTGTCTAAAGACACCAAGGAAGTGAAGTAAGCCATGTGGCTCTCTGAAGAAAGAGTCTTTCAGAAAGAGTAATAGCCAGAGCAAAGAACCTCAGGAGCCAAGATGCTCAGCACAGTCAGGAAATGCAAGGAGGCCAGCGAGCTGGAGAATGGTTAAAGTGGTGGTGGGGGGGGCGTCTTAGGAGGATGTCTTGATGATCTAGGTGACCCCTGATGGTTGTTTGGACTGCAGCAGCAGCAGTGGAAGAGGTGAAACATCTCCAGATTCTTGAAAGTACCTTGAAAGCAGAGTCCATAGAATTTTGTAACAAAACTCAATTCAGTCTTCACCATCAATATGTCAGTATTTATCGTCAGCAAATCATCACTAGGAAAGGAAAGGAAAGGAAAGGATTCTGAATGTATGAGTACTAAAAAGCAAAAACTGGGATTATGTTATTGCCTGCTTTTATTTTATTTTATTTTATTATTTTATTTTATTTATTTTATTTTATTTATTTTTAGGCATCTAAAAGCTTAGTTGTCAGAGAATTTTAAAATCAGTTAAAAAAAAATCTGTACAATAAGAAACCCTTATCTGAAAAAACAAAAAAATTTTTCAGAAGTGGAAAGGAGCACAGGAAGAAAACCTCAAAATAGAAAATTCCTGAGAAGACGAAGCTGCCAAACAAAATCCTTGTTTGTAACAAAGAAGGGGGCAGCAGTAAAATGTTATTTATAATTGCAAGTCAGGGTTAAAAGGATCTCTTATTCACATAACCTGAGTTAGCCCAGACCTGGAATAATGGTTCTGTGTCCTCTACTGAACCCAGGAACCTGGAGGTACTAGAATATTTAGTACTTCGTTTTCTCAAGATTGGTGAAGTTTATTTAAAACAAATATTCTGCTAATTACAGATTGTGTGCTATGTGTTAGGCACGTGTTAGTTTGGGTCATTATCACAACAAGCATATGAGGTAGTTCCTCTCAGTATCCCCACTTCATAAGGAAGAAACTCAAGGCAGAGGATGCAAGTCATGTGTCCAGGGAAATGAGGAAAATGGGTTCCACCACAGAAGGCAAAGAGTGTTCTCCATCACCTCTTTGAGAAATGATGGTTTCTGTGTAATAGTGAGTTCACTGTCCGCAAGGGTTATAAAATAAAATTATATGTTGAGCAGAAAACATATAAAATTATATGTTGAGCAGATAGTGAGTTCACTGTCCGCAAGGGTTATAAAACAAAATTATATGTTGAGTTGTTCCTTAGTATGTTCCTCAGTTGTGATGAGGGATTGAGTTCCAATGTCCCAACTACTCCCTGAACCATTTTTTCCTTCCAGGCTGACCTTCACCATGCTCCTATTCGGTGCTTTGATTCAGACCCCAAATGCCATTCCCTCATCCTCTGCCTATTTGAAACTCACAAGCTATGTGAACATTCTGGCCCATATTGCATTTTCCCTAAAGAGGTTATTTCTGCACCCCCGCTCCTGAGGCCGGTTAGACTACTTGTATGGTACTGAAGTGTTCATTATAAGTGTAAGCTGGGGTGAGGGTCAGAGGCAAAAATGGGATGAAAAAGACACACTGATCATTCCCTGGATCCAAATGCTGCACTGTTGGTAGCTCTCCATTTCCTCTCAGTAGCAAAACAAAACAAAAATCACTTGATCTTGCAAATTTAGAAAACCTGTCAATTCCAGATTAAAACAAAACAAAACAAAACACTTTTCTTTTTCCCCTATAAATTCTCAGTAGTAGAATTCTTTCCCTTCACTCCCACCCTCTCCCCTTCTGTCTGGATAACTTCAGCTTCTGGAAGGGGCTCAGATAGCACCATAGAAATCAAGGTAGGGAAGGGATACAGAGGAGAGGGGCTCCTAGGTCTGTGGCCCTTTTCCATTCTCCCAGGTTTGCACAGTGATGTGATGGGTCAGCCAGTTCCCACCACTGTCCTTTGCCAAGACTACATGGGTAGCTGACATTCAGCGTCCATGGTTTTTCATGGACATATTCAGGTTCTCCTCATTCGAATGGGGAAGACTTGTTCAGTTCTCTGGCTCTCTCTCTCTCATTTCGGGGCCCTTTTTGAAAACTATCCCAAAACTCTGGCTTTGGCAGAATAGGAAATCATCTCAGACTCTTATCTCTAGTCTCCTCCCTTGCTCTTTTTCTTATCTCTCTTGCTAATCCACACTCTGGCTCCGTGCTGAGGTTCTCTTTGAGGCATGCAGTGCCCTTTGACCTGGTCCTGAAAAAAAAAAGACACAAATCCTCTACACCCTGGGATTCCCCCTTAAAAAAATGTCTGTTGCCCTATCATTTCCCTTCAAGGCATGGGATGTGTCTTGAGAAGACAGTGGGAGGAATTCCTCATTAATTTCTAAATACTTTTTCTCTTTCCTCTTAACCAATTCCCACTCCTACCTCCCACATTTTAAAAAAGGTCTTTTCTATTAATGTGCTGAAAATCAAAATGTCTTACTTTGTCTTATGTTCTTTCTACTCTGAAGTTTACTGACTGGAAATGACTCCCAAGTCCTTCAGACTTTGCTGTTAATAATCAATGCTAAGATCTTCAAGTTCAAAACTAAGCATCAGTTCTTTTCTTTTGTTCTTTATATATGAAATAACAAACCTACACTGAAGGCAGTACATAGAAAAAGCCATTAATGAACCCTGAATGGTAGGGGAAGAGGTAGTAGTGAAAGGCATTGAAAACGGCATGATTTAAAATCAAGTTTTTACTCCACTAGTATGTCTTTTATCCCTAACTAAATACAAGCTCTTCAGCACAGATTTATGCATCTTACATACTCCCATAGCCAGGTACTTAGTATTCTTGACCTGTTGAATCACCCATAAAACTAAGACCAGAAAAATAAATATTCAGAAATATGTAGAAATGCCTTATACATACTGGAAAAAGGAAAATTAATGGAAATAAAAATAACTGCCTGGGCTATGAACAGGGTGCTATTCTAGAGTTTTGCATATATGTTCTCATTTCGCCCTCAGAACTCCTCTGTGAGCTGAGTACTGGGATGAAGCTCACAGAGGTGAAGCAGTTTGCCCAGGGTCACATACCAGAAATCAGGGAGGGTGAATTCCAACTCAGATAATTTGGCTCCGTTATCTGAACTCTTACCAATGCTGCCAGGGCTCTCTCTCAGTACCATCTCTTTTATGAATATGGCAACAGAAACATGCAAATTTATACCAAACCATCTCAATGCATTTACACAATCTCATTTCTGCCTTCAACCACTTTGAATTTGAAACTATATTCTCGTGTTTTCCTTGACAATCTTCCCTTGAGAATAGTAGATGCTAAGATACTGCTTGTCCCCATTTTTGCATATGGTTTCCTCCTTCTTTCTTTAAAGAAGTCCACATAGCGTACTTTCAATATGCCTTTTATTATTATTATTATTATTATAATGAATGTGCCTTTTATTCTCATTTCTTAGTTGTTGGCTTAGGGAACTCATCTTTCTAACTCATACCTTCATGCTAATTATCCTTTCTGTGCTTTTTCATTCTTTTATTTCCTTCTCTCAGGTATTTGGTAATATAATTTTCCAGGCTGCCATCAACCATGGTAAAGCCTCCTTTTACTTTACTAATGATCTGTAAACATGTGTTGTTTGAGTCAAACTGATGTTGTTACTACCAGCTGCATGGGTTTTTTTCTTTTCTGGTTCCAAAATTTCACTTAACTACCCTTCCAAAATTTGAAATACCTTAAAAAATTTCTTTTGTCTAAAACCCTAACTTCCCACATGTCAGAACCATTGTATGAACGTTTCAGTAACAGGCAAAAGATGGCAAAGTCTCACAAACAAACTCAGCATCCCTGCCCCCCACCATATCCTATGTTTTTATCCTGACCCTGTGTAGTACGTTTCCTTAATGTAGGTCAAAAGCTCTCCAATGACAGGAACCAGGACCGCTCAAACTTAAGCCAATGTTATATATTCCATGGATGCTCAGTAAACAAAAAAGACAATGATGGTGATGGCTCATTGGTTCCATTTGGCCTTAAATTAACGTATAGATAGATGGAGGGTCATTTCCTCCTCCGATTAGACTAATCACGGAAATGATGGCTGTAAACAAACACAAGAATATATATTCTGTTTCTCATAATGCAAAATTTTGAACAGCAATGTAATTTTTACTAATCCTCACTATTTTCAATTGTGTATACTTCTCTGATTATTTAGAAAGAAACTCTCAATTACATATTCATAGTCATAAATTTAACTCACTAATTTTTGGTTTATTAAATAAAACATCCTTGTTAGTTTTAATATTAAAATCTTGACAAGTGTCCAGATGTGAATAATAGAATTAGATTACCACATCAATTTTGAGATTAAATTCTTCAACAGAAATAGTGAGAAAATAATTTCACCTTGCTTTACTTCTTCTAGCTCAAAAATAAGAAAGCAATGAATAAAATTTAAGATGCCTACAAATTAGAAATTGAACTAATCTAATGTTTAGTACTTTTAAGTAAAATTTCATTGCAAAAAATATAGTTGTATTAATTTTTTCTCCTTAAAATAATTAATAATAAATATACATTAATTTGAGGTAAATATATTTGTAAGCATAAAAATATAGTAGACCATTCCTGATATTGTAAATATTTCCATGATAAATACTTACTGCATGCACAAGCACACAGACATGCAAGTACGTACACACACAAACACACTCAAGATTAACAGCTATCCTTCTAGGTAAATTATTGCAGCATTGTACTGTCAGCTGCTGGTTTACAATTAAATTTCTGGCAACCTATCTAAAACATTGCAGATGACCTCTAGCAGTCAGCGAACTCCACCTAGGCCCATAGAGCTTCCAATTAGCTTTCTATAGATTCACTTCTGAATGGAACATACCACTAATTATAAACATCTGAAGAATCCTCAAGTCTGAAAAAAAATTTTTAAATACCAAATATAGAGAAAACAGCAGTAGACCCAGAAACAAATTAAAAAAAAAAAGTAACATAAAGTGCTAATTAATGTTTTCACAGTGATATGAAATGATAAAAGAGTCAAAAGACAAAGGTAGTAGAAGTAAGCAGAAATAAACATAAAGATTGTCTGGCAGAGATATTTTAGGTTATCTTTTAAAATTAAAATAGAAAAGCACCTAAAAGGAGACTAGAGCAAAGGGCTGTGGGAGGGCGGAATAGGGAAGGGCTGAAAGATCAATCCACAATGCACAGTTTCTAAATAAGAAAGGTTTTAGAAAGAAAAAAAAAAATGGAAGATGAAAAAAAGGAATTATCAAAAGCATAGTGACATAGCTTTCCAAAACTGAATGAAAGGTATGTTGATTGAAAGCAGGACAAATTTTAAGACCAAAGAATGAAATTACATATACTTTAATGCATACCTTTGTAAATTTTAGAATACCAGTAATAAAACCATCATTTCTAAAATCTTTCAGAAGAAAATAACAAAAAGAGAAGTTATATTTCTCAACAACAAAATCTGATAACAGAAGCCATGAATATAATTTCTTCAAATGCAATATATATATATATATAGTTTCTTATTTAAAAATCATGATGTAGGGGCAACTAGCTGGCTGACTCAGTAAGTTAACTGTCTGACTCTTGATTTCAGCTCAGGTCATGATTTCAGGGTCATGAGATTGAACCTCACATCTGGCTCCGAGATGGGCATGGAGCCTGCTTAAGGTTCTCTTTTTCCCTCTGACGCCCGCCCCTGCTCTCCCTCTCTCTCTAAAAAGAAATAATAGTGTTGTTTTATTTTATTGAACTGTGAGAATTTTTTACATATAAGGATGAAAAAAATTTATGCCATGTAACTAATCTTAAGAAGTTCTTGGAGGTGACATCAGCAAGATGGCCTAAAAAGAGCCCTTGGACTCTTCTTTCTCCCAGGGATGTACCAATTGAACAGCAATTCATGAATCAATTCTATTTGTGAGAAATCCAGAAACTAGTTGAAAGGCTCCTGCACCATGGGGAAGTGCAAAACCAGCTGCATTAAAACTGGAAGGAAAATGAGAGACACCCTTTTGCCATAATACCCCCCCTTGGCATAGTACCATATGCCTAGAAGGAAACCTCCAGCTCACAGCTTCTTCCTGAGGAGGGAAAGAGTTGGAATGCTCATCTGACTTTCAACTTTCCCAGATACTGCTTGAAGGGATGGCTTTTTTCTCACCTGTCTAGGAGCACTAGCAGGGCCTGGCATGCTCCAGACCCCTGGGGTCTACAGAGACCAAAGGCAGCAGTTTGAACCAGTGTGTGGGCCCTCACTATAGCTTGTCTCCCTGGCTCAACGCAGAGTGGGTAGACATTAAAAAAATGATTTCCCAGCTTCTCCCTGGGAAAGAAAAGAATTGGCCCACCCGTCAAATGTTCCAACCTTTTCATTAATTGATCAAGAGATGAGATTTTGTCTTACCTGTCTTAGAATGTTGATGGGAATTAGCATTTACAAAGACCTAGGGGCCAGTACGAACAAACACTGGAAGGTTGTCCTACCACAAAGCTTTAAGCAACCCACAGAAGCTCTGGCTACATTGATTGGTGAAGGTCTTATCCTATATGAGGCCAATCCATAGATGTTATACCAGTTTTAATTATAATTTCCAAAACCTGGAAACATCCAAGATGTCCTTCAGTGAGTAAATGGATAAATAAACTATGGCACATGAACCAGTAGGATATTTTTCAACACTAAAGATAAAAGGGCTATCAAGCCATGCAAAGACATACAGAAACCCCAAATGCATATTATTAAATGAAAGAGGCCTATCTGATAACACTGCATCTATACGATTCCAACTACATGGCATTGTGGAAAAGGCAGAATAAAATCTATGGATGCAGTAAAAAGACCACTGGTTGCCAGGGTTTAGGGAGAAGAGGATGAAGAGGCATGGCACAGAGGATTTTTAGGGCAGTGAAAATACTCTGAATAATACTGTAATGATGAATACATGTCATTATATAATTATTCACATCCATAGAATGAATAACACCAAGAGTGAATCCTAATGTAAACTATGGCCTCTATGTGATTATGATATGTAAATCTAGATTAATCAATTGTTACAAACATAGCACTCCCGTGGTCCATATTGATAATGGGGGTGGGGTGCTATGCATGTATAAATGGAAAAGTGCATATGAGATATCTCTGTTTCTTCCTCTCAATTTTACTGTGAACCTAAAACATCTCTAAAAAATAAATTTATGTTTTTCTTTTAATGGATAAAAGACTTTATTCATTAAAAAGATAAAAAAGCTGACAAGTTTATCACCAAATCTGCCTTACAGAAATGCTAATGAGAGTTCTTCAGCTTGAAACAAAAGTAACATAATAGCAAGGGAATGTATAACACTTGTTGGTAGAGGTATATATGTATAGACAAATATAGAATACTCTTAATTTAATGGTAGAGGGTAAATTACTTGTAATTGTTGTGGACTTTAAAAGACGAAAGTATTAAAAATAACTATTACTAAAATATATATCAATAGATAAACAATATGAATAGATTTAAATTGTGATATCAATAACAAAGTGGGAGGGAGGTATAACTGAATTTTTATGTGCTATTGAAGTATCAGCTTAAGATTGACTGTAACTATAACTATAGTTATTACTGTATATTACAGTTATATATATATATAATGGTTATAATTACTGTTATAACAATAACTATAAGATATTTTTATGTGTGCTCCTGGTAACCAGGAAAAAAAAAGAACTATGGAAATTATACAAAAGAAAAAGAAAAAAAAATCAAAGAATACAAAAACATTAGCAAAACACAATGATAGAAAAAGGAAAAAAGGAATAACAACCAACAACAATAACAACAAAATACAAGACAAACAGAAAATGATTAACAAAATGACAAGAGTAAATCCTTCTCTATCAATAATGTGTTTAAATATAATGGATTAAACACCCCAGCTAAAAGAATAGAGTGGTTGAATAGATTAAAAAATAAATACAACAATATGTCACCTATAAGAAACTCACTTTAGATTTAAAGACACACATAGACTGAAAGTGAAGAGATGGAAAAAGTAATATCCCATATGTGGATTGTCCCATTATCCCCAAAAGATGGAAAAGATTATCCTGGAAAGATAATTCCATGGGATTGTCCAATTATCCCATAAAAATGGCTATCAAAAGGGATCAGGGATAGCTATACTTATACCAAACCAAACAAAACAGACCAAAAGTCAAAACTGTCACAAAAACAAAGGATATTGTATAATGATAAAAGGTTAACTTACCAGAAAAATGTAACAATTATAAGTGTATTTGCACCTAATGTCAGAGTACCTAATATACAAAGCAAATATTGACAGAACTGAAGAGAGAAATTGCAATACAATAAAATTAGGAGATTTTAATGTTCACCTTTCAATAATGGATAAAACAACCAAAGAGAACATCAACAAAGAAACAGCAGACTTGAACAACACTATAGACCAAGTAAACCTAAAAGACATTGAGAGAACATTCCACCCAATAGCAGCAGAATATACTTAAGAGTCCAAAAAATATTCCTCAGGGTAGATCACATGTTATATAAGAGACAAATCTGCACAAATTTAAGAAATTTGAAATCATACCAAGTATCTTTTCCAATCATAATGGAAAGAAGATAATTATCAATAACAAAAGGAAGACTGCATGATTCACACACATGTGAAAATTAATACACTTTCAATAGCCACTGAATCAAAAAAAAATCAAAAAAGAAATCAGAAAATATCTTGAGACCAACAAAAACAAAAACACAAAATACCAAAACTTAAAGAATGCAGCAAAAGCAGAATAAGAGTGAATTTTATAGTAATAAATACCTACATTAAAAAGGAAGAAAAATCTCAAGTAAACAACCTAACATGTCATCTCAAAAAAGTAGAAAAAGAACAAAATCTAATGTTAAAAGGAAGGAAATAATAAACATTAGAGGAGAAATCAATGACAAAGAAAATAGAAAAACAATAGAAAAAATCATGAAAGCTAAGAGTTGGGGTTTTGAAAAGACAAAATTGACAAACTATCAACTAAACTAAGAAAAAAAGAAAATATTAAATAAAATCAGAAATTAAAGAGGATTTATAACAATTGATGCTTTAGAAATAAAAAGAAACATAAGAGACTATAGTGAACAACTATATGCCAAGAAACTGGACAACTTGGAAGAGATAGATAAATTCCTGGAAACATACAACCTACCAGAGTAAATCATGAGGAAATACAAAGTCTGAACACTCCTATGTCCAGTAAGGAGACTGAATCATAGCCAAAATTTCCCACAAAATAAAAGTCAAGAACAAGATGGCTTCACTGATGGAGTCTACTTAACATTTAAAGAATAAGTAATTAATTCCAATTATCAAACTCTTGGGCACCTGAGCAGCTCAATTAGTTAAGCATCTGCCTTCAGCCTGAGTCATGATCTCAGGGTTCTGGGATCGAGTCTTGCATTGGGCTCTCTGCTCAGTGGGGAGTCTGCTTCTCCCTCTACCTGTCACCTGCTTGTGCTCTCTCTCTCAAATAATTAAATAAAATCTTAAAAAAAAAACAACAAAACCCCGAAATATCTCAATTTAAAAATGCACTAAGGGTTAGCCATTTTTCCAAAGAAGGCATACAAATGGCTAACAGATATCTGAATAGATGGTACTGCACTAATCATTTAGAAAACGCAAATCAAAACAGGAAGATATCTCCTCAAACCTCCTAGGATGGCTATTATAAAGACACACACACAAGTTGATGGTGTGAATGTGAGGAAATTGGAGCCCTTGTGCACTCTACTGGGAATGAAAAATGTGCAGCTGCAACAGAAAACAGTATGGAGGGTCCTCAAATTATAAAAAATAAAACTGCCATAAGAGGCACATTTTTTGTGCTCAATAGAGGGCAAGGAAGTGAGATGGCATGATTTCCATTGCTGGTTATACGAAACAATTCAGTATCTCCCTTATTAGTCAAGACACCTTCCTCCCTTCCTTTTGATTCTTCATCTGTAAAATGGGCACAGTCACACTTAAGTCAGGATGTGGTGGATATTTAAAGGATTTAAATACATAGGTGTGGACTTAAAAATACTTAGAAGGAACATAGAAAATGTCACACATTTTGTTGTAGTGTGTAGTGGCAGCTGTTGTTATTTTTCCTTCGTCTTACTCAAAAATATCAAGATAGGAAGTAAGACTTAAGTATCAAGTGCTACCTCTAACAATATGCCACTAAGGATTACATTGTTGTAAATATCAGCAAGAATGACCTAAATCTCACTAGCACCCTTGTTACTATTTGGGTAAACGAACTATTTTTCTGTCTTCTCTTTTGGCTTTCGGTAATACACTATGTGTGTTTCTACAAAGTAAAAGAGAATGGAAAAGAGACAAAGAGATTTCAATTTGTGTTTTTTTTGTTTTGTTTTGTTTTAAAGTTTAAAGGATGTTGAAGAATCCAAAAGTGACACAGTTCCATACTGGTGGCAAAGTATGAGTGAGATAAATTGTATCTGTTTCACCAGAAGGTATGCAAGTAGATGTTTAAAAATTATAACTCAAGATATAGTAACTGAGTCATATTTTTAGAGATGATTTTTTTATGGGAAATCATTAAAAATAAAGCCTCAATTAAGACATTGTTTACTTTAAGGGGACAGAGGGCCAGGAGAGGTAGGCTGGGAGAATGAGGGAACCCACTCATTTTATTGCAAGCTTTTCAGTACTATTGTATTTTTATATTATGTATTAGTTACTTTAAAAACTTGGAAGTTAAAAAAAAAAAAAAAAGATGGGCTGTAGGGGAAGACAACAGACTAAAGGCAGCTAGCTGTATCCTACTTTAGATTTTCTGTTGGCCAAGGTATGCTTCAAGGAGCGGAAGCTCTGTTGTTTCAGGCTGAAAATTACCAAGATGTTTATAGAGAAGAGTAAATGTCTAAGCAATTATTAAGTAAAATAAAGGGTATTTTCCTGACAATATGAAGAGCTGGCTAGAGAAGAACATCCAGGAATCACATTAATATCCGAAAACAAGGGAAGGGGATGATTTAAAAAAAAATCTCTTAATGGTACCCCCAATACCCACACTAACGGTCTGAGTTTAATCCTGTATTAAAACAATAGATGCTGTAGGAGTTGCTCCCATAGGCATACAGCTTTGGAACGGATGCAAAATCCTTAGAGATGTTTCAATCTTCAGAATCTCATCATCGTCCCGAAAAAAGAAATGGGTTTAAAATAAAAGGTAAAATCTTCTGAATTAGGTAAATTTTCTGAGAAGCATTGCTAGAAAACATCTAAAAATATGTATGTCATTTTTAATTTTTAAAGATGCCAGAGAAAGCAATAGAAAAAAAATTAAATTATTTTATTCAAGGATTCAAACACCGAACGCAAGGTGGAAATACTTGAATGACTCTAAGTATAACAAGCTAATTTGGTGTTCCTTATATAAACAACTTCAAGTAAATTGCAGAGCTTGAAAAAGAAAGTAAGTTTCATAGCTGCAAAATCACACACCGAAACCACAAATGCCTTAAGTAGATTTGTCTAAGAACATACAGATAGATAAATTTTTAATATTTATGTATTCATAAGCTGTATTATAAGGAACTGCTTGTCTAAATTGAAGTTACAGAGTATACATTAATGAATGAAATGCAATTATTAGAATATGTTGCCACTTCTACATTCTTATTGTATGCCTCCTATGCCACTACTTTTTGCCTTGCCTCTTGACCTATATCTCTTATTACTTTTACCTAAAAATATTCCCTTGGATAACATTGTCAAAGATTCCTAAATTCGTAAAATACTTAGCATTTAATGAAATAATAAAATGTAGGCTTTGGGGGGTGTTGCTTTTAGTAGAAGCTATTTTATGAAAAAGAATATCTGCTAAATATGCGACAGTTTTTTTGTTAGCTAAATTCTTGCCAGCATGATCTTGTTGACTAACTGCACCAATCAGGACATGGTTGTCTTCATGGAAATGAAAAACTGGGCCTTGGAGATACACATCAGTAATAGCATGAAAAAAAAAAAGCCAAAAGGCCAGAAAACCAGCTGAGTCATAATAACATAAGGTGTGAGTTAAGACAGTGTCCTAGGTCACTTCCCCAGAAACAGACTCCAAGACAACTTTGCATGCAAGTCCTTTGTTAAGGAATTACTCAGAGTAGAAACTAGTGAGAGGTGTGGGAAGCTGGACAGGAACGAGGGTGTTCTGCAAGAATGTGAAGCTAGGCAAAGTCCCAGGTAGGCTTGCCTAGGACCAAGGGCAATTCCTAGATACAGGGCTTTCAGTGCTGAAATGGAAAACGTTGGCAAAAGGGGATGAATCCCCCGCCTCAACTGCTCTTGCAGGGGAACTTGGGTGTGTAGATCGGACCTCAATCATCTGATGGTAGGCAAAAGAGATAAGGCTCTCCTAAGCACGGACCAGTAGGTCACTTGTTCAGGCTAACTTGAAAACACACGTATTTTAGGGACTTTTGGCTTTTATCACACAAACAGAGAAGGGTCCCTTTGCCCAAAATAGTAACCTGAGAAACAGTTGCATGTTCTGGCTGTTAGATGTGGAAAATACTTCAAAGGAGGGGAGGTGACAAGAAAATAAAACAAGGAAATCTGGCTGGAGCATTATCAATACATTTTGCTAAGAGATAAGCAGTGAATCTATCTCCAGAGCTATTTGGACCTAAAAGGAGTTTTTCTGGTTGTAAAAATAGATTCCAATCAAGTAAGTTGTCTCTGTTTCTTGATTCCCAAGAGGTTGTGCTCCAAAGATGCTTGGCTTCTTTTCTTTTCTTTCTAAGATTTTATTTATTTATTTGACAGACAGAAATCACAAGTAGGCAGAGAGGAAGGCAAAGAGAGAGGGGAAGGCAGGCTTCCTGCTGAGCAGAGAGCCCGAAGCGGACTCGATCCCAGGACCCTGGGATCATGACCTGAGCTGAAGGCAGAGGCTTTAACTCACTGAACCACCCAGGTGCCCGCCTTCTTTATTTTCATATGTATTTTTCTCTTAACAGAACCCAAGTCTCTGTTGAAATATGAAGAGCCTAATTAACATGAAATATTTATTAATGAGTATAAGTCAACAAGGTAAAGACAGGAAACCCAATAGAGATACAAACAAAAGGAAACAACCTAAGTGTTTATGAGGGGATGAGTAAAGAAATTGTGGCATGGAGCACCTGGGTGGCTCAGTGGGTTCAAGTCTCTGCCTTCGGCTCAGGTCATGATCCCAGGGTCCTGGGATCAAGCCCTGCGTCGGGCTCTCTGCTCAGCAGGAAGCCTGCTTCCACTTCTCTCTCTGCCTGCTTCTCTGCTTACTTGTGATCTCTGTCTGTCAAATAAATAAATAAAATCTTAAAAAAAAAAAAGAAAAAGAATTGTGGTATGTATGTGTGTTTATACAGAAATATACAATAGAATATTATTCAGCCATAAAAAAGGATGAAACCTCGCCATTTGCAACAACATGGATAGACTTCAGGGGCATTGTGAAAAGTGAAATAAGTCAGAAAAGGCAAATACTATATGATCTCTCTTAAGGTGTCGTATAAATAAATAAATAAATAAATAAATAACCTAGCTCATAGATACAGAGAACAGGTTAGTGGTTGTCAGAGATAGGGGAGTGGGGAGTGGGGGGTGGAAGAAATAGGTACCTTTTTTGTTTAAATAAATTGAATATTTATATATGCAATTATATATATTGTAATTCACAGAAAGGGAATCCCAAAAGACTAACATTTTTTTGAAAATGTGGTCTGAAGGATGTCCAAATTTACTATTAATTAGAAAGACACACATTTAAAATTCATAAGAATGTAAAAAATTTCAAAAATTAGACAACAAAAACTATTGGCAAAACTGTGGGGTTTGATATTCTCATTCTTTGTTCTTATAAATATAAACTAGCACAGGCAACTTGAAAAATAATCTGATAGGATTTAATTACCTTATATATTCTTACACCCAATGATTTATGACATATGTAATTAAGTTAAGCATACAGAAAGCACAGAAAGTATGAATTTATGCATATGTCAATTTCAGTTGTACTGTAGGTTGGCTCAATTGCCTTAATTAAGAATCCAGACTCTAATGGGAATTCTAATTTTAGATGGTAATGTTAGTGATCAGTTAGAATTCTAATCAGGAAGCTATGCTCTAGATTTAGCTTCAACAAAAAATTCAAAGATTTGTAACCCTCCATTAACACTAGAGAATTTACTAAGATTAATAGATGTTGGGAATGGATTTTCATTAGTAAAACTGATAGTGTCATGATTCTTTTCATTCTTGCATAACTAGGATTAAGACGCTATTGGGTAGAGGAGACTGTATGCTAGGAGTTGGTACCCAAGACTTGGTCCCTAAAATATCCTATATCCTACCAGTGGTTCTCAGAGGATTTCTAGTTTCTTGAGTTCAGTGGATGATGGACCAAATCCTGACATTGAAATGTCTTACTTTTCTGAAGTAAAATTTTCATTCAAGGCATTTTTGAAGCACCAAAGAAAGACAGAAAGTTGGGAATTCATTGAGCTTACAGAAAAAAATTATATGATTGCTTTTTTTCTTGCTCACTGATAAATGCCTATTTGTGGAAGAATATAGAAGTAAACTCAGTAAACTCAGTTTCATTATAACTTCATGACAAGATTATAGGAAAGAAGCTGATTCTAATCTTCATTTAACTATCGGTGGGTTCTAAATTCTATTACAATAAGCTAGCAGTCATATGAACCAAATTGAATTAAGTCATTTCAGTGGTCTTTAAACATTTTGCTCATGATCTCCTAAATGAATGTTTATAAATTATGTTTCTCTCTCACATGTTTAAGTTGACATCCAAAAATTTTTATAAATTTCAATGAGATAAAACTGCTAGATTTTTATAAATATTGATATCATGAAATTATTAAAATATCTATCCAATGTTTCTAATGGAATTTAAGTATGGTATAGTTACACACTTGATAGAATTAGAACATTATCATAACAACATCTGAGAAAAAAGCATTATCCTAATTAAATTACATTCATTTTCTAAAGTTCAGGGCCAATTTGTTATAGATAAGATTTTGGCAACATTTTGCCCAAAACCTTTATAGATGATCTACTTTGAAGAGTATAATATAATGGTCCTTGTTGAAATAAATATCAAAAACAAGAAATGATATTACCCTACTGATAATTTTCAAGCTTACCAAATGTATTCTGATAATTTTAGTATGTACACTTCTGACAGTAGATTTCAAAACTTGTTTACATTTTGTTAAGCTAAATTAACCATTACATGGTGTCACATTTGTTAATAGCCCCAATGGTCAAAACAAGTCAAATGGCTGATCCAAAATCAAGAAGCAAGTAAATAAACTCTACCTTTGATGTGAGGAATAAAGAAGTCATATAGCAAGGGCATGAATAGAGAAGGGTGAAAAATTGGGATCATTTCTGCAGTTACATAGATAATAGGGCAGCAAAAGCCATGAAGCTTTGTCTTCCTTCTCTCATCTCTCCTGTTCTACACTAGCTCTATCCTCCACATTAGCAAAACATACCAGGAACAATAGGTCATTCTAACAGAAATGAAAGAGGGGCAGTGAATTAATTGTTATATTTTTAAAATAGGTGATTCTATACAAATAGGATGTCTTATTAAATTATATCTGCAGAAGTTTTGTAAAAGTGTAATTTTTTAAAGAAATATACATTTGGAGGACATGGGGAGATAGAGAGGAGAAAGGAGTTGGGGGAAATTGGAAGGGGAGGTGAACCATGAGAGACTATGGACTCTGAAAAACAATCTGAGGGTTTTGAAGGGGCGGGGGGTGGGAGGTTGGGGTACCAGGTGGTGGGTATTATAGAGGGCACAGATTGCATGGAGCACTGGGTATGGTGCAAAAATAATGATACTGTTATGCTGAAAATAAAAAATAAATTAAAAAAAAAAGAAATATGCATTTGGAAATTTGGGTTCTATCTCTGTATCTGTCAGTCAATTGATCCTTGACAGTATAAGAGTCTCTCTCTAGCCTTTGGTCTATTCTTTCTTAGTCCCTTCATTACAAAAAGGAGTACAATAGAGAGGCAGATGGAGTTCGTCAAAGAGTGGGCCAAAGAGAAAGAGAAGAAAGGCAAAGTGATAGGTAGGCAAAAGGACAGATGCGAAGAAGAGAAAGAAAGATCCATGACAAGTCAAGAAGAGAAAATGCAGGTAGGCATTGCTCTCCCACGATTTTATCATTTCAGTTCCTAAGATTATTGAAAATAATACCACCCCTACATTCTTAATGAGAGTGCATAATAGTTAAATAAGAAAGAGGGGCCTATAAGGACAGCGTCACCCAAAGGGAGTCAGAGGGAGACGTATCCATTCACCTTGCACTCCAGTCACTGTTTGGTGCTGGTCCTCTAAAAACGGCAGATCCAAATAGGCTGGTTAATCCCACTCAAGAAATCTGTGCACCAGCAGCCTCTGTGTCAGCTAGGAGCCTATTATATATTCAGAAGCTCAGATTCCACGCCATACCTACTGGATCAGAATCTACATTTTTACCAGCTGCTGAAGGGACTTGCAAGCACATTGAAGTTTGAGAATCCTGTGTCAAATGCACAAAGAAGCCCTTCACATATGTATTCCCAGGAGCTAAACAGGCTGGTGTGCAGAGATTAGTCTTTTCTTACAGCAGAATCATTGCCTCTGCATGCTTATTAAGGCTCAGTAAGCTCATACATATTCGCTTAAGGCCGGGATGGGCCTTTTATAAATCCCATGTTGTCCAGCTAGCTAAAGCCTGAGGTATAAAGCTGCACGTCCCCACTGCGCAAAGCCTCTGTGTGATATTTTGTTTCACAAAATTTATTTAATCTGATTCTCAAGGTTCACATGTAAAGGAACCACATATAGGGTTTACTTTTACTTCATATAACATAAAATAAAACACGTTCAAATGTACAGTTCATTGGCATTTAGTCTGTTCACAATCCTCTGCCATTTATTTTTTTCCATTTTTAAAATTTTTCTAAAGTTTAATTTTTTTTAATTTTTTAAAAAATTAAAATTTAATTTTAAAATTTAAGTTGAAAATTAAAAAAATATTTTTAAATTAAAAATATATATATATAGGGCACCTGGGTGGCTCAGCAGGTTAAGCTGCTGCCTTCGGCTCAGGTCATGATCTCAGGGTCCTGGGATGGAGTCCCACATCAGGCTTTCAGCTCAGCAGGGAGCCTGCTTCCCTCTCCCTCTCTCTCTGCCTGCCTCTTTGCCTACTTGTGATCTCTGTCAAATAAATAAATAAAACCTTTACCAAATAAATAAATAAATAAATAAAATATAGCCATCCTAATAGTGTGAAGTGGTATCTTGTGGTTTTAGGAAATGTAGAATGGGAAATTCTACATTTGAGAATGGGAAAATGTAGCCATTTTCCTAATGGTTGATGATATTGAGAATCTTGCATGTTTATTGGCCATTTGACTATCTTCTTTGAAAATGTGTCTCATCAAGTCCTTGGCCCATCTGACTCTCTCTTAGCAACTTCCAAATATACAATACAGAATCATTAACTATTGTCACCATTGTATATTACATTGTAATTATACAATGTAATTCACATTACATTACAATGTACATTTACATGTACAATGTACATTACATTCTCCCATTGTTTTCAGTTGAGCACTTTGTCCTTGTGTTGTTGGGTTCCTCTTACAAATCTGATTTCAAAGCCACCTGTGATACAGATGTTGGAGGAAGGCAGATCTGCCTTATAGTTGATGAAGCCATAAGGGAGCTTATAGCTGAAATGTGAGAATTAAATGGAGTTCCTCCCTGGCCCCTTCTCCAGCCCAGATCCTGCACCACCTCACCCAACATATATGGGACTACTTTTATTCAGGACTGCAGTCTCACCGTGTTCTAAATGGGTCTCTAGAAAGAGATTTTTTACTTTCAAATTTTAAAATGGTTAGCTCCAACTAGTACAGATCAATGGCTTTCATAAAGTAATTCATCCCACATCTGTGGAGAGGAGTAAAGCATGGGTTAACGGGTCACAATACATTAATAAGAAAAGTTTTTCCTCTTAGGCACCAGAAAGTATGTGTGTGGGGGGGAATCTCCCTATTTGAACCATCAGAATAAAAGTACTTTAATTTTAAAATCACTCATTTATTTTAGCAATGTAAATAATATCGAGGTGATTTTTTTCCCAACAGTCCTCATTTTGTTTTTTAGATTGCACTCCTAAAATGAATATGACATCGACTATTGAATTAAATGTTTAGGAGAACATTATAAGAGTAATAGTTAAGGAACTAAAAATAAAAACAGACCACAACAGAAAATGTTTATGTTGTATTTGGTTTTGTGTTCTTGAATTCTTTTTTATTTTTAGTTTTCTTGTTTATTTTGTCAATCAAAATAAATTACGTGTTTGTTTCTGGAAGCACACAATAGTCTTGATTACCCCATTAAAGGGAGTCAAGTAGAGACATTTTATGGTTGAAATAATTCCTCTAGAGCATAGTGTTGGAGTACCAGCCAGTATGTGGGACAGAACACTGCCGGCCTTACGTGTCCTCGGGAGCCTCCGGTGAACAGCCATCATCATGCTGTGGGCAGCTCACAGCATTAACAGTTGTTCCTCATACCTCACACCACCTGACTTCCTTAAAATTTGTAGTAGCTCCTCTGCTCTTCCTACCTAAAGGTTTTCCTATAGTTTTTTTTTTTTTTTTTCTTTAAATCCCCTAATTCTCTATATGATATCCTTCTGGCTTTCAATACTTGGAATGTTTTCTGCTCTTCTTACTGAACCCTGGCTCATGGAACATTTGCTACCAGAAGTAGTTCTGGGCCTCTCAGAGAGCTTCCATAACTACGCAAGACAATCTTCTCCCTCATAGCTCCAACACCACAGTTTACTAAAGCAAATATAAATTTTATGCTTCTGCTTATAATTGTAGCACAAATTGAACTATAGTGAATTCATAATCTGAGCAGGTCTTCTTTATGAAAGTCAGGACATGGTTGAGAAAGTGTGAGTCCTAAAGAACTGGACATGAGAAATTGGGGTAGATTCAGAATAATCTGGTGACCTTTATCCTTTAAATTCCACTGTGACTGTCTGAGAGAAAGGGCTTGACTTTCTTAGTCTCAGCCCATTAGATTTCTTTCCTTGGAAATCCTTCATTGCCTTTATTTGAGGCATTTTTCTTATGCCTCAAAATGTATTCTCCATACTTCTTCTTTTCTTTTTAAAAAACTGTCCTTTTTTTTTTTTTGTAAAATTTTATTTATTTATTTGTCAGAGAGAGCACAAGCAAGGAGAGTGGCAGCCAGAGGGAGAAGCAGGCTCCCCACTGAGCAGAGAGCCTGATGCGAGGCAGGACCCTGGGATCATTACCTGAGCCTAAGGCAGACACGTAACTGACTGAGGCACCCAGATGTCCCTGTTCTCCACACTTCTTGATAGCTCTAGATCTGTAACTAGAGTCAGACTCCTATATGCTGCATATGAACAAGAAAAAGTATGGACAAGGAAAAGGAAAATATTACATGAAGACCAAAATAATCACAATAGTTTTCAACATATTTCAGTGCAAACCTGGAGAATATTTGTGAGATTGCATTCTATCAGTGTTAAACTGGGGGAGGAAGTAGCCTAACACTCTGTCAGATGGAATTTTTTAATGTCATATTTATCAGAGTGTCTTTGTTTAATGTGTTAGCTCAAGCACTAGAAGTAATTTTAATATTGGTTGTCCGATGGAAATCTGAATTCGATGGTATTGTGTAGTCAATGAACTTGAGATTCCAGAACTTCCTTTGTACAACCCAAAGAAGGAATCTATAGAATAAGGAGTTGGAAATGTTGGAGTAGCTTTATTATGTGTAGCTTAGTCAACCAATCCTTAATACATGCCCCGAAGAATCCAGAAGGACACTCTTCTGCAGCACTGACATATGTCAGTGAGGGGAGCTCCAGTATCCTTCAAGAGCTCTAACATATTTCTTTGCAGGCTCGAAATGATGGTAGATATTATACCATGAAACACACTCCTTAATTTTACTTGGGAGGGAGTAGGATCTGAGAATGAGAGAGGACAAGTAACAGTCCTGAAGGCAAACATGAAGTTACAGGAGTAGGTGCTTCCTATTTTTGTGGCATCTACTCCAACTGCATTTCACCTCTTTCTCAAACTAAACAAAGACTACTTTGGGAATTTCCTAGGACGAGCTATGGGGGTGTGGGGTGGGAAAAAAAGCAGGCAATCTGCTGATATCAGTCTGTAGTGCACTGGTGCAAAATGACAGCGCCCAAAGGAGAGTGAGGGTGAGAAATCCTCCAGTGGGCAGCACTGTGGGCAGTTGATCAGCTTATTCACTCTTAGTATGATAAAGGAGGGATGGCAGCTCCTCTACAACAAGGCACTGATCTGTCTGATGATTTCTTGGAAATAAAGTATTACGGAATTGATGACAAGAAAGTTTGTGCATAGATCATTTGGAAGGGGTCCCAATTTTTAGTTTATTGTTCTGAGTGCTAAATATAAAAAAGCCAGGAAGACTCTATTCGTAATCAGATGGATAAGATTAGCTAATGCCCTGTGAATGTTAGTCAGCCTTTCTTCAGCTACCCCTGTGTTTATTCAAAGTGGAATCCTCAACAAGGAGGGAGATTATACACGAATTCAGCAAATTAAATTCATCCTCACCATGGCTGTTTTGGCTTGTTAATGTTGAATTTCTAACCTTCCGACAGCAGACACCAACAACACGCCCCTGCTAGGGCACCATATGCAGATGGGACCGACCAGTCACTTTTATACAGTTTGATTCTACTAGACTATACTCATCGTGGAGGAAGTTGAGATTTGTGATTACTGAAATATACATACTTGTTCTGCATGTGGCTTTGTCTTCTCTGTTTAGATTGCTCTGCCAGAAACACCACCCAAAATGTTTTTTGAATGTCATATTTACCATCATGGTGTCCATCAGAGCACTGAATTTGACTGAGGAACACTTTTTAACCGAAGAAAAAAATGATGTACTACGGTGACCCCATGGGATCACTGGTTGTGTCATGTTTTCCCTTACTCAGAAGCAACTGGCTCTCATGTAATGGTTGAATGGATCTCAGTTACTGTACTGGTCAGAATAGGGTACTCTCCCACATGATGCAGTACGTGCATTGAACTGGGACAGATATTATGGCTAGTTCTCCCAAAGGTACACAGTTTCAGGAACAAGCAAGGAAGAAGGAAATCTTAACTTACTGTTATTCCTAATGAATTACCTGAAGATCATGTTTCTCATCCCTGAAATGGTGGGTTCTTTCTGTTTGAAAGGTCTTGCTTCCCAAAAGATTAATGCTTCACCCAGGATATAAAACAATGATCCCGTGTAGAAGTTAAGACTATAACCTGGGCATTTGGGTTTCTTTTGCAAGAAGAGAGTAAATGATCTTGATTAATTAAGGGGCAGTTGGGTTGTGTCTATAGAGATAGGAGGAGTTTGGAACATATAGTATGTATTATATAACATATAATGTATTATATAACATATAATAAATGACAGAAAATGTAATATAAAAAACTGAAAGGTATATCACATATAAACAAAATGCACAGCTCCATCATTGACTCTAACATTACGATAATGTTTTCCATGTTATCTTTATTAATCTTCTCAACAGCAATCAGAGAAAGGAATCTTCATTTTTTTCTGTTTTGCAAAGGAGGATGCTTCAGAAGGTTGAGCAATTTACCCAAATTCACAGACCTATTAAGTGGAAGAGCCAGGATTTTAACGCAGATTTCTGATCCTATTGCCCAAATTTAACTGACAAATTAAAACAGACAAAATGCCACTATGCAAGACACATGAACACAGTGCAAAATTGCAACATCTACTTTAAATCTACTTTAAATGTTTACATTGAAATTGAAGATGTAAAGAAAAGTGAAAACATGAAACAAAAGTCTAAAAAACTTATAAAAAGAAAAAAAGAATACAGAAGATTTAATTTTAATAAACAAATAGAAAAAATTAATGGATAACGACACAAAAATGGTACATAAATCTAAGAGCTACTCATATAATTGAATAAAATTTGATAGGTTTATATCTAGTTTCAACAGGCATTGAGAAAATTTCTGATTTGGATGTCCATTGATTTACAATGAAGAATTGGTGGTCAGAGCCACAGGTATGAGTATGGTCTTACAGTATTATTCCTGTTAATTAATCAACACTCTTGCCCCCACTGAGTTGATTTCCAAACTTGTCTATTATCTTGTTTCTGATCTTTTTCCTTCTAAAATATATTTTGATTCATTTTTTCAAAAAATTATTTTCCTCTATCTGCCATTTGCACAAGTCCAACAATAAGAATATTCTAAACTTAAAGGGAGCATCAACAATTAATGCCATGTCTGAATCATAAATGTCCAATTTAATCTTGTAAAAAAATCTTGTAATCTCTTGAACCACTGAAAGAGGAATGTTCCACCCACAAACCAGTAAGAAAAAGCCAGGATACAAGAAGATAAGCAAGGGTGAGTTCAGAGATTTATTCTAACACACATGCAGTGCAATTGTAAATGCCCTCTATACTGTTTTTGACTATCATATTTGCAAGCACTTTTAATATATTTTAATATATTACAAAGTAGTCCAAGCTTGCACTATTTGGGGAGCATAGTAAGAAAAATCATAAAATACTCTATGCTGAAAAAGATACGGAATAAGATTACCGAAAGAAGTTACGGTAACTGATTCAAGAAACGATCTGTTCTTCAGTGTGAAATTAGCACCTTTTCTATCATCACCAGAAACTAAAAGTAGCTGAACTCTCTTATGTCCATTGCGCTGCCCTTGGGAAAGACTGTGAAGCAAATTTCACCCCTCTCCATTAAAAAATACAAAAATTGAAATAAGTGCAACCCTTCTCTGAAGTAACATTTGACTAGAAAGACATGTAATTATGTAAGACCTATATCATATCTACACACAGAGAACACACAATACCCTTAATTCTGAATCCATGGAAGTTATATACAAGAATTATTTCACTTTTTCTATAAACACCCACATATAATAGAGATTAAATGATGGAATCTATCTATTTTAAGATCTGGACAGTGTGGAATAAAGGTGGATACTCAGGGAGAAATTATCACATTGTATTTGGTTAATTATAGAAGGTTTTGTGGAGGATATAAATGTGGGAAAGAATTTTGAATGATGGTATGTGGGAGGCTTAGAAGAAATGGCATTTCTATTTAAAAGATGCTTCCAAAACACAGTGTATCGGTAATAATAAAACATAGGTTTGCCTGAAAAAGAGTGGGATTGTGGGGTTGGAAGCAGGTGTGTAGTCATGGAGTTCTGTATTTCTCTAACTTTTATTCACATTTTTGATGCTCTTAATTGTATCAACCCCTGCAAA
This sequence comes from Mustela lutreola, assembly GCF_030435805.1. Classification (NCBI taxonomy): domain Eukaryota; kingdom Metazoa; phylum Chordata; class Mammalia; order Carnivora; family Mustelidae; genus Mustela; species Mustela lutreola. The sequence continues at coordinate 126,012,993 of NC_081290.1, read as the reverse complement.
ATTAGAGTGCTTAGTCCATTTCTCTTTGTAAAGCTGTCACACAAATTGGAGTTGTCCTCCCATAATGGTAGAAAAATTAAATATTGTGTTTTTAGGGAAACTGGTTTCAGGTTGTATAAGAACTAGGAGATTCTTCTCTGTCTCCTCCCATTCTCTTGCCTTAAAGAGCGGACGACATTCAACAATTCAGTGGCTGTCAAAATTTTTGCTCCTACGTACTGAAAAAAGTATATTTTATTATACCACCTCAACATATGTGCATATACAATATGTGTATTAAATTTCTATTTTATAGATATTATATTTGTATATTATGTAATGTATTATAAATATTTGTTATATATTTTCCGTATATAATATATTCATTATATACGTGGGAATATAGGCTTTCTGAAATAGCACATACTTTTCTGGTTTATAATGTCTGTGTATTTATGTACTGTTCTAATCTAGCTTATGCCAGGAATCTCTTTTTAATCTTGATTATGATCTAATTAATGTGATAAGTCATTAGTGGTCACATTCACAGTTTGGGAAATGCTGCCCTTCCTTGCACACAGACACTGATGTAGTTGAAAGCACTTTCTGCTTCCTCCTTTACCCTGTGTTTCATTCTCTCCATCTCCTGGGTAGCACTCCCTGGTTTTCATATTCTTCCACTCTACATATATTCCTATCACCTCCATTTTAGAAATAGACATCTAATTTCCAACTGATTTGTTGAACAGGTGAGGAGATTATCCATTCCTGTTTATTGTTTCCTGTGCCTGATCTCACTACTCCATTGGTTCTACCATTTCTCTGTGAAGTTCCAGAGAGCAGAACCTGCAACCGCACAGTGGTCCTCTTTGCATGCCTATGGTTAAAAAAAAAAAAAAAAAAAAAAATGAAGCTCCCCACTATTCCCCTTTTTCAAGATGTAGCTTTATATTGACATGGATATAAGGAATACAGTAGAGACATCATCACTCTATGATGAGAGTGCTGTGATAGAATAAGGTAAAATCTAACTCCAAAAAATAAAAGCAATGCCCAAAGTTATAAAAGATTTCTTATTCAATGATAGTTTGAATCCTACTCAAAAACTATGAAAGACTGTGTGTGTATTTATGTGTTTTTGCAACAAAAGTCTAACTATAAAATCAAATAGAAATAAATATTCTTATCAATAACCAAATGTCTAAAGATAGAAACTAAAAGAAATGGAAACATGTCTGTTGGTGTTTCCTGTAATAGAAATGCAGCTTATCCTAGGATTTGGAATAATTTATATGTAACACTCAAAAAAAAAAAAAAGAAATTCTTACATTTTTGAAATTTACTCCACCTACTCTATCAATGTCCCCTAACTAATCCTAGAACTATTAGGACTATTTCTGTTTTCATTCTGACTCTATGCTTAAATTCTTTATTTGCTAAAATAAAACTATTACTATACCTTTCAGTAGTTCAATATTCGATGCGTCTGGTAATAGTAATTTTTTGCAATGTAATTCTGTTCCTCCCAAACCATCTTAAAGTTTATCTGTAATTTAATTATATGTAATTAAATTAATTATATTAATTTTAAATATATTTAATAGTGTTAAATTTTTTTCTTCAAGTTTTTATTTAAATTCAAGTTAGTCAATATGCAGGATAATATTAGCTTCAAGTGTAGAATTTAATGATTCATCACTTACATACAATACCCAGTGCTCATCACAAGCTCCCTCCTTAATCCCTATCACCCATTTAGCTCATCCCCGCCACCCATCTCCCCTCCAGTAATCCTCAGTTTGTTCTTTACAGTTAAGAGTCTGTTTTATGGTTTCCCTTTCTCTCTTTCCCCCCATGTTTTCATCTGTTTTATTTATTTATTTATTTATTCAGATTTATTTATTTATTTATTTGTTTATTATTGTGTCATGTTAGTCACCATACAGTACATCATTAGTTTTTGATGTAGTATTCCACAATCCATTGCTTGCAAACAAATAGCCAGTGCTCCATGTAATCCATGCCCTCCCTAATACCCATCACTAGGCTAACCCATCCATCCAGCCCCCTGCACCTACCTCCACAACCCTCAGTTTGTTTCTCAGAAGTACGTCTCCCACTCTGATTTCTCCCCTCTCACTTTTCCCTTCCTTTTCCTAATGTCCTCTATGCTATTCCTTATGTTCTACAAATAAATGGAACCATATGATAATTAACTTTCTCTGACTTATTTTACTCAGCATAATCTCCTCCAGTCCCATCTATGTTGATGCAAAAGTTGGGTATTCATCCTTTCTGATGGCTGAGTAATATTCCATCATGTATATGGACCACACCTTCTGTATCCATTTGTCTGTTGAAGTGTATCTTGGCTCTTTCCATATATTGGCTATTGTGGACATTGCTGCTATGAACATTGGGGTGCAGGGGTCCTTCTTTTCACTACATCTGTATCTTTGGGTTAAATACCCAGTAGTACAATTACTGGATCATAGGGTAGCTCTATTTTTTTAAATTATTTCTTTTTTTTTTTTTAAAGACTTTATTTATTTATTTGTCATAGAGAGAGAGGCGAGAGCAAGCACAGGCAGACAGAATGGCAGGCAGAGGCAGAGGGAGAAGCTGGCTCCCCGCCAAGCAAGGAGCCGATGTAGGACTCGATCCCAGGACGCTGGGATCATGACCTGAGCCGAAGGCAGCTGCTTAACCAACTGAGCCACCCAGGAGTCCCGGGTAGCTCTATTTTTAATGTTTTGAGGAACCTTCACACTCTTTTCCAAAATGGCTGCACCAACTTACAATCCCACCAATAGTGTAAAAGTGTTCCCATTTCTCCACAACTTCTCCAACATTTGTGGTTTCTTGCCTTGTCAATTTTTGCTATTCTAATTAGTGTAAGGTGGTATCTTAAAGCAGTTTTGATTTGAATTTCCCTGATGGCTAATGTTGATGAACACTTTTTCATGTATCTGTTACCCGTTTGTATGTCTTCTTTGGAGAAGTATCTGCTCACATCTTCTGATCATATTTTGACTTGATTATTTGTTTTTTAGATGTTGAGTTTGAGAAGTTCTTTATAGATCTTAGCTATCATCCCTTTGTTTGTAGTGTCATTTGTAAATATATTCTCCCATTCTGTAGATTGCCTCTTTCTTTTGTTAACTGTTTCCTTTGCTGTGCAGGAGATATTTATCCTAAAGAAGTCTCAAAAGTTCATTTTTGCTTTTGTTTCCCCTGCCTTTGGAGATGTGTATTGAAAGAAATTGCTGTGGCCGATGTCAAAATGTTACTGCCTATTTTTTCTCCTCCAGATTTTGATGGATTCCTGTTTCTTTTTTATTTTAAGGTTTTATTTATTTATTTGACACGGAAAGAGAGATCACAAGTAGGCAGAGAGGCAGGCAGAGATAGAAGGGAAAGCAAGCTCCCTGCTAAGCAGAAAGCCCGATGCGGGGCTTGATCCCAGGACCCTGAGATCGTGATCTGAGCCAAAGGCAGAGGCTTAACCCACTGAGCCACCCAGGCACCCCAGATTCCTGTTTCAAATGGAGGTCTTTCATCAATTTTGAGTTTATCTTTGTGTATGGTGTAAGAGAATGGTCAAGTTTCATTATTCTGTATTTAGCTATCCAGTTTTCCCAGCACCCATTTATTAAAGAGACTGTCTTTCTTCCATTGGATATTTTTTTCCTGCTTTGTTGAAGATTAGTTGACCATAGAATTGAGAGTCCATATCTGGCCTCTCATTGGTCTATGTGTCTGTTCTTGTGCCAGTACCATGCTATCTTGGTGATCACAGCTTTGTAATATAGCTTGAAATCAGCCAATGTGATGCCCAGGTTTGTTTTTCTTTTTCAACATTTCCTTGGTGATTCCGGGTCTTTTCTGGTTCCATGCAAATTTTAGGATTATTTGTCTCAGCATTTTGAAAAATGCCATTGGTATTTTGATTGGCATGACATTGAAAATATAGATTGCTCTGGCCAGCATAGACATTTTAACAATGTTTATTCTTCCAATACATGAGCATGGAATGTTTTCCCATCTTTTTGTGTCTTCTTCAATTTCTTTCATGAGTGTTTTGTAGTTCCTAGAATACAGATCCTTTACGTCTTTGATTAGGTTTATTCTAAGGTATCTTGTGATTTTTTTGCTATTATAAAAGGAATTGATTCTCTAATTTCTCTTTCCACAGTTTCATTGCTAGAGTATAAGAAAGCAACTGATTTCTGTGCACTGATTTTGTATCTTGACACATTGCTGAATTGCCATATGAGTTCTAGTAATTTGGTGATGGAGATATTGGGGTTTTCCACATAGAACATGATGTCATCTGCGAAGAAAGGGAGTTTGACGTCTTCTTTGCCAATTTGAATACCATTTTTTGTTGTTGTTGTTTGATGCTGTTGCTAGGACTTCTAGTACTATGTTGAATAATCGTGGCAAGAGTGGGCATCCTCCTTGTGTTCCTGATCTCAATGGGAAGGGTCTCAGCTTTTCCCCATTGAGAATGATAATCACTGTGGATTTTTCATAGATGGATTTTATGAAGTTCAGGAATGTTCCTCCCTCCCTATACTCTAAAAAGTTTTAATTGGGAAAGGATGCTATATTTTGACAAGTACCTTTTCTGCATCAATTGAGAAGACCATGTGGTTCTTGTCTCTTCTCTTATTTATGTGTTCTATCTCATTGATTGATGTGCAAATGTTGAATCACTCTCGTATCCCAGGGATAAATCCCACCTGGTCGTGATAGATAATCCTTTTAATATATTGTTGGATCTTATTAGCTAGGATCTTGTTGAGAATTTTGGCATCCGTATTCATCAGCTATATTGGTCTGAAATTATTTTTAATGGGGTCTTTGCCTGGTTTGGGATCAAGGTAATGTTGGCCTCATAGAGAGTCTAGAACTTTTCCTTCTGTTTCTATTTTTTGAAACAGATTCAGGAGAATAGGTTTTATTTCTTTTATGAATGTTTGGTAAAATTCCCCAGGAAATCCTTCAGGTTCTGGACTCTTATTTTTGGGGAGTTTTTGGTTACTGCTTCAATCTTTTTACTGGTTATGGGTCTATTCAGGCTGTCAATTTCTTCCTGTTTCAGTCTTAGTAGTTTATAGGTTTCTAGGAATGCATCCATTTCTTCCAGGTTGCTTAATTTATTGTCATATTGTTGTTAATAATAATTTCTGATCATTGTATTTTTTTTCCTTGTGTTAATCATGATTTCTCCCCTTTCATTCATAATTTTATTAATTTGGGTCCTTTCTATTTTTGGGAGGGATAATTCTGGCCAGTGGCTTATCGACCTTATGAATTCTTTCAAAGAACCAGTTTCTAATTTGTTAATGTGGTTTTTTGTATTTCTGGTTTCTAATTCATTGATCTCTGCTCTAATCTTAATTATTTCCCTTCTCATGCATGGGTTGTGTTCAATTTGTTGTTGATTCTCCAGATCTTTAAGGTGTAAAGATAGTTTGTATATTTGGGATTTTTCTTTTTTTTTTTTTTTTTTTTTTTTTTAGTGAGGCTTGGATGGCTATGTATTTCCCCCTTAGGACCTCCTTTGCTGTATCCCATAGGTTTTGGATCGATGTGTCTTCATTCTCATTGGTTTCCATGAATTGATTAAGTTCCTTTTTGATTTCCTCATTGATCCAAACATTCTTGAGCAGGATGGTCTTAGCTTCCAAGTGTTAGAATTTCTTCCAAACTTTTTCTTGTAATTGAGTTCCAGTTTCAAAGCACTGTGGTCTGAGAATACAGAGGGAATATTCTCCAGTCTTTTGGTATTGGTTGAGACCTGATTTGTGACCTAGTAGGTGATCTGTTCTGAAGAAAGTTCCATGTGCACTCAAGAAAAATTAATCTGTTGTTTTAGGCTGGAATGTTCTGTATTGATCTTTGAGGTCTATCTGGTCCAGTGTGTCATTGAAAGCTCTTGTTTCTTTATTGATTTTCTGCTTAGTTGATCTGTTTATTGCAGAGAGTGGAATGTTAAGGTCTCCTACAATTAATGTAATATCAATATGTCTCTTTATTTTGGTTAACAGTTGGCTTATGTCGTTGGCTGCTCCCATGTTGGGGACATAGATATTCACAATTGTTAGATTTTCTCGTTGGATAGACACTTAAAGAATGATATAGTGTCCTTCTGTATCTCTGACTATCTCTGTATCTTTAGCTTAAAATCTAATTTGTCTGATATTAGAAAGCAGCAGTAGAAACCTGCTACCCCAGTTTTCTTTTGAGATCCATTGGCATGAAAGATAGTTCTTCACTTTCAGTCTGGATGTACATTTAGGTTCAAAATTAGTCTCTCATAGACAGCATATGGATGGGCCCTGTCTTTATCCAATCTGTAACCCTGTGCTGTTTTATGGGAGCATTTAGGCTGTTCACATTGAGAGTGATTATTGACAGATAAGATTTTATTGTCATCATGTTGCCTGTGAAATCCTTGTTTCTATGGATTATCTCTGTATATCACTGTTTTATATAACTCTTGGGGTCTTTCTCCTTTTATAGAACCCCCTTTAATATTTCTTGCAGGGCCACCTTAGTGGTCATGTATCATTCAGTGTCTGCCAGCCCTGGAAGCTTCTTATCTCTCCATCTGTTCTGAATGTCAGCCTTGCCAGATAAAGAATTTTTAGCTGCATGTTTTTCTCATTTAGTACCTGAATATGCCTTTCCAGCCCTTTCTGGCTTGCCAAGTCTCTGTGGACAGGTCTGATATTATTCTGATGTTCCTCCTCCTGTACAAAAGGCATCTCTTCCCCCTAACTGCCCTTAAAATGGTTTTCTTGGTTCTAAGATTTGCAAGTTTTACTAGCGCATACCTGGGCATTTGTCCACTCTCACTGATCTTGGGGGGTGTCCTCCCTGACTCTAGGACATGATTGCTTGTTTCATTCCCCAGGTTGGAGAAATTCTCAGCTACAATTTGTTCAAATATATTTTCTAGTCCTCTCTCTCTCTCCACCACTTCAGAGATCCCAATAATTATGACACTGGAGAATTTCATGGTGTCATTTGTTTCTCTAATTCTGTCTTCACGGGTTTTAAGCTGTTTGTTCCAGGCCTCCTTCTCCTCATCAGTCTGTCTTCAAGATTACTAGTTCATTCTTCTGCCTCAGTTACCCTAACTCTTAGAGTATCTAGATTAGATTGTATCTCATTGATACAAGTTTTTAAGTTTTGCCAAATCTGCTATCACTTCTGCCCTTAAATTCTATGTTGCCATTAATAGTTTTCTCCAGCTGACTATTGTCTTCATAACTACTACTCTGAAGTCTATTGACATCATACTTAGATCCATATCCATTAGATCTGCTGGAAAGACCATTGTCTCTGGGTCTTTTCTTAGTTGAGAATTCCTCCTCCTTGTCATTCTGTTGAGTTGTGGTTGAGGGGATGTACAGTCAAAAATTTCAACCACTATCCAGGCAAGGTGTATCCTAGGAAGTTTCAGAAGAATAGGAAGTCACCACCAATAAGAAAAGAAAAGAAAAAAAAAGCCAAATCCATATCTTTTGTCCCAAGAGTAATATTTATAAAGTATAAAAACAAAACCAAACAAATAAACAAAATACCAACAAAAGAAAAAACAATCCAAAATAAAAAGGGGGGGTGGCAGGAAGGTGGTTATAATCCCTCAGTATGGGTGAGTAAGGGTATTTCAGTTCTTCCTGGGTGTATCTTCTTATCTTTGTTTGAGAATTCAACTTTCCAGAGATACACAGACATTAAAACTGGTATATATATGTGTGTGTGTATATATATATATATATATATATATATATATATATATATATATGAATAATTGAGTAGGGAATAAAGGACTACATTGAAGCTTATATCTATATCTATATCTATATTATAGCTACAGATATAAAGAAAAAGAAAAAAGTGTATGAAAATGTTCAAGTTAAAAAAAGTTACTATGAAATTTGCTGTATTAAATATCTAGTTGAAATGATAAGTAGGTTAAAAAAAGAACAAGAATCATGAAAAATAATTAAAAGAGATAGAGAGAGAAAAGTTGTATCTAAGAAGTATACAGACTGTTAGACAATAGCTTAATATATTGTTTTCCCTGGTGTTGGGGTTTTACAGTTTTATGGGAACCCTGTGGTTGTTTTTTTCTTCTTCCTTCAGCTTGTCTTCTGGGGGAGGAACCTGCTGTATTGCTGTTCCATCAGTCCTGCTTGGGCATAGTTGCCCTGCAGGCTATCAAGGGACTGGGCTCCATAGAAACTATTTTGGGGGGCTTTTGTTCTCTGGAGGCTCTTATTCTCTGGTGGCTTTTCGCACCTTTTTGGAGGGTCAGAGCAAAGTAAACTATCCGCACCCAGACCTTTGCCTTAGAGAGAAACAGACTGCTCATCTCTGAATCCTCCAGAACACAGACACCCCTTCTGCAAGCTCTGGTGAACACTGCAGGCTTCCACAGGTAGTGCGTGCCCCCAAGTGACCCGTTCAGTGGTCCCCCAAGGTCCTTTTTGTCTCTGTACCCCTGTACCACCAAAATCATGATCAATACAGTCTGGGCAAGCCTGGCACCAGTGGCTGTGGATCCTGGGACTGTGGGCTCCAGTCCAAGGCTGGTCCTCTCTGCCGCAGTGGCAGAGGTGGCAACAGTGGCTGTGGTGACAGTGGTAGCCATTGGTCCCAGGGACCCAGACTCAAGTACTTCTGGGGTCCTCTCAGCCCCAAGGGGTGGTGGAGGCAGTCACAGAGGTGGGACCCAGGGGACCCAGGGACCACTGACTGAAGCTGCCAGCCCCAGGGACTACTAACTCAACTCCATGCTGGGTCCTCTCAGGCACAGGTGGGTGGCAGCTGCAGCTGGTCCCAGGACCGTGGGCTTAGATCTGTGCCTGCAGCACCCCAAGGTTCCCCTCCCCCATCCCAGCAATTGTCCATTAAGCCCTTTTGTTCTATTTGAGTGTTACTATCAGTCCCTTCTCATCCCACAGCCACTGGTTCCCAAGGTATCACTGGTCCCCAAGCACAGGGCACTTTTGCATTGGGGTATTACTTTCCAATAGCTCCCTTCTGGTGGCTCCCTCCCCCTTCTGTTTATCCTCCTGATATCTTTCTTCACAATCCCACCTCTGTCTTTTGTACCTCTCAACTGATGATCTGCTGTCCCATAGAGATCTAAACATATATAATCTTACATCTCAGGCAGGGTTTATGGGTGTCCAGAGTGCTCTGGTGGATATCCAGCTCAAATCAGGGGACCAGTTGAAATAGGGTCCCCTACTCCTCTGCAATTTTGTCCCCCTCCTCCATCTGTTTTGTTTCTTAAATTCCACATGAATGAAATCATATGGTATTTGTCTTGACTTATTTTGCTTAGCATAATACTCTCTAATTCCATCCATGTCAGTACAATTGACAGGATTTCATTCTTTCTTATGGCTGAGTAATATTCCATTATATATCATATAAGTGGTAATTCCATTTCTCTAATTATGGAAAGAGCCCAAATGCCCATTTTTGTTTGAGAATTCAAATTATCAAAGGCATATGATCATAATATACTCTTAAACATCTCAGAAATACAAACACATAAGTGGGTAGGTTTCTATAGGTCTTCATATTATAAAAATATAGCTATCTGGAACAACTTCTGAGGTTTTGAATTAGTGAAAGTCACTCTTTTAGGTATCATTTCTAAACATTTTACAATTTTTTTTAAAAAGATTTCATTTATATGACAGACAGAGATCACAAGTAGGCAGAGAGTCAGGCAGAGAGAGAGAGAGAAGGAAGCAGGTTCCCTGCTGAGCAGAGAGCCCGATGCGGGGCTCGATCCCAGGACCCTGGGATCATGACCTGAGCTGAAGGCAGAGGCTTTAACCACTGAGCCACCCAGGTACCCATCTAATGATATTTGTAGTAAATATCCTTGCCATATACATATCTTTATTAAATTTAAAGATAATACAAAAGTGAAAAATTGTATGCTGGATGGCAAAATAAGAACTCAAGAAGTTTTCTATAGAGTGAAAGATTTAAAAGAGTTGCCCCAAACCATACAATGATATTTAACACATTAAAATATCACATACATTTTGATTCAAAGTTTCTTTTGAATCATATTGTACCTAAAAAATCACAGCATCTGGTTGATACAAGTCCACAACATGAACCAATGGTAGAACCCATCTTCTGGAAAGACATCAACATAAGCTCAGACTGTTAGCAGTTTTCATGCCTTAGAAAGGAATCATTCCTTTACATAGGTTAAACCACATCTAGGTTGTTATTCTGCTTATCTTTAGACACAACTTTTGAAGGACAAAATCAAATTATATTATCCAGAAAAGAACAACCAGGATGATAATGGACTTTTGAAACTACAGAAAATAGCAGTAAAGGAAAAAGGTAAATGGGGAGAGAGAATATGCTAAATATATCCAAAATGGAAATTTTGTCATGTGATAGAAATATTAGATTTATTCTCTGAAATTCTGCAGCATAGAACTAGAATCGATGTATATAAAGTAGGATAGCACATTTTGATTAAGTATGAAGAATAAAATTGTGATAATTAAAGCTAAGAATGAAAACATGTATCAGATCTTGGTGTATTCCATCTACGTCATTAGAAGTATTCCAACATGTATTTTCCCTTAACATTGTCAACTCATATACCAAGGATTATGTTATTATTTCTATGGCATTCTAGGATTCTAACTTATTCTTGCAGGGTGACACAGTTTCATTTAGACAGCAGAACTCTCTAAGTGAGACATAATGTTCTTAAATTGCTTTGTCTAAAAGAAAAGAATCTAAAACATACTCAAATATAAACTTCGAAACTGATATTCATAAACCAGATGCAAAATCAGGTCTCATTACTTCATTCCATCTAAAACAGTGAGATTTCCTTTTTAAAAAGGTAAGTCCAAACTTCCAAAAGATTTAGGTTTTGCAATCTTAGCCCTCTCCAAAAAAAAAAAAAAAAAAAAAAGTGAAAGAAGAAGAAGAAAAACAAAATCTGTACGATCTGTAACCTTTTAGACATCACTTTACCAACCCCTGACATATAACATTTCAAAATGTAAAATAAAACCAACATAATAAAAAAACAGGGGAAAAAAATAGATTCACTGGCAGCAAATAGGGAAAATTTTATCTTATCTAACAGATAGTATTGGCTATCTTAAAGGGAAAATTTCGTGGGCTTTCATTATAGAAGGAAAAGAAACATTATAATATGTAATGCAGGGGGAAAAAAAAAGAAGAAGCCTGCATCGGATTTTTATAGAATACATTCCTCTTTTTTTCCTCCATAATAGAAAAAAAAATCAGCTGGCTATGGGTTGTACGGACATGCTGTTTAAAATGAAAGGCTGACATCTGAATCCAAGTCAAGGAATAAAAGCATCACCTTATATATTTACTCAGGAATCACAAAAGTTCATTTTAAGGTTAAGAAGCTTGCATAATAGAAACTTTTTACGAATGTTTATTCTAAGTTTGGCTACAGTATATGTATATAAAATGCCTAAAATTGAATCCTTGATTGGGCAAATGTAGTGTCTTTGAAGTTAGGTAAACTATTTAGTAATGCTTCAGCATTCATCATTGCCTGTTTTAAACATGAAGAGTTTTAATTTATGTTATTTTTCAGTTCTGTGACCTGATGGATCTCCTTAAGAACACTTTATTAAATAGTGCCTTCCTAATGTTAGGAGTAATAGTTATGGAATTAGGAGATTTGAAATGTTTTATTTTTACCTCCAGAAGAATATTTTTCTGTTAGATTTTAAAATAATTCCTTTTTTCTTTAACCATTAATGTTTCCTTTAAAAAACTGAAGGAAATATTTTATATTCATGTTTTTACTTGATGTGTAGTTTTTTTATTTGGTGCCAATATATGACATTTTTTAAAAAGAGACAATTAACCCAGGAATTATACAATAAAATGATAAGAAAAGTTTAGTCTACACAATTGCATCTTATAAGGGAGCAATAAGGTATCTAAGTCATGAATAAATTTAGGTGAACACTATTCTTATGTTATGTTCTTATGCATATGTTGTAAAAACCTTTGTGGAAGGCATTTTGGAAATGAATATAAAGCCAGCTAATGTATTTATACTTTGACCCAACAATTCCAGCTCTCATAAAAGCTGGAAATAATCTAAAGAGAGTTCAATAATAATTTTAGAATATCCATAATTGTATAACCATAGAGTAATGCACAATTAAAATTTAATTAACATGAAAAGATACTCAAGTGAAAAGACCAGGTTATGTGTAACCTGGACATTTAAATGTGAATAGGAAAAATAGTATGTAAAAGAATGCTAACTCTTAACAATGACCACGGCTGAGTTCAGGAGAGTAGAGTATAGCTTGGAGTATGAGCAGTTATGCAGGTCTTTTAAAAATATTTATAAAAAAAAATATTTTCTTGTCACATTAAACTAAATTCCTAACATTCTAATGTAAGGAAAAGGTTGATCATTCAAAAATCTTTATAAAATTATTTTAAAAGTAGCTTATTTTTCAGTGTAATTTTTAATCACTCTAAGCATAATAAAACATCCCCAAAATATTAATGATCATGTTCTTGTTATATTCCAGGATGCTAAATCCTTTGCTGCCATCTTTTGGAAGTAGGTTACTAATGCATGCCACGGATTTCTTTTGACCTGGAAGACTTCCCAGATTAGGAAAATCTATATTCTCACAGAAGTGAAATGCTAAAGCAAAATTATATTTTCTCCATAGTGTTGAAAAATTTGTTTTATTCACACTACCTACAGCTGGATTCTGGCCTCTCTTTCTTTGAACATCCTGAAAGGGGTGATCTTTTACAAGGAAACTCTGACTGACCAATGCCTGGACTTTCCTCAACACTGTATCTTAATTCCTCAGAAACTCAAGCATTTTTTGTGCAAAAACAGTAATAGTTTGTCTTTTTCTATCCCCAAATCAGATTTGTCTTAAGGTGAAGGTGCACAAAGCAGGAAGGTACTGAGCAACTCCAAAAAGATAGATGAAAGAGGGCGCTACACTTGGAAGAAATGACATGTAAAACCATTTACACAGTGTGGGCTAATAGATCAGGAAAGAAAGAACACACTAGCTCAACTTCCAAAGTAAGAATAATTTCATTGTCTGTATGAAAACATTAATAAAACTGAAGATTTCTTAAAACTTCAGTAGCATCATAAAGTCAATATAACAAACCAATCTTGTCCAACATTTCACAGACGAAAATAACTACCTGGTTATCAAGTTGAATAATATTTTTTCAAAACTACCTGAGTCTCAAGATGGTACATTAGACATGCTGATATAATAGACTAACAGTGGCTGGTTTCCTTCATTAATTGGAAGCTGATAAACACTTTTAATCAGTGTAGTTGTTTATCACTGGCTTCCTCAAGATTCCAACACTTTCCTTCTAGAAGTTCTCACCCCGGAAGTCAGCACTGGCATTGAGTAATGCACTTGCATCTTGGTTGTTTACTCTCATTCTCTTCCAGCATGAGCATTCAGTGTTTAATGTATATATAGTCCTTATCATTTGACATCAGTGAAGATTTGCTTTTTTGTAGTGCACTTCTCAAAATGCTAGACATGTGCTTTATTTATTCACCCAGGACTGGCTGTGAGTACATCCTTCGTCTCTAACTTGCGCTTGTCAGTCACAAGACAATAAATAATTTGCTTGCTGAGCGGAGGGCAGGGAACTTTTGAAGAAGTCATTCCTCAGTTGCCTTATGATTGGAAATAGATCTTCTCATTCACCTTGTGACCTGAAAGGCAACACACTATCATTTTGTTCAAATTCTTATATCTGCAATGAGATAGACTTCACATTCATAGACCATTTCCTCTGCTTAAAATATACTTCTGATCTCTCTTACTTCCTAAACTCATTAATCAACTCACACTTAGTTTCTCTGTGAAAACTTAGTAGTGTCTTCAGGAAGAATTCTATGCTCTCTCTTGAGACCTTCTCTCTTTGTACTTCTACAGAGAAATTAGCACAATGCATAATCACTGTATGCTTACCCAACCTTCCAGCTGTCTCTGGTCTATAAGATCTCTAGGCAGAGACCTACTCCGGTTTACATTTGAACTCTCCGGATCTGACCTAGAATGTTATTGATATGGATGTACTAAATGAATGAATGAATGAGTGAAGGCAAGGTTGAGAAATGAAAAGGGCATAAACTCAAAAAATACTTGCTAAGCAAATATTTCTGAGATCAAATATATACTTGAAAAAAGAAAAACAAAATAAAGAGAAGATGTTATATAAGCTACTGAAATTGTGTGTGTTGTAGTGCCTTTTTTTTTTTAATTGAGTATATGTGGCCTTTGGGGATGTTTCAAAAATTATTTTTCATTTAAAATGCTATTTGTTTATGCATGAGTTCACGCAACAATTATGCATTTATTGCAAATTATGTGTTAGATAAAATCATAGTATTAATTCAGGTATTATATAATGTCATTTTTAACATATTATACTGAAGCTACCTGAAAATATTGATAAAGTACATAATATTCTACTGCTTAGGATAACAGTAGGAAAATACTGTGCTTTAGATTTTGTGTAGAAATAAGATTGAGGTCAGGTTAACTGCTTTTGTTTACTATAGCTTTGTAAGTCATAGTTGGATATTGTTTATTAATTATTTTGTATTAAGTTGAAATTAAAAATCCAGTGGGTTCTATGGAAAAGAGTATTTTAAAGGCTTTTTCATTAATATTTTGTGTGACTTTTATTTTCTTAAATCACATGTAAATGAAAACTACATATTAGGCAGGTGGATTAAAAATGAACAGTTTTTTTGGGTGGATATAAATATTCAACATGAACAAATTAGGACTTCGCATATTAGGATGATGTAGATCCTGTCTTCTCACTGTGGGCTCAGGTACCACAATGGAATCATACTTGTTTTTTTTTTTTTTTTAAAGATTTTATTTACTTATTTATTTGACAGAGAAAGAGAGAGAGAGAGAGAGAGATCACAAGTAGGCAGAGATCAGGAAGAGAGAGGGGGGAAACAGTCTTCCTGCTGAGCAGAGAGCCTGATGCGGGGCTCCATCCCAGGACCCTGAGATCATGACCTGAGCAGAAGGCAGAGGTTTAACCCACTGAGGCACCTAGGCACCCCATCATACTTATTTATTAATAATTTATATGAATTAGAAAGTTAACAGTAACTGGTAAGAATGAGAAATCTCACTCAAAAATGTTTGAAAATTCCAAAATTAAGCAAATGTTGATCAAACTTCATTTTCCAAACAAGTAGAACATGAACCAAACACAATTTTGAAAAAGTTGAATTGTAAATGTTGTAAATGTTGCTAAAAGCATAATTTTTAACTAAATTTCATATTTTTTGTGCACATTTAGTTTTCAATACATTTGTTTATTAAACCATATATCTCAATGGGATTTGTTTATAAATAATTGTTGAATGAGTGAAAAATTAATAAATTTTAGAGATATGGGAAAAATATCAGGTACAACTTTAATTACTGGTCAATATATTTATTTGGACAATTTAGCTTGGATTAAATATCTTTTAAATTAAAAATAGTACAAAATCCATGTTATTTTGAAGTCTTTAAAGAAGTGTTTGTCTTTTGTTTATTGAAGGATTCCCTATGCTAATTAAGTGATCTTGATCTGGGTTCCTTTAGCAGCATGTGGTGCTCCAGTATTAGACCATTTTGTTTATTGACTGGTTTGATTTTAACCAGATTATCCACTTCCCATACAAAAGGGGAAGCTTTAAAGAAATACTTGGAATGGGTTTGCGCCTGTGTCCACAAGAGATGATTTCTTTCCAGGTGCTTTGTGACTGAGTTGCATAAAAAGTGTATCTAATATTGACTGAATGCAATCCTAGGCGCCCTTGCAGGTATCCCACCTGCGTTATTCCATTGGGTACTCACAGCAACCCTCTAAAGTGGCTATCATCATCATTATATTTTTCCCAGAAAAGGAAACTGGAGCATAATTTGCCTGACATCACACGGGTATAGGGAAGGAGTATCGGGATTCAACAGAGCAGTTCCTCTCCTCAGCCCGCAAATGTCACTATGTAGCTATTCTGTCAGTGCACTATTCCGATTCACAGAACTACATATCCCAACTCTGGCAAAACGGTAAATGTGCTTTGGCTCGAGCAGCAGGTGGAGGTAAGGATCTCACTCCACGAGAAAACACAAGGCTCCTGGTTCCGGGTGGGAGCCGGAGGGGCCTGTCTCCTAGGCAACAGCTGTAGCGCTGCGGTGGACAGTGCACCCTTTTCCAGGGACCCAAAGGGGTGACGTCATTTCCTTCAGCCGTTCCTTCCGCAGCGCTTCAGGCGGAAGAGCGGCGTTGGACCCGAGAGACCTGGCGGTTGGGAAGTCACTTCCTTCCGGAGACGCGGTTTCCTAGCAACCGTCTCCCATCTCCGCTTTTTAGTCCCTCCCCTTTGCTCAGTCAGGTGCTCAGTCCGGTGCGGTCCCCGAGAGCCGGCAGGCCCAGGTCAGGGCGGGAGGCTCCGGCCCAAGGCCAGGAGCTCAGTGGGAGGCGGGAGCCCTCCGTAGGATCGGCTGGGGTGGGGCAGAACGCGGGTCTTGGAGGGTGTTGGAGGAACGGGACGTGGATGGCGCTCGGTGTGCTCGGGCCTGGCGAGTGCTGGGAGCTGGGCGGGGAGGCGGCGCGGTGCAGTGCGGAGCCGGCTGGGACCCAGCGCCACTCGGCCGGCCCGGCGCGGTCCCTGGTGGCGCGCTGCGGCGGACGGCTGGGTAGCCCAAGCCCAGGCCTCGGCTCCGAGCACTGGAAAAGTTCAAGGGCCCATTCGTGCAGTGATTTTAATACTGCCTATCTTGGAAACTTCGTTTTGTTTTATCTAGCCCTGTGAGCACTGTTGCGAGAGGGAGGAGCGATTGGGGGGGAAAAAAAAAGATATGTATATGTGTGTGTGTATATATATACACACATATATATATATCGCTGTTGAAGTGTAGCATTATGATCTTTGTCTTTCACTAGAGCTGTACGCAAGCTTTTGCTTGTTTGCTTGCTTGTTTGTTTTGGTTGTCCTTCTAGCTGTATCTTTTAAAAATGCTGCCAATCGCCTTTAAAACAAGGTATGGCTGTTTCATGGGCACTATTATATTTTCTGTATGGAACAGAAGTGAAAAATAAGGTGTTGTATTTTAACTGGCAACATTTTACCATACTAAGCTGTTACAGTCGTTTATTTGCTCATCCTTAAAATAATTGCTAATTCTTTCAGGATAACTTCAATTTGACTTTTCCTTTTTTTGATAATAAACTTGTGAAAATTTTATATTTCTTTATAAGAACGCTAAATATTTAAGTGAATATGTAGCACAGTGTTATGAGATGCTTAATATTTTTTGTTTGCTCTTTTTTTTTTAGCACTAAGGAGTAGTAATAGAAATTCTCAAATATGCAAACAAGTCTGATTTGTTTTTTATTTCAGATATCATCAGAGTTTGAATTATTCCTATTATTTATTAGCTGTTTTATAAAGGTAGAGTAAAAATAAAAAAACACTATGTCCGATGAAGTTTTTAGCACAATTTTGGCTTATACAAAGAGTCCAAAAGTCACCAAAAGGACTTCTTTCCAGGTAAGTATTTCAAACGTTTTTATTTTGAGTGATTTTAAAGGTAAACATTGTATTAGCAATGTTGGATTTGAAATGATTCTACAAAGGGCCCTGTGTAACACAGGAGTATATCTTACATTCCTTTGGATGTTTTATCAGGTGGTCCTGTTTGGGCTCAAGTGTTACCTACCAACTCTTCTGTGTGGCTTACAGACTATATAACTAGCTTCACTACTAGGTTCTTACTAAGTTAAAAGTTTAAATCAACTTTTTTAAAAGTTAAGTTATATAGAAACTTGAAATTTGCATGTAGTTTTTTTCTGTTATAATAACATTTCAGTTTTTTCCATCCAGTTACTACAGTTTTGAACTCAGCCTCTAAGTTTGCGGTATTAATTACATTTATTACTGCAGTGTGCTAAAACAAAAGATCTTAAAAAGTACCAGTTTTTTCCAAAATGCCAGTTTGTAATAAATCTTGTCTAAATTGAGTCCTATCTTGTTTATTACTCTCCTGCCTTAATTACACCCTGTAACTAATTTATTTGCTGTTGCCTGTCTCCTCCTGTTGAACTGTAAGTTCCATAAGGAGAAGGGGCTTGTCTGTGATGTTACACATTGAGTCTGAGGGCCTGGGTGCATGGCATAAGGTAGGCTTTCATTGAATATTTGTTACATGAGTGAAACCCAAGTTTGAAGCAGTTATTAATCAAGCGTTGTTTGTTTAAAGAATTAATTCTAAATATGAGACCTCTATGTTTGGATGGAAATTGATTTTAATTACCTCGTTTCAGGATGAGCTAATAAAAGCAATTACAGCTCGCTCGGCCAGGCAAAGGAGTTCTGAATACTCAGATGACTTTGAGAGCGATGAAATTGGTATGTGTCAATGTGGAAAAGTGAACCACTTTTCCTCTTTTTGTTTCCTTAGTTGTGTTTAGCTCATCCCTTCAAAAATAATCACTTATGTCAAAATAACTGGTTCTAAATAATTGGTTCTAAATTTCCAACTTTTTAGTGAGTAAAAAGCCACTCGGAAGCTCAAGAAGTTGTATGATTATCTTTATTTCTGAATGGTGAATACTGAAAATATAAATTAACTGATAGCAGGTTTGAAGTAAAAGTATGCCTGTCTGCTATAAACCATGTTGGACACAACAGTGTCAACCATGTTAGACTCTACAGCGAATTCAAAATTAGAGCCCAGAGAACTAAACTTTAGTGCATGTCATAATCACTTCTTTTTTTTTTAAGATTTTATTTATTTATTTGACAGACAGAGAGCACAAGTAGGCAGAGAGGCAGGCAGAGAGAGAGGAGGAAGCGGGCTCCCCGCTGAGCAGAGAGCCCGATGCGGGGCTCGATCTCAGGACCCTGCGATCATGACCTGAGCCGAAGGCAGAGGCTTTAACCCACTGAGCCACCCAGGCGCCCCTCATAATCACTTTTATAATGCTTTTTGTAAATCAGATCTTCTTTTGGCTGTAATAGGGGTTTAGTTTTGAAAACCTAGTATATCAGTGCTGGTATGACTTAATTTTGTCTCTTTCGATACTGTAAAAATATTAACATTTAGGTTTCAGATGTAAGCACACAGAATTCTAAACTTGAAATTCAGCACTTTATACTTTAATATTAAGTGAATAATTTTTAATGTTCTCTGTGAAAATCATCAGAACAGTAGTTAAAGCATTGCTGTATAGTTAAATTGGCATTCTTTAATACTCTTCTCACAGTAAAATCTAATACTCAGTATGGATGAAATTGTAGTACCAAAGTTTTTATGGAAAATAATTTAATTAGCTAGTAATAATTTAATTAACTAGTAAAATCTTCCACTTACCAGTGTTTTTGATTTTATATAATGAAGTCATTTGCAAATAAAAGCTCTACAGTCCAAAACCTAATTTAAATAACCCAAGTCATCTTTATTTTGAGGAACCTTTGAATAACTTCTCAGAGCAAGCTTGGCACACAGTTCACACTCACTAAGTATGTTTTGAATAAATTAATGAAATTGAATTTTTTTTTTCCAAAAATACCGATAACAACTGCCTAAGTTAGCTGTGTGTTAGAGCTGCAGATACTTGTCCATTCATTGTTGTAAATTCATTTCTAGTCTTTAAGATAATCTTTTTGATTAATATGACCTTCACAGCTTTAAAAAGGCTATAGAAAACATTTTTTCTCTTCCATTTTTCAGTTTCCTTAGGTGATTTTTCTGACACCTCAGTAGATGAAAATTTGGATAAGAAAAAGATGAATGATTTCCATTTATCAGATGATGAAGAAAAGAATTCTCCAAAACTGTCATTTTTGAAAACCAGGAAATCAAACAGTGACATAATGGAAGATGAGGCAGTATTCTCCACCAAAAATGTTGAGGAAATGGCCCCTGAAGGCTGTGGAGATATGGCTGGAACTCCCTTATCTGAATCTCAAAATAAAGACCAGGAAGTTGAAAAAGACGAAATTAAAATGAAACCTAAACCCAGAATTCTTCCAGTCAAAGGCAAATCTTCAGGTAATTCATGTTACTATAATTATATTTCTCTTATTTAATTTATTATTTTTAATTTTTTAAAAAGATTTTAGTTATTTGAGTGAGAGAAAGAGAATGAGAGAGAGCACACGTGGTGGGAGGGATAGTGGCAGAAGGAGAAGGAGACTTGCTTCCTCAGGTCATAACCCTGAGATTATGACCTGAGCTGAAGGCAGACTCTAAACCCACTGGCCACTCAGGTGCCCCTTGAAAACTTATTTTAAGATAATCACAAAATATCTTTATATGGTAGCTAGTAAATATTTAAGAAATAGGCATAACTTTGTAATTTAGAGTTATAAAGCAAAATAATGGAACCACAGAGAAAACTCATAATTCTGATGTCCGGTTGCATGTTAGTCTTGCATGTATGCTGGTGCCTAACAGAAGGCCAGAGTACCTTGCCCTCTACAGCTGTGGCTCCCAAAGTTTCTAGGTCCAGCCTTCTGAGGCCTTTGGGCTTCAGTTTTGTTTTTAGAGATGGGACTGCAATGCAGTCCTTTCTAATCCATTTTACACTCCAGAAATTAGTTACAGCAGGAAGGAACTAGTCCTTCAATCATTTCCATGCCATCATTTGCCAGAAGATCTGTTTGACATTTGAGAATGTGAAGGGAGAGAGTTTTGTTGTTGGTGTTGTTATTTAAGCCTCCATCTTGCCTTACGGAAACAGAATCCCCATTTAGTTTTTCTCTGTTCCCTGGGAAAATCCACTCAAACTCAGTTTTCTGAAGGGAAGCTCCTGGTGTGATTGGGAGTAGAGTCATTTCTTCACAATTCTACTGAGCTCTAGACACAATGGAGCAAAGACGAAGTGAAGCAGGAACCAGCCTCTCAAGAGGTCCCCTGGGCCACCATAGATACAGAAACGGGCATAGAAGTTTAAGGTTTTGGTGTCTTCTAGGCATTTTTTTCCTGTTTTATAGAAAAAATATTAGTTGATACTAACCTTCATAAAAATATCTTTCCTTTATATCATCATCAAATATTCTACTGGTAAATATTTCATACTTCACATATTAGATATCACTAGTAACATCACACAGAACTTTATTTCAGAAATTTTAAGGGAACCACTCCTTCCCCCACAATCCCATTGACTTTCAAATATGAACAGAGCAGGAACTACTAGGAGAAGAGCCATTGTATTGTTAATTATATGTGACCTTGGCAAATAAGGTAGGCCTTATTGTCCTCTTGAGGAGGAGGATAAAACCTGCTCTTGTTCTACTGAATTGTTTCAAGAATCTATTGAAGTATATCTCAGAAACTATATAGTTCTACCAAAAATATAAGCACAAGACATAATGAAACAGAATTAAGTTGCTGAATGTACCTTCCCGGTGTACTGAATAGCACCAAAAGTGGAGAGAAAGGGACATAATGGAACTTGGTGAGTAATCTAGTAATTCACCATTTCCCAAAGTACATCCTACAGTCTGTTCTTTGGTATTATTGGAAAAACAAAGAATTTTAGAAATTTTAAAGTGATTTCTTAGTGGGAGAACTTCTTGGAGCCATTAATAAAAAAATATGAATGGGGAATCTTCAAGAAGGATAGAGCAGACAGTGTTACCTGGTTCCAGTAAATTTAGAAATCTGTTTTTGTGGATTGTATTTACCATATTTGTCTTGATTCTAAAAAGCTTTTCATTAGGTAAATAAGAAAATGTAAGCATACAGAAGCTAAAAGTTAGTCTTATGTAGAAGTATTAGTTAGAACTGGATGGTGGATAATCATCAATAATCTATTAACACTTTAAAAAAAAAACTGTGACAAATTAAAATTAATAAAGAAATACTGTCTTTAAACCACAAGATGGCACCAAGATTCTAAATACTAGATACAAATGTGCAATACTTATTTTTAATGTTGTTAGCCATTTGTAATTTATTTTATGTTATATAAAAATAATTACCAAAAACAGTCATTTACACTTAATTAGGAAAGAAAGCAATTTGAAAATGTATAGTTGTATTTTTTTTTTCTTTCTGAAAGCTTGACAGTACTTCTAGGAGTGGAGTGGAATTTTGGTATAAAATATATTAAAGTCATTATTCGTAGACTCTTCAGATTGAGGAAAAATATTGAGATTAGTGTTTAGTGCCTGGCATATACAATTCAATAAGTATTTTAGTGTAATCATAAGTGAATGATTTCATTAATGAAAGAAAGAGTGTGGTTCACAAGTTAAGCTTTATCCTTTTCTGAATTTTTAGACTTTTTTCTTTTTCTTATGAAGTTTGGAACTTAGTGTTTTTAATGTGAGACATTGCCAAGTAGCAATTAAGGCTTTATAAAAATATTGGAACCTGAAAGTTTACTTTGTTCTTGCTGTCTTTTGTTAAAAGTGCAGTAACTAGATTCTTCACTTGATTGAGCAACTGTCACATGGGGAATGATTGCAGAAAGTAATTTTTGGAGGATGTGTTGCTTTTATTTTAACATTAAAATGACTAAAGTCATGAACTTTGGAGCCAGGGTGCCCTTGCTTTAATCCCACAAACTAGAGTTTATGACCGTGAGCATATGACCTCTTTGTTCCTCATTTTATTTGTCTGTAAGATGGGCGTAATAGTTGAACCTGAACTAAAGGTTTGAGACGATTAAATGAGTTTATGTATTTGAAGTATTTAGAACAATCTGGCATAAAGCACTTTTCTAAATGCTTTTATTACTTAGCATTTGTTCGTAAGCAGATCATTTTATTTTTCCATACATATTTATTATAAATACAATCTGTTTCAGTATGTTACAAGCACTGTGATGATAACTAAGAATACGACATTAAAAAACATTGTACCAAAAACAAAACAAAACAAAAAAACCAAAAGACATAGTACCGATCCTCCAAGACTATCTTAGTCCATTTGGGCCACTATATGAAAGTACTATAGACTAGATGGGTTTTAAAAAATGGAAACCTATCTCTCACAGTTCTTGAAGTTACAAGTCTGAGATCACAGTGCCAGCACGGTCAGGTGAGAGCCCCAGATCTCAGACTTCACATTGTGTCTTTACAATGGTGGAAGGGGCAAGAGAGTTCTCTGGAGGCTCTTTTATAATCCCCTTCATGAAGGTTCCACCCTTGTGATGGGGTCACCTCCCTACTGCCTTAATATTATCACCTTTGTGTTTAGGATTCCAACCTAAGAATTTGAGGGGTACACAAGCATTTAGACTATAGCAAAGACTTTACCATTTATTGGGAAGGTATATAAAAGGTGTAGTAAGAACGCAGGAAAGGAGGCACCTAAGTTTACTTGAGGGCATCAGTAAAGCTTCCTGGAGGAAATGGCAATAATAGTTCTAACTGAAATAATAGTACCCATAGTCAGGAGTCTTGGTTGCAAATGACTTGACTCAAACTTCAGTGGAAAGAAATTTATCACCTTATTGAGCATGGATGTCAAAAGACCTCTCTTTAGGTCTGATTAAATTTGTAAACCATAGTTTTATGTGATCTGCATTCTCTACTTCTAATTCTTCTTCCCTCCCTGAATTCCAGACCTCCTCACTGTCTCCTCCCACCCCTGTCAATGGCCCAGTTACTCCATCCGCTGGTCCTATATTTTTGTCATTGGGTCTCTTTGTCTCAGACTTCCCTTCACCTGGCAGGAAAGAATGCCACTAGTAGTCCCCAAATCATATTCTTTGGGCCTTGTGACCTTAAAGGCATATCCTCCAACTCTAAATAGAAAAATACTGACCTGACCATCTGCTATGGACAGGAGAAATGATGTTTCTGTGATAAGCTGGGAGGGTGACATATACTGTGGGCACACCCCTCTCACTGAGGTACGGAGGAGATGTTTGTTAACCCACTAGAATTACAAGGATGGAGAAGAGGAGAGACTACCCCAAAGAAAACAGGAGTGACAAACAAACCAAAAAAAAAAACAAAAAACAAAACAAAAACAAAAAAAAAGAAAGAAAAGTTTACCACAGTTATTAATGTTCACTGAGAGCATTTACCATGAGTCTGGCACTGTGCTATGCACTTCATTTTCTCACTTAGGTCCCACAGGGGCCTTGGGAATTCTTAACTAATTTTACTAATGGGGAAACTGAGCTCGTGGAGATGATATGGTCATGTAAGGTTATAATGCTAGTAAATGTCAGAGCCAAGATTCATGTATGAAATACCTGAACTAGACACACTCCTCCAGACAGAAGGTAGAATGGTAGTTGCCAGGTGCTCTGGGGTGAGGAAAAGGGGGCTTGCTGTTCAACAGGTGTAAAGTTTCATTACGAAGGTGAATATATTCCAAAGATCTGTACAACACTGATTCTCTAGTTAACAGTACCGTATTGTACGCTTAAAGTTTGTTAAGAAGATAGGCTGTAACCACAGACCTGGTTACAGACCTACCTCTTAACAATTTTGTAAATTGTTCTTGCCACAATTTACAAAAAAAAAAAAAAAAACCTGACTCAACACCTTCTTTTAGGCATTATATAATATTCTGCTTACACTGAGGCTTGAAAGACAGGCAAGCATTTGTCAGGAGAAGCAGCGGGAAGTGGACATTCTAGTCAGAGAGATGAGCTGGGTAAAGGTATGGTAGCAGGAGGGATTACGGCACAGCAGGGAGACAGCAGGGAGCCTGGCATTTCTGGAACACAGATTACAAAATGGATGTGCGGGTAGATGAGGCAGCGCCAGCTGGAGAAGACCATAAGACCTTAAGCTTTTATTCCACAGGATTTGACGCTGGGGAGCCATTGAGGCATTTTATGGAAAGGAGTAATGTGATCTGATTTTCATTTTTCAAATACCTTCGAGGCAGTAATCTAGGAAAGAGCGGATGAGGAGCTGTGGGTGGGGATGCATGAAGTGGGTTAAATGAGAGATGTAGCAAGAAGAATCAGTGGGGTATCCTGACCCATTAGATAGAGAGGGAACATCTGGGATGGCTTGAACATTTCGCCAGAGTTTAGAACACAGCTAAAATTTGCAATTGAAACATTTATAGTAGTGCCACTTGGTATGATGATGGGGTCTTCTAGCAGTGTTCATAAGGCCATGTGTAGATGAAGAGGAGGAAGATGCTGATTATTTTAGTTTGAAATTTTGTTAGAGGGAAACACTGGTAGAACAGTGAAGAAATGAATATGCTTAACAGGTAAAATTTGGGCAAAAAGTTTATGTAAAAACTTTCTTATATTTTGAGGGCTGGACATACACCAGCCCTAGATTGTTGTTTTAAACTTGGAAGTAATGGAAATAGTCACTGAGAAATTTGTAATAACTGCAGAAAAGTTTTATGGGCAAAAAGCAGCAGCTCATAAATGTTCTTCATTCCTCTGTCCAGGGAGAGCGAACACTTCTGCCCCAAGTACCGACATCATCTTCGAACTTGTAACAGAACTTACCTTTCTCTTAGAATTTCTGTTGTTTAGAACCACCTCCCCTCCCAATCTGTAAAACCCTGGACAGGGCCATGGTCACTGTCTTGACTATCAAGTCTGGGAATGTGACTAATCTGTATGCGGCCTAGCCAGAGATACTGGCTGAAGGCTCATAGATGAGCCCCCTCCTGTTAAGAGAGGCAGAGAGGCAGAAACTGGGGCATAGTTGGTGTGTTTTTTTTTGTTTGTTTTTTTTGTTTTTTTAATTTTTTGCATGCTAGGAGAGTTCATAAAATTGAAGCGTTAACTTTTCACAAAACATAAGTATGCTAGTTCCTTCCAGGATGGCAACTACTTTTAATAAAGAAAATTTGGTCGTGAGCTGTTGCTTATTTGTGCTTCTGGGAGCTCTGTGTAGAGAAGGGTTGTGGGCTGCTTCTGGCTCTCCAGGACAGAGAGCCACGGTACGCAGGCACAGGAAGGAAGTGGGGCGGCGAAGTGTGGTAGATGAAGTCATGGGCACTGTTCGGTATGCTCACCTTAAAACGGTTTATTTTTCAACAGAAAATGGCAGCAGTCTTGAAGCAGACAAGCACTTTAAGCCTTTACCTCGTCCACGGAGCATGTTGAAAAAACACAGCCACAGCGAGGAGAAAGATGGGCTAGGCAAAGATGAGACCACTGCCCTCCATGAAGAATTAGAAGCACATTCTGCACCCTCCCCCTTTCCAAAACTAAGTGACAGACAACTAGAAGCTATGAAAAAATTGTTCTCCGAAACCCTCGATCCTGAGGTTAGCACTACTGTTGAATTGCTGGCTTGTGCTCTTGAACTGAGGTCTTTGCAGCTAATTATGGAAAAGAGAATATTTGTGTGCATGCATGTGCATGTGTGTGGATGTTTGTGTGTGTCATACATGTTTTCTTCAGCAGTTGATAGGGAAATCTAAAGTGTTTTTTTTTTAATATACAGTATTCCACTGAGTCTAAAACTTCACCAACTCTAAGATATAACAAAGATGTAGCATTATTTTATGTACTGCTAAGAAAGGAGAAAACTATAGACACCAGTAATTATAAAATGAATCATCCAATTGCAGAGAAAGTAAAATGTGAAAAAAAAGTTGCCCTTTTGAATCTGTGTGATACTATCTTTCATCGTAAGAATTTATAGGTTTATTCACATACCTTTTTTTTTTAAAAGATTTTATATATTTATTTGTCAGAGAGAGAGAAAGAGCACAAACAGGCAGAGTGGCAGGCAGGCAAAGAGAGAAGCAAGCTCCCTGCTGAGCAAGAATCCCAAAGCGGGACTCGATTCCAGGACCCTGGGATCATGAACTGAGCCAAAGGCAGCCGCTTAACTGACTGAACCACCCAAGTGTCCCATATTCACATATCTTTGAATTATATTATTTATGGCTAAGGATAATATTGCCAATGTCATTTTATTTATTTGGTTTTATTCACTCAACAAAGGTATATTGAATGATCATGGCATTGTCCTATATTTTGGGGATCTGCCAGAATGGGAGTAAATGTGACCCTTTGGGATTTCATCAGGGAGTTTACTATGTATTGTTATTAGGAGAGAATACTGGACCTTCCCTCTTTACATTGCACTGTCCCTAGTGAACTGCCACCTAACATTTAGAATGGGAAGAACACTCTGTCTCCATAATCTGCTTGAGCAAACTGGGGAAAAGGAATGGAGTGGTACCTGACTAAGCTTCTTTCTTTTTCTCCTCACTCCTCTGCTGTAGTGATGTGTGTAAAGATCTGGTCCCTGGAAGGTGGTACAGAGGGAAACTGGGGGTAACTCCTGTGTGTTATGACTAAATAAATAAACCTTTCCAGTTCAGACAAGGAAGTATGAGCACGGTAGACAACAGGTTCAAATCTGGTTTCGTAGTTTAGCTTTGCCAGTAAAGCTGACAATTTGATATAAATCTTTCTGACCTCGATGTGCCCTTTCCTAATTTGTTCTGAAAAATTCAAGAAAAGAAAAAGAGGTGTTCTCAAACCCAGTCATTTTATATTTAATAAAATGATCTGTTCAAGCAGATTTCGTGTTAGTTTACTGTAGCTGCTATAACAAGCTGCCACAAACTCCAGACAGAAGCCTCCAGTCTGGAGGCTAGAAGTCCAATGGGCGGTGCCATGTTCTCTCTGAAGCTTCTAGAGAAGAATCCTTCCTTGCTTCTTCTGTTGGTTACCAGCAGTCTTTGGTGCTCTTTGGCTTGTAGCAGCATCACATCCTTCCTTTGCTCCATCATGACGTGGCCTTCTCTTCCCTGTGTCTCAGTGTCTCCCTCTCTTTTCTCTACAAAAAGGCACCAGTCATTGGATTTAGGGCCCACCTATTCCAGTATGTTTTCATTTTAACTACTGCCATTTGCAAACACTTTATTCTCAAATAAGATCACATTCTAAGGTTCTGGATAGACATGAATTTCAAGGGAACACTATTGAAAGTGGTACTGATGCCTCGCTTTAAATGCTCTTTGCTAACATTTCTGTATCCCTTGATTTAAGGGGGAAAAATGATATTCCTAAAGTTTTTAAAGTAACATCATATTATGACAAAATTTAATCAAATAAGACACCAATTTATAATCCCACAATCTCATAGTAACTATGTTTATCAGTTTTATTTCCTTTTAGCCTGTTTTTCTAAACTTTTTTTTTTAATCACATTTGTCGTCTTTACATAATGTTTGTATCATACTTCTTTTTTATCTCAATATTAGATCATGAAGTGTTTCTATGCTGCTGGGTGATCTAGAGACCATATTCTCCTTACTGATTATAACATAGACCATAACACAAAACTTTTATGTTATTGTGGGGTATATTGGATACTTCTATTTTCCCTTTTTTTTTTTTTTTTAAAGATTATTTATTTATTTATTTGACAGAGGTCTCAAGTAGGCAGAGAGGCAGGCAGAGAGAGAGTGGGAAGCAGGCTCCCTGCTAAGCAGAGAGCCTGGTGTGGGGCTTGATCCCAGGAAGGACCCTGAGATCATGACCTGAGCCAAAGGCAGAGGCTTAACCCACTGAGCTATCCAGGCGCCCCTGCATACTTCTATTTTCAATAATCTAAATGTTACATATTTTTCATTATAAAAATCTTCCTGTGCTCTGAATCTTCTTTAAACCCACCTTCTCAAGGATTTCCCATTTATTTTTTTGCTCAACTCTTTTCTTGCCATACGTATGACCTTTGGCCCTTTATTGGAAGAGTCAAAAATTGGTCAGTTTCCATCCACATTCAACTATGATCAGGACTTTTTAACTTTGTGTACACTCTCTCTTGATACCATGCCTCTCCTTCTACTTCCTTATCTTCCTTCAAATATCTTGAAATTTTGGATCTTGAAATGGTGACATTTGCTTTCTTACCATCCTCATCTCCCACCTTTCCTTTTTGTGTGTCTGTGTGAGAGAGAGAGAGAGAAGAGAGCAGGGGGTGTGGAGATGATACATATATATGTACAAATGTCAAACTAAGCATTCCTGGGATAAAATCTAGTTGATCATGGTAGAATATTTTATTGTGGGATTTGATTTGTTAGTGTTTTGTTAAGACTTCTACATCCATATTTACAGGGCTATTTACCTATAATTTTTTCCTTACAATGTTATTATCTGGCTTGGGTATCATACGAGTTGGGGAGTATCTCTTCCTCTTTTTTTCTAAAAGTTTGTTTGGTATGAAACCGAAAGTTTGGTATCAATTTTTTTTTCCTTAATTGAGAAAATTCACTAGTGAAATCAATGTGGAATTTTCTTTGTGAAGAGATACTTGACAGTAAATTTTATTTTTGGATACATATTTTGGTATTCAGATTCCCTGTTTCATCAATTTGGTAATTTGTGTCTATTAAGAAATTTGTCCATTTCATCTAAGATTTTGAATTTATAAATGGGAGGTTGTGACTTTTTATCCTTTTGATGACAGTGAGATTATCATAACATTCCATCTTTTATTTCTAATAAAAAGTTTATGTTTTCTGTCTTCCTTGTTAAATCCTGATAGGCATTATCCGGTTTTATTAAACTTTTCTAACTTTTCTAACCAACTTTGACTTTGTTAATTTTCACTATTGTTTGTTTCTAATTTCACTGATTTTCACTTATTATTCTTACTTGCTTTGGGTTTAATTTACTTATACCCTTAAGTTAGAAAATGGGTTCATTGCTTATAAGCCTTTTATCCTTTCTATTAAAACCATTGACAACTACAAATTTCCCTCTCTGCACTGCTTCAGGAGCACCCCATTTTTTTGATGCCTTTCACTTTCACTGTCATTTTTTTAAATATATTTTTTTACATGTATTTTCTTTTTTTAAAAAAATTTTATTTATTTATTTGACAGAGATCACAAGTAGACAGAGAGGCAGGCAGAGAGAGAGGGGAAAGCAGGCTCCCCGCTGAGCAGAGAGCCCGATGCGGGGCTTGATCCCAGGACCCTGTGATCATGACCTGGGCTGAAGGCAGAGGCTTAACCCCCTGAGCCACCCAGGTGCCCCCTTTAAATGTATTTTCTAATTTTCTTTTTGACTGGTTATTTTGTGGTGATTAGTTTTATTTTCAAATATTTGTATCTTCTCTAGATGTAATTTTGTATTGATTTTAATTTGATTTTGTTATGAGCAGAGAATATATCTTACTTGATTTCACATTTAAAAAATTTCTTTAGGTTTTTTTTAATGGCTCAGCCTAAGTGTATC
Source organism: Mustela lutreola (assembly GCF_030435805.1). Lineage (NCBI taxonomy): Eukaryota > Metazoa > Chordata > Mammalia > Carnivora > Mustelidae > Mustela > Mustela lutreola. The sequence goes on along the minus strand of NC_081290.1, from coordinate 125,982,753 downwards.
TTATGAAAGTTCAATTTGCATTTATAGAGAACGTAACTTTTGCAGACATTGGGTGTAATGTTCTATAACTTCAGTTTGCTCAAGGTGGCTGGTAATGTCTCTGAAATCTTCTCCATCCTCATTGTTTTTGTGTCTAGTTGTTTTACCAAATATTGACTAAGGGGTGTTGAAATCTTCAGTTATGTTTGTGAATGTGTCTCCGCTTCCCTTTAGTTCTGTCAGTGTTTTATGACTCTGTTATTAGACACATACAAATTTATTATCATTATGTCTCAACCCTATTTACATTATGAAAAGTTTCTACCCCTGGTAATACTCCTTATCTTGCAGTTTGCTTAGTCTGATTTCTCAGCTTTCTTATTACTGGTATTTGCACGGTGTACCTTTTCCTATCATTCTCTTCAAACTATTTTTGACTTTCTTTTTTAATTTTTTATATTAACTCTTTTGTAATAATTATTTGGTATTACCTTTTTTTTATCAAGTCTGACAGTTTACTTTTTAATTCTATTCCATTTGTGAGTGTATAGTCCATTTACTTTTTTTTTTTTAAAGATTTTATTTATTTATTTGACAGAGATCACAAGTAGGCAGAGAGGCAGGCAGAGAGAGAGAGAGAGGAGGAAGCAGGCTCCCTGCAGAGCAGAGAGCCCGATGTGGGGCTCGATCCCAGGACCCTGGGATCATGACCTGAGCCGAAGGCAGAGGCCTTAACCCACAGAGCCACCCAGGTGCCCCGTCCATTTACTTTTAATTTGGGACTGATTTGTTGCTGTGGGTTTTCTGTTTATTGCATTTTATTTAGTTGATTTATTCTTCCTCTATAATGTTTTCCCTGCCTTTTTTTTTTTTTTTTTGAGAGTTAACCACATGGGTTTTAGTTTCCAATTTTGATTCCTCTTTTGCCTTTTTAGCTGTACTTATTTGTGTTATATTTTTAGTAGTTGCTCTGGATTTCAAGATGCAGCTATGAATTATCAGTCTACTTAGATACTACACTATTTCATATTTAATATAGAAATCTTGTGATAGTGTAGTACCATATATGCCCTCGTCCATCCTGCTATTGTTGTCATATTACGCTACATTTATATATGATATAATCCTCACAATTCAGTGTTACAATTTCTCTTTAAACATAATTTTTTGTCTTCCACTTTTAATAAATTAAAGGAAAAAAATAAATACAGTTTTCTTAAATTATATATAGCATTTCTGAGGATCTTTATTCCTTCCTATAAGTCTAAATTACCTTCTAGTATTATTTCCCTTCAATTTTAATAGCTTATTTCTGTTTCGCTAGTGATGGGTTCTGTAGTCTTACTTACCTAAAAAATATTTATTTCATTTTCATTTTTGAAGGATTGGTTAGCTGAATATATGCTTCGGGGCCAACAGTTCCCTTCTCATCCTCGCAACTCTTTATAGGTTTCCATTGTTCTTGGCCTGTATTATTTCTGGTGAGAAATCAGTGGTAATCATTTTGTTGCCTTCCTAAATATATCTTGTTTTGGGTTTTTTTCTGGTTGCTTTTCAAAAATTTTTTTTAATTTTGTATTATAGCATTTGACTACAGAGTAACTAGATGTGTGTGTTTTTAAAAAGTATTTACTTGGGTTTCTTTGAGTTCTCAGGATGTATAAGCTGGTACTTTCTAAGAAAATGGGAAGTTTTAAAATACTTTTTTCCTGCCATAGTTTTCTTTTCTCTTCTTTTAGTACTCAAATCTTTGGTATGTCTCATCTAATCTCTAAAATTCTGTTCATGTTTCTTCAGTCTTTATTTCCTTTGTTTTTCAGATTGAATAATTTGTATGGCTCTGTCATCAAGTTCACAGCCATGTTCTGCCATCTTGATCTGCTGTTATCTATCCAGCAAATTTCTTACCAGCAAATTTCTTATTTCAGTATTGTAGTGTCCAACTGTATAATGCCCATTGGTATTTTTATATTTCTAGTATCTAAGATCCCATCTGTGTCAGCCTCCATGCGTGCATTTCCTTTAAGTGCTTGAGCATATTTATAATGCCTACTTTAAAGGTTAATTGTAATATATGGGTCATCTCTAGGTTAGTTTCCAAGGACTATTCTTGTGATTTTTGTTTTCATGAGTATGTGCCACCATTTTCCATTTCTTTACGTATTTAACAACTTTTTGATTGAATACAGGACATTGTGAATGATTATGTTATAGAGATTCTAGATTCTGTTATGTTCCTCTGAATGGTGTTTTAGTATACGGATATTGTGGCTGAACTCAAATTCCCAACTCTGTCTCCCTTGTTGCAGATATCTGCTTAGTTCTTTCAATTTGTAACTGCTGTGATTTTATAGGATCTTTTCTGATGTCTTTTCTATGCCATGCATAGATGAGCAAAGAATTTTGAGTGAATTTTATACGAAGATTTTGGGGTTCATGCCTACTGCAGCTCTTCCTCAAACTTACTGGCTGATCTTCTAGTCCTAGACTCTATCCTCTGCTCCCTTAAGCTAGCCCAGTAAGGCTGTAACCTTGTACCACTCAAGCTGCACAGATGGGTGAACTCACTCAGACATAAAGCTACTAACTTGCTAGTCCCCTCTGCAAAGCTTTGTCTCTCGAGATAGATTCCTGTGTTTCATCCCTTTTGTCATCTTCCTAGATGGTTTCTATTTATTGCTTTTAACAAATAATTGTATTTGTACCATAAAACATTGTGGAAATAAAAAATAGAATTTATTATTTATACAACAAAGTCAAACTTCTTACAGTGTGATACCATCAACTTTTGGCTAGATTACTGTTCTCTAAAGAGATGTGTAGTTCACACACACAATTATTTCATTTCAGATATACTTTTCAGAATTTTGAGGAAGACTCAAGTGCATGAAATCTATACTATTTCTATCTAAATATTTGGTAGTAGCTGTTTACTTGGTTTTATAAATTGCTTTCATTTGCCAAATAGTAATATTTGACACCAAGGGTTTTTGCCTACTGTCTCCTTTATGCTTTCTTAGAAATAAGAATTAGAGAAAAATATATCAAATCTTCATCTCAAATATTTATGAGATCTGATTTGAGATTAAGAGTTTTGAAAATCACTGAAAACAAATATCGAGATGCTGGCTCAAGAACTAGAATAGCTCTTTAGTGATCCCTTTTAATGATCAAGCCATCAAGTCTTCCACGTAAAGCATGTTAGCCTCCATAGGCTTAATGCTTTTGGTGTTTCAACAGCAAACTCCTAATTATGATGATTTCAGACTTTTAAAATGGGCTTAATAATGCTGTTGCCCTACCACAAATCTTAAGAACTAAACCTACATTGTAAATTCTTTCTTTCTTTCTTTCTTTTTTTAAACAGGAACCATGTTTAACAAGTTTATCATCGCCATCCCTTAAAGAAAGTCTTGGAGATTCCTTTTCACCAGGATCTGGAGGAAAAGCATCCATAAAAGGTGGTTGTATCAGATTATTACATCTTAGTTTATGTGTGAACTCTATACTGCTTAGAATCCTATTTGTAAAAGAAAGAATACATAGTTATAGGAATGACAGGTTTGTATTTGCCTCAAATTGTGCTATTTACTAACCATGTGATTTTAGATGCAGAATTAGACACAGTTCCAAGAGTAAAGCAACTAATCTCTCTGACCCTGTATAATGATCTTATAATGGGGATCATAAGAGCAACCCACCCCACACAGTGGCCATCAGAACTAAATGGGTTAATGATACATGTAAAGCACTGAGAACAGTGTCATGGTAAGCATGCAGATAGTGTGAGGGGTAATGTATGTCTTTCCCTAGTCCTATGACTTAGAGCTTCATGAGAGCTAAAAAGGCATCACTGTTTCTAGGACCGAGATGTGTAACATTTATTAAGTGCTTGCTGTGTAGTATAGTTTTTGTCATTTTACAGATGAGAAAAACTGAAGTGCAGAGATATTGAGAAACATACCCAAGGTCAGTAACGGAGCTGTAATTTGAATCTTTGGCTCCATAGTCGTTCTTTTAACTGAACGCATTGATTAGCAGCTCTAAAGAATCCACTGATGGTACTTGGAGTCATGAGTGCTCTCCAGATGAACAGGTCTAACTCTATTACAAAATTATCTTAACTCCTGCTTACTGCAAAGCAGGTTTCAAAGATGGCTTTAATGAAAGCAGCAGAATTAAGACTTTGACAATAAAGAGACAAGGTTGCCAGCAGGTGGCTCCGAGTAGAGCTGAGAGTTGGTGATTGATTTCTTTCTGTTAAACGTTCCAAAGTGGGGCAGACAGAATAACAGAAGCAGTTCTGTGATAGCAAAATGGGATCTTCTCATGCCAGAGCCTGAGACTGTCCTTTGGAGCATGGAAAGGATAAGCAACAGGCTCACCTTTAGTGCCTGTTAGTAAAGGCAAGCATCTTAACAGGGATAAAGCTGTCTGGAGGATGGCTTTATTTGGTGTGATGACTCTTCTAAAAGTGCATGGGTTCTTGGTTCCCCTGCACCTATACAAGTTTACAGCTGTACTGATTGTGCCTCTGGTAACGTAGAGATGTGTGCCTCCAGCTTACATAGCCTCTTGTTCCAGCTAAGAAGGCCAAACTTTGAATAGAATAGATATTGCCAGCCTACTTACTTGGTTTATCATCAACAGGAGCTTTTGGTGTGTCTTTTGCTTTAGGATAGTTATTCCATTTTTTTACTCCTATATTTTTTTCTAAGTGTTAGGTATGTCAGGTGTTTTTGTAGATTGAGTAGCCATTTTCTCTTTCATAGATCACTGGAGAAAAGTTTACTCAGGTTGAATACAGTAGCTCTCCTTTATTGTATTCTGAAAGACAAAGAGTTTGTAAACACTCCTTTTAGTAGAAAGCAAATGAATCTGTCACTAGTTCGGAAGGGAGTTTCAGTTTTGTGACTCTGTCTCAAAATAGATCAGAACGAAGAACTCCCTGAAAACCACATGAGATCCAATGAAAATGAAGAGAATTCATTTTTGATAGACTTTGTCACTCCTCCAATTGAGAAATCCCAGGAAAGTCAAGTGATTACTAATGACCTTGAAGAAGAAAAGGAGAAAGCTGAACTGATGATGAATGACTTAACAGTTGATCCACCATTGGTGAAAGATCAGAGTATCTTAATATCTACTGATGCAACGGAGCCTTCAAAGGTATTTGTATGAAATTATGCCTTTTATACTACAGTTTGAAACTCAAAATAGACGCTTTAAATATTTTATCTGCCACATTATGTACTTCTGAATTGTCTGTGGAAAACTCATTTTTTGATAATGACATATTGTTAGGTAGACAATAGAGTCAGTAGAGTTTTACTTTGGTGGAGGTTTGCAGTGAATATAAAAAAGTCAGTATTTCCTTAAAAATTATCAAAGGCATATGATCATAATATACTCTTAAATATCTCAGAAATACAAACCCATAAGTGGGTAGGTTTCTATAGGTCTCCGTATTATAAAAATATAGCTATCTGGAACAACTTCCTTAGTGAAAGTTACTCTTTTAGGTATCATTTTTAAACATTTTACAAATTTTTTTTTAAGATTTCATTTATTTGACAGACAGAGATCACAAGTAGGCAGAGAGTCAGAGAGAGAGAGAGGAGGAAGCCCCGATGCGGGACTCGATCCCAGGACCCTGGGATCATGACCTGAGCTGAAGGCAGAGACTTTAACCCATTGAGCCACCCAGGTACCCCGAAACATTTTACAAATTTTAAGGAAAATCCTTACGACATGTTATCACCGTCTTGCTTACTTAAAAGGATGGACAGGATTATTATCACAAACGTTATTATTACTATTATTACCTTGAGAACCAAATGTTTGGTGTGTAGGATTACTTGTCACTATACTACAAGGTGTCAGAAAACTATAGTTTTTAAAATTTATGGTACAGTACTTTTAGTCTTTATTCCTCTTAAATTTAGTCTTTATTCCTTATAGCTATAGTTAGCTGGTAGCTATGTATACCTAATCTTGGGGAAGGTAACAGTGCTAATTGAAAACTGTGGTTGAGTAGGACTTTTATAATACAGAATATTAGTGCTAGTGCATTGTATTAAAATTTATGGAGATGGTTCATTAAACTATGTTCCAGTTATATTGTTCCTAACCACTTTCTTCAGGAAAAATCACTTATGCCAAGTTAGTGATGTGCTTACATCTGTGGTCTCACTTCAATGCTAGCACTGATCTGTCTCTGTAAAGTACAGAAGTTACTCCTTAAAAAGAAAAAGGGTATTCTGGAACTTACAGACAGGATCCTAGAAATGTCTAATAGGGGCAATTATCAATAACAACAGGGAATTTTGTATAACAAGTAAGAGTGTAACATTTCATTTGATTGAATCCTTGGCTTTATCCTTACTCTGTCCTGAGGGATCTTCCTCAAGTCTAAATCACATCACTCCCCTGCTAAGGTCTCAATTGGATTGTCATCAGAAGAATAAAATGCAAATTCCTTCCCACATCCTCAGGACCTCACACTGTTCTTCTCTGACTATATATTCATCCACTCCCGCTGCCATTTGCTGTGCACTGGTGTCGTTCACTTTCTGTTTCTCAAAACTATCAAGCTCTTTCCCTTCTTAGGCTCTTAGTACTTACTGCTTCTTTCTTCCCACAGACCTTCCTTGATGCGGGCCCCTTTTTACCCATCATTTTACTTGACACTGCTGTCAAGACCTCAGGGAGGCCAGGGGCACCTGGGTGGCTCAGTGGGTTAAGCCTCTGACTTCGGCGCAGGTCATGATCTCAGGGATCGGGCCCCGCATTAGGCTCTCTTTGCTCAGCAGAGAGCCTGCTTCCCCCTCTCTCTCTGCCTGCCTCTCTGCCTACTTGTGATCTCTGTCAAATAAATAAATAAATAAATAAAAAGAAAAAAAAAGACCTCAGGGAGGCCTTTCCTGGTCACTGTCATTAATGTAACCCCTCACCCTAGTCACACTCACTGGACCCTAGTTTATCTCCATTATGACTCACATTTGGCTTTGTGTTTCACGTCCTAAAATGTAGCATCCTTATTAGTTTCCAGTAGCTGCTGTACTTGACACATAGTAGATGCTCTAAAAACATTAATTTCCTGGCCTCTAGGCAGGTAACTATGACAGTTACAGTGAGTAATCCATCTGTGGTATTTTCTCTTTAATAGAAAACAATTGAAGATAGAAATATGAAGACTAAAAGGTCAACAAATTCTAGAGCTTCCAGTGCATCTGGCAGGTAATAAAGCTGTCGTTATCCCTTATTAATGAATGTACATTCCAATATAGCTAGTTTTAATTTAACTTCTGTAAAGTGAATTTCATTTGGTATTACTTGATTTTCTTTAAACTCTCATCTCATGAATGAATGAGTTCATTACTTCATGATAAAACTCCTGAGTTGATCATATTCTTTTATGAAAAGGAGTTGGTTAGGAGTTCTCTATGCTCTGCATTGGTCCTACGATGGAGTTTCTGTCCTGTTTTTCCTGAGACAGTACATATCAGTAATAAAGCTGAAGTCCAGCATCATACTTCTCTATTAAACACCTTTGTCCCACACATGAAAATTGTACTTAAAACCTCGAGGTTCTGTGGACTAAGTTGGTTTATTTAGATGAAAAGACTCTATATTGCTTCATTCACACTGATGATAACAAATGCCTAACTCATAAATGATAATCAGAACCTTCTCAGTCTTTTCAATTACCATAAATCAAATAAAACTAGAGTCCGCAAACTTTAACTGTAAATTGCCAGTTAGTACATGTATTGGACTCTGTAGGCTGTATGGTCTCCGTTGTAACTACTCAGTGCTGCTGGTATAGCAGGGGAATAGTTGTGGTGCAGTAAACTTAAAAAATAAATAGACGGTACCAAACTGGATCATGGGCCATATTTTCCTGCCAACCCCTGAAATAGAGGATGCTGTTCTAATTTTATATTTAGAGTTGTTTTTTGTAACAAAATGATACAAGAGACTTAAAATCTACTTTATTAATACTTTTTTTTTCCATATAACTTGAGATGTAGTCCATTTTTCTTGAAAATGTTCTAATTATAAATATCTTGAAAGAGCATCCATTTGAAGCTCTTAGTAGATGAAGAAAAAACTATCATTTTCCTATTTTATCATCACTTCCAAAGTACTTATAATTTATTAATTTACAATATAATTTCAAATATAGTAGTTGTGAATTCTAGTGAATTTTTCTTCTACCAAGTACAACTAATATTTTCTGTTGATTTATTTGGATCTTTTCAGATTAATGACCCCTGAGTTCTTAAAGAAATCTAATTCTGTAAGGAGACCTCCGTCAACAACTACCTCTTCTCACTATTTAGGGACTTTGAAAGTCTTGGACCAAAAGCCCTCACAGAAACAGAACATAGAACCTGAAAGAGCAGACAGCATAAGGGCAGCTGTTTATCAGGTAAAAAGGAAAACATATAACAAAAAATGAAGAACTGATCACGTAATAAGATTACCTGTTTACCAAGGAATAAAAAGACCCTATCATAAATGATGGCTTAATACTTAATTTATTAGGAAAGATGTTCTTTTATAATACCTGAGCAACCCAGAGTTTTTTTTGTTTTACTAGAATACTTCCTTCCAAGCTTTGCTTAACCGATCATGGTTGTTTAAGAGAATATGCCATAGCAACTTATGAAAATACTGTTAAGGTCTATACATGTTTTTATACTTTTTCTCCTTAAAATGTATATTGTTAAGAACACAAAGAGTTTTACTTTTTTCCTAAGACTTTGCATTAAGCTTATACAGAACAAGACTTGCCTGATTTTTTTCACAGTTCCCAAAGACATCCTTTTTTTTTTTTTTTTTTTGGTCTTGTTTGTTTTACAAAATAGTACACTAGTACACTTTAGAAAATTATACTTGTAAATTTTGGAGAAAACTGTTAATTTATGTAGCCATTATGTTCAATCTTCAGAGTCTGTTGTTAAAACTAAGATAAGTTTTATTTTCTTAACTCATCTTTATATATTAGAATATTATCAGAAAAAGAAAAGTGATACTAGTTTATATGGAATTTCTACATTTTGTATTTTGCTTTTTTAAAATTTCTTGGGTGCTCCTGTGGCTCAGTTGGTTAAGTGTTTGCCTTCAGCTCAGGTCATAATCGAGTCCCACAACAGGCTCCCTGCTCAGTGGGGCATCTGCTTCTCCCTCTGTCCCTCCCCCCTGCTTGTTTTCTCTCTCTCTCCCTCTCTTTCTTTCTCCCCCCACCATTCTCAAATAAATAAAAAAATAAAATTTCTATCAAATATTTCAGAAATGAGTAAGAATTCTGAATCATTTGGGAAACTGAATGTTATATACTTTTTTCTTGTTTTCACAGGAGTGGTTAGAAAAGAAAAATGTATATTTACATGAAATGCACAGAATTAAAAGGATCGAAAGTGAAAACTTAAGGATCCAAAATGAACAGGTATTCTGAAATATAGAAATGGAAAATATTCTGGGTTTTTAAGTTAATAAAATATCTCTGAGTAACATTTCTAAATCCACTGTTTTTTAAATGGCAAAATAACATGGATATAAAAGAATTGATTACTGATTTTATTTCTCTGGCACTTCATACATTTTTAGTTTGATATAAATATAACCATCTCACATGAAAACAGATATGCAAAGATTTCTGATTTTTGTATGTGTGGAATATATTTGACACTACTGATTTAGGAACTTAACTATTACTTGGACTACCTATTCACTCTTACTTAACTTTTCACTGTTAAAATTGACTTCAGTCTTACAACTTAGCCAGGAACATAAAGGATCAGCAGATATGAACCTCCATTTTTCCTCTTTTCCATCTTGAATTTTATCTATGTCCTAAAGACTAACGTCTATGGAGGGGTGCCTGGGTGGCTCAGTGGGTTAAAGCCTCTAGCTTCAGCTCAGGTCATGATCTCAGGGTCCTAGGATCGAGCCCCACACTGGGCTCTCTGCTTAGCAGGGAGCCTGCTTTCCTCTCTCTGCCTGCCTCTCTGCCTACTTGTGAGCTCTGTCTGTCAAATAAATAAATAAAATCTTAAAAAAAAAAAAAAAGACTAATGCCTTTGGGGAAAAAGAAAATACTAACGCCCATGTGAGCTCTTGACTGGTATCCTTCCCACTTACTGGAGGTGGACTCTTATTTTACTCTGATCTGTACTTCAGTCTCTACCTCTGACTCCTGCCTGGTGGTCCGCAACATGCTAAGTTCCCTCCCGACTTCTGAAATAGAAACCCTTCTCTGTGCTGTCCAGTACTAAAGGGATTCAGAAGGAAACGGGGTTCCCCAATGCCTGGTACTGATGGAGAAGCATGCAGGGGTGTGCCTGCATCCCCATCAGCAGTTCTGTGGCCTTAGATGGCTGAGCTGCAAGCCCGACACCTTCTTCTGTCATCGTCACAACTCGCTGAGGTGGCTTGTACCTTTACTTCTAAAGCGTGTTTTTTTATAAGACTTCATGTCATTTAGCATTAAGTAATAAGGCAGAGAATATAATGGAATTAGATGGAGGTAAGTCAAAGTAATAACATGCTTACCATACCCTCATCTACATTTTTCTCAGTCTGGCACCGAGTTTCAGCATCCCGGCTGTGTTCATTTTGTAACAGTTTTATGCTTTGATGTCAGTCAAAATTCAGGTTCAAAGCAAAGATCCGGGGCTTTCTGCAGGACTTGGCCAGTTGAGTTCACTCTTACTTTATAAGCCTGAAACTTTCCTGATATTTTCCTTGGAAGGAATGTTTTATTCTGAGCATTTTGCAGTAGCACTCAGGCCATTATAGTTTATTTTGATAACGTTTGTTTAGTAGGCTTCCAAAAAAGAGTTCTTTCCCATGAACAGCAGATCAATATCTGATAAACGGGTTTAGAAAAGGATATTTTAAACTGAAATGAGTAATTCCGATAACACTTTTTTTCTAAATCCACTTGTCTCAACCATTCTAAAAAAATTACCTACTCTGAACAACAAGGTCTAGAAATGACGATGATGAAGGGAATTCAACACAATCAGTATGTGTCTGTATCTGCCGCTGTCTGTCCACTGTTTATATGTCTGTCTCTTATTTTTTTGAAACAGAAAAAAGCTGCTAAGCGAGAAGAAGCATTAGCATCCTTTGAGGCCTGGAAGGCTATGAAAGAAAAGGAAGCAAAGAAAATAGCTGCCCAAAAAAGGCTTGAGGCCAAAAACAAGAAGAAAACAGAGGAAGAAAATGCCGTGAGAAAGGAAGAAGCACTGCAGGTACTCGGCGGCTTAAAGTTCTTGGTGGCATGATTTTACCTTCTCTGACTACTGGAGATTAGTGACTAGCTCTGGCTCTCCTTATTGATCATTTTCACAGTTAATAAGAAAATCACTGTGTACTTTTTCAGGCCTTTGAACGATGGAAAGAGAAAAAGATGGAATATCTTAGGGAGAAAAATAAAAAGGAGAGAGAATATGAAAGAGCGAAGAAGCAGAAAGAGGAGGAGACGATTGCTGAGAAAAGGAAAGATAACCTAACTGCTGTTGAGAAATGGTAATCCCAAATGAGAGCTATTTGATAGTTTCCAAGTGAATAACACTTTAAGGCTCTTGAAAAGATTATTTGCTTGAAATTTACTAAAACATTGCCATCTCATTATTGCAAAGCTATATTCAGGAATCTTAATTTTTTCTTATTCTATCCTCCCCTTTAACCATCCGGTGTTCTGTAATATCCTACATAGGAATGAAAAGAAGGATGCTTTTTTCAAAGAAAAGGAGAAAGAGAAAATAAATGAGAAAAGAAGAGAAGAACTGAAAAGAGCAGAGAAAAAAGATAAAGATAAGCAAGCTATTGATGAATATGAAAAATGGCTGGTAGGTATTGTCTGTTAATGCACTTGTGTCTTGTGAATGCCCTTTATTCGTGACTTTCCCATCCAGTTCTCTCTGTCTCTGCCTACTGACCATTTTTACCTGAAGCTGCCTTGTGGAATCTCTTTCTCTCCCTGTGTCCATCCTATTTTCTTTGATTTACTCATTTCTGTTGATGCTTTTACTCTTTCCTCAAGCACTCAAATGTCAAGCAGAATATTCTTCGTTATCTGCATCCTGATGCATTTACTTACCAATCACGCCTGTTCTTCCTTTGCAAAGACTATTCTGTCTAAAATCATGGAGAGCTGACAAGTGTGTTGCTGACGGTATGCCAGGCTATTTTAGGTGGGACTTGTCATGACACATAGTAATACGGGATTGAATAGTGAGAAAGTTACTCCATTTTTTAAATTCTCTTTTGATCTTTCTAATGACCTCAAGGAGAAGGTTTCATTTTGGTAATTTTTAATGAAAGAAAGTAAGTAGAAAGTGTGGGAGGAAAATGTCTAGCTGGACTTAACATTATTTTGTTTTTTGTATTTTTTGTTTGTTTTAACGTACTTATGTTTATGGTCACTTTTCATTGATGTTAAGCAAAATACCATTTTCTGGCTTAAAATATCATTATAAATATGCATGTTTATCAATATTTGGCTAAGAATGCATTCATATGAATAAGTACTTTATATATGAGTTGGTGACACATTCATCTGAGTGGTTAGCACATCCCATGTTGTAGCAACCAAACCGTGTAAAATTGCTCCGCTGGGTTTGGGATCCAGTAGGGTATCTTTCTAGTAGGAATGCTTGTCTGCCTTTTTTTTTTTTTAAATCCACATCCATCTGCTACTTAAAAATATCATCCAGGGTATTTTGTGGTTGTATTTCTCTGGTTAGGACTGAACTTGAGCAGCTTTTCATTTGTATAAGGGTCTTTTATAATTTTTTGTGGAAACTTAATTTATAGACTTTCCACATTTTTCTGTTGCTCTTTTTCTTCTTGATTTTTAGAAGCTTGTTTAAGTATTAGGGAAATCAACCCATCATTTCTGATAGGAGTTACAACTACTTTTTCCCCCATTGTTTTGTTGGTCTCTAAACTTTGCATATAGTATTTTATGCCATGAAGAACTAATTTTATTTTCTGATGTCAAACTTATCAATCTGTTAGGTTCTGATTTTCAAGCATAATTGAAAAAGCTTTCTTTATAACTTGAGGCTAAAAGAAGTACTCCCATTTTTCTTCTAATAACTTTCTAATTTTAGTATCTTGACATTTTAACATTTGATCAGCTTGTAATTTACCTTGATAATAGTAATAGTGATGATAATATGATTCTGATTTTATTTTTTCCAAATGCATTTCCTATGAAACAGACTATCTTTTACTCACTGATTTGAGGTACTGCCTTTGTTATATGATACCTTCCCAGATTTTGGGGTCAATTTCTTGACTTTCTGTCCCATTGGTCAATCTCAAATCTTATGGTACATATTCCAGCACTGTACTGTCTCATTCAGGGCTTCATATGTTTTCGTATCTGTTTTGGTTAATCTTCCTTCCTAGCATGTCTTTCAAAGTATTTCTGACTGTTACTGTTTACTTTTTCACATGAGCTTTAAAACCAACAGTAGCTAGAGAGGCATGCAGGACACCAAGCAGTCTATTTAAAGATAGGGTAAAAAGATGAATGAAGCACTTAGGAATAAACTTAAGAAATGTATAAGACCACTATGAAGAAAATTTTAGAATACTCCTGCAGGACACAAATGAAGACTTGAGAACCTGGATCCAAACTGCTCTTGGATAGAAACACTCAGTCTTATAATGATGTTATAGATGTCAGTGCTTCCTGAAGCAATTTACAAATTTAATGATTCCTAATAAGTTGGCCAACAGAATTTCTTCTTGTTTATGTGTTGATTTTAGTGCTACTTTATGCTAAGTCCATGCAGAAAAACAGTAAGGAAAAAAAGGTGATCAGAATTGGTTGGATGGTTTGAACGAAAAAGGTAGTGTTTTGTGATGGCTTCCTTAAACTCTTAAATAGTCCTTGGTTCAAGAATAATTAAAAGTCTTCTTCTATCAAGGAAGCATATACTAACTGTGCTATATCACTTAGGGCAACTAAATTGGCATGTTTTTCAGTTTTCACATACTTTTGATGATGGGAATAGAATTTTCTTAATGACCTAGTCACTGTTAGGTACATTGTGTTTTATTATAGTATTTAACCACTTTCTTATTCTAATCAGTCCTCTGGAGAACAAAAACTTATCAAAGATGAAAATAACTTGTTTTGATATGTAGTACAACCTTGACAAATATAATGCTACTTATTAAAACATCCAGTCACATTACAGATCTAGTCCTCCAACTTGCCAATTTCTTATTGCAATTTGCTTCTAGAAAGAATGGAAAAATACCCCCATATGGAAATCTAAGAATTTCAACTTTAATGTAAAGTTACATCTCAAGATATTGTTATAAAACCTGCTTTAAGTAATGAGCATTGGATGGGTTATCGTTTTAGGGGAAAGTTATAGTCAAAGATCAGTAAGACTCTCTTCTTTATGCTGGTTCCCAGATTAATGAATAGTTACCATTAATAAGGGAATGAGTAAAAAATTCACACTCCAAAAAACAGTACTCAAAAGGACTGTTTAACAAGATTCATTTAATGATTACTCCAGATAACCTTTTTGATCATCTTAATTGATATTAAGATTGATAAATAGTTGCCTGTTTCCTATTCTGACTTAGCACCTGCTTTTAAGAGCGGACTTGTTTCATGTTTTCTTCTCTCTCCCCATGTGAAATGGAATGGACAAAAAGAGCATAGTATGTGCAATCAGTTTCTGTGGACTCAGCCCCACACTGCTTTTCTGCTCCTTAGCTGGAAAGTGTGTCTCTCTCTAAGATACTACAGTGTTTATAACAGAGGCCCAGTTACAGTTTTTTGTTGTTGCTGTTTTTTTCTTAGTTAGGATTCTGAAAGGAGAATCACTCTTTGCTTTAGTAGGAATATCAGGCATGGGGCAAAATGTTAAGACAGTAAAAAGAATTTCATATCTCTTTTCATTCCCTTTGTTGTATGTGAATAATTGTATGCTTATGGAAACCTTGCATTATCGTATTCTTCTTGTGACACATCAATTCCATACACTTGCTGATGAAAGAATCATAGACACCTCATAATATACCAAGATGCTGCCCCTCCCAAGCTGTCCAGCCTGTAGAGGTGACACTATCTAAGGTTCCTGGATACTGCTGCTCTTTGAGAAAATCATCAATATGAGGAAACCACCAAATTCTATAGTGTTAGCAGAGACTTAGAGAAATGAAGAGACAATCTGAGCTGTAGGATGAAAAGAGCTAGTGCTGCTAACATTTCAGGAATTCCTGGATTAATGTTTAATTTTCATAGTAACCCTCACATAGCCCTTTCTTTGAAGGGAGTATGTGCAGGGAAACAAAATGATTCTAAAATTCATCCAGCATAATAAAAATGGGAGAATATAGAAGGTAATATTTCCAAAATAAGATGAGGTAGAAGACTGTTTCTATCAAGCAATAAAGTATAAATTTACTGTCCTACTCTCCCATGAACCAGCATTCTCCTTTCCTGGATTTGTCCCATCACTTTCCAAGATGTATAATTCTTAATTCTTAATTCCTCATTTGCCTCCAGTTGTGGTTCCACATCTCACTACCCCTTTTTAATAGCTAAACTTCTAAGGAAGTTTTATTTACACTCCATACCCTTTTCACCCTCAGCACACTCCAGCCTTGTCTCTTTCGCCATCACTATACTGTAACTACGCTTCGAAAGTTAGTTTTGCCAAACCATCTAGCAATCCAATGTGTTGTTTCCTGCTGCATTCCCCAGACCTCTCAAACATTCTCCCTAGCCACTTTCATCTTCTGGCAACTGTCACCTCCCCTGGGTACCTTGCTCCCCTGGTGTCTCTCATTTCTCTGCCTTTCTCCTCAATGGCATTTGTTGACTTCTCTTACCTGTGTTCCAGATGTTACCATTGGCCTGCAGGCCCCACACCACCTCACACACCCACCTGTCTTTTCTGGTACCCTGTCCTGTCTTCTGCCCAGTTTGAGTCACACTGGCTAGCACTGGCCCTCTTGTTTTCTTTCACATCCCACGTTTCTCCCACGTGTCCGAGCCCTCACACATACTGCTCGCGCTCTGCTTGGAATGCTCTCTCCTCAGTGCCTCTCACAAGGGGCTTCTCTTATCTGGCTTGTCTCACTTTGAAATGACTTTCCCTGAATCCACTTTTCTTTGAAGCCATGCAGTCTGTTTTATTCTTTAGCAATTACAACAATTTTTTTTTATATGTTCCATAGAAATTTTCACAATTTGAAATGATCTGTTGTTTGTTTGTTAACTGTCTGTTTTGAAAATCCCCTGAGGGACAAGGACCAGATTTGTGTTTGGGATTTTAGAATCACGTTATACGTGGTCCCCTATAATATACTGCTTGACCCAGAGTAGGATCTTGGTGCTTAACAGTTCGATGAATGAACACAAATCAAAGCAGTATAATACCAGTAAATAATAGACACCCCCATCCCCTGCCCCAGGACCTCTCAGAACAAGGAAGGATGTGCTGCTATATAATAAATAACACAAATTAATGGATGCAAGGAAACTGTAACTTGGGTTATTTGTGTCACATTTGGGCATGAGATCACTTCAAAGCAAAGCGAAAGCACCTAAGCATTAAATATAAAATGCCAAACAATAGAAGAACTGAAGGAAAACAAAACACTATCAAGTCTCACAGGGATAAGATGCTTTTCTAAACCGAGAAGTGCTATAGAAATAAAAAGAAAAACATAAATAGATACTGAATTTAAAATCACTAATATGTTAACATAAAAAGTCCATGTAGGTTCTGCTTGGGGTGGTGGGTTCCTACAGCTGCTTTGGAAAATAAATCATTTCCCAGCAAATTATATTAATACCAGCAGATTCACTCCTAGGCAGATACTTGGAGAGAAAATCTTGACTTATAAGTACAAGGCATCAAATAGGGATGTTTACTAGGGGGAAAAAAAATCATGTTTTCAACAACACAAAAATAGGTTAACAAATAGTGATAAGTTGACATGCTGGAACTCTATGAATATTCTATGGAATATCAATGAACTAGAGCTGTAATTCACATAGGTGGTTCTTAGGAATATTAAGATGGATAAAAAAGGAAGCTGCAAAAGTACAGCATGTTACATTTTTCTCTAATTATAAAAACATGCAAAACAAAATTACTTGTTTTGAAATTAATACATTTATAATACAAGTACTAAGAGATGCGCTGAAATGATAAGCATCAAGTTGAGAGTAATGGTTACCTCACTGGGGTGGAGAGGAAGCAGTATGATGGAGGAATGAACACAGAGACCTTCAAAAGTATTGGTCCTTGTTTTTTTTCATAAGGCAGATGGTGGGCACACAAGTTTTGATTACATTACTCTTTAAACAATTGTCTCGGCTGAAATCGTTCTTTTTTTTTTTTTGTTAAAAAGGACAGTAATGTAGGTAAAATGTGTGCTGCAAAGATAATATATATCATATGAAAATATGCAAATTACTAAGCATTAAAAGCATCGATACCCATAGCCAGATAATTAAGCAAAAAAATTCACGAAAGGGCTAAAGAAAAATATAATGTGCTCAAACTTAATAATCAACGAAACGTGAGACTTAATTTTCAACTATTTATAACAATTTTGAAGTGTCCCTGCTGGTCATGGCATATTCAACCTTTGCACCCAGTAAATTAAGTTCTGAGATTATGTTCTCAAGTCATCACTAACTTCTCATAATTTTCTCTTTGAGTTATGGAATTATAGGTCTTTTCCCCCATTTTTCATAATTTTGTTTAAATATTATCACTTTAAATATTAAAAAATAAGTGATTAAGTGATGCATTAGTACCTATTGGTAATATAGATGAGCAATATACTCAGCCGCTTTTCCTTTATAACCAGTTAAATAGGAAGTGACATTTTAATGTCTTATAATGGGTTACTTTGTTCTTTAGCAAGCAACTTGATTTGAAAATAATGTTCATATATGTATATACATTTAAAGTTTTCTATTTTCTCTTTAGGAAAAGAAAGAAAGGCAGGAAAGAATCGAACGAAAACAAAAGAAGCGTCATCCCTTTCTGGAAAATGAGGCACTTCCTCCCTGGAGCCCTCCAAGCAGAACTGTATTCTCAAAAGTGTTCTGATACTTCTCAGCTTTACATAATTTAGTTATCAATTCCCCATTTTAGCCACTATTTATTCAATTACTTATAGTTAGAAAAGTCTATTTTTATTAAATGCCAGCCGTTTCCACTAACAATGGAAAAGATGCTTTGGAGTTTAATCAGTGAAATAACTGAAAGCTTTTTTTTGGACTGTAGGTAAACTGCCTCAGATGAGAAGCTAATAATCAGATTGCTCTTACCATTTGAATGACCATCACGTCCTGACAGTCCTTACAGTCAGATGATCCATGGTCACTTTCCTGAAGCTGTGCATGGTATTTAAGTATGTTTATTCCCCAGAATAGGAAACCATCTAGGTGCTATAATCATAGAAATTATTAATGCAATCTGTGAATGATTGTGCACCTAGGTTCAGGTTTTAAAAGGAATCATCTCTGGGGGTATGCATATATGTAAATACACATACATATTTATGTATATATATATATATATATATTTTTTTTTAAACTGATCTTTAGCTCAAGCAGTTGCACTTGCACTGTGCAAGTTAGAGTTTCAGTCAGTTAAGGCAGTAGGTCAGTAGAACTTGAATTGTTGAGGCATTTTATTTCAAAAGTTTGCCTTATGTTTTATCTGTCCCAGACTTAAGGTGACAATCGTAGGCACTTTTATAATGAGTAGACCTCTAAAATGTGTCTTCTAAGTTCTATCTCACTTTATTATTCCAGTGGAACCAAAAATACATCCATTTCTTGGTAGTAATACACTTCACGCAATAGTTATGGAAATTCCATGAGAGTTCAAGGTCGTTATCACTGTTAATTTTTTCCAGACTAAAGCCATGTAATTTTCAATGTAAATTTTCATGTAAACGTAATTTTCAATCTCTTAGCCCTTCCAGAGTCTTATAGTTTATATTTAGAAGACACCTATATAGAAGGCAATTTGTAGAAAATGCCCAAAGAATCTTTATTTATTTATTTGATCTCTGCATATCTTTAAATTAATTGGACTCATACTTGAACTGGTCAGCTGATTTATCACAGACCGAATGTATGCTCTCAGAGCTGCAATACTACTTTTGCCAATGGTGCAGCGCAATGATGAATGAGAATAAATAATTACTATTTATTAAGCACCTAATGTATGCTTGCTGCTGGATCTTTACAGATGTCAATTCTTATCTTTAGACAATTATTCTGTGTAGGTGTTATTTTGCAGATTAAAAAATACTGAGACTCAGAGAAATAACTTGCCATACATTTAGCATGTGATTGAATCAGGATGAGAATTAAGTCTTTCTCCCTCCAGAATCTGTATTATATCAACTTTACAAACACATATCACCTCTGGGATCCTAAAATCATGTATTGTTATCCGGAGATTATCTTCCTTTTAAGAAATATCTGTTTGTTATTTAGAGATGTTGAACTTCATTAGATCTATAAAGTAGAAGAAGTTTCCATAATAGTTGAAGATTTAGTCAAATGCCATGTACCTAGCGTTAGAATGTGAGGAAAGCCAGCAGGTTGTAGAACAGAGGCTTTGAGATAGTCACTCAGGAAGTTTCAGAGGATTAACGTCACTGCGGTGCATGTGCAAAATTAGGGAGATACCGTGGGTCACTTTCTATGATCACATCAGTGCTACGAATAAATTGGTTTTAAAATTATAAACAAAACTAGAAGCACACTGCCAGGAACTAGGAGCATACTTCATGAAATTGAAACTGTTATCCTCACTATGTACTATCAAAACATGGGATTTAGCTCATCTCTTTTTCACCAAATACATATATAGTGCCTACCAGAATGAATCGTTGTTTTTGATATCCAATTAACTATTCACAGCTAAAAAGGAATTTGCAAATTCCAGGGAAGTAAAAGGAAAAAAAAGATCGGGGATATGTGTCATAAATTTCATATTAAATATTTGCTTACACTTCCCAATTATTTTCTTCTTCATTATCATATTCAGTAGCTTGCCATTATCCCTTCTTAGTGTTGTGAGCACTGAATGAAATTAGTAATTAAAGTAAACCACATGGCATTGTTTTCATTTAGGGACTGTCAAGAGCCCTGCATTTCCCCACTTCATGTATGTGAGAAGGTTAATGTAGGCAGCATTGATAATGGTTATTTGACATACATTTTTAGTAAACAAGAAGAAATCTCCACTTTCCTGGCCAGTCCAGCACTCAAAGGAGAATACGGAGATGACCTGTATTAGGGAGTTCCTAAAAAGAAACATAAATACTAATTTCTTAGCACTGCTTGTGAAATGGGATGAAAAGAGAAATTGAGGTGTTTGCAAAGACCCAACAAGTTGTTTCCCTCAAATGGGGAAGTTTGTCTTACTATGATAAATAATATATTATTTCCCATTTACAGCAACCTGTGCTGGCCAGTTATCTAGTTGAATGAAACCCTCTTTTTTCCTGCAGCAGAAATAAAGTTGAGTTTTGGGAGCTGGGTGAAAATAAAGTCCTGCTTATTTTCTGAGATCGAAAGGAGTGAATCCAGCCTGGTAGTATTCTCGTGAATATATTTATCTGTTTAAGGGGTATGAGTTCCCCATATGTCCTTAAAAGTATCAAATGTAAATAGACATATTTGCTCATTAAGTTTTCATTAATTTATAATAAGAGGGAATTCAAATTAAGGACACTAAAAACCTATACATTTTCTGGTGAAGCTTCCAGTTTTGTAAATTGTATTGATCACTTGACACTTCAAAGTAAAGAAAATAAGAATTTAATGAATATTCTAAAACATTACTGAAAAGAATTTCCCTAGAAATTTACTTATCAGTACAAAAAATAAAATATTTTACACAATGTATTTTCCATAACAAATAGTGTTTGTAGAAAATAGTGTTACATAAATAAAGAGAAACTATATGGCATTTTAGATCAGAAGGAAGAGGCAGTTTTCTTGAAGAAGATAAGAAATGTTCAGGGATAACAATTTTTCCAAGATTTGTATTATATCACATTTTGAAAATGTTAGTGGCTCATTTATTGTTTTAATAGTATTGAAACTGATATTTTTCACTGTTGCCAAAGCAGTAGCTGATAATAGTTAAGTGTCCATAGCTGTATTACCTTAGAGTGATAAAACTGCATCTGGGAGTGTTTTAATACTTTAATAAAACAGGCCCAAACCCTCTTTCCAAGTTGAACAAAATTCCTCTGACTTGCCCACGCCCATACCACTAACCAGAAGAATCCAGAGTTAGAGATGAGATGTCCAGTTTTCTAGTTGTAATTTGCCCCCATCCCATAATTTTGAGAACCCAATAAAACTTTTCACACTAAATTTTGTATCCATGGTCATTATCAGCTTGGTTCATTGTGATCCTTTCAGATGGTCCTTATCCTTCCAGTGCCTTCTCCATAACTCCACCAGATCAAGGCTCTTTGGACACCTACATGACTACTTCATGGGTGGTAGAAACTTATGGACATAAGTTTCTCAAGCCCTAAGTCACAGGCGAAGATACAATGGGAAAAAGGAATTTCACAAAATGGGAGAAATTGCATGTCAAAGTAGTTCCCGAGAATAAACCCGTACAGAAAACAAACTTCCCTGATGTCATCTTGGCTCTAATTTCAGAAGTGCTATATTAATAGGTATTTAGTCCCATATGCTCCCATGTTACACAAAGCAAAGATATTATCAGTTGCCCTGCTTCCTAGGTACACTGGCTGACAGAATAATGAATGCTATATAAATGCTTAACTGGAGACTTCCCTGAATTCTTTCTGTTTTAAAATTTCAGGTGATTTGATTATTTTGAAACATGTTACATGTAATTGTATAATGTTAACTAAATTATTGGTATTAAATTTAGGATGTTATTTTAAGAATTACCTGAGATGTACTTACTGTCTGCTTTCTAGTATCATACTTCATGTTGTGCTGAATTAAAGTTAACCATTCAAGATTTATTTTATTGGGTTATGATGTTATTTATTGATCGTGCCAGATTTCATTTCATAACTTTGGAAAACGTGGTATGAGTTTCATTTCTGGGCTAATGATGAAATGATCATTGCCATGTGCAGCAACATGGATGGATCTAGAGAGTATAAATGCTAAGTGAAATAAGCAGTCAGAGGAAGACAAATAACCATATGACGTCACTCATATGTCAAGTTTAAGAAACAAAACAAAGACCCCCACACACACACAAAAAAACCCAGACTCTTAATTATAGAGAACAAATAGAGGGTTACCAGAGGGAAGGTGGGTGAGGAGACTGGTGAAATAGGTGAAGGGGATGAAGAGTACACTTACCATAATGAGCCCTGAGTAATGTATAAAATGCTGAATCACGGTATTATACACCTCAGATTGACATAACACTGTCTGCTAACTACAGAACTTTTAAAAAAAGATGAAATGATCATATTATGCTGATACATCTTTTACTAGAAATGCCTGAAAATTTTTCAAAACTGACTGAAAATTTGGATATAAACTTTTCTTTTTCTTGAAGTAATACATAAGTTACAAAGGTAATGTAATTATAAATTTACCAAATAATTAGAAAGTGCAAATAGCAAAAATAACCCACATTTCCATCTCCCCAAAATAATCATAGTTAACATATTTTGTACTCTTCCAGCTTTTAATTTCCAGTGCCTTTTTTCCTATAGTTGGAATTAAATGGAGAGTGAAGAAAATAGAAATAAAATTCCTTCTCTCTCTCTCTGTTTTTCTCTGTGCCTCTCTCCCATGCCACCTGTGTGTGTATACCTATGTGTTGTATTTCTGTATACATAGATCTTTGCATATATTTATTAAATATAGAGTAATATCTATAAAATATATAAATATAAAATACATATATAAAATTTATTTATATAAATATATATATATTTGAGTGCAAAACTTTTTTTGATCTTATTTTAATTTTAAAGAATAAAAATGTTTGAATATATGTATGTATACATATGTGTTATATTTTTATAAATTTCTGGTTACCAGTGTTTTCCACTCAACAATAGATAATGAACATATGCTATTATGCATTTTCTAATAATCTTTGATGCTGCAACTACAGTCTAACCTATTTTGGGCAATTTGCTTCCTTATAATTGTTTACTATAATAAGTAATAATACAGCCAACATCCTTGTAGTCACTACCCTTGTTATCAAGAGGGTGGACCTCATTAAATCTATAAAATGAAAAAGAATCCATAGTATTTAAGGAGTTAGTCATATTCTTTGCATCTGCTATTAAAATGTGAGGCGGGACTCCTAGGTTGTTCAGTCAGTTAAGGGCTGGGACTCTTGATTTCGGTGCTGGTCCTGATGTCAGGGTCATGAGGAGCTCTGCATTGGGTTCACACTGTGCAAGGAGATTGCTTAAGATTCTCCCTCTCCCTCTCCCTCTCCCCCTCAGTCCCTCTCCCTGCCACCCGACCCCTTTGCATTGTCTTTCTTAAGGGCGGGGGTGGAGGGGGAGGGCCACAATGTCAGGAAAGCCAGCAGGTTGAGAAACAGGCTTTGAGATAGTCACTTAGGTTTCTCAGGATTAACCTCCCTAAGGCGCATGTGCAAGAAAAGAAAGACATCATGGATCACTTTGTCAGATCCCATCATCACTACAGAAAAACAAAAGAAATTTCATAAAACTAGAAACTTTTTTATATTGCCAGAACTACAAGGAACTACACAGGAATGGGAGTTGTTTAATGGGTACAGAAATCCAGTTTCTCAAAAGGAAAGAATTCTGGAGATTGGCTGTACCTCAAAGTGTGTGTGCTTAGCATTACTGAACCGTATGTTTTAAAAATGGGTGAGACGGTAAATTTTATCTTACGTGTATTTTACCACAATTCAAAAAAAAGAAAAAAAAACTGCACAGCAAGACAAAATGCTTGCTCATTTATCCATGGGAGAAATACAGAGAAAACTTCTCCCCTAATTAGAGAGATGTCTTTTCCTTTGGTCTGATCAGATCGACTTGTTTATCAGGGACGACACATCCTTGATTCAATTACAGTTCTCAGGAATGTCCTAGCTGCTCAGTTTAAACAGAGATTGAACACTGAGTAGAAAAGAAACATTTCAACCACACTTTCTGATCATTCCTCCTTCCAGATTTTTTTTTTCTTGGATATTCTTGCCCACCTTATATTGAGATAAGCTTTAGGCTTCTTTTTGAAGCTTTTAAAACAAAATTATGATTCTTGGTAGAATTGCAATAATCAGGCATAGTAAGAAAATCTGTTGGTTAGAAAAAGAATAAAACCAATCCTGTTCTGAGGCTGATTAATATTCACTTGTATTTTGTATAGAGAGCCATTTTACTCTTAAAATTAATGAATCTATTGTGCTCATGGGTTCCCTTTGGGGAAAATCCACTGTGATCCCTACACATCTTCCATATACTCAAGAGTAACTGTTACCTTCTTTACTACATTGTTCCCTTCTCTTAAATAACTGTTATGGAAGGTCTCACCTTTGTAGGCAAATGTATGTATCTCCCCAACTAAAGAACTTCATGAGGGCAGGGAATGATATTTTATATATATTATATATTTTATACATATTGGCATTTTTCCTTTATCAGTGGGGCCTGGATGAATATTTCTTGGCTGATAAAGAACAAGTTAAAAATAGAGTATAAAAGACTGCATATGTGTTTATAATGACCATAGTACACAAAGAGCAAGGACCCTGTTATTTGATAAATTTATATAAATTATTTTATATATAATTAAGATGGCTTTAAAATGAGTATGATAACTATTGCAAATAGCTTAAAATTTTATTTTAACATTTTTTAACATATATCACTTATCACTCATTATCACATTATTTTAACATATATCACTTTTTCAGCCCAAAACAAAACAAAATTTTTAAAGTGGAAAACTCTCTGTGTATGTGTATGTGTGACTGCATTAAGCTGGAAAACCTCACATATATTCTAACATTCACAATTAAATAGCTTGAGCCCTATCAAGAGAACTCTTTCTTTCTTGGTATCCTTCCCATGGTACTATTCAGCAACCAAAAAGAAGGAATGAGGGATGAGAGGGAGTGAGGATGGGAAGGCGGGAGGAAAGACAGCAAGCAAGCCGAGGGCTCACTGGCTCATTCATGCTAAAGGACAAATCTTGGTAGAAAAATCCATGAACTAAAGCTTAAATTCAGATATACCAAGTGTGGATCCTGAAACTAGACTCAACAGTGAGCCTTCATTCTGGGTGAGTGGAGGGCATGGTCACTCTGTAGCTCCTTTCATCTCATTACCAGATTTAGAACTCAGAGTTACATCTTTAAAGCTTGTGATTGTGATTTCCACAAGGCTACCAGATGTTGATTATCCTATATCAAAACTGCTTGTTCGTCAAACAGTGAACAAGCTGCCATGTGTGGGACTCCTCTATGGACGTTAAGGAGTTGGCAATAATAACCCCTGCTTTCAAAGAACTTATGGTAAGGTCAGGAGGAGGCAAACAAAAATCACCTAAGCAAATATACAAATAAAATAATTTCAGTTTCTGATAATACTGTGAAGAAGATAAAGTAGTTTAGTGTGATAGACCATGACCAGGCTGTGGAAGATTTCTTTTCAGCAGGCATCTCTGAAGAAAAAATGTGGGAGTTGTGACCTGAAATGAGAAGGCAGCACTGGGAAGACTCGTTGGAAGAACAGTCCAAGCAGCAAGAACATTGAGGGCCAAGGCTTCAAGGAGGGAAAATGCCAACATGGTGGGTGGCAAACAAGAAGCAGAGAGGAAGGAAATGAGGCCAAAGAGGAAGGAAGATTATATAGACAGTCTGAGGCATTTTAAGAAGTCTGTGTTTTATTCCAAGTGCAGTGGAAGAGTTCTAGTTGAGGTGAAGTGATGTGACATACACTCTAAAAAGTTCTTTCAGTCGGTGCCCTTGGGTGGCTCAGTCAGTTAAGTGTCTGCCTTCTGCTTAGGTCATGATCCCAGAGTCCTGGGATTGAGCCCCACATTGGGGTCCCTTCTTGGAGGAAAGTCTACTTCTCCCTCTCCCACTCCCCCTGCTATGTTTCCTCTCTCACTGTGTCTCTCTCTGTCAATATATAATAAAATATTTTTTAAAAAATAAAATAATAAAATTAAAAAAAAAAAAAAGTTCTCTCAAGGCTACTACTATGTGAGGAGTAACCCGTTGGGAGTTTTCTTTACTAGCCCAGATAAAGAGATTTGGTTTAGGGTTGTAGTGCTGGAGGTAATAAAAAGTGGTTGGATTTGATATACGTTTGGAAGGTAGAGAAATAGATGTTTCTAATGGATAGAATCTGAGGTATGAGGGGGAAAATCAACAACAGCATCAGGGATTCATTCCAGCCTCAGTGAATGAATGGATAGTGATGCCCTTTATTCAGAGAGGTTTGTAGGTGACAGATTTGGGGATGCAGGATATGGGGGTGGATCTGACGTTTGCAGGGATGGATGCCAGAAGTCTCCGAGCCTAGTGAAGGGATTAGGGAATGGAGAGGCCAAATGACCCAAATCTGCGTCCAGCCCTGCATGCTCTTTAACTGACACACACTATACAGAACCCCACAGCACACTTATTGTTCCAGAAGGTTTAGTCAGTTCAAGGGACACTTCAAGCATGGGCCATGATATTCCTGTCCCAGGAAGCAGTCATATCCTAAGACAACCCATGTGGTGCTGCGTCTAGTCACAGAGGCTGATCAGCACTTCTCTTGCTGTTCAGAAAGTCTTTTTTTGCCACCTTTTCCCACTACATTGAACAGGAGGCACTTCATTACATCATGACGAGGGGTCATGCAAAAGAAGTATCTCTGTCTTTTTACTTCCGGGAAGCTGCTTGGCCCCCCTGCAACTTTCCTCACTCTTTTCCCAACAATTCTCCAATTTTACGTAATAATAAATATGTATGAAGATCGCTGTTAAGCGAAACGCAAACACAAACTTCATATTGTATTCCAGAACTAAAAGCTGGTAGGTTCACAAAGTCCTAGATTCACAAGGGTGACATTGTGGTAATAAATAAATATTTCATATTCGCTTCTGGCACAGAGCTTCTAAAAGTCTTGGAATCTGTTAAGTGATAAGAGCAACGCTGGTGTCTTTTGTTATGTTAACAAGTTGACTGTACTTCAGGAAGCAGGCTGGTTGCTAGGAGACCCAGCCAAGGGGTTAGAGAGTTGGAACTTTCAGTCCTGCTCCTGGGAGGAGAGAGGGGCTGGAGGTTGAATCAATTGCCAGGGGCCAATGATTTCATCAGTTATGTCTTAGGAAATGAAGTCTCCATAAAAATCGAAGTGAAGGGAGTTTGGGGAGCTTCCAGGTTGGTGAACATATAGAGATTTGGGGAGAGTAGCACACTGGGATGGGGCATGGAAGCTAGGCAAGCACCCTACCCCATACTATCCCCTACGGATCTCTTACTGAATCCTCAGGCTGTTCCTGAATTATGTATTTTTATAATTAACCAGCAAACTAGTAAGTAAAAAGCTTCTCTGAATTCCATGAGCCACTCTGGCCAATTAATCTAACCCAAGGAGGGGGTCTTGGGAATCTCCAATCAGAAGCAGAGGTGATAAATAACCTGGGTTTGCAATGGGCATCTGAGGTGGAGGGGAGGCACTAGGGGTTAAAGGGGTGGGGAATCATGTGGGACTGGGCTCTTAACCTGTTGAATCAGATGCTGTCTGCGTACAGAGTGTCAAATTGTAGAACATTCAGTTGGTGTTGCAGAATTTTTTGTCAATGGTGTGGTAAAACCTCCACACATTGGAATTAAGGTACAGAATCCATTCAACAAGGTATAAAAGTGTATATAGTAAAAAATGTCTCCCTTTGCTGTTCTTGGCCACCAGCTTCGCTTTCCAAAAGGCAACTGTTATTAGTTTTTTCGTTTGTCCTTCCAAAGATATTGTATATATTAAAAGCATATAATTATTTGTTCTTCTTACCACCCTCAAATGATATTATAACGAGTTACTAGGCCGCATAGTGTTTATACCTTGGAAAACTTTCTGGACTAATGCATATAGAAATACTTTTTTCTTACAGTTTTATGCCATTGCATTACATGGATATTTGATAATTTAATTGGACAGTTCCCTTTTAAAAGACCATTTATTTCCAATCCTTTTCAGGTATTACAGTGTCAAAGAAAAAAATCAGACATATAGTTACATGACCATTAATATGCTATTTAATTTCTATACAAGGGAAGCCAATCAATAAATTGATTTCATCTTAAAAAAAGAGAAACTACCATGATTTATATAAAAGGAAAAGTGAAGAGGAAAAAAGGAAGAAGGAAAAAACACCAACCATGTGGAAATGTGACCTATATTTTCCTCTCCTTCAGTAAACTGCTGATTAGCTGGCTGTTGTCTGGGGTCAATGGGGGATATTGTGCCTTGGACAGCTGGATAGGTCATTGAAGGAAACAATTTCAGTTACCATGGAGTCTTTAAAAAGCTTGATTTTTTTTAATGTTTTCATCCATTCTTTATTTTATTTTTTGGTTTTTTAGATTGTTATTTATTTATTTGAAAGGAGAGAGAGTGAGCAGGGAGAGCAAGGGAGGGAGAAGCAGACTCCCCACTGAGCAGGGACCCCCCCCCCCCCGCCCAATACGGAACCTGATCCCAGGACACCAGTATAGTGACCTGAGCTGAGGGTAGGCACACAACTGATAGAGCCCCCCCAGACACCCCAACCTTGAGATTTTTTAACCCTAAAATATACCTGTCAAGAAATGTCTCTCAGTGGTTTTGGTTGGCACTTTGTCTTAATCAGGCCAGGTCTGCACCGGTCCCTTCATCAGCATTTCTCACAGACGATATTGTAAAGTATCGTGGGCACATCATTTTACACGTGGATAAGCACCATCATAGCAACAAAGTTGAGAACTCCTTTCAGTGCTGCACTGAAAGATTCGTGCATTTTAACAATGAAAGCTATTGCCATATTGTCCTGCACAGAGGTTGGACCCACCATGAAAAGAGGCAGCACATGCTTGCCTATGCAATGTGATAGCCTCCTGTTCTTCTTTAGCTCTAAATCACATTTAATTCCTAGTTTTGCAATCCACACTGACTTGGTTTAGAACACATAGGTGTATTTCACTTTCGCCAACAAATGTGACTCCTTTTTTTTTTTTTTTTTTTAAACATAAAGCCATCTCTATCTTCAGGTTTCCCACTTTAACCAACATGATTAAGAGAAACATTTGGCTCTCCTTTGGAACTTGACAAGTATGTTGATAAGGCCAACTGTCACATGACCTCCATACTGAACAGGCAAAAAAGGAGGGATAAAGATCGTGACAAATTAGGGATACAGGGACGCCTGGGTGGCTCAGTTGGTTGGACAACTGCCTTCGGCCCAGGTCATGATCCCGGAGTCCTGGGATCGAGTCCCACATCAGGCTCCCAGCTGCACGGGGAGTCTGCTTCTCCCTCTGACCCTCTCCTCACTCATGCTCTCTCTCACTGTCTCTCTCTCAAATAAATAAATAAAGTCTTTAAAAAAAAAATTAGGGATACAGAGTATAGCTTTTTGTCAGCAACAGAATTCATAATTTTTACATGTTTAAGACTTTCTAGATGAACAACGGCATCACCTAAAGAAACAAGACTCTCAGCATTAATACTGCGAGGTCCGAATGAAACAACCCTGCACGTCTTCCTGGTTTCGGTTTTCTTTCCCCCAAATTCCAAACTGCCAGGTCAGGGCACATGAAAGATCAAAAGCACACTGATGTGGTACAGAGACAACAGTCTGTCTTTTTGTCAGGGCAGTCAGGAGAGGCTTGGGGCAGAGCTCCGGTCAAGTGGATCATCTCCAGCTACAAACTGCTCCATAGGTGTTTCTAGAAGGGTGCCCCAAGGAGGTTTGCATGGAAACCACTCTGTACCTGAAGACTGCTACACAGTGAAGAACAATGGAATTCACTGCTCTACCTTGACTCCAAAGACCCTCAACCATATGCCATTTATTTCAATAGCTAACTGTAATGGAAGGGAGTTTGCTTCTTGGGTCCTCAAGAATCACAACTATGGTGGGCAGCCCAGGTAGAACCAATGGAAGTTGGATAGCTCCTGGAAACCAGGGGGAGTCTTCCCAAGGGCACAGTTCTGTCTTCAAGTATATGTTGACTTCAGAGTTTGTGTGAGATTTCAGTAACATCCATACCGCCTGTAGGCTCATGGCTCTGACCTTTCAAATAATTTGGGTGCCATTTTTACAAGCCAGAGTTCCATGATTATTTTGATATACTATATCTAACATGAAAATAGTTTATAAGTAGAGATTAATTTGCTTTGCACAAGAAATTTTAAGTTTATAACTGTTAATGAAAGAAAAGTCTGTTCAGTTCCTTAAATAAAATTCCAATTGTAATGTTCTGATTTATGCCAAACAACTTGATATAAATTATAATCACCAATTTGTAAGGTATGAAATATCTATTCAAAAATTTTATCCAGTTGTTTCTTGGTTGGCTCAGTCGGTTGAGCATCTGACTCTTGATTTCAGCTCAGGTCATGATCTCGGGATCATTAGATCAAGGCTTTTGTGTGGCTCGTCACTCAGCATGGAGTCTGCTAGAGATTCTCTCCATCTTGCTCTTCCTCTATCCCTCTCCCGACTCTCTCTTTCTCAGATTAAAAAAATCTTTTTTTAAAAGATTTTATTTATTTATCTGGCAGACAGAGATCACAAGTAGGCAGAGAGGCAGGTAGAGAGAGAGGGAAGAAGGCTCCCTGCGGAGCAGAGAGCCCAATGCGGGGCTTGATCCCAGGACCCTGAGATCATGACCTGAGCTGAAGGCAGAGGCTTAACCCACTGAGCCACCCAGGTGCCCCTCTCAGATAAAAAAATCTTAAAAAATATTTTATTATTTATCAATATTAATAATATATCTTGTCTGCTGGGATTATTAGGGGTTTGATGGGATTATCTTTAAATGTCTTGATTAGGATTGTATCTGGACATCTCATCTAGAAACCCTGACTTAAAGAAATCATGTCCATAAAAGACAATTCAAGTCTGTCATTTTAAATTTTAAAATATTTTATTTTGATATGTTATACAAAATTGTTATTTAACTTGTTCTCTATTAATTTATGTTTTTAAATATATATGGAAAACCCAATTAATTTTGTTAGCCAAGCCTGAGACAGGCAACCTAAAACACTAAGAGTCATCAATAATAGCATTGTTTTCCTGATGTCAGATGAAACATCTTGGATACACAGCTTCATCCTTCCCCAAGAATGATGTCTCATGTCTCAGAAATACATAATCAAAGTTGTGACTCTTCCAGAACGAAGATTTGGCCAGGTCAACTCACTCTCCATGCTAGTTATAGAGGCAAGTGAGGAAATTTTCACTGACACTTCCCTTTGTTAAAGAAGAAAGAAAAATATGTAATATTAAGTGGATAAGCTTAATTTAAAAATCCAAAGGGAGGGGAAAGCAGCATTGTGAGATAGAAGAATAATTTTGGCAATATTAATGATTCTATATGATATGGAAGCCCAGGATATGATAAGTATGAGTGAAGTTATAGAATAGAGTATACCTGAATGGACCAAGCAGAGTTTATCCCCTCATGTCATTTATATTCTAGAAGGGAAGAGAAACACTGAACAAACAAGCACATTTATAATGTAACGCCCATCAGTTCATAGTATAATAACCTCTAAGCAGGTTAAGGAGATAAAATAATAGAAGTTAATAGAACTGTGGAGGATTATCAGATGTCCATCTAAAGAGACTAATTCCAAGCAAAAACCTAAAAGGAGTGAATGAGAAACCATGTTAGTACCTGTAGAACCGGATTTGGACCAGTCAGATCTCATGGGGCATGAAGTAGGCTTTGGTTTCATTCTAGTATCACAGTATAAAATCGGAGAATTAAGACCAGTGACCTCACAAGCTCTTAAGATATGGAACATTTCCTTAGGTGTTTGGGTGGACAATATACGTCAGGGAGCAAGAGTATAGACGTCAGAAGCTATTACAATCGTTCAGGGGATAGATGGACAGTGCTTGAAGGAGGAGTTGCATCATCAAATTCCAGATGTGTTTCAAGGGAGATGCTGCACCATTTACTCACGGGCTTGGGGAAGGTGCGAAAAAAAATAGAAGAGTAAAAAAATGGGCCAAACAACAGACTCAATGCCATTTATCAAACTCCGTGTCCCTTATCAAATAATGGTGACTTTATTAAACTGGGGACACTCAGAAATCAAGTTTGAGGGGGAAGCAAAAAGTTTTTTTTTTTCTGTAAATAATATTTTCAAAAGGAGAGATCATGTAGTTTGAATATTCAAACCAAAGGAGGAAAGCTCCAGAAGTATAAATTTGGGTATTAGCAGCATAGAGATGGTATGGTGTAAAGTCATGGGATTAGATAAAATCACCTAGAGGGTGAGCATAGGATAAAGAAGACAAGGGGAATCCCAGACTAAACCCTAGGGTGACCCAACATATCAAGGTCTGAAAGATGAAAGGACACGGTGCGTATGATTGGAAACATAGGCCAGTATGATAAGAGCTAATCCAAGAGAGGTGGGTTCTCTGGAAATCAACAGAATGAAGTGTTTCCAGAAACGAATGTTATACAGTATCAAATCTTTCTGATCGATCAAGAGATTAGGAGACTAACTATTGGAGCTGTTGGATAAAACAGAAGTTCGTGTAACCTGAAAATAAGATTTCAACAGACTGATGGGATGAAGACCTGTTAGGGGAAGGGGGAAGAAAGGAAATAAAATTATAAGTATACACCACTCTGTCAATGTGCCTTGCTGTAACCAGAAACAGAGAAACGAGAGTGGGTATCATTGCTGAAGGGGACGTGGGGTCAAGGCTGGGTTTATTTGTTCATAGAGAATTTATAGCTTACTCGCAGTAATTATTTAGCGAAAATGAAAAAGAATTATGCCTCATGTGCTTTTAGGCAGTACAGAAATCAACTAATTTAGATGAGAATTATCTATGCCATTCACACAATATTAGTATTTCCCCCCTCAGCAAGCACAATCCAATAAGGAAAAAAATGTCTTGAGTAATAAAAATTAAAATTCAATGCCTACATATGGCAAAGATTTGTTAACCATCAAGGTTTTCAGGTCAATGTTACACATTTCTGCCCCTGCTTTTAAAAACAGAAAACAAAAATATTAACCAGGGGTGCCTAGGTGGCTCAGTGGTTTAAGCCTCTGCCTTCAGCTTGGGTCATGATCCCAGGGTGCTGGGATCAAGCCCCGCATCGGGCTCTCTCTTCAGCAGTGAGCCTGCTTCTCCCCCAACCCCGGTCTGCTGTTCTGCTTACTTGTGATTTCTCTCTCTTCAGATAAATGAATAAAATCTTAAAAAAAAAAAAAAAAAGTATTATTCAGTCATAAAAGCTGGCAACATGAATGCTTATTTGGAATATTTACAGACAAAAAAAAAAAAAAAAAGCATGGCTATGGATAAAATTCCCAAGGTAACAAATATGTCTACTTAGGAATTCCTTTAAATAATTGTAATTCATATATTAACATATAATTACAGAAAATATATTAATTAAATAAACCTATACACAATTTTTTTATGTTGAAGGAAAGATTTACAAGGAAAATTAACAGAATATATGAATACTGCAGATTCATGTATAATACACCAAAATCTTCATTAGTTGCTGAATGTCTCAGCTTAAAACTACCCCCACATCAAGAAAAGGAAGGAAATGTCAATCTTCAAATCAATGATGATTATTGCCATCCATGAGTCATGACAGCAAGTCAAATCTCTCATAAAAATATATAAATGTGGCCTCCAGATGTTTTTGACTGGATGAAAAGTTTATTTATGAGTCATATAGGAGAGTTGCTTAATTAGAAACTCCTGGCAAGATGAATAAGAAGCAGCAGCTAATGTATTCCTCACCTGCTAACACATACTCAAACTAAACAAGATCGGATTAATCAAAACCTAAAACTAAGTTAAATTGAAATGTAAAATGTTGATTGAATAAGCCAGTATATGGGAGACTTGGAGGGTTTAACCCTGAACACTTTCATAAATATTTTGTTGTTGTTGTTGTTGTTTTCTTTCTCCCACATCATTTTGAAAGTATTTGTACACATCTATGTGTCATGAACAAGAAACAACCACTTGAATGTAACTGGGTTTTCATGCTGCAAATGGTCTTCCACATGGAAGCAGAAGTTAAATATAGCTCTTGCATAAATATGATTATTTATGTTAATTTTGGCATTCGGTAAAAATAGACTACTTTCTGATTTCTTTCTGAGTCTTTTTATCTCCCATATAGACAATATGTGGAATAAATTTACAATATGTGGAATAAAAAATTTAACAGGTTGGAGGTCATTATTACCCCATTGTCATTTACTTAACAAATATTTATTTTCCCATTCTCCTTTGATAACAGAACCACAATTATGTCTAGGGCAACAAGGTATCTGGATAAATAGAAGCTTTCCTTTCTTCCTATGGCTCGTGGTGACAAAGGACACACTTGCAGAAGCCTGTGAGATTTGAGCTGATGTTTGCCGAGAAGTCTAGATAAGTTTTTACTTTTCTGAAAGGAGACAAATGCAGTGGGCTTTCTGCTTCCACTCTGGAACATAGCATGAGAGCTGCATCAATCACATTGCAGGAAAAGCAAGAGTTTCCCAGACACACTGGCTGCTGAAATAAGGCAATAACTGCTACTTCTGGATCTATGTTTTTTTTTTTGTTTGGGGTTTTGTGTTTTTTTAACCTATGTTCTTACAAGGAAATTAAACCCCTGGTGTTTAAAGCTGC
Source organism: Mustela lutreola (assembly GCF_030435805.1). Classification (NCBI taxonomy): domain Eukaryota; kingdom Metazoa; phylum Chordata; class Mammalia; order Carnivora; family Mustelidae; genus Mustela; species Mustela lutreola. Next base: position 125,947,859 of record NC_081290.1, on the reverse strand, counting down.
TGGGAACAGGCTTTCAAGGACTTGGAACCAAATGAAATTCTGACTGATACACTTTTGTACTATTCATACACATGCCAATGTTACATAATTTATATAATATTTGCCTTTAATATTTATTAGTGTACTGGTGTATTGGTCAAAGTAATGCTAGCTACTCCACCAGATGGAGTCCTGAATTTCAGTGGCCTTAATGCAATAAAAATTTATTTTTTATGCACTTTAAACCCTGAGAAACAGGGTCAGGGGTGGGCGTGGAGATGGTGGTTGGTGGTGGTCCTCAGTGCCTGAAGTCAGAGATCCGGGATCTTCCATCCTTTAGCAAGTGAGCTAAGAGGGGAAAAGAACATGTAGTAGAGAAATTCATGGAAGGATCTCATATGCCAGGCCTGAAAGTGGAGATTCACTTTTATTCTACCCACTGCAGTGGTGGGAACTCAGGACCTGGCATCACATTGCTTGGGGAAAGGTTAGCACAGGTAAGCTAACTGTAGATCCAAGAAGAAAGGGAAATGTTTAATAAATCCTCAGTCTCTGCCATAAGTAACAAGCATAGTTGGATGTGTATCTGTCAAATTGGTATCTTCTTTTGTTGAGTGTTTATAATTATGTTATACGTGTCTGTGTATATATCTATATTAGACTTTAGCACCTACTAGATGTTCACTTTAATCTAAGCACTGTGCTCGATATTTTTCATGCATTTTATCATTAATCTTTCTATCCACCCTGTGAGGTACGCACTACCATTAAACAGGGATGCTGAGACTCAGTGTGTTTCAATAACTCACCCAAGAAAACAGTCAGCAGTGTGGGAACAAGGAATATTTCTTTGTTCTGGCACATATTGTGTTTTCAAAGAATACTTTTGAAACTGTAATGCATCAGTATGAATTATGTCATATCCACTGACAGACTTGACGATATGTATTGATGTCACCTGTGTAGATAGACTAAATGTCCTCCCTCCTAAATATTCCTTTGTTTATATAACTGCCAACTATATTTGGCCTTTTAGAAACTGGAGTGATTTTCAGGATTATTGGAGGTGAAAATGCCATTATTTATTGGAGGTGAAAATGCCATTATTTCTAAATATTTATTTGCATAAGCAGCCATCTCCAGATATATGGATTTTATCTGAATGTAATTCATAAGTAATTGGGTAATACCTTGATGTGTCCTACAATTTACAACATACCTCTTCCTCTTTACCTTTCAGCTTTCTGGCACGATCTGAAGGTTTCCTATATTCTTCCATGGCCTCACAAGCATTGTTGCTATTCAGGACAGCTCTGTCCTTTAGTTGTTTATGAAATGGTACTTGGCCAAATATTCTTTTAATTCCACCAGCCTCGAGTCGTTGCCCATTTGCTTCTTGCTCAGTGAAGCACGTTTCCCCTTTCCTAACTATCTAACTCAACACATTGGTCTCCTATTTATAATAACCAAGATACTATGATATTTACATAAATATATCTCCAAGAAGGTACTTTGTGGATCAAATATCAATTTTACAAAGTAACAATGACATGTCCCCACTTTTACCTATTTCCCACATGATTTTACCACTCTACAGAAAAAGTGAAATATAAATTATGGTAACAACCATGGAAAATAATGACGCTTTTCCTTGTTACATGACAAACTAAACGACATAGCATATAAAGGATAATTTGCCTTTATTACCAGTATTTAAGAGATCTTTAACTAATGAGTTTGGTTAATATCATTATCTCAGCTTTATACGTGTGGGACCTGAATGAAACATATTAAATGACTTGAATTCAAACATAAAATCATATTTTGACGCCCTTAATGTTTTCAATCCATGGATGGTTATCATCCACACATGTATGTTCAAAATCAACTGATAAACAAGGTCAAGTAAAATTTACAAGGGTGATTTTTAGTGAGCTTAAAAGAATTATTTCCTTTTGAAATATAATGTACATACAATAAAATGCTCTTATCTTAGGGCTGTCATTCAATCAGCATGAAAAATGCATGCCCTCCTGACATCCACATCCATAATCCCAGAGAGTTCTCTTGTGTCCTTTTTAGCCACCACCTTCCCTCTGCCTCCCATGCAATCACTGGTCTGATGTCTATAATTGTCGTTAATTTGTGTGGTTTCAGAATTATATACAAATGGAAATATATGTATGTACTTGTTCATTTCTTGCTTCTTTCACTCAACATAACATTTTTAAGATTCATCTAAGTTGCTACATGTATCATCAGTTTGGTGCTTTTTATTGTAGAAAATACTACTGAGAAACCTATTATTGATATATATCATTTGGTTATCCGTTAGACTGTTGATTGGATGCTCATTGGACATCTGATTGTTTACAGTTTTTGATGATTATCAATAAAGCTGCTATAAATATTTTTGTTCAAGGCTCTTTGCAGACATACAGCTTCACGTCTTTTGTGCAAATACCTATGAGTGCAGGAAAGAATTCTGGGAAGATGACAGAATACGGAGGATCAAGAATCTGTCTCTATGTCTAGACAACAACTGTATTGGCAGAATCTGTCTGATGTAACTACCTTGGAATTCTAGAATCCGTTGAAGGCTTATGACTTCCAGGGGAAGAGTTGGACAGTAAACCGGTTAATTTCACTCAATCTGCTGCTTCCTTTGGACTGGAAATTAGTTTCCGTCTCATCTCCATTTATCCACCTGACCCTTACTCATCCTTTATGGACCAGCTTAGAAGATTCTTCCTCCAAGCAGTCCTCCCTGGCAATGTCAGTATAGATTGACTATCTCTGTGCTTCCATGTCAACCAGAAATATTCCTATATCCTATATCTAATGCATAATATCTTGTTTAAGATTTTCTGAATCTTCTATGCCACTGTGAGCTCAAAGGAGACATGGAAGTTTTGTTTTTGTTTTTGTTTTTCTAATTTTGTTCTCAGAACCATGCCTAATCTCTAGTACATGCTCAATACACATTTGTTGAATGAGAGATCTGTTAAAGAGAACAAATCATATGAAGACCCTAGGATTTAGTGCTACATCCGATAAGCGGTCCCTGAACTATGATCAGAGAAAGGAGATTGTGGAGTATTTTTCAGGAGAAACCAACCCCTGATAAGAGGTAGGAGTGACTTCACAGTCCTATCATATCAGGATGATGGTTTGAGCCAAATAACATTTTTATTGTGACCAGAGCTTTAAATTTCCCCTATTACTGAGGAATTTGGAAACATTAATTACATATGTCCTCATATTTTTCTAAAGACCTTATTTATCTATTTTTTGGAGAGAAAGAGAGTGAGAGAGAGCAAGCACAAGCAGGAGGAACAGCAGGCTGAGGGTGAAGCAAGTTCCTTGCTAAGCAAGTAGCCCAATGTGGGACTCGATCCCAGGACTCTGGTGTCATGACCTAAGCCAAAGGCAGACACTTAATAAACTGAGCCACCCAGACATTCCTGCCCTTATATTTTTTTAAAGGAAACTAGACTTGAAGTCTCTAGGCTTGCCTCTAAATCCCGACTCTGATCCACCCTCCATGTTAAGCTCGTGAAAACAAATTTAGTAAGTTCATTAAGCACTAGCTTCTTCAAGGGATATGTAAAAGTACATTAAATACTAAAAATTGCTATAACATGTAAGATACGAGTAATGAATGAGAGCTTTAAGTCATTGTTAACTTTGGGTGGACCAAGCAGTAATTAGATTGTCTGAATACAGTGGTCTCTCTCAAGCTATCTGTATATTTACATGGCGCCTATTACCGCAGTCCTTGGATGCTAGAACAGACACTTTAGACTAAACTAATTACCCAGGAGTTGGGAGAAAGCCATCCTCTTTCATTTCATCTATCCTGGGATCATGAGGGCAACATTGTTTTCACTTCTCAAATGAATTGGGAGGGGTGAGGTAGTAGGGACTCCAGGAGCAGACCTTTCATTACCTCCTAAGGACTGATATCTGCCTCAAGTCTGAATGAGGAAGGTACCTTCCACAACAGAAGTTGTCCTCTACAATGACCTCTGTTTCATGCCCTTTTGTCTCTCCCCAGGGACACAGACACAGAACGTCTGCAGGAGGCAAAATCAAATCAGGTTGCAATCCATCCATTTAGGAGAAAACAGAATGGGTTTTTAATCTGCAGAAGAGTTAGAGTCTGGCTAGGTTTTACCCAGACTATTAGGATGAAAATGATCATTCAGGAATTATTTGTTGTCCTTCTTGAATTCCATGGTTTCAGAGGTTCTTTGCACCATTTAACCACCGACTCATATCCTATTTGAGTTTCAGAGCTAACTAAGAAATACTTAGGAAGCTTTGTTAGCAACTCAGAGAGACATAGTGTTACTGGGATAGGACATAGCAATCTAACAATCTAAAACAGTGTTCAACAATCATCCCCCTGTGATTATTAATTAATTCTAAGTGTGACAAGGAGTCAGCTATGTGGTCTTTTATGCCCCCTTCTTCCTGCAAGACTATGTAATTCTACAACCCCTGGCCACCCTTCCAATTATACAGCTGTAATACCCAGGTTTAAATAGTTCCTAAGATAGGGAGTTTTCACACTTTTCCTCTAGCTTGTGCTGTATTGAAGAATCATACTGTTATGTGGCCTTAAGGTTCTCATGTCTCTCACCTCCCATCTGGGTCGAAATGAGCCAGTGCAAAACGCACGGACTCATGGCCTCAGGAGGATCATGGCAGCAGCGGGACAGAGCATCACCAAACACAGCAGCCACAGTTCCACCTCTATGAGTGCACCTTGGCACTTGTGTCTTGGATTTCCATCCTTCAAACCTACTTTTCTATAGATGTAGTTTGAATTTTCTGAGATATTCATAATAAATTCTAGGTTGAGAAGCTGGAAGACAGAAACATATGGCTTAGTTTTTCCAAGGGATGCACCAACCATTATTCCCTAAGCCAAGATGGGAATCAGACTTATGATATAATTATGTGAAAGAGAGGAGAGATAAATTGTGAAATAACGTAGAAGGAAAATCTACTCCTGTACTTTAAATTACAATTCTTTAATCAGAAAATACTCTCTTGAGCAAACAACCAACATAAGGTGAAATATTTCATATTCTACAAATTAACTGGAATTTACAATGCGGTATTCTCTGTTTTCTGCAAAATTCTTATCTTTAAAGAAATGAAACTGATTGAGCTTATGAATCCACAAAGGGAAGTAATAAGCTAGTAAAACAGCTCCTCTTAATGTTGAAATAAATATGAATCATCTATACCATTTAGCCTTTTCCCCTAATGATCTACTCCTGAGAAGAACACTTGAATAGAACACTCTTCAGTAATAATTGAACTTTATGAGAAACTCTACAACATGCTAGAACAATATTTCTAAATGTTTCCTTTCAATGTCACCATAGATCGGTATGATTTCCCTGGGGGAAAAAGTCCATAGAATCTAGGTTTTTCTTCCATATCCCCAGAATAAAACTTGATTAGTAGTAGCTCATAACAGTGGAAACAAAAATTGCAAAGAACATGGACTTTGGAATTAGAACGACCTACATTTATATCTCAGATCTTTTGTTTAACACCCATGGGGCTTGAACAAGCGTCTTTAAGCCTCAGTCTTCTTATCTACAAAATGCCAAGGCTTTGTCATGTTTTACAAGAACATAAAAATACCAGGGACCATATAGTGGAATAGACATGTCCTTCTGGAGGCTAAATCTTTTTTTTTAACCACTTGCTTTTCCTGCCTCAGCTAGTGAGCTGCTGAAAGTCTTCTTGGTTATCCAAGGAGTTGGGGTAGGGGTAGAGGGATGACTCCTGAGGTGCCGAGGTAACTTCCTTGTCCTTGAAGATTGCATGTATAGTGCTATTGACCAGAAAAAAAGGTGTATGAACACTTCATGTTTAGAATTGTTAGGCAAATGTGCCAGATTTAGGAGAGGTGAAAAGAAGCAAGCTAAAGTTACTGAGGATGTATTTCCTCTGGAAAATTAAGATAGCCACGTTATCCAGCACATGGTTATAGTCAGGCCTTTGGATTACAGTCCAGAAACTTGGGGTGGGAGAAGATAATAGCCCATTTTCTGATGCTGGGTCATGTGCCTGGAATTAATGAGGCACATTAGGAATAATAGTTTAAAAAGTCTTGAGATCAAGAGCTAGACTGGAAGACCCAGCAGGGCACCATGTTTCTAGTAAATACCAGGTCTGTTGTGGCATTTCTGACATTAGAAGATATTTCTCCCTAATGCCAACTAGTTCCTCTACTAAGTTAGGGATGGGGGCTTAACACCTTTACTCTAGGAACAAACTGGGAGAAAGTCATATAAGTCCTATAAAATAGCATCTCCACCCTTATTTTGCTTGATATTACACTTATTGTATATTTTATTTATCTCTTGATCAAGATGAACTTAATGGTACTCTCAGCTTGACTAAATTCTTGAGTGGTTTCTTCCTGACAGTAGACTTCTGAACTCTCTTTTCTTAAAGCATTTACTTTTAGAAAACTTACTATTGGAAATTCTTTCTCTTCCCCTTTGAGATAAGTTTTTTCCTAGCTTCCTACCAGTTTCACAACCCAGAATATCTTTCTCAAGGAACTATGAACCATCTCTTTGAAGTGTAATTGTAAAGAAAGATTGTACCCTATTTCCTACTCTTTGGGAGAGTAGGAACCTAACTTTGACAAGTATCATTTAAAAAACAAAATGGCTTATGGGGTGTCTGATTGATTCAGGCAGTAGAGTATATGACCCTTCATCTTGGGGTCATGAGTTCCAGCCCCACATTAGCCACACAGTTTACTTACATGGCTTAATCACGTTGACCCCCTAGTGTTCTCCAGTAATTTCCCACTAGCTCATTCCAGGGCTTAAAATCCCTCCCATCTTGTTTCAGAGGAGTTGAGCTCAGTCTCTCTCCTCTAGTGTAGTAGTCTTGAATAAAGTCTTTCTTGCCTCTTTATTTTGTCCCATGCAATTTTTCTTTGATATTCCAAGAGGAGGTAAACTCCATGAGAACCATGACTGGTCTGTCACTGTTGTGTCTCCAGCACCAAGGCACTAAGTCATGGCTTCTAGGATCAATGATTCATATCTTCTAAAGCCTATTAGAACAAGTTTTGAGTCCTGTCTGTTATTAGTTATGGAACCTTGAACAAGTTGGTAGTCCCTCAGTTCACCTTGGCAAAATGGGGGAGACAGAAGTACCCTGGTATCATAGACTTGTTACAGAGATTATATTAGCATTATGTGAGGCCTTAGCAATATGTGGAGCCTTTGTATTTATTCTTTTATTTTTACCTGGTGGATTTGGAGTACATAAAGACATTTAAGAAGTCCGTCCTTTTGTAAATGCAAAATTAGATGACAGAAAAAGTCCAGGAGAAAGGAAAAGGACGGGGAAAAAAAAAAAAAAAGGTCAGAGAAGCTGAAATAAAGAACTAAAAATGGAGAAGGACAGATTTGAGGAAACGCACTAAAGAATGTGGGATGGAGGTGACTACATTGAATTCTACAGCACTACCACATGCATTGTACAGGTGTAGTTAGAAAGAGTGTGCCTCCCTGCAAACTGTCCCCATGTGTTTGATCTAGAGCTCATTAAGCAGTGTGGCAACATTCCCAGAAGCGTCACTTCCTTAGGTTGTGCCTTCTGAGGGATTCAGTCATGTTTTTATAGGATCATCTGTCTGTCTGGACCCATCCCAATTCCCAGTAAAGAGCAGCACCACCCTCCGGCCCACACACTCCCATGACACTTGGTCCCCTTGCTATAAAAGAAGTCGTCTCCTACAGGAAAGAAGACAGGCTTCAATGCATGTGTGTAAGTAGTGAAGCACCATGCTGCAGGCTGAGGCAGTATTTAATGGTGTTATAAAGAAGAGTCTTTTTATCAGTGAAGTATGCAACTAGGAAGCCAATTTTAGATCAGATTTACTCTGGAAATCTTTCCCCATAAATAGAAGAAAGATAAAATACTCCTTTCCCATTGTGGAAGCAGAGCAGAGAGCAAACTGCCGTGAAAGAAAGACAGGGCAACTGGGCCACTCTGCAGAGAAGGAGCTTGCTTTCCCTGGGGCAGTGAATAGGCAGAAGAGGGCTAGTGAAGGGGCAAACTCCTCAGGACCAAATGATGTGGATCTGTGGAGGCAGGAAGAGCATTACAAGGTTTCTAGAAAGCTCTTAGGAGAGCTACCTGAAATATGAACTTTGAATGAAAATGTTGGTCAATTGCTGGTGATTCTATGATTCTGGCTGGTCTAAGAATTAAACCTACATGAGATAGATTAACGGGAGAAAATCAAATTTAATTATGTATATGGGGAGGTTCCACGAGAATATGGGGCTCAAAGGCATTCAGGCGATTGAGGCTTATATGCCATTCTGAGCTAGGAAGAACAGTGCAAGGGTCTGGAACTTCAAACAAAAAGACCATTCACAGGACGGAGAAAAAGTGAGTGTTTGGCAAACAAATATTTGCTGGGCCATATCCTAACAATGGGACAAAATGAGGAATTTTAACAAACAGATTTTGCTAAGTTCCTTCCTATCTACTGCCCCTCACTTAGGTTATACTGTAGTTATCTGTGGTGGTAGCTCACCTCCCCAAGCAAGTCCTCTATCTAAATTCTTTCAGGCAATGAGGGGAAAAGTCAAAGTTTCTTTCTGAGCCTTCTGTTTCTTAAAAATAATCAGCCTAAGAAGACACGAACAGACATTTCTGCAAAGACATCCAAATGGCCAACAGACACATGAAAAAGTTCTCAACATCACTCGGCATCAGGGAAATACAAATCAAAACCACAGTGAGATACCATCTCATACCAGTCACAATGGCTAAAATAACAAGACAGGAAATGACAGATATTGGTAAGGATGCGAAGAAAGGGGAACCCTCCTACACTGGTGGTGGGAATGCAAGCTGGTGCAGCCACTGGAAGACAGTTTGGAGGTTCCTCAAAAAGATGAAAATAGAGCTGCTCTGTGATCCAGCAATCATACTACTGGGTATTTACCCCAAACGTAGTGGTCCAAAGGGGCATGTACGTGCACCCAAATGTTTATAGCAGCGATGTGCACAGTAGCCAAACTGTGGAAAGAGCCTAGATGTCCATCAACAGAAGAATGGATAAAGAAGATGTGGTGTATATCTACCAGGGAATACTATGCAGCCATCAAAACACCCGAAATCTTGCCATTTGTAATGATGTAGATGGAACTAGAGGGTATTGTGCTGAACAAAAATAAGTCAATCAGAGAAAGACAATTATCATATGATCTCTCTCATATGAGGAATTTGAGAGGCAGGGCAGGGGGTCATGGGGGGCAGGAGGGAAAAATGAAACAAAATGATATCAGGCGGGAGACAAACCATAGGAGACTCTTAATCTCACGAAACAAACAGGGTTGTTGGGGGGTGGCGGGGGGAGGGTGGTTGAGTTATGGACATTGGGAAGGATATGGGCTATGGTGAGCGCTGTGAATTGTGTAAGACTGATGAATCACAGATCCATACCCCTGGGGCTAATAATATATTATACGTTAATAAAATAAAAAATACAATAAAATATTTTTAAAAATCAGCCTAAAATAATCCACATACCAAAGAGACATATTTTAGGATGGCATATTTTGCTTCCCTATCATCTCCAGACCCATACAAACCCCCATCTCTTATAGGATCTGTACTCTTCCCTCCTCCTTCCCTTCTCCGCTCTCTCTCCTCAGACCCATTTTTCTTCACCTACCCTCACAAGACATTCCCAGACCTCCTTTTATTTCTGAATTACTATCTCAGTGAACAGGTTGGCACGATAGTCACCAGGTCCAACAAGCTAGACACTTCAAATGCCTCACTAATTGCCCCCTTTCCATCTTACTTTATAAGTCTCCAAGTCAAATTGATTCTACTATCTTTCTAGACCTCAGTCCACTTCTTTTTCTCTTCCCATTGTTATAAAGTTTCTTTCAAATCTTATGATAGGTATTTCCAATCTCCTCCTCCTTCTTACCTGCCCCAGAGAAAACATTTCTTATAGATAAACCTGCTCAGGTTGCCCCACAATTAAAGTTATACAATGCCTACGTTTTAGAAAAAAATTCTAAATTCTGTGGCAGGGTACACAAGGTCATGTATAATTTGAATTCCTAATTTGAATTATTCATCTTTTTTTACTTTTTTCCTTCTTCCTAACATTATGGCCATACTGAATGATTTCCATACCCTAAGAATATCATGTTCTTTATTCTTCTGAACATTTTCTTGTGCTGGTTTTTATATTTTTGTCATTATTATTTTGTTGTGTTTTGTTTTTCTGTTTGGAAAGCCCTTTCCTCCATTTTTTAATTGTATGATGTCATATAGTCATTAAGACTTGGCTTATGTCTTAATTACTAGGTAAGTTATAATAGTATACATTACATTCTTTTTTAAAATTTTATTTTAATTCCAATCTAGTTAACATACAGTTTTAAATTAGTTTCAGGTGTACAATACAGTGATTCAGCGTAGTTTACATTCTTGACTAGCATGTGAAAGTTTCAAGAAGGATTCTCTGATCCCATAAATACTGGGACTAATTAGGCACAATTTAATTGGCATGTAAATTGCATGCATATTCAGTGTATCACGGAATTTAAAAAGTAAACAATATCTTCCTATAAAGCTATTATTTTTGTTGCAGTTTCAATTAAACAAATAATGCATGTCTACTATGTATAAAATATTCTAGAAGATGTACTGATACATAAAACAGCACCCTACAATCTAATTGTCTAAGAGAATTAATACAGTCATGGTGACCAGTGCTTTTGTCACACAGGGGAAATATACACTGGGTTATGAGTCATCTCACTGACAGTACCAAGAGGACAACTTGAAAATTAGGGCCAATCCTGGGAGTGATATTTGGGTAGGTGATAGGTAGAGACATACATCCTTAAAAGAAAGGATCAGTGGAGGTGTACATGCTAGAATAGGATTATAAATTAAGAGATGCTTAGGGACAAGTTTGCAGTCAATAATCTGGTGTCACAGCTAAGACGTGTAAGGAAGTAAGGAAGTGATGCTAAGCAGAAAATTCAACCAGAACAAACAAACAAAAAAATAGGAGCCTGGGCAAAAATTCATGTTTTGGGACAGATTAACTGCATCAGTCAAGGCAGATGGTACTAGAATAGGAACACCATGAGCACTGCAGTAAGGCTGGCATTAAATAAGAAGGAAGAGAACTAACAAAAATTATCTCTCTCTCCTTATCAATATATACACAAGCACACATGCTCACATTAACATTTATATGAGAATATTGAATGAATGATCAGTTGACTTTAAGTGATGAGAAATACCCTTGAGAATGTGGTTGATATTCAATTTAAGGTCTTAAGAGCAAAAACTATCTATCTATAGATCACCTATCTAAATCTCTTATTGTTTCTATTTCTTCAGGGAACCCTGACTGATAAGAATGTGATATCTTTCAGTAACAGCTAAAGAGACGCCTGGAGAGTTGAATAAAAATCTTTATATAAATGACTCCTCTAATGTTGTGAGAACCAGGTGCAAATAAGCTGTGTTAAAAAAACAAACAAACAAGAAGAAAATGTAAAACAAAAGTACAGAGTGTTTTCCAAACCATTGAAAATGCACTTATAAATACACAGAAACTATATATGAGAACATATTTACCCACATTTAACAAACATAAGTACACACACACACACACACATACACACAGTACTGCAATAGGACACCTCCTGGAATACTGTGGTGATAGAGAATAGTTGGAATACCTATGTTCCAATTCTAGTTTTGTGACTTAATAAGTATGACCTTGGGCAAGTGATGTAACTTTTTTAAGCCTCAAGTTCCTAATCTAAATAATGAGTATTATAGTAATACCTAACTTAAATAGATTTACTGTAAAGGTTAAGTGATGTAATCCATGTAAAGTATAAAGTGTTTAGCAGTATGTATTTAATTAATGCTAGTTCTTATGGCTGCATTATTATTAAACATTAATTTTATTCTCTTCATATCAACTAAAAGAACACAATTGCCTTGTGTAAATATTGGCAGGCTAAAATCCAAACTGTTGAAATGCAATTTTACAGAGATAAGGTGACTATCTTTTTTTTTTTTTTTTTTTTTTTGGTCTGCAGTATGAATGGTAACAGTAAAAATGCAATAGAATAAAGGTAATAAATGGAAATGTTGGGAAATAATACTTAAATTGTATGACAGCTTTTTTATTATTGTCTGGTAAAGAAAAGAGAGCTCCACGAATAAGTCATGGATGTGTCATTAAAATTAAGTGGAAATTTATCTCTGGGAAGTACTCTTCAAGGTGATCTACAATTTACATTATAAGTGAGAGGAGATTTAGATCCTAAAACCTCCCTAATTATTGCTCCCCTATAACATATCTTAAAGTGCTATGGATTTTTTTTTAAAAACCTGTCAAAGAGAATTTAAAAGCTAGGAGAGGAAAATTTCTGTAAACTCCCTCATCTTAAACTCAACACAGCCCCCAAACCTATATGCCCTAACCACAGTGTTCACCTCAGTCAATGACAGTTTAATTCTTCCATTTGTGCATTGACTTTTTTGACATCACTCTTTTTTTTTTAAGATTTTATTTATTTATTTGACAAACAGAGATCACAAGTAGGCAAAGAGGCAGGCAGAGAGAGAGGAGGAAGCAGGCTCCCTGCTGAGCAGACAGCCAGATGCGGGGCTCAATCCAGGGACCCTGGGATCATGACCTGAGCCAAAGGCAGAGGCTTTAACCCACTGAGCTACCCAGGCACCTCTGACATCACTCTTAATTAACCCTTCTCTTTTCTTATAATCTACATTTAATTTCATCAGAAAATTCTATCTTTAAAATGTATCCAATGATATATTTGAATCAAAGCAAAAACTGCACTGGGATGAAGTTTAACAGGTAAGCAAGACTTTATTCAAAGGTACTGCTTTAGGAAAGAAGAGCTAGAACTCAGTCTAAGCTCAAAACTTTGACAGGGCTGGAGAGTGTTTAAGTGCTGGGGTGAAAAGAATGAGATTGTAGGCCTGTGTTGGCTAATTGGCATACATTACCCAAAGAAAAAGTAAACTTTCTCATATAGGACTTCATGACAAGGAGTAGTGTTACAGCTTGGAACAAGACATCCCCAGTGTTAGGCTCCTATCCTCCCACAGAAATTCAAAGAACATTATCTTCCTTGATTTCATTTCCACGGGATGGTTCTCAGATCCTTGAGAAAGACATTCTTGGATTATAGAACTAACAAAAGCTTTTTTAAAAAGGACATCTCGAAAGGGCAGTGAAAGAATTTGTAATTATGAGCTTTCAAAGGTAAATGTTCTAAGACAGGAGAGATCTGGGACTGGAGCCTACAGTTTAGTCAGGCTGAGGGATTCCTTGAGGCTGTCTTGGTCAACTGCTACCACCCTAGTACAATATGCCATCACTTCTTACTTGGATTAATGCCATAATCGCTCTACTGCTCCCCCACTTCTACCGTCACACCCTTTAAATCTATTCTTACCAGAAGTAGTCAGAGTGATTTTTTTTTTTTTTAAGACAGTATGTGTCAGTCAGTCTAATCCAACCCTCTAGTGGGTCCCCATTCTGCTCAGTATAAAAGCCAAAGCCTTGCACAACTGGGAAAAACCTCTGCTTATCCTGTCTCTGTTCACAATTTCTACTTGTCGTCTCTCCACTTCCTCTGGCCAGCCACATGTCTCCTTGATGTTCTTTGAGTATGAGAACCACACTCCCTGCTCAATGTTTTAGCAATTTTGGGGGCACCTAAATATATACCTTCTCCTACAAAAATCTTAGAGATTAAGATACATCTACCTAAGATAAGAAATGCACATATATATACATTTTCGTACATATGTGTATAACTTTGTGTTTCTATTTTTTTTCTATTTTTTAAGGTTAATAATTTCCTCAAAATATCATGTTGAGCTTTATTTTTTTAATTTTTAAAAAATTTTTAGAAGATTTTAGTTATTTGAGGGGGAGAGAGAGAGACCACAAGCAGGGGAAGCAGACTCTCCACTAGCAGGGAGACTGGTACGGAGCTTGATTTCAGGATGCTGGGATCATGACCCAAATCAAAGACAGATGCTTACCTGACTGAGACACCCAGCCTTCCTCATGTTGAGCTTTAAAACAATCCTTAGTAGAACACAGAAGAATGGTGAGATATGTGGCTGGAAAGACTTGTCAGACAGATAGTGAAGAAGATTCTTTGTGCTGTCTTATGGGCTTGTTTATAATTAAGACTGAGATACAACAGGTGTTTATATTTTAATGAAAGAGAAAGAAAAGCAACAACTGCAATCCATGAAATTGCTAGTGTTGAACACTGAGTGTTCTACAATCCCCTCAGAGCTTAATTTCTTGCCATTAATAGTAGGCAGTTGGGCCAGGATGTTCTTTATGATCCCTTCCTGTTCTTATAGTCTAAGATATTGATTCATAATGTTTTTACAGTTGACTAAATACAAGAGCACTATTCTTAAACAGTTACTATCAGGAATATTCCAGGTCACCGGAACAATGAACAAGAATCAGTTCTCTTTTCACAGATGATATTATTCTCAAAGCTAAAATGTTCATACGGATTTCCAAATAATTATCATTAAGTACATTGACTATATTCCAAAGATAATAAGTTTTCAATGGTAATTTATTATGAAGACAATGATATGAGAAGACTCTATATAGGAGGGGTATATTTTAATTGGGTTCTGCATATTACAATTACAAGTAGATAAGCCATTACTAAGGACAGCTACCACACGGAGAACACACGATTTCTAATCTGAACAGTGTATAATCAAGACTAAGCTATAACACCGTCACTATCCCCACCAAACTCTACCTCTCCCAACATAGACCATCTTCTCCCGCATTCTTGATTTTAAAAAAGTAGGTCATATAATTTATGAGACTTTTACTTAGACCTGTTAGATCGAGTAACCACAGTTTCTTCTTTCTTCTCTCCCCAGAGCGGGGTGTCCATACATAATGAGAATGCCAGTAGGATTGGATCTGCATGAAAAGAACTTTGTTCACTAAAAGCTGTACTCTTTTTTGTTGTTTGCAAAACACAGGATGTTTATGGGATCTGTCTCATACTTTTATTGTTTGGCCGTTCAATCTTAGTTAATTTAGTTAGAATTGTTTATGCAGTAGAGTTTTTGTTTTGAACAATATATATTTCATAAGAAGTATACTGTATCTGTCCATTGTAATTAGTGTAGTATGTGTCCACTCTGAGCAGTAATTTACTTACATGATCCAGTTCCTTAGGGAAAATAGGTCAATAGAGAACTCCCAAAAGTGTCCTTCTTCATGTAATCATCAAGACTATTAGACATATGACAGAAATTTAGCAGCAAACTGGAACTATGCTTGTTCCACTCAGAAAATGAGCTGCTCTATGATCAACTCCCAAGCACTGACACCAAGAATGGACTCCTTCTTCAACCTGTACATTCCCCAGGGCCAGTTCTGGGATGTGGCCTGGACTCTGAACCTCACAGTAACATCGGTATCTAGCTCTAGGACCAAATGATGAAAAGAAAAGAACAACAACAACAAAAATGCCTTTCAGGGGTGGGAGGGTGGCAGAGAACAGAGACAGGAAAAGAGAGCCTCCTAAGCAGGCTCCATGTTCAGCGGGGAGTCTGACATGGGGCTCAATCTCAGGACTCTGAGATCATGACTGAGCTGAAATCAAGAGTCAGACACTTAACTGGCTGAACCACCCAGGTTCTCCAACTCTACTTCAATTTTTTAAAAAAATCTTTCAATTGAATTGTAATCAAACTATACACTATTTTATATTGTCAAGAGCTGATTGAAAAATCTTTGTAACATGTTCATCCTTAACTGTGTTTGTAGATCTTCTTGTCCTTGTTATTGTAAAACACTTGGAGCAACTGTTCCTAGGACGGAAGGCTTTCTGTTGGAATTGAGCACTTAGGCAAAGGCGCAGGCTTAGACTAGTAGGGTTCATTGCATTACTTCTTTACCCACTCCCACAAGAGACAGACTTAAGCTCTGGCAGGGACAATACCCATAAAGGATCACTTAGCTGAACATGTTGTGTGAGTTACTTGTCCATTCCAGAAAGAGAAATGAAGCATTAAAATTCAGAGAAGGTACAATTTCATTGCATGGGTTTACAAAAATGTCTACCTAAATGGCTTTGTGATTTTGTTTTCCATTACATAACTGGGTAACTTTAAAACTGTCAACACTCTCATAAAATAATTTTTGTTCTTTCAATTCCCATCATGCTCTATCTAGTATATTTTATACAGTATGTAACACTTATTTACATTCATTGTATAATATATACATTTGATCCACACATGTGTATACTTATATTTTTTTCTTAGAAAAATGTCCTTTTTTAAAGCTATTATGCATATGAAATATCTACATAGACTGGAGAGAAACTCCGGTGAGCCTAGTTTTGCCCTCTGTGTCAGCATTCAGTATGAAAAACTGTGTATTTGCAGGTCCCACAGCTAGATTATTTTATGGTCACTCCAACACCATTGTTAGAAGATTTGGGGCATCCAAATACTCTCAGGCCCCTTCCCAAACCCCAAGGAGGAGTACAGGTTTGCCTGAGCTAATCAAGACAATTCCACTAATTACCAATGATTCCTTTAACCACAGATATCTTGGCCAGAGGAATTTATTTATTTATTTAAGATTTTATTTATTTGTTTGTGACAGAGAGAGAGAGAAAGCACAAGAGCAGGAGGCAGTGACGGGCAGAGAGAGAAGCAGGCTCTCCCCTGAGCAAGGACCCCAATGTGGCACTCCATCCTTGGACCCTGGGCATCATGACTCAAGCCGAAGGCAGAAGTTAAAATGAATGAGCCACCCAGGCCTCCCTTGGCTAAAGAAATTTAAAGGGAATTGTGGTAAGGTTGAGAGCCACTTGGAACATGTGTAATGTCCTGCCTTAGAACATTGTTGTGTGAATCTGTGGTGGTAGATGCACTTACAGCCATCTTAAGTGTGTGAGGGGAAAGCCAGGAAAATCATAAAATTTGGGGCTATAATTCTAATTCTTTTGGTATTTTTAACTCACCATGGAACTATGTACTTCAGACATTTTGTTATATGAAATAACATGTATTCTTAGTTATTAAACCACTTTGAGTAAACTCTTCTGTTATTTGCAGCTGAAAGTATCTGTAAGAATTTCCATGCCCTCTTCCCATTGTTTTTAGGCAATCAGGAGATGGGAAAATTCTTGGTACAGGTTACCCTCCCCACAAAAGGGGCCTGAGATTGTATGAATCAACGTGTCGGAGTGTACTATCATTTCACATTAGTCATTACAAACAAAATGCTACTGGAGGACTTTGATGTTATTTAACCATGAAAATAGCATGGGAAATGTGCATACTGCGATTTTGTTTTATATGCATACATCAATACTTTTTCAGATACTCCAGGAATATGTATTATAGAAAATTCAGTAGTTTAAACAGTTTTCTTTTATCACTTCTCTTTATTCTTTAAAAATCTCTCCTAGTTTCTTAAACAGTTACTCTCAGGAATATTACAGCTCTCAGAATTTTTCTGGAAGTTCTATTCAATACATTTATTTCTGTTTCACTGACCAGAATTTGGCCACACAGCGAATTGCTACAAAGATTGAAATTAAGTATTTATTCAAAGCTTTAATGTTAAGCTAAGAATAAGTGCTTTTATTACTAAGAAAAGAGAAATATAACAGATACTGGGAGCCTCTAGCAGTCATTGTCATATATTCTTAGTCTGATGCAAGACAGCTTTAATTTTGCTTATTTCATACGTCTCTCTGTTCATTAAAAAATTACACTGAAAATATTATATTTCAAGTTTTCAGAAAACTTGAAAAATACAGAAAAATTCAAATGTAAAAATAATTATTATAATCTAACAAAATGTAAGTAACTCTGTTAGCATTTTGAGATATACTTTTCCAGAACTTTTCCTGTTGTCTAGTATATTTTCCTACACAATGGCAATACCCTTCCTTGTCGGTAGTTATCTCTCATCTCTCAGCAATGTGTTACAAATCTCTTCCCCTGTAAATGAGTATTTTCTACAGTATTGTTTTCATGGATTCTGTCCTAGAGAGGGACTATCATTAACTTAACCAGTTGCCTATTTGTGCTGCCAGGCTGTGACTATTATGAACGTCTTAAATTAAATATTGTTTTCTTTGACACATCTTTACATATATTTTTAACACATCTGTTTCCTCATGATCCATTCCTAGAAGTGGAATTGATGGGTTCAAATATATTTAAATTTCCAAGTAACACTTCAGAATTGCCCTCTGATGGGTTTTACAGATCTTTATGTCCATGGGCAGTTTTTATTCTCATGCCCAGATGCTTGTCCCCAACATGCTCAGTTGCTCCAGCATTCCCAATTCCTTAATATTTGGTAGGGAAAGATAAATGTAGCTCTCACCTTTATTTCTTTTATGACTAGTGAAGCTGAACTTGTTGTTTCGGATTCTTAAGTCAGAACGTGGTGGTTTCATTATAGTTACCAATGCAGGATGGTGGATCTAAAGCCATAGGTAAGTTTAGGTCTTCGAAGCTGTATGTGAGACTGGATGAAATTTTTTCTTATCATGATTGTAAGCTTTTTGGTGGCAGAAAAGTGACTTTATATTTTGTAATGTATCTCTGAAAAGTGGGACCACAATCCACATTAAAACCAACAATGAATAAATAAATAATGAATGCATAATGAAAAAGTAAAGGATTATATGTCTTAAGTCATTCCCTTACTATTTCCATCTCTACTGATAAATGATTATAAAAGAGTTAACAAGCAATTAGACTTGATTAATTATAAAATTAATGTGATGAACTTGAATCAGCTCAAAATGAAAACATTTACCCTTTGTGCCTAGAAAATTTATCTTTCTACCTCATCCAGGAATAGGCTCTACAATGGATGAGTTCATAACCAGATAAAAGTCAAAATTTCCAGAACCTTGGCACACTCAGTTTTATTTCACAGAAACATTCTTAAATCATAGAAGCCTCAGAAATTGAAAACCAGATTTGGTTATGTTTCCTATGAAGCCAAAAAGCAATGACAACTGCAATTAGAACTAATGACTGAAATTCCTATTTAATGATAAGGTAGATATGCCTGTTATAGGTAAAAATAATTTTTAATAAATCTCTTGTTTTAGAATAGTTTTAAAGTTACAGGAAACTTATAAAGATAAGTACATAAAGCTCCCACATACACAAAGCCCAGTTTCTTCTACGATTAACACCTTACATTATTATCGTACATGTATTACAATTAATGAACCAACTGATGCATTATTAACTAACATTCAGATTTTCTTAGTTTTTACCAAGGGCCCACTTTCTGTCCCAGCATCCCATCCAGGATACCATATTATATTTAGTTGTCATGTCTGTTTCTGCATCTCTCAGCTATGATGGTTTTTCAGGTTTTTCTTGGTTTTACTGACCTGTCTTAACTAGCTGTAAGGATCCTAGCACATATTTTGAAGAATTTCCCCTACTGGGTATTTGTCTGATTTTTTTTTTTTCCTACTATGACACTAGGGTTATGGGTTTGGGTGAGGAAGACCAGAAGTAAAGTGGGATTCTCATCACAGCATGACTAGGATATTAATATGATTTTTGACACCTGCAATTTAAATGTGAGGGAATCCAATAGCTCCAGAGAGGCTTCTTAGAGGAGTGGGTTCTGGTCTCAGTTCTGAGACAGGTAGCTGGGTGACCGACCCATAATGTTGTCTTCTCTATGCTCCTTGTTTATTCATCTGAAGACTAAATTATCTTCCCTTCTTAAAATTCTGTTACATCAGCCAAGGGTATCGAGGCTGTTCTGTTGAAATAGATCTCATGGTTTTCCTTGGAATCTGGGCCATTTTCTTTGCAGAGACATTTGTGTGATCATGAAATGCTGGTAAGAAGAATGGGTACAGACCTGCCTTCTAAGTCAGGCTGCACTGTACTAAAGTGCAGAGCACCTCCTGTTGACCTAGTGGAAAATTTCACAAGTACCCGTATAGGAAATCAGTTCAAAAAACGAAATGGATCTTTCCTCCATATTTCCTCTGCTTTGCCATCCCTCCTACTTCTCTAGTGCGATGATCACATATCCATGCTTGAATTAAGGGCAACTTTGGTTACTGCAAGTTTAAGAAAAAGGTTCTAATTAACTAAATTTAATCAACTATCATACTTAATTGACATATATGTATTTGTTTCCATTTACACACAGAAGTTAAAATCAGATTTGCTGAGAAGCACCATAATTGAAAACTTTTTCTTCTTTTTCTCTTTCTTTCTTTTTTTCTTCCTTCCTTCCTCCCTCCCTCCCTTCCTCCCATCTTTCTTTCTCAAATTCTTTTCTTTTCTTAAATTACTTTTCTCATCATTTGGTATAGTTTCAAAAAAGCACTAAAAAGGTAGTAGGAAAAAAAAAAGGTAGTAGGACCAAGGCAATCAAAAGAAAAGGACTTGGGAGGTCAATAAATTGGGTCATCTGTCTTGGATAACCTGAAAATGTCGCTGTACTAAACTATGTCATACCATATCCCTCAGCCTTGCAGAACTTGAGAGGCTTTGACCTTCACACATGGTCACTGATAACAAATCACTGGGAGAAATCTAAGCAAGACATAGCCCAGATTCCTGCATTGTTCAGAAAGTTTGATAAATACAAATGGTGTATTCTAAGAGATAGATAAACAAATCAGTTTTCCTCTAGTGGAGAACAGCTATACTAAAGCAGACAGATAATTCTCCCTGACATTTGGAAAATATGAGTGTCCACAGATGGAAGGAACAGTCTATTGGCAGTGTAGTTAAACTTCTATATATTAAATAGGCAAATGACTAAATCCGGGCTGTGTACTACACATATACTCTCATTGTTTTTGTTCGCTAATCATTCTTCTGAAATAGAATATTTTGTCTGCTTCTGTTAAAATTTTTGTTTCTCTTAGCTTTTTGTATAACACAATCTTTTTTAAAAAGATTTTATTTATTTATTTATTTGTCAGAGAGACACAGCGAGAGAGGGTACACAAACAGGGAGAGAGGGAGAAGGAGAAGCAGGCTTCCTGCAGAGCAGGAGGCCCAATGTGGGGCTTGATCTCAGGACCCTGAGATCACAACATGAGCCAAAGTCAACTGCCTAATGGCTGAGCCATGCAATGCCTCCATCTTGCCACTTCTGCTACCCAACAGACCCTGGCAAGCGCCACTCTCCTCTGTTTTCAGAGTTCAACATTTTTGTTTTGGTTGCTTTTATGTCTGGTCTGTCCTCATCTCACCAAGTAAATGTTGCCACTGTTCAAACTGTGAAAACCATCATTCTAGAAATCATCAGTGGAGGTATATTTATTAATGTCTTTTGCTGGCTTCTGCTCTAGTTAAATGCATAATATTGGTGAGTTAGAAGGCTTAGTTCAGGACCTTCCATTATTTTTGACCTAAATTTCCTCACTAGGGAACTCATTTTCTCCCATGGCCTTAAATACAATCTGTAGATATTTTATTATTTTACTTTTCTTTCCTTCAAAGTTTACATCCAAAACATAAGTGAGTTCCTATGGCTCTACTTTCAAAATATAATCCAAATCCATTTCTTCATTTTAGTTACTCTGTGGCCACCCTAATGCAAGCCACCCATTACCTATCCTTAATTTAAAAAAAAAAAAAAGATTTTATTTATTTATTTGACAGAGGGAGACACAGCAAGAGAGGGAACACAGGTGGGGGCGGGGGGGGGAGGGAGAAACAGGCTTCCTGTCGAGCAGGGAGTCTGATGCAGGGCTCAATCTCAGACACTCTCTGAATGGTCTTATTTATGTCAACATCCTCTAGGACATAAGGGTTTTAAATACAGGCACCTTGCTGTTTTCATTCATTCATCCACCCACAGAATCCATAATAGGGCCTGGCATTAGGTAGCCCTCAATAATCAGTTTCAAATGAATTACTGAAAAGTATGTTTGGAAGTCCTGTTGGTCCTCGATCCTCACCTTCTTCGGTATGTATAAAAGACTGAGATAAGCCATTTTATTGCTATTTACATTTCGAATTATATAACTTTGATGTGTGTGCACTTAGGTCTCACTCATCATTATTTCCTGTCAGGAGTCTCCTGTTCTTTCAGTTCAGCATTCCAAACCATCACCCTCATAAGGCTCCAGATTCCAAGTATTGTTGAGAATTGTGGCAAAATTACATTGTGCAGGGCACCTGGGTGGCTTGGTCGGTTGGGCATCTGCCTTTGGCTCTGATCATGAGCCCAGGGTCCCGAGATCGAGCCTCCCATATGGCTCCCTGCTTAGCAGGGAGCCTGCTTCTCCCTCTGTCTCTGCCCCTCCTCCTGTTCATGCTCTCTCTCTCTGCCTCTCAAATAAATAAATGAAGTCTTTTTGAAAAATTGCATTGCATATGTAGACTGCACGTGGAATGATTTACTCATGAAGCCATGTTCTCTTGAGTCAGAGAAGGAAAGACTGAGTGCAAGCAATGGAAATTTCCTCCCTCTCTTCTGAAGTCTGGGGGTCAGTTTGTTAAGATTTAGTTTCTTATGTGTCTTTGGAAACTCAGACAATCCCCTTTCGTCCTGTTTCCTCACTAGGTTGAGACATCTGACTCTTGCAATATAATCTTAGCACAGCTCACCCAGCAAGAGTTCCTAGGCATTCAGGGACCCTCCACTTTATCTGAAACTCCCAACCCCATCCTAGTGATAACTCTTGAGTTCTCACAGCCACACTTACTATCCCTATGTCCAGGAAGACATTTTGATTTTGATTTTATTCTATTTTATTTTTTTAATTTCAAGTTTTTATTTAAATTCCAATTCCAATTGGTTTCAGTAATAGACTTTTGTGATTCATCACTTACATATAACACAAAAAATAAATTCATTTATTATCTCAATACGCACACTCCCTGGAATTCCATATATATATATATATATATATATATATATATATCCATTGGTTACAGAAGTCTATGCTTCCTCTCTGAAGCTGAATGGAAACCTAACTGTTCAGCTGAACATTCAGTACACATTTACCCTGCTCGACCCTAAACTCTCCAGTTCTCTTCAATTCACAAAAGATGACATAACAATGTGCAAGTTATCTAAATTGTAAATTCATATCCAAGTATCTGCATTCTAGAGTTTCACTTCTGTATTCCTCCTCCTCAGCCAAAATATAGCAATATCAAGAAGATTGTAAGTATTATGGATATTTGCTCAAGACTAAACCTTCTACTCAAAACTTCAGTATCTCCTATAGTCCCTAAAATTCTGCATAAAAAAGATTTTTAACAGTTTCATAGCAAAAATAAGGTTATAACAATTATGGAGCATTTGTGTTCAGAATGTTGTCCACATTAGAGAAAAACTTTCTGTGTACAATTTCTCCTATTTTTCCTCTTCCTTGTCTGATAATAAAATTCTTTTCTTTTCGAGACCAGGAAATACTTTTGAGTTAAAAAAGAATAGGGAATGGGCGCCTGGGTGGCTCAGTGGGTTAAAATCTCAGTCTTCGACTCAGATCATGATCCTAGGGTCCTGGGATTGAGCCCTGCGTTGGGCTCTCTGCTCAGTGGGGAACCTGCTTCCCTCTCTCTCTGCCTGCCTCTCTGCCTACTTGTGATCTCTGTCTGTCAAATAAAGAAACAAAAAATCTTCAGGCGCCTGGGTGGCTCAATGGGTTAAGCCGCTGCCTTCGGCTCAGGTCATGATCTCGGGGTCCTGGGATCGAGTCCCGCATCGGGCTCTCTCTGCCTGCCTCTCTGCCTACTTGTGATCTCTCTCTGTCAAATAAATAAATAAAATCTTAAAAAAAAAAAAAAAAGAAACAAAAAATCTTAAAAAAAAAAAGAATAGGGAAGAATTTGGTGTTTTTTTTTTTAAGATTTTATTTATTTATTTGACAGAGAGAAATCACAAGTACACTGAGAGGCAGGCAGAGAGAGAGAGAGAGAGAAGGAAGCAGGCTCCCTGCCGAGCAGAGAGCCCGATGCGGGACTCGATCCCAGGACCCTGAGATCATGACCTGAGCCAAAGGCAGCGGCTTAACCCACTGAGCCACCCAGGTGCCCCGAATTTGGTGTTTTAACTAAAATTTCTTTAGAGATGACTAGTAGCTACTTAGGGAAGAATATAGGAGGGTGAGAAAAACCTAGGTATGGATTTAAGAAGTACTAACTCTTAGATGTTAATAAAACTTCTTTTCCCCCTGACACTTCTGACATATAATGTGTGAGTTTTCCACTTCAAGAAACTCTCTAAATCTCTGCATGCACCAACCAAATGCCTTATAATTTAATTCAGTTCTTACACTATCCAGAGTTAAAGCAGATACCAGAGGTTAAGAACTCAGTCCCACAAAGACTGCCCCCGCTTCAAGTACCAGTCCCAAGTCCCAAGTTGTCACTCATATTTCTGACCAATCAACTATTAATGAGAGGTTCTAATTACAACCTCCTTGGGTTTGATAATTAGTTGTAACAGCACACCAAACTCTGGAAAACACTTTATTTATAAGTTTATTGTTAAGGATATTATAAAGAATTAAAATAAAACAGATGAAAACAGATGAAGAATTAAAATAAAACATATGATTATAAAGAATTAAAATAAAACAGATGAAAATAAGGTGAGGCCCAGAAGGAGCTTCTGTCCTTGTGGAGTTAGTATGCCATTCTCCTAACATATGAGTTTACCAATCTAGAACTCTCTAAATCCCATAGTTTTGGGGGCTTTGTGGAGGTTTCTTTATATACGTATGATTGGCTAGATCATTGATAATTGGTGAATAACTAGAAGATTTAATCATCTAATCATTCCTTGTTCTTTCTGCAAACAGTCACTTATTTAACCAAGCCAATGAGGAGAATCCCTCATTGAGTCTGGTAGTAAGAAAGAGCCTTATATACTGTAATATAATCACAAGAGTGATAGCTCATCACTGTTGCAATATTCTATTGGCTAGAAGCAAATCATAGATGCTACTCGCCCTCAAAGGGAGGGGATCATACAAAAATCACAAATATTAGGAGATAGGGATCATGGAAAGCCAACTTATATTCTGTCTCTCCAGGAGACACACAAAAAAATTACATAAAAGTATTTAATTCAAGTCTTCCTTTCATTTGAGTTAATTTTTGTGTATGGTGTAAGACAGCAAGACCTGGATCCATAAAAGTCCTAGAAGAAAACATGGGTGGTAAGCTCTATGAAATAGATGTTGGCTAGGATGTTTTCAATCTGACACCAAAAACAAAAGCAACAAAAGCAAAAATAAGTAAGTGTTACTATATCATACTAAAAAGCTTCTACACAGCAAAAGGAAATAATCAGCAAAATAAAAATGTAATTACTGAATGGGAGAAGATATTTGCAAATTCTATATCTGATTTGGGGTTAATATCCAAAATACATAAATAACTCATACAACTCAATAGCAAAAAAGCTCAAACAACCTGATGAAAAAATGAGCAGGAGACCTAAATAGATATTGTTCCAAACAAGACATGCAGTTGATCAAAAGATACATGAAAAAATACTCAGCATCATTGATCATCAGGGAAATGCAATTCAAAACCACAGTGAGGCACCACTTTGTATCTATTAGAATGGCTTTTATCAAAAAGATAAGAAATAACAAGCGTTGGCAAGGCATGGAGAAACCTCATGCACTGTTGGTAGGAATAGGAACACAACCCTCTCATCAAACCCAATTGAGTCAAGAGCCTAACAGATCAAGTGCCCATATTTATTAAAATATTTTGACTACCAGAAGAGATATACCATATCTACTGAAAATTTAAACTCTAGTGAATCTTAAAAGAATTCTTCTAAGCTGTGCTCATATTTCTACCCACTCTTCATAATAAATAAAAATTCCCAGAAGTGATAAATCCAAACAGAAAATATGCACTGAAATTCAAATAATTTACCACCTCTACAGAAAGAGATATCATTTTTCACCTACAGATACTAGATTTTTTAAACTACTTTTTCCTTCCCACAGGTATCTGTACTAGCATAAAAGCATAAATCTACATATTAATGCATTAAAGACCATATATAATGTATTTCAAGATTAATAGGTGGTAAATGATGTGCACCAATACACACTTATCAATGTCCCTTAGAGTGCTCAAGTCCCAGATGAGTAGGCTCAGAAAATAAAACTTTAATGTAAAAGGTGATGCAAATATTTAATCAAGGTTTCTTAGGTTCTTTCCCATTAATTATTCCTTCTTTGCATATCTGAGAGTAGAGGTGGCAATTATGCCACCTAAACACTGCTCTGATTTACTTCCTTCCCCCCCACCCCATCTTAGTTATCACATCTAAGCCATGATCATTGTCCACCACATTTTATCTTTCCACTTTGTAGGACCTGCTTTGCACAACCATGAATGTTATTTTCTCACTAAAATCCTTCAGTAGCATCTCATTACCTACAAAGGAAAACCCAAACTACTTGGCATGACATAAAGACCCTTGCCTTATCTGAACTCAACTTGCCTTTCAGTTTTGCCTTGTTGCTTTCTGTCTAGCCCCACAGAACTCCATCCTCTCATCTCTAAACACATGGTATTATTCCATGATTCTTTCTCTTTTAAAAAATATACCTTTCATATAAGTTGTTCATGAAGCCAGTTCTCTTCTCCTTGTTCTTTTGATGTTGCTTTCTTATATTGTTGTTCTCTGGCAAGAACAGGCTGAGATGTCTACTGCCTTGTTGACAAGAGGTGGCTTTTCCACCTTTCCTAAGTATTAAAAAGAGTCGTCTTATCACACTTAAATAAGACACACATGATTGAACTATAGTGTAATTACTTGTCAGTCTCCTAACTAGACTGTGAACCATTCAAAATCAGGGACTTTATCTTATTTTTCTTTTATTCCAACTACTTTCTGTGGTGTCTGCTCCACAGTTGTTAAGGCTTTATAATTGTATATTAAATTAATATTTTGTTCTGTCCATATCTCAGGTTGATTGGTGCTATACTTAAAAATTCATTAACTGTACCCTTACCATGCCTAAGACACTGTTTAAACACTGGGAATAATTTCATAATCTAAATGTAAAGAGATAAAATATAAATATAAGCCAAAAAAACTACAGTATACTCAGTGCTGGGCTAGAGATATTTATTAAATATTTGTAAATGTTTGCATGATAACATAGAAGAATAAGTGATTATGATTAAAGAATTTGAAAAATAAATCACTGGTGTGTTGGCATTCAGGCATTCTTAAAAGACACAGCAACAACTTTGAAGTGTGGGGGTGGAGAATCAAACATATATAGACATGGAAGAAGTAGGAGTTTAGGGCAAAAGGGATGGAGGTGGGACACTTAACTAACATTATTCTTAAAGGTAAGTGTGACTTCGGTTACGTAAGAGGAAAGCTTGGAAGGGAGTGGGAATTGTACCAAGTTGCCAACAGGAAAATTTCATAGTCTACCCATTTGACTTTCATTTAGTAACCATTCCCTTTTTAAAGCCCATATTAAGCTTCCAAACAACAAAAAGAGTAGTTTCATGCTTCCATTTAAAATGACAAATTTCTTCCTATACAAATCACGATGAGCTTAACTTCTTCCCCCAAAATGAAAACATGAAGTCCCAAAAGACACAGTATTCAGATCGGTATGATGTTATTTCCTCTTTTAATTGGTTACAATCCTAAATATTTTATAATCCAGAGACTAAATTATTTAATTAACTACATCAATGCTCCTTATGAAAATACTGAGTTAAATGAAGAGGGAAAACACAAACATAATGAATACATACATAACAAAGAAAGGAAAAAATCATGTGTAGTTGTGATAGTCCTCATATCTATAATTAGACAGGAGATCACAGATGATATTAATTCCATCCCTTGGACCTATGAGCTCTTAGTAGAGTCCACAGTTGCATTAATGGCAATCACACATTTTGTGAATATGTCATTAGGTGTAGGGCAGGGTTTATCAGCCTGAACACTGTTGACATTGTGGACTGTATTCTTCTCAGTTGTAAGAGCTGTACTGTGTGTTGTAGAAAGTTTAGCAGTGTCCCTGCCCTCTACCTTACACACCAGTAACTCTATCAGAGTCATGAAAATATAAAAAAAAAATGTCTGCAGGCATTACCAGATGTTTTTGGGGGCAGTGGGGAGGAAGCAAAATCACACCCAATTGAAAATATTGTGTAGAATGATAAAACCCACTCTTTTCCCGCTCCTTGTTTCCTAAACCTATACACACTGCCATTGTCTCAAAACATACATCAAAACTTTAAAGGGAAGTTTAGTCTCCTTGCACTGTCTGTCACCCAGGTAGAGACATGACTGAGCCATTGCTAGGTTATTCCACCATCTCATCAAGCCAACTGATGACATGTGATATGATAAGACCTATGACTCCCATGAGCGGTAGACTTGTCCTTGCCTCCTTCACTGCAAAAGAAGTTCATTTGTGAGAAAATTGTGTAGGATACTACAATGGCAAATAAGGCATAAAGTAACTCCACAGATGGTCAGATGGTGATATTGATAGAAGCAGTGCCGGTAGTGAATGCAAATTTATACCCACAGTAAGTGTCTATTCAAGAACAAATTGTCACTAGTGCTTCACTGTCATCAACCCACCACCAACCTGTTGGCTTATTCTCTGAGGAATGCAAATAAGGAGAGCGCTTCATAATGGTCTCTACTTTTCACAGGTTGGACACTCAGCTGGTGATTTGATAGCCAGATGTACCATCAGGTTTCCCTCACAACCTCAGACTTGGGTGATAAGGCAGATAATAATGCTTTCTGCACCTGGAAACATGCTAGTTGATTCCAATAGGAGAGCAGCCACTCTAGGAATTTGGGAGAAGGGCTAGAGTTCTGACAATCTATTTCTGTCCATCTTTTCAAGGCCCAGTCACAAGTTCACTTGTTTTCCAATCCCTTACCTTTGTCTTCATTACTTTGACATTGTGAAAAGAATTAAGGATTTGTAATTTGTTTAGACCTATGGCAGACTGACTTCCAGAAGTCCAAGATCACAGTTCAAAGGAGCTTCAATATTCCACAAGATAAGTAGTTCAAGATATAATAGCCTACAACTCTAAACAGCTCAAATGTGTTTTGTCCATGAATAAAAACAAAATAGGTTATCCTGATACAATGGAAAACTATGCACCAATTAAAAGGAGCAAACTGTTGATACACATATTAAAATGGATAGTATTTCAAAATTATTTTACTAAGAGGAAAGAATCCAGAAACAAAACTACACATACTCTATGATGTCATCTATTTGAAATTCCAGAATTGGCAAAACTAATCTATAGATGGCAGAAACCAGATCAGTGGTTGATTGCTATCCTTCGGGATGGAACAGATAAATGCAAGAAGAATGAGAGATTTCTTTGGGATGACAGATCTTGATAAGAGTGGTGCTTACATGGATAAATGTATTTTTCAAAAGTCTTTAGTTTGCACCCTAAAAATAATGTATTTTTCATATAAACTTGCCTCAGTTGAATTGGTTTGTAGAGGAAAAAAGCTTGAAATCGAGCAACATAATGCCCCCAGTTTTGTTTTTCTTTTTCAACATTTCCTTAGCAATTTGGGTTCTCTTCCAGTTCCATACACATTTTAGGATTATTTGTTTCAGCTCTTAAAAAAATGCTGGCGGAATTTTGATTGGGATGGCATTGACAGTATAGATTGCACTACGCAGTATAGACATTTTAACAATGTTTTTATTCTTCTGATCCATGAGCATGGGATGCTCTTCCATCTTTTTGAGTCTTCTTCAATTTCTTTCAGGAGTGTTCTGTAGTTCCTGGAGTATAGATCCTTTACCTCTTTGGTTAGGTTTATTCCCAGGTATCTTATGGTTCTTGGTGCTATAGTAAATGGAATCAATTTTCTCATTTCCCTTTCTATAATTTCAGTGTTAGAAATTAAAATATAAGAAAACAACTGATTTCTGTACATTGATTTTGTATCCTGCCACATTATTGAATTGCTATATGAGTTCTAGCAGTTTGGGAGTGGAGTCTTTTGGTTTTTCCATATAAACTATCATGTCATCTGTGAAGAGAGAGTTTGACTTCTTTTTTGCCAATTTGAATACATTTTATTTCTTTTCGTTGTATGATTGCTGTTGCTAGGACTTCTAGTACCATATTTGAACAACAGTGGCGAGAGTGTGCATCCTTGTCTTGTTCCTGATTTCAGAGGGAAGACTGTCAGCTTTTCCCCATTGAGATTGATATTCACTGTGGGTTTTTCATAGATAGACTCTATGAAGTTGAGGAATGTTCCCTCTATACCTATATTTTGAATCATTTTAATCAGGAACAGATGCTGTATCTTGTCAAATGCTTTTTCTGCATCAATTGAGAGGACAATGTGGTTCTTCTTTCTTCTCATATTGATTTGTTCTATTGCATTTATTGATTTGTGAATGTTGAACCATGCTTGCATCCCAGATATAAATCCACCTGGTCATGGAGGATAATCTTTTTAATGTACTGTTGGATCATATTAGTTAGGGTCTTGTTGAGAATCTTGGCATCCATATTCATTAGGGATATTGGTCTGAAATGTACAAAAACAGATACATAGACCAGTGGGATAGAATAGAGAGCCCAAATATGGGCTCTCAACTCTATGATCAAATAATCTTTGACAAAGCAGGAAAAAATATACAGTGGAAAAAAGACAGTCTCTTCAATAAGTGGTGCTGGAAAAATTGGACAGCTATGTGTAGAAGAATAAAACTCTACATTCTCTTACACCATACACAAAGATAAACTCAAAATGGATAAAAGACCTCAATTTGAAACAAGAATCTATCAAACTCCTAGAGGAAAACATAGGCAGCAACCTCTTTCAAGATATGTCTCCAAAGGCAAAGGAAATAAAAGTAGGGACTTCATCAAGATCAAAAGCTTCTGGACAGCAAAGGAAACAGTCAACAAAACAAAGAGGTAACCCGCAAAATGGGAGAAGACATTTGCAAATGATATTACAAAGGGCCGATATCCAAGATCTCTAAAGAACTCCTCAAACTCAACACATACAAAACAAATAATCACATCAAAAAATGGGCAGAAGACATGAACAGACACTTCTCCAAAGAGGACATGCAAATGGCTAACAGACACACGAAAAAATGTTCATCGTCATTAGCCATCAGGGAGATTCAAATCAAAACCACATTGAGATACCATCTTACACCAGTTAGAATGGCCAAAATTAACAAGACGGAAAACAACATGTGTTGGAAAGAATGTGGAGAAAGGGGAACCCTCTTACACCATTGGTGGGAATGCAAGTTGGTGTAGCCACTTTGGAAAACAGTGTGGAGATTCCTTAAGAAATTAAAAATAGAGCTTCCCTATGACCCTGCAATTGCACCACTGGGTATTTACCCCAAAGATAATGATGTAGTGAAAAGAAGAGCCATTGGTATCCCAATGATCATAGCAGCAATGGCCATAGTCGCCAACCTGTGGAAAGAACCAAGATGCCCTTCAATGGACAAATGGATAAAGAAGAGATATGGTCAATGAAAAAAGAAGATATACAATGGAGTATTATGCCTCCATCAGAAATGATGAATACCCAACTTTTGTATCAACATGGATGGGACTGGAAGAGATTATGCTGCATGAAGTAAGTCAAGCAAAGAGAGTCAATTATCATATGGTTTCACTTGAGGAGATTAAGGAATAACACAGAGAACACTGCGAGATGAAGAGAAGTGAGTTGAGGGAAACTGGGTGGGGGGGCAAACCAGGAGATACTGTGGACTCTGAGAAACAAACTGAGGGCTTTGGAGGGGAGGGGATAGGGGTTGGGTAAGCTAGGTGGTGGGTATTATGGAGGGCACGTATTGCATGGAGCACTGGGTGTGGTGCATAAACAATGAACTCTGGAACACTGCAAAGAAATAAAATTTTTTTAAAAGATATGTTTAATTTTGAAAACTAAAAAAGAGAGAGAGAGAAAAATACAGAAGGAAGAGCAGGTTTCAGAGATGAAGGTAATGAACTCATGTTTTTCAAACATCCCAGTAGGCAGTTGAAAAAAAATTACTTCAGGTTCCTAGAAATGTACTGGGGAGAATTAGAGTGTAGAGTCTTATCCATTTAAAGCAGTGATTCTCAACCACAGCTGAATGTTAGAGCCATCAGGGAGATGTTGCATATACTAATAAATGGGTCTTCCCCCCAAGAAATTTTAATTTAATTGGTTTGGAAAGAAGCATAGAATGTAGTGTTTTTTTAAGCATCCAGGTGTTCATCAAGTGCAGGTAGGCTTAGATACTGTTAATATAAAGAGTTATTGAAATTATGGATGTAGATAAGACTCTTTCAGAAAACTCATAAAATGAGAAGGGATAAATATCATAGACTAGGGGATATTAATGTTTAAAAGGTTAAAATCTTAAAAAGTAAAGAGTCTTTGAAAAAAGTCTTCTGATGGTGTGCTTATCAATAAAGACAATTAGAAGTTAATAATCATATGGTTTCACTTATTTGTGGAGCATAACAAAAAGCATGGAGGACATGGGGAGTTAGAGAGAAGGGGTTTGGGGTAAATTGGAAGGGGAGGTGAATCATGAGAGACTATGGACTCTGAAAAACAATCTGAGAGGTTTGAAGTGGCGGGAGGGGTGGGAGGTCGGGGTACCAGGTGGTGGGTATTATAGAGGGCACGGATTGCATGGAGCACTGGGTATGGTGAAAAAATAATAATATTGTTATGCTGAAAATAAATAAATTTAAAAAAAGAAGTTAATAAAATAACACTATGAATAATTTTATGCAAATCTGACAACTTAGAAAAAAGGGACCAATTATGAAAAATGCAACTCACCAAACCAACACAGGAAGAAACTGATTTATATTTATTATAGAAATTTAATTTCTTATCAAATACTTAGAAAAGAGAACTCCAGGCCCAGATGGTTTCAGTGGTGAATTATATAAAAAAACATTCAAGAAGGAAATAGCTAATCTTGCCCAGATGATTTAGAGGAATAAATGTTCAGTTCATTCTGTGAGACCAATATAACAGTAAATGCCAAATTCTGATAGATATTATTTAAAAACAGAAAAATATTAAAGACCATCAGGCCTCATGTAAATAGATGAAAAAATACTTACAGAATATTAGCAGATCAGGGCTCCCAGGAGGCTCATTTGCTTAACCTTCTTCCTCTAGCTCAGGTCATCATACCAGAGTCCTAGGATTGAGCCCCATGTTGAGCTCCCTGCTCAGTGGGGAGTCTGCTTCTCCCTCTCCCTCTGCTCTCTCTCACACATAAATAAAATCTTAAACAAATATATAATAAAATATTAATAGATCAAATCCAACAGTAGTTAATTCATAGTGAACTTCCCTTGAGCATGGGGACTGACTAGCACACAAGAACTACATGGGAGGCAGAGACAGCTCCACAGAATAAAGATAGACATCTGGAAAAGACAATAAACAAACAAAAATAACAAGTGTCAACTACAAATGGTATAATTTCTGATTATTTCTAATATATTATTTCTAGTACCTATTTTTCCTAGGGGCAATTCACCCTGATTTTAGAGAGGTTATTTTTCTCTTGAGAAAATGAATGTACCTCCCTGAAAATCAGTGGAGAGGTGTCTAAGACAGAAAGAGAACTATGTCTTACTTAAAGGACTCCTAAACCTTTAGAGAGTGGTACGAAAAGCATCTTTCTCTCCTAATCTTCATTCCATCACACTCCTTGAATTAACATAATTAAACTTTCAAAAATTAGTTCCAATTTCTAAGTCTTGCTCACCCTTCACCATTAACATGCACTTAATGTACTCCTTACAAATCTGGTTATTATGATCTAATTACTACACAGTGTCTTGCTTCTATACAGGACACATTTGGATGATTTATATCATCTCTGTGAGATGTAATCATCAAAAACACTTTCTTACCAATAGAGCCTATTACTTGTCTCTACTTTAAAAAACATACCATAATCATGACATCTAAATATAGCAATATATAGCCAATTAAGCCTATTCTAAGTGGAATGTGTGAAGCTTCACGAAATATGCACTTTTATGTCGTTTTGGTAGCATTTCAGGACTTAACATCTTGTGATCTGGCATCCACCTTCTTATTTCTCCTTTGTATTCTTGGCTGGGTACCACAGAAATTTAAATGAAAACCATCATTTACGTGCTGAGTTTCTGTCAGGTTTAATCGAGTAACAAAATTGCCTAGTAGGAACTTCTTTTTATATCAGTCTTCATTCTTATCCACAGACTGAAAAGAAAACTGAAAAAAAAGGAAAAGGCAATGAGACCCTGAAGAGAGCACTTGGCTGGTCAAGGCTTACCGCCTTAACATAACCTATGGAAAGGAAGACAGAACCACTCTATGTTATGCTAACTTATTCCATAGCTCAGGGGAAGTAGCTTTTAGCTTCAGTATCAAAATGGAGCTAGATAGTATTTTGAAGTGCTATTCCCTTGGAAAGAGAAGGCTGGGGTGATGGGGGAAGGTGATGGAGGGGCGGGGGAGAACTAGTGACAGGAAGGGAAGAGAAAGGAAAAAGAGACATAAAGGATAAAATGATGAAGAAATAAAAACAGCCAGCTGCTCTCTAGAATCTAGTGTTAGAAGGCAACAGTCATGGTAGGCTGGAGAAAGAAGTAATAAAGAGGAACCCTCGAATCTCTGTGGCTTGATGCCACACGCAAGCCGCATACTCCGTGCCTATCAAGGCCCCAGGCTGGTGTCACAGCTACTGTCTGGAATATTACTAGTGTTGTACCAGAGTAGCACATGCACATCCACTCTTAGTCTTTCCCAGGAAATGACACATCTCACTTGAGTCAATGCTGTTGGCTAAAACAAAAACCACAGCCATGCGTATTTTCAAGGAGGCGGGGAAACACTATTCTGACAGTATGCCTTACAGGAGAATCACAAATATTGGGTCAAGCAACAGTCATACAGGATAATATTATTGCCCCTACTGGGTAGTGAAGTGAATACCAGGCAGACCACAGAGTGTTCCATTAATTACTTGGTCTCCAATCTCCCTTATTCCCCATCAATGAATAGTGGTTTCGTTCAGACGATAATCTTAACACCTCCACTGCATATTTTTCATTTTTCTTTGTAGATAGAGGTAGTTATTGGAACAGTTCTGGCTAATAGGCTAACATTGCATGGGCTTCTAGAAATACTTTGTAAAATAGGCACAGGCTTAGCCAGCTCATGCTTTTCTTCCTTCCTTCTGGAAAACAGTTGTGATGTCCAAGGAAATAAAATCCGGAAAAGAGACATCTTGCAACCATGAGAACAACAGTAAGCCTGGGACACTTGTAGGAATGTGGTGCTAATGTACTTGCTCTGATTACCAACTTTTAAATTCCTCATTGTGTAAGAGAAAAAAAAATTTTTTTAACTGTATTTTGTTCAGCCTCCTTTAGCACTTTATTTCATATGTGTAGCAGAAACTTTTCTTAAGAAAAAAGATTTTATTTATTTATTTGAGAGAGAGAGCACAAGATGGGGGGAAGGGCAGAGGGAGAAGGACAAGCGGACTCCCCATGGAGCATGGAGCTGGATCCCCAGCTCTCAGTAGATCCCTAGATCTCAGTAAATCATGACCCAAGGGAAAATTAGATGGTTAACCAACTGAGCCACCCAGGCACCCCTGCTGAACCTATTTCTAAGTGATCTGAAATTCGAAACCAAGAGTGTGATGAAACAATAAAGATTCTGAAGTACAGAACTGACTTGGCGAAGACCTCACAGTAATTCCCCCCATTGTTATTACCCTAAATCTTGTTCAGCACTAGGACAACAAGATGATTGTTTTTTCCTCCAGTGATTACCTAGAATTGCTATCCATTCTGTTCATTCAGTCTTTTTTGTTGTTCTGTTTCTTTTTTTCTCTTGCTTTTTAAAAATTTTTATTTAGTTATCTATTTTAGAGAAAGAGAGTGAGACAGAGAGACCGCAGGAGCCAGGGGAGGAGCAGAGAAGCAGACTCCCTGCTGAGCAAGGAGCCCCAAGAGAAACCCAATTCCAGAACTCTGGGATCATCACCTGACTGAAAGTGGATGCTAACCAGACTGAACCACCCAGGCACCCTGTTGTTCTGTTTCTATGTCATGACTCACAGTGGAAAACTTGAGCACAGCAACAGCTTCTGACTATATTAGTTCTGAGATGTTCTCCTAGCATTGATTGACTTTATCAAGTATGAGGGTTATCAATAAATTTCAGCTGTTTACCCTTTATACCACTTACCCTCTTAGGACCTCATAATGCCCATGCTGTTTCCATTTACACTGCCCCCAGGATATACCCTACACTCCCTAAAAGCCCACAGTTTGCTCTCAGCTCATATATAAGACAGGCATATTAATGACATTAGGTGATTCTAGAGGTGG
The DNA here is from genome assembly GCF_030435805.1 of Mustela lutreola. Taxonomy (NCBI): domain Eukaryota; kingdom Metazoa; phylum Chordata; class Mammalia; order Carnivora; family Mustelidae; genus Mustela; species Mustela lutreola. Next base: position 125,911,340 of record NC_081290.1, on the reverse strand, counting down.
AAGCAAATTCTCAAGACTAGAGGAGATGAAGTGAGAAAGGAGGGACAAGCAGGTAGGGAGTTCTATTTCTTGAGTCACCATTGGGAGAATCATGCAGTGAAAGTGGAAATTGACGGCTTTTGTGTATTAAACTTCTTGGAAATGTCTCCAGGATTTTCTTTTCTTTTTTTATTTTTAAGATTTTATTTTAGTTTTTTTTTTTTATTTGAGAGTGAGCAAGAGAGAGAAAGCACCAGCCAGAGGGAGGGACAGAGGGAGAAGCAGATTCCCTGCTGAGCAGGGATCCTGATTCAATCCCAGGACTCTGGGATCATGACCTAAGCTGAAGGCAGAGGTTTAACCAACTGAGTCATCCAGGTGCCCTGTCTCTGAGATTTTCTTACAATCATAAAAATCATGCCATATCTTGGCCTTTTGATAGGTTTTCTTAATAAAAATCCTCTTTAGATATATTGCCTACAGTAATTAGGCTTCCTTTCCTGTTTGTTATTCCTCTCTTATTGCTAGTAGAATGCTCCACAGAGCAATGAAGAAAATGGATTAAGATGACTCTAGATTGAACCACAGTTTTGGGAAAATGAAGAAAAAAAATGACCAGGAACTAGCTGAGTTCAGTTTTTTTCTGGGGGAAAAAAAGAGAAAAGTGCATGCATTTCTCTAATCCTTGAATAAATCTTTGAGATGTTTGTGATATGGAATGACAGGTCCATTAAGAGAAGTTCTATTAAAAATAAGAAAAAAGTTATCAGTAAAAGAAAAATGTTGACTTAAAGTTGCCTCAGGGAAGGAGATAAAGAACACACCTTGGGTGTTTTGTCATACATACTTCCACAAAAAGATGCTCCACAATCACACCACTTCTAGAAAGATAATATTTCCTTAAATTTGCTCCGTACACTATAGCAGAATTTTGTTTACACAACAATAGTATACTTTTTATTTTTTTTTCCCCTTGAAAGTAGTTTGAAGTTCTTCAAATATTTTCAGAATTATGTTTTTAAAAGTATTGGTATCAAGCAAGAAAGTAAGATATGTACAGGGGCAAACAAATGCACACACGTGGTGCCAAAACCAAACCAAATGACAAAGGGAAAGCAGACTTCCATGCAGAAGCAAGTGCGTAAGCCAGGTGTCATCCTGAGGGTATTTTCTGAATCTCAAGATGACAAATTTTATTGTGACAGCAAACAGAGATAGAGATTAGGTCCTGCATACGGGAGGCAGACCAATGGGTAACTCCATCCTTTAAGAAGAAATTTCAATGTTCACAAGCTAACGAGAAATAATCTCATTTTGCAGAAAGAGACAGTGAGAAAAATTTGCTAGTAACAATTATCATGCTAGACAAAGGGGAAAAAGATATTCTAGAATCTGAAGCCATTATGCAGTCCTCTTGTGAGTTTTCAGGCCTCATTTGTGACAGGAAAAAAAAAAAAAACCTCAATCAAGTAATTCTAAATAATTCTAAATATATGATACTAGGATTGCAGCACTTCCAGACAACTGGAAGAAAGAATAAGTAAATTTCTTTGTAGGAAGGCATTTTCATCCTAACCCTCAAAAGATTGCACAGAGAGAATACCAGCAACCATCCACTTTGCAATATAAAACAAAACACATAGTTCCTTGCCAGAATCCTGGTAAGGCAATGAAGACTAAGCGGCCAGGATTCCAGAAAGAAGGGAAGTTCACAGTAGTTACCTCAACACATAGTGTTGCTTTCCTCCTGAAGTTAACATTACATATATATATATTAGAAGTTGAGCAAAGCTTTTAACAATCACACATTACTGGGGCCAAAGAAGCTGAACAATGGCTTTCAGAGACACAACAAAAAACTAATTTGTAACTGTAATAGTGGAACGGAATTGATAAGACTTGAAAAGACAAGCTTCTCATGGGGCCGCTGAGTGGCTCAGTTAAGTGTTTGCCTTCGGCTCAGGTCATGATCCCAGGGTCCTAGGTGTTGGGCTCCCTGCTTCTCCCTCTCCAGCCTGCTTCTCCTCCTATTTGTGCTCTCCTTCTCTGTCAAATAAATAAACAAAATCTTAAAAAAAAAAAAAAAAAGACCGAAGCTTCTCTTTCAAACAGATCAATCCCATATTATATTAAATCCTGTCCCTACTTTCATAAGGCAGAATTTCATATAATTAATTTTAATGACAAAAAAAGCTAATCGTCTCTGGAGGACAATGAGATCATAGAGCATCTCAAATTAACTCTACAGTTTTTCACACACGATGTCTAACATTCAAAAAAAGAAAAAAGGCATTTAAAAAGGTAAAATTTGAACAGCAACCAAAAGAAAAGGAGCGAGTATAAATAGATTCACAAGATATATCTGGGGGAAATAACCACAAAAAGAATAAAGAGCAACAAAAAGAATAAATATGTGGATCAGTTTAAAGGAATATCAATCAGCACGTCACTAGGTATTCTACAGAAGACCTTCTGACAAGTAACTATCCTGAGGCAGGAGGAAAGGTTTTGTAGACTTGAGTGGGTTTGGGGGAAAGACAACAACCGCCTTCCACCCCCATCCAGTAAAAACTGAAAGCAAGGTGACATTTCTTAGATGACAGGAGTTTCTTAGTGAAATTTATGAAGCACATCTGTCAGAATCTCTTGGAAAAGCAGTTCCCACCCACACATACTGAAGGAAAACTTGTGGGTCTGAGTCCTGGGTATTTCATGGACCAGATAATTCTGGGGCCTAGTGGCGTTTCCTACAAAACACTCCTGAAGAGAGGTGAGTCCTTCTCTTTCCAGTGTGAGTTATTCTCTTTTATATAACTTAACCAGAAATGGAAACATCCTTATCATCCTTCCTTTGAAGATTCTTGGAACTTTGGAAATCCAGTGCTTTATCACTGCTGTAGTTCCTTTACCCCGTGCAAGGTGGCACGCTGAGTACCTGCGGCAAGGTCTAGTTCTAGTTTCAGAGATTTTAGAATCCAGGTGAGGCCACAAAAACAACTAGGATTTGGCCATTTTGATCAAAGGTTCTGCGGTTGGCGACAAAATCACATTATCCTATTCTTTGAGAACTGCCCTCTAGTTCAAAAAGGGTTGATTTCCACCAGACGTGTTTCTAGTCATGAGTCTCTCTCACTTACTACGGTGCACTAAACCAAGAGTAATCACATAGCCTGTCATGGGCACATTGATTTCTATAAGCTCTAGATTTGAAATCATAATGATAGCAAGTTAATGTGGGTGGGCGGTCAGAAATATGATTTGTCAGTTCTGCAGCTGTGCGGTGGTCAAATTCGATCATGTCACTCATGTAAGTGTCTGATCTAAAGAGCAAAATTATGATGCTTCCTTTGCCATGTTTTCCCATACACAAAAGCAAGAACTTCTGCAAATCTGTACTCCCTCCATCCCTCTAGTCTCTCCATTCTCCCTCCACCCAATTTTGGCGTTCAAGTAGAAGAGCAGTAGTTAATAATGGTGCTGTATGGAAATAACTGCCTGGGTATAAACCTCAGCTCCACAGTTCATAGATCTGTGACTTTGAACATATCAATTCATTCTTTAGGTCTTACTTTTCTCATCTGTAAAATGGGGATAATAGTATTACCTACCTCAAATGATCATAAGAGTCATAAGAGTTAAAAATTGTCATGAGTTAAATTAATATTTGCCTGATAAGTAAGAACTACTATACAAGTAGCAATGTATTAAATAAACAAACATTAATATTGGAAGTTGTCTTGAATTTTGAATGAAAATTTCCATAGCTAAACACTTGTCCTTGCCAATGACCTCTTGTCATTGTTAATGCTTATAGTGATAATTATTATTAAGTCTTTTACCTATTCTTACTTCCCATAGCCCATAACTTTCTCCTAAATTCCTACCCTTCTTAGTGGAATTCATCCTCTGAGATTTCTTCCAAAGAGTATTTATGTGTGGTATACATACTTAATAGTTTAGTTATATTTTTTCAGCCAATTGGACCATGAGTGTACTATCCTCTCTTCTAAGGATTATTCTGCATTGCAGATACCAGGAACCTCATTTTCCAGAACCCTCTCCCCCACATAGCTTTAGGCCAGAGCTTGCCAAGGAGATCTTGCACAGTATTTGGAAAATGAACTGGAGAAGAGGTTTTCATTCCAGGGAGGTTGCAGCAGCCAAATACCATGGCTTCAAAGATTTCTTTACAAGTTCCTACTTGGCTACTACAGACCAAGACCCAAACCTTGAGGCAGCAATCACTGGAATTTCTAGGCAAACTTGAGAGACTGCTCCGGAGACTCATTTCAGCACCTCAGAGTGAAGTCCTCAGTGACTCCTTGACCTCCCACTGCAACTCTTCCCTCACCCAGCTTTTTTTATACTCATATTGGTCTAATTTCCTTAAATAAAAAAAACCTTTATTACAATAATAAAATAATTCCATTTTACTGACCAAAACAAGACTGATAAAAATGTCTAAAAATTTAAAAACTAGTTAAGAATATTCTTCTGCTTATAAAAGTTATCTAAAAAATTCTATAAATATGTTTAAACAAATATATAGCTTTAAATACATTTATTTTGAGGTCTGAAGTAAGATAATGATGCCCCTTATCACCACTACTGTTTAACAGAACTGGCCAGGAAATTAAATGACTTATAAAGGTTAAAGGTGAAGAGATAAAGTATCCATTACTTGTAACATAAAAACATTTACACTAATGAAAGATAATTAGCCAACAATATAAAATGATAAAAGTACTATATATTATTTATAAAAAATAATATTTCTCTCTACTACCAATAACCAATGATAAAATGAAACTTAAAATAATCTACCATTTGAATATCAACCACTCACTCTTCAGAAATTAAAGTACAATTGAAAAGAATGCTGTTTAAATAGTGTGGCATCCCAGGGAGTAACAAGAAGTAAACCGGTATCTGGAAGTATTTTCTGGTTGTCCATCACGTGGCCTTAAAGCCAACAGCACGTATTTTAGGAATTGCTATGGCAATAGCTGGCTTCGAGGGATCGTTGTAGCAGAGAACAACCCCAAACCCTCATTGTCTTACAGTGATAAATACTCATTAGCAGAACTTATTATATGAGCGCTCCAGCTGGCTGTGGCTCTTCTGAGCAATGCTAGAAGTGTGTCTTTGTAGTTCAAGTGTCAGACTGAAGGAGTAGCCACTGAGACCTTCTTTTCTCATGGCAAAGGGCAGAGATTGGAGGAGGCTGACCTAAAGGGCAAAGGTTCATTTCAGGTGTCTGCTTGGACGTTATATAAATACACGCCTTTAGCCACACAGAATTGCCAGAACAGGGAAGTATACTCCACCTACAGGAAGGCACGGCAAGTGCAGGGAAGGAACAGGTGCACAGAAGTTCAGATCACCCTATGTGTGTGAAATGATAAGCACCTTGTCTAGAACAGGAAGCATTAAATAAATTTTAGCTCTTATTTTTATTTTTATTTCGTTGAATTTTATTTTGAGTGAACGAGAACCCTGAGGAATATTTTGTTACAAGAAAATGATGGCTCAGTGTAACCAAGTAACTGGCTGTAGGTTTTGAAATAGTAGCACCAGGATTTAAATCCGGGTATCCTGATACCTTAGAAAATGCATTTTCCACAACCATACAGTGTGGTCATATGGAAGCAGATCACCAAGTTAACAGCGTCCTGTCGGACGAACTCTGACTGTGAACTGGAAAAGCTCCAGTAGCTTCATCAATCTTCTGTGGTGAGTTTTCTGTAGGTTATTGCTCATCATATAAGTCCACCCCTCGAGCATAATTTTCCCATTTCTTCCATAATGATAGCAGAAAACCTGACAGGTAATTAGTGAAGCTTCCTTATGTGGAAAATACAGGGAATAAATTCATTCATTGGTACTTTCGATCTACTTCACTTTTCATACCGGGGCAGTTTTTACTAATCTGTCAAGTCAACCATTATCTGCTTGTCAGTAATATTCTCATGTCAAAATATTAATTTAACACTCTAGTTTAACATATTTATCAAGCTGGAGAGTATGCTCAGAGTAAATTTGCATTCTAGGGCCTGTTCACATCAGCTCCTAATAAAATCTCGATTATAGTTAAGCAAACGAATGATATAAATATATAAAATCCCAACTTCATGCTCATTTTCTTCAGTAAGATTCTCTTTGAAGGGTCTCATGAAGATTAATTGTTAGGGACTGAACGTTTGTATCCCTGCAAAATACACATTGAAACCCTACACCCTGACGTGATGGTATTTGGAAATGGGAACTTTGGGAGATAATTTGGGTTAGATGAAGTCATAAGGGTGGGGTTCTAATGATGGAATTAGTGCCCATACAGAAGAGACATCAGAGAGCTTGCTCTTTTTCCCCATGTACACCCAAGGAAGAGGTCATGGGAACAGATAGCAACATGGAAGCTGTCTGCAAACCAGGAAGAGAACTCTCCCCAAAAGCAACCATGGTGGCACCCTGATCTCCAGTCTCCAGAACATGAGAAAATACATTTCTGTTGTTCCAGCTATTCAGTCTATGGTATTTTGTCATGGCAGCCTGAGCTAAGAGAGTGAGATAAATGAAAAGCACCTGGCATAGAGTAGGAGGGTTTTTTGTTTGTTGTATTTTGTTTTTGATGACAGCTGCTATTTTTTAAAGGACAAAGGTAGGAGGAAAGATAAATGCTGAATAAGCCACTGTCAACTAATCTAAGTTCACAATCTGATTCTGAGATTTCTGCATATTAAAACATGAAACAGCTGGAAAAACACTTTTGGATTTTTTTTTTCACAGTGACCCAAAGTTTAAGAAGTCATCAGGATCCCCAAAGAGCCCTATATTTTCTTTTATTCATTCCTCTCTTAATTCACTGATTCCTATATTCATTCATTCTTTCAATGAATGTTTATTGAGTTATCAATAGATGCTCACTAAAGATGCAAAGCTGAATAGGATATAGTAGACCATTTTCTCAGTCTAGATTCTTATGTCACCAGTTCAATACCAATCCTTATAAGTGAATTAACATGTAAGCAGTGTGAGTCTCTTCAATATTCTTGTGGAGATGGATGCTGTTTATTTGAAGCTTAATAATTTTAAGTTATCATGTATAGTTTCATCTTCATAGTGTTTTATTGAGAAAGAATATTGTGATTGGATTTTGGTTTCATAATACATAATATTTAACCCCCCTCACTAAAGAAAGATACTCCAGTACCACTTCTAGCAATTTTAAAGGCCATTATGCTATAAATATTTGGGTGACAACTTTATTCCTCACTCTCATTTATTTTGCTGGAAGTTCCCTTCACTCCAACTCCTTCGTTACTTAATCATTCCTTATAAAATCCACATATTCTACAAATGACTTCAAATCCTTTGTAAAAGACTTAGTATAGAGCACTTGGGTGGCTCAGTAGGTTAAGCGGCTGCCTTCTGTCCAAGTCATGATCCCAGGGTCCTGGGATTGGGTCCCACATCTGGCTCTCTGCTCAGCGAGGAGTCTCTTTCTCCCTCTCCCTTTGCCCCTCCCACTACCCATCCTTTCTCTCATGCTTTTACTCTCTCTCTCAAATAAATAAATACAATCTTTTTTTTTAAAAAAAAGACCTAGTATAAATAACAAAATTGTCTGATATGCTTCTTGGAGAATAGAGGGTAGCTCTTTTTATAGATCATATTATCTAAGTTGTTTTCAATAGTCAACTTAGCTTATTTTTTTAATCTCAAATGCAATTCCACAATTAAAATGAGTTCAAAAATATTAAGAACTAAGAGTACAGCAATAGTCTACATGAAATATTCATATAAGAAATAAGAGATAGATGTTAATTTTTCTCAGCAATTCATTAATAATTATTTAATGGATGTCTGACATCTTCAGGTAGAAATTATGCAAATTGTCATCAACAAATAACTATGTAAAAGGGAAATTTGCATAGTTAGAAAAGTGAGTAAGGCGATTTTTTGTAGTCACACTTCAAACTACAGTCCCTGACCTCAAAGAATTTGGGGAACAAAAACTAACATTTTTCCCACTGAATTTTAAAGAAACACCTAAGATTTCTTTTTTTAAATCTATTTTTTAAGACTTTATTTATTTATTTATTTATTTGACACAGAGAGAAAGAACAAGCAGGGGAAGCGACAGGCAGAGGGAGAGGGAGAAGCAGGTTCTTGCTGAGCAATGAACCCAATGCAGGTCTCATTTCCAGGACCTTATGATCATGACCTTGGCCAAAGGTTGCTGCTTAACCAACTGAGCCACCCAGGTTCCCCAGATTTCTTTAATATTTCTCAAAGTCAAATAAGATTCCTACTATAAATCAATTTAGTTTAACACTGAAATATTATAAAATTACTACTCACAATTAAAACTCTAGGGTCCTAATTTGAATGAAATCGATGTTCACTGTACTTTAAGATATCAGCTGTAAGGACTTCTTGTTTTTTTTAATTTTTTAATTTTTGTTTTTGTTCTTAGAGAGAGACGGTGTGAATGGGGGAGGGGCAGAAAGCTAGAGAATCTTAAGGAGGCTCCACACCAGTGAGGAGCCCAACACAGTGCTTGATCTCATCCTGAGATCATGACCTGAGCCAAAATTGAAAGTCAGCTGCTTAATGGACAGAGCCACCCAGGCACCCTTATAAGGTTTTCTCATGAACCAACTAATTTTGGTCCTCAAAATACTTAGAAAAATAGTGATCTTATAGCATAGACAGAAGAAGTTTTAGTAATGTCTCTTAACAATTATCTATCTGGCTGGCATTTTGAAAACTAGCCAAACAAGGGCAAGAACTGGATGAAGAGGATAATGAAAGTCTTCCCCATGGACAGCTCTCAGTTTTACAGTGAATATCTGTAGAGGAACTGATATAAGCTAAGTCAAAAAAGATGCCAATGAGACCTTCATTTCCGCGTAGTAGATCACTTTCCATTTCCAGGGATTCAAACTTAAATAAATTCAAACTTAAGTTGTTTGTATAAATCACTGGGCAGAGCAGAGCTGTAAGAGATGTTATCCTCAGGTGACCAAACTAACGTATAAGGTCCCCAAAGCTAATCTGGAGTAATTATTCATAGATTCAACTACAAATTTCTAATTTTTCTAAAAAATGAGTTTGAATCATGCCTTCCAGGAAAATCCCTGGAGTGTAGGAGTATAAGAGCTCATAAATAACCTAGCATTTATTGCAAAGAAATATGGTTATCGAAATAACCCTTGGTAAAAGCCAAAGACAAAGCACCAGAAATTAGTTAAAAAAAAAAATTATGAGAAGGTAAGTTAATGGTTGGCCATACATGTAGTTTTAGACACAGATTGGAAACTTGGCTAGTGCTAAGTTTAAAAGTTTGTTTCCCTTCCAAAATTCATGTGTTGAAATCCTAATGTTTAATGTGATGGTATTAAGAAGTGAAGCTTTTGGAAGATTCTTAGGTAATGGGGAGAAGGCTTCATAAATGGGATTAGTACTATTATAAGAGACCCTTAAAAGCTCCCAGCATCTTCTTCTATATGAGAACAAAACAAGAAATCTGCAACCCAGGAAAAGGTCTTCACTGGAATATGCTGGTGCCTTGAACTTGGACTTCCAGACTCCAGAACTGTGAGAAATAAGTGTCTGTTGTTTATAAGCCACCCAGTTGGTAGCATTTTGTTACAAGCAGGCTGAACAGACTAGGACAATGAGTGCCTGAGGATCACAGCAGAATGATTGGTCTTAAAGTAGCTTCTTGAGGTATAAAATTGCAAACATCCAATTTTTAAAATTGTTGCTTTATAGTTATCAGTTCAAGACCATCGCCTTTGGTAAATATCCATCCCAATCACTGCTCAAAAAATGAGAGAATAAATAATAATAATAATAACGATAAGAGTAAAACTAACACTTGCATGTACCACGAGCCAAGTACTGTTTTAAGTCCTTCCTGCCTATCAACTCAAGCAATTCTAATAACAAATGAAGGGAGTGCTGGTATTTATTAGTCTCTTTTCTTAGAGGAGTTGATACACTTTCCGAGTGTCACACAATTCTCATGTGGTGAAGTTAGGATTCAGACAAATGTATCTCCCTCTACATTCTACATCATGAACCATCATAGTATATTTTCTAAGAGAAATCCGTGTGATTTAGACTAGATAGATTGTCAGTTAAGCTTAACAATTGCTTAAATAAGCTTAAAGTCATTTTGTGTATGGGATTTGTATAATTTCAAAACCAAAACTAATGAACAAATACAAGCACAATAATGATGCCAAAGAAATTGGTGTTAACACCATGAATTTAATATAAAAGATTACATCATTTTGCTTAACCTAAAATCAAAGTTGGCTATAGTAGTAAGTAGAACAATGTAATCCAAGTCTGCTTTAATAATATTCCTGTAGAGATTGACTACTCACATGAGTAGTATATTATAAGAATTGGTATGCTTAACTTCAAGTGTTTGTTTTCTTTTTTTTTTTAATTTTTTAAATTAATTAATTATTTATTTGACAGACAGAGATCACAAGTAGGCAGGGAGGCAGGCAGAGAGAGAGGAGGAAGCAGTCTCCCTGCTGACCAGAGACCCCGATGTGGGGCTCCATCCCAGGACCCTGAGATCATGACCTGAGCTGAAGGCAGAGGCTTTAAACCACTGAGCCACCCAGGCGTCCCCACAAGTGTTTATTTTCTAAATCAATTACTGTTATTTTAAAGTATAGGACAAAGCATCAAATTAACTTCAAGATGTGGTACTTCAGTATTTGTGATTTTTATATGTTTATGGTGAAAGGGGTATGAATTGGAGCACAGCCAACCAGGGGGACAAGAGGCTGACATAATCAAGTTCTGTGAAAGAGGAAGAGAAGTAATTGTAGATACGAGATCGGTAGTCAGGAGCACCAACTACAGTATATAAAACAATTACCATTGAAATCTAGAGCTAAGGGGCACCCAGGTAGCTCAGTTGGTTTAGCGTCTGCCTTTGGCTCAGGTCATGATCACAGGGTCCCAGGATTGAGCCCCACATGGGGCTTTCTGCTCAGTGGGGAGTCTGCTTCTCCCTCTGACTCTTCCTGCTCTTCCCCTGGCTTGTGCTCTCATTCTCTCTGTCAAATAAATAAAATATATTTAAAAAAAAGAAATCAAGTGAAAAATAAGTTTTTGTTGCTTAATATGGATTATAAACAAACTGTTTAGACCTCCTTCTACCTATAAATATGGGACCTGTCAAATATATTCCCCCACAACGTGAGTATGGCCCTGTCACAGTGCAGGCTTTCTGTTTCTAATCTGACATGCCTCTAGACCCAAGAATGGGTGAGGACAAATTCTCTCACTGCTTGTCTCTATTTGAACTCCTTTGAAAATTTTATTTGTACAGAACATTGTGATATATCAGTTAGTCTTAATTAATGTGGAACAACCACATTTGTATAAGTAAATGCAGATATATATTTGGCACAGTTAGGTTATAAAATGACTGTGATGATTCAAGGTATTTTTATGATATGTATTCTTTATTTTTTATAATTAAAAAGTAAAATGTAAAACTTCTCATAGAACCCTCCTAGACCCATTAGAATATTTTCAGAAACACCCAAACACAGGTTGAGAAGTATGTTATGGTGAAAGACATAAAGACAACACGCAAGGATTGCTGTGAGAGAGGCAAACATGAAAAAGAAAAAAAAAAAAAACAGAAACAAAACCAACCAACCAACCAACCAGAGAATGTTCATTTACTGGATAGATGAGTGAGGATAAACTTTTTTCTTAGGGAGAAAAAAACCTGGTAGTTTCTCTCACTCAAAATGATGGTAAAAAGTGAATCGCTGTTTTGCCCACAATGAGGTATGTAGCCCAGCCACAGAGGTAGTACTTAATGATTTCTCTTCTCTGACCATACTTTTCTAAATGATTATTTTGTATTTCCTAAACGTAGTCTTGCATCAATTCTGTTATTTACAGAAGCATTGGAAAATAAAATATTGGCTCAAAACCAAATGACTTTTCCACTCTTTGCAGTGAATCAGAAACAGCTCACCTAACTGTTTAAAGATTTTATTTATTTACTTATTTAGAGAGAATGAGAGCATGCATGACATGGGGGGAAGGGGAGAGATGGGGAGAGAAGCAATCTAAAGCTGGCTCCACACTGAGCATGAAGCCAATGAGGGGCTTGATCTCAAGACGCTGAGATCATGATCTGACCCAATCAAGAGTCAGAGGCTTAACAGACTATACCGTCCAGGCACCCCTCTCTAACTCTTGACTTAAACAGCAAATGGGTAGTCCTAGGCTGGAGAACTAGAAGAGATTTAGGAAGGATAGGCCAGTGAGAAGACACATGTCCCCTTATTTTTCAATTTTTTGGGTGATAGCTGGGTAAGCACAGCAGACTATGGGGCACACCATCAACCAGAGACTGTGCCTCATTACTCTGGGAGCACATCTGAAGGATTAAAGTGTTTTGGTTTTAACTTGAGAGATTTAAAACAAAACAAAACACATTTGGAATACCAAAGACTGGCCTTTGATTGCCTTAGGTCTCCTGTGACAATCACCAGGTATACAAAGTCTGCAAAAGAACAAAGAACCATCTATGTGAGCTAAAGGGGTTAATACACATCCTAACTGGCTCCTTGCAACTGCATATGGCTTAAACAGTGAGGAAATCTAGACATTTAAATTATAACTGTGCAAACAGATTTTATTAGTAAGAGTATTAAGCTCAATGGAGGGGCGCCTGGGTGGCTCAGTTACTTAAGCGTCAGACTCTTTATTTTGGCCCAGGTCATGATCCCAGGGTCCTGGGATGGAGACTGACTTTGGGCTCCACACTCAATGGGGATTCTGTTTGGGGATTCTCTCTCTCCCTCTCCTTTGCCCCTCCCCCTCCTCTCTTTCAAATAAATAAATAAATCTTTTAAAAAAATGTTCAATAGAGCGTTATTTTTCCGAAGATAATATTTTACTTTGGCTTTCACACTGGCACAAAGAACTCAGGGCAGTGACTTGTGGTCAGCCTGGCATGGGGTGTCAGAAATCCATCCAGGAACATGTCTCATATCCTTGATGAAATATTGCATTTTCTATAAGTCATGGGGTTTCCCTTTCAGATCTGAGGCAATGGCTTGTGAACAGAATCACAAATTTATGAGTATGCATGCAAAAGCAAAAAGGGGAAACTCAGTGTGCTCTTTGTGAGGGAAATAAGTCAATGAGCATTTATGAAATGACTATGTAAGAGCAATTAACCATTTGGGAAATGTGGACTGAGGTTACTTAGCCAAGACCTATCATTACAGCTAATGCAATATCCCTGTGGCTCCATTCACCCAAAAATATATCTAATAGAACCCAATGTGGTCAAGTGTTTACTTACTGCTGCTTCCCTTAATAATGAATTTCAGAAGACTTATAGGCAGGGTACCTCTCAGTCCTGATACGTGCCTGTAATGGGAATTCACACAACTTAATCAGAATTCACCTTCATGAAAATACAATGCTATAGATTCTGGTAGTGAAAGCAGCCTCAGTCACAAATTTTCTGACTGCTGCTGCCTGGGGTAATTAGTGGTTGCAAAAGGTGACTCTGTTATGTTCTTAGTACAAGAAAAGGAGGGTTTGCTCACAATAGTATTCTGTGGGTAGCATGCAGTTCTCTAAATTACTTGGAATTTACTAAGTCTTTAAAAATGCATAAAGAATGGTATTTTCCAAGTAAAGTGGCCTAGGAGGAATTTATTGGCTTGATAACTTCAAAATTAAGAATATAAATTATTGAGCCAGTACTTTAATGTTCTCTTGCTTTAAATAGTTGACAGGTACATTGAGAGCTGAAAACCCCATTCATTGATAACAAACTAGTATCATAAAATTATATTAGAGATAAAACACAGGTTTTTTGCAGTAATATGTAACTTTAAATTTTAGCATTACTATTCACTTATCTACAATATAAAACCTGAAACATTACTTTTCTACTTTTTTCACTTTGTGTTGGGATAATGAACGAAGTCTATTAACACTAATGGTTTTCTGGCTTTTATTTCATTTATAGTCTAAATATTCTATCACAGAAATAGATGTACAGAATAAAAATATATTCTAATACAAACAAAACCCAGAACATCATGCCAAGAAAGACATATGCATCTTTTGAAAATAGTATGTCCCTATAACATGTACCTGTAAAGCAAATTATTTTGAGTTAACTGGGTGTATTTCACAAGTTGAAGTCTTTTCAAAATAAACATAAATCTATTTAGGCTGAAAGGAAGACACAAAAGCAACAAATTAACAAGTTGGTAAAAATCACAATTCAGAGTAATAGGACATGCTTTAGAGTCAGATCTGTCTGGCTTACATATCAGCTGCATAACTCTGGAGAATTTATTTCCTTAAGACTCGGTGTCTTCAGATGAACAGATATTTTTCCAAAGAAGTCATACAAATGGCCAGCAGACACATGAGAAATTCTCAATGCTGATCATCAGGAAAACACAAATTAAAACAAAAATGAGATCTTACTTCACACCTGTCAAAATGGTTAAAATCAAAAGCCCAAGAAACAACATGTGTTGGCAAAGATGTGGAGAAAGGGAAACCCTCTTGCTCTGTTGATGGGAATGGAAACTAGTATAGCTGCTCTGGAAAATAGTATAGATCTTCCTCAAAAAGTTGAAAATAGAACTACCTTATAATCCATCAATTGCACTACTGGGTATTTATCCAAGGAATATAAAAATACTAATTCATACAGATACATGCACCCTGATGTTGACAGCAGCATTATCTACAATATCTTAATTATAGAAATAACCCAGGCCCATCAACTAATGAATGGATAAAGAAAATGTGGTATATGGGGCTCCTGTGTGGCTCAGTGGGTTAAAGCCTCTGCCTTTGGCTCAGGTCATGATTCCAGGGTTCTGGGATCGAGCCCTGCATCGGGCTCTCTGCTCAGCAGGGAGCCTGCTTTCCCCTCTCTCTTTCTCTGCCTGCATCTCTGCTTACTTGTGATCTCAGTCTGTCAAATAAACAAATAAAATCTTAAAAAAAAAAAGAAAATGTGGTATATATATATATAATATTATTCAGCCATAAAAAAAATGAAATCTTGCCACTTGCAATGACATGGATGAAGCTAGAAAGTATTACGCTAAGGAAAATAAATCAGTCAGAGAAAGACAAATACCATATGATTTCATTCATATGTGGAATTTAAGAAGCAAAACAAGAAAGCAAAAGAGAGGGGGAAAATAAAAAAACAAGAAGAGAGGCAAACCAAGAAACAGACTCTTAACTGTAGAGAACAAAATAATGGTTACTAGAAGGGAAAGGGGTGGAGGACGAGTGAAATAGGTGATAGGAATGAAAGAGTGCACTTGTCATGATGAGCACTGGTTGTTGTATGGAAATGCTGAATCACTATATTAAATATCTGACAAATATTTATTGAAGTCTTTTATGCTAGACAATATGTGCTAACTATTTAGAGATAAACTGGTGAGCAAAAGCAAATGTAGTTTGTATTTTTTTTAAAAAAAGGCAAACATAATGCTAAACCTCTTAGAGCTTCCCAGTCTAAAAAGGGCATAATCAAATAATTCCACAATTAAATTCAAAATTATGACTATGAAAACTACAAGGTATTCTAGAAGCATATAAAAGGGAAGCTGAATTAATTAAAGAACAAGGACACATTCCTCGAGAAAGTGATGATTCAACTGAAATATGAAGAAAAATTGGGAATAAAATAAGTAAGGCCAGAAGAGGATTTTCTAGGCAGCATTCACAGTGCCCTGCTTAATGAGGAGGCACTGTTCCTTAGAACAACTGAGAAAAGCCATTGTTCTTGACTGCTAAGAGGAAGCAGAAACAAGGAGTTGAGGTGACATTGCCCTTGGACGGGCTGTTTCTACACCCAAGTCCTTGGAGAGTTTTAAACAGCGTGGTAACATGAACAAACCTCATTTGAAAAGATGATCCCAGTTGCAATGTTTAGAATGTCTTCGTGAGGAGCAGGAGTGGATGTGGGTAAGTCAGTGAGGAAGCCGACATCATAGTTTAGGCAGGGGGCAGTGGTAGTTTGGACTGGGGCTGTAGTGGAATGGAGAGAAGTGGATGGATTTGGGAATGATTTATTAGTTAAAATGTACAGGGCTTAGAGTTGAAATGGATATGGGCTTTAGTGCTAAAGTCCTCTAATATTATAAATCATCCCTTATCCATTTTGTCTTCTTCTTTCCTGGATGTCTATTTCATCCTTTTCCCTTTATTTTCACCCCTACCCCTTTAGCTATCTTCCCTATCCCTCTTCTCAGTTGACATCCTTGTTTCTGAGTCATTAAGGAAAAGGAAACAATCAGAAGATAAGTTCTGGTGTCCCCAGACTGTACTTCCCTACCCACCTGCCAGCTTCAGGACCCACATCTTCTATCCCCCTGCCATTAGCCTGATTATACTATCCAAGCATCTTCAAGCTGGTCCATCCACATGTGTACCTGATTCCATCTGCTCTCAACTTCTGCAGTAACCCTCCTCTGTCTGTCTTCCACCATCACTCTCTTTGTGTTTCATCCCCATTAGTGTACAAAGATGGTCTTTCTTCTCCCATGTTTAGGAAAAGAACTCTTGACCATATTTTGCCCCATGGCTACTACTATATTTTTCTTTTTCTTTTTTTTCTTTTTTTTTTTTTTTTGTTTGGTTTTAGGAAAATTCCTCAAAAGAGCTATTCGTACTTTTTTCCTCCAATGTCCCTTTTATTTCTCTTTTTAAAAATTCATTCCAATCAGACCCGCACCATTCCACCAATAATAAGTTACCATAATCAACAAAGTTGATTGGTATGGTGGGCCTAGGAAACACAAGAGCAGGCTTAGAAGAAATTGAAGCCTTTAGTCACAAAAACATCATCATGTTAATTAACTGTTATTTAAACTAGCCACCTAAACCTTTCATGTGAATTCATGTTGATTGACTTTCTATCTGAGCTCTTTGGGGATGTACGTGTTAGGAACCAGAGCTAGCATGGACATTTATAATCTGTGTCCCTTCTCTGTTGGCTTATTTCAGACCTTTCTATGATTCACAGCTATCTCAAAACTTTAATTGATTGATTCTTCAATTATACTGCATTTAGGGTTATTTGTGAAATAAATATGCTATCGTCTTTATCAGATCATTGCAAATATGAGAAATAAAAAAAGACGTCATTATTGACCACCAAAACAGCAGAATCTAGAACACATTGTAGGTTTTGGGGGGAAGAGAGAGAGAGAATCTTAGAACCGATTTTCTGAAACTGTTTATCTCAATTGGTTTCTCTTATACTGAAACAGATGAAGGCAGAAAACAGTACAGTATATGAAGCAAAATGAACAAAATTGTATTAAAATCGATAGGCTTTAAGATCAGAGTTACAAATGTTATATAAACAAATAGCCTGAAAAATGTACTTTATTTGGAAACTAATGAATTTAATAAAATAAACTGTAAGACATCTTACATTTCTGCCATTATAGATTCCCTCAATATTCTCATTTGGATTCTACATTAGGCATTCAAATTCTTATTTATACATCTGGCACAGGTCAAAACTGATGCATTTGTAAAAGGATATTTGATTGGTGTTGCTATTTGAGCAAACGAGTTGATTCATAATAACTTACAACTTGCTTCTGGTGGACAAAAAGCAATATTGTTATTTTGGCATTGAATAGTAATAAGAATCTCAGCATGGAGAAACTGAAGTTAGGCTTAAAGATAAGTACCAAAATATGTGCTAAAAAATGCTCTATTGACCAAATTTTTATCTCAACTATATACTGTGAATATTCTGAATATCATCAGGCTTATAAAAAAAAGTAATGGAGGTAAGGTATACATTTAAAATAATATACATTGGGTTTTCTTCTATGCTCTGATCAAATGCACACTTGGAAAATACTAAGAACACTAACAAAAAACCTGAAGAAGAAATGAAAACTTTTCACTGATGGTAAGATGCAGTCCAATAACATTAATTTTAAAATAGTCGTATCATGATTTTTTTTAAAGATTTTATTTATTTATTTGACAGACAGAAATCACAAGTAGGCAGAGAGGCAGGCAGAGAGAGAGGGGGAAGCAGGCTCCCCACTGAGCAGAGAGCCTGATGTGGGGCTCGATCCCAGGACCCTGGGATCATGACCTGAGCGGGTAGAGGCTTTAACCCACTGAGCCACCCAGTGCCCCCGTATCATGATTATTATGTGCAAGATATTCAATAGCTATAATTTAAAACTGTCTGATATGGAAGTCCCTAACTGCATGTGGCTATTGCGGTCTTCAAATACAGCTAATTCTGAAGCGCCTGGGTGGCTCAGTCAGCTAAGCCTCTGTCTTCGACTCAGGTCATGATCTCAGAGTCCTGGGATCAACCCCCACGTCAGGCTCCTGGCTCAGTGGGGAGCCCACCTCTCCTTCTGACCCTCCTCCCTCCCATGCTCTCTCTCCCTCTCTCTTTCTCAAATAAATAAATAAAATCTTTAAAAAAAATATGGCTAATCCAAATTGAGATATGACCTAAGTGAAAAATTCACACCAATATTTGAAGACCTGTTATTTAAAAAAAAAGAACAAAAAATATCTCATTAAGGTCTTCTAGTACTCTTCCTAAAGTGTAAAGAGCAGGAAAGAACATCAATTCCACCTTTATTTAAAAAATAGCTTGGAGTCGTTGGGTGGCTCAGTGAGTTAAAGCCTTTGCCTTTGGCTCAGGTCATGATCTCAGGGTCCTGGGATCGAGCCCCACATCAGGCTCTCTGCTCAGAGGGGAACCTGCTTCCCCCTCTTGCTCTCTGCCTGCCTCTCTGTCTACTTGTGATCTCTGTCAAATAAATAAATAAAATATTTAAAAAAATTAAAACAAAAAACAAAAAATAGCTGGAGTAACTTCCAATTCATGACTCTTTTAGAATCTATTGCAGAACTGAGGTTCCAGAGCGGCCACCTATCCAAACACCAAAGAAAGATGGGAAACTTCAAAGAGAGAAGAGACATGAACATGCACTCACCAAGTAACTAGAAGTTAATTAGAACAAAGCTACAAGAGTTGACATCTTGGTGAAGGCCCAGGGCAGACTTATAGGAGAGTGTGGGACCCATGGGACTTAAAAACTAGAGGAGTACACACCCTCTTGCAAGATTTTCTCCATGCATCCCAACGTATAATCACAAAAAAAGATCAGAGAGTCAAAAATATTGGTTTTGGTGCAGAGCCATGGAGAGGGGAAGAGCCACCCTGCAGGATAGCTAGGGAACTCCACTGATCCTTATCCCCATCTCCTCTTAAGAAACAAAGATCTCTTACCCTGTTGGTGGGAATGCAAGTTGGTACAGCCACTTTGGAAAACAGTGTGGAGATTCCTTAAGAAATTAAAAATGGAGCTACCTTATGACCCTGCAATTGCACTACTGGGTATTTATCCCAAAGATGCAGATGTAGTGAAAAGAAGAACCATCTGTACCTCAATGTTCATAGCAGCAATGGCCATGGTAGCCAAACTGTGGAAAAAACCAAGATGCCCTTCAACGGATGAATGAATAAAGAAGATGTGGTCCACATATACAATGGAGTATTATGTCTTCATCAGAAAAGATGAATACCCAACTTTTGTAACAACATGGACGGGACTGGAAGAGATTATGCTGAGTGAAATAAGTCAAGCAGAGAGTCACTTATCATATGATTTCACTTATTTGTGGAGCGTAAGGAATGACACAGAGGACATGGGGAGATGGAGAAAAGAAGTGAATTGGGGGAAACGGAGGGGTAGATGAACCATGAGAGACTGTGGACTCTGAGAAACAAACTGAGGGTTTTGGAGAGGAAATGGGTGGGGGGTGGCTGAGCCTGGTGGTGGGTATAGTGGAGGGCACATATTGCATGGAGCACTGGGTGTGGTGCATAAACAAGAAATTCTGGAACACTGAAAAGAAATTTTAAAAAAATTAAATTACTTTGGAAAAAAAAAAAAAGAAACGAAGATCTGTAGGAGGAAGGGAAACAAACAAACACTTTCACTCTTAAAATACAAATGAGGGAAGGGAAACAGAAAAACCAAACTCCTTCTAGACGCAGGAGTGCATGCAGGGGCCCACACAGCCAGAATGTGGGCAGAAGAACTGAGAAGGCCACCACCTCTGACACCCAGGGATAAGGCACTAGCCTAAGGCTGAGGCTTCATCAGAACAGAGAAGAGCTCTCACTCACCACCAAAAAATAAACAAGCTTCAAGTACCAATAGTGTGCAAAGAGACCTTCTCTTGAGATACAGTGACAAGGGGATACCTCAAGCTGAGAGTCACATGGGTACTGCAGTGAATCAATTCTCATTCTAAACACAAGGTATCACTATAGGAATTCAAATGTGAGTTTAATTTAACCACAGCAACAGAAATTCTCCAATTCAACCCAACTTCTAACTCAAACCTATATATGAAAGACCTAGCAGATGGAAAAATGTGCCCATTTCCAGGCCCAATCAATATGTATGAAAAAAAAATACTCTCAAGAAACAAAGCAATCATCAGAACCATACTCAGATATGACAGAGATGTTGGAACTACGGGGCAGGGAATTTAAAATAACTCTGACTAATGTTTATGACTTTAATGAAAATGGTAGAGTCTGCAAAGTTAAGCGGTTAATTTCAGCAGAGACATGGAACATTAAGACATGATTAAATGGAAATACTGTAAATGAGAAAAATAGCAATAACAATAAAAACCACCTTTCATGTGCTCATGAGTACATTCAATGTATCCAAAGAAGATATAAGTGAACTTGAAGATATGGAAACAGAAATTATCCAAACTGAAGCACAAAGAGAAAAAAGAGTGAAACAAAAATAGAATGGAGCATCTATGCACTAGGACAGCATCAAACAGTATCACATATGCATAGTTGGAATCCAGGCGGAAAAGAGAGAACTTGGCAAAAGAAATACTGTTTTTAAATAATGGTCAAGAATTTTCTAAAATTGACACACACCAAACAGCAGATCCAAAAACTCGGAGACCCAATTAGCAGGAAAATACCAAAAGACAAAAAGCAAACAAAACAAATTATAACCACATGCATAGGGCTACCATATTCAAATGAGTGAAAGCAAAAGTTAGAGTGAAAATTTTGGTGACAGAAATAAATGACACATTAGATACAGAGGAACAAAGTTGAAAGTTGAAAAAAGTTGGAAAAGCCCCTGAATTTTTATGAGAAACCATGAAAAAACTGCAGCAATATATCTTTATGTACTGAAGAATAAAACAAAGCTATTAATCCAAGTTTCTACAGTCAGTAAAAATATCTTTCAAAGAGAAAGGAGATTATATATATATATATATATATATATAACTGAGAGAATTCATCACCAGCAGACATACAATAAAAGAAATGTTTAATAGGGGCACCTAGGTGCCTCAGTTGGTTAAGCATCTGCCTTTGGCTCAGTTCATGATACCAGGGTCCTGGAATCAAGTCCCGCATTGGGCTCCCTGCTCAGTGGGAAGCCTGCTTCTCCCTCTCCCACTGCCCTGCTTGTGTTCCCTCTCTTGCTGTGTCTCTCTGTCAAATACATACATACATACATACATAATAAATATTTAAAAATGTTTAATAAAGTCTTCCAAGGAGAAGAAACATGCTGGGACAGGAAGTTGGACCTACAAAAAAAAAATGTAGAAGACTGGCCTAGAATAAAGTAAATTACACTTTTATTTCTTAGGTTAAACAAATGCTAAAAGTAACAGACAGCATATAGCAGAAATAAAAGCAATGTAGTTTGTACCTGCAGCAAACAAAAAATAAGATAAATGACCTTAAAAACACAAAGGATGGGAGAGAAGAAGTGGGAATACAATGTTGTGAGCTCTTCATGCTACATGCTAAGTGGTAAAATATTTGAATTTCTCTAATTATTTAAGGAATTATATTGTAAATTCTAGGACATAAATAATAAATCAATGCTAAATATAAGATGGAATCATAAAAAAATCTTAGTGAGACAAAAGTAAGACAAAGGAAGTGTAATAGGGGAACAGATGCTGAAAGATCTAGTATGAAGAAGGCTCTCAGCTGTTCCGGACACCAGCCTTCGTGTCAATGCAACTCAGGACCCAGAAGTAACACGACAGAGACCGCCACACTCTTGTGTGTCTTGTTTAAATTTCTGAGCAAAAGAATTGTGTGATGGAATAATACCAAATTGTCATTTTAAGCCGTTATATTTTGGGGTAGATTATTACATAGCAATAAATAATATAGAGAGTGGGAAATTAAGAAATCATAAGAAATGAAAATCTATCCAAATTAGCCCAAGTAAAAATATCTTTATGATAAGGATATAGAGGTATCTCACTTAATTTTAAGAAACAAGGTTTTGTCTTGCACATCACCAAAGTGTTCAGTCTGCAACCTGACTTGTACCTCTGTCTGGTGCCACAGAGACCCTCTGTATACACAGTTCGGGAGGATAGACTGGCCTGTCAGCCACATTGCCATTACCACTGACTGCTTTGTGGAGAGTAAGTATAAAAAGATAGTGAAGGAGACATGGTTGATATCTGTGAGGAACGGGGAAGACTGAAGCAAGGATGTTAGTTCAGCATAGCCATTATATGACCAGAGGCTTCAGGTTTGGCCAAAGTGATTGAAATCCCAGCTATTCTATTTTCCAGCTGTGAGGTAAATTTCTTAACCTGACTAAGCCTCACTTTTCATATTTTCATTTAGGATAATAACAATTAATAGATATATATTGGTATATAGATAGGTATATATTATGTTAATGAGGTAACTTTTGGATTCCACCTAATTATAGATGTTGGTTTAGAGGAGAATCAACCAAGTGATCAGAGGGTTGGAAATTTCAGTCCCCCACTCTTCCACCTCCTTGGAGGAGAAAGGAGTTAGAGAGTGAGTTTAATCACCAATGGCCCATGATTTAATCAACTCGGCCACTGTAATGAAGCCTCCATAAAACCCCAAAAGGACAGGGTTTGGAGAGCTTCTGTGTTAGTGAACATGTGGAGATTCAGGGAGAGTAGAGTGCTAAGAGAAAGCATGGAAGCTCTGTGTCCTTTCCTCCTACCTTGCCCTATGTATTTCTTCCATCTTACTGTTCCCGAGTTATATCTTTTTTAAATCTTTATTTTTTTAACTTAAATTCAATTAACCACCATATAGTACACACTTAGTTTCAGCTATAGTGTTCAATAATTTATCAGTGGATATAACACCCAGTGTCCATCATATCACATCTTTTTAAAATCAACTCGTAATCTAGAAAGTAAAATACTCCTCTGAGTTTTGGAAGCCCCTCAAGCAGATTAATTGAACCTGAAGAGGGAGTCCTGGGAACCTCTGATCTATAGGCTGTCAGAAGCACAGATGACAACTTGGGCTTATTACTGGTACCTGATGTGGGGAGGAAACAGTCTTATAGAACCAAGCCTTCATCTTGGGGAATGTGGAGCTATCTCCGGGGAGTCAGAATGGACTTGAATTGTAAGACACTTAGCTACTGCCACAGAATAACTTGTCAGTGTGGGGACACTCCCTCACATTGGAATTGGTACCAGAACACATTTAGTTGGTGTTAGAGAAGTGGGATTTGCTAGCATAGTCCTTGCTCATGAAAACATGTGATTCGGGAAGAGAAAGGATCAAAGTGGGGGATATGAAGAACCTTTGATTCCTGGGTGGCCGGGTCATCACCCATGGTATGGAGCAGCTACTAAGCTGCACTCAGTTACTAAAGGTAGAATTTACCAATGGAATTCAGAGAGTTGGTTCACTGGATGCATAAGGAAACAAACACACAATAATAAGAAAAAGGTAAAATATACAATTCCTTGATTATTACTATCTGTAATTACTAAAATGAAAGTGAAAGAAAGTGCTGGGTTGGGCCTTGATACTAAATGATGGTAACATTTGGGTCAGTCTGAGCTTTGGCTACTAGCCTCAAAGCTGCCTAGAAAAGGAATATTGTACAGCGATAAGAGAAAGTACCTCCAAGACCTCTGGTCACAAAGAAGATAATAAATATGGGGAAAGAGCAAAACCAAGAAACTGTTGAAATAAGAGGATCTAGCATGAAGGAGTTGTTTCATTTTGTGGATCAGTATCACCAGTTTCCTGAGAAACCTTTACTGAGATGAATTATAAGAGTGGCTCATTTGGGAGGAATGTCTGGTTTTAAATGCTGCAGAGTGAGAGCATATTTGGGTTGCTGGAGGACACACAGCTCACTGTGGAATAATCGTAAATGGCTATTTGTGTTCCTCAGGGAACAGCTAGCCTGATGGACTGAAGAAAAGCCACTCACTGTAAGGGCTGCTTACTCTGAGAAGTGGAACTGTCCTTCATGAATGCCAAATGAAACAGCTGATACGCTTTGTATGCCAGCCTTGTGGGACTGGCTTTATGGTGATGGGATACTCACCCTCAGAGCATGACTCATCACCCAGGCCATGGTAAATGCTATGGTTAAGGAAGTTCTTTTCACATAGGCACCCCATATAACTTCATTGTTGCTAAACCAAAAACTAGTTCTGGAAGCTTTATGGAATCTGCTGTCTCAGATTGCCTTCATGGGTCTTACAAATGCTAACCAAAGAACCAGTTAATTAATAAGAGAATGGGAACAGACAGAGGGGAGAGTCAAGAGACTTGTCCAAGCAAGGTGGGAATTTTTAAACAATTTTTAAAATAAATTTTAAACAAATAAAGAAAGAGGAAACAGAGAGGGAGACATCACAGGACTTGTCCCAGCAGGACAGAAATCTTTAGATGCTTCATGGATGGAATGAATAAAATGATCATTGACGGGTTTAAAACAAAGGTATCATTAGTACAACACAACCTGTAGTTGGGTGGGTGAAAGGATCCTTATTGTTTCCCCAGCATTAAAAAGCCCCAAACAAGTCTGTTCTGTTTGGAGAAATTTAAAAAGCCAGAAAATAGAGATGTTTATGAAAAACTTGACCAATAATATCTTGAGGCAGTAGTCGGGCAGATTAATCAAGTAAAAGACTGTCAAAAGGGCCAGTGTCTCTTGGTTCCACCTCTTACTGGTGACACAAAGACTTTTGCACAAGTGTGAGTCAAATGGTCACTGGGGGGAGAAGTTTCCAGGATGTTTTGATATGTGAATCCCATGAAGTGTTATCAAAATCCATTGCTGAAGTCCTAACTTGGACTACACTTAAATCGAAAGAAAAAAAAGTAATGGTTAATAGGATTATAAAAATTGGACTGTTTAAGCAGGTTTTATGTGAAGAAGTTGTTTCCTCTACCTGAATGTTTTATGGAAATTGGTATTATATCTGGCCCCAGGGAACATTTCCCCCTACCTACTATTAGAAAACCAAAACCTGTTGAAGTCCAAAGAAAGCTATAGTTAGGAATAATATGGATAATAAAAATAAATAATAAAATGGATAATAAAAATCAAGGTTAAGAGTCTCATGCTCTACCGACTGAGCTAGCTGGGCTCCTTAAAAATCAAGGTTAAACTAAGATTTGTTTGAACAGATTTTATGTGGAACGGTTGCTTCTTTTTTTACCTGATTGTATTTGGGGGCTAGACACTGCATCTGACTAGAGAACATTTCCCCTACCTAGTATTGTAAAACAGAAGGCATGTAAATCAGCCCTTCATGCCATATTAACTGAACATGCTAAATGAGAACTCATCAGACTTTCTGAGCTCACATGGTCTGAAATAGAACCTAGAATGTTGGTAAGGAAACATTCTCTGTGCAGTAGCCCTATATGGAGTATCGACTGGGGCTTGCAGCCAGAGTTATACCCTTTTATAATAAACCAGGAATCTAGTAAGTAAAATGTTTCCCTGAGTTCTGTGAGCCACTTCGGCAAATTAATGGAAGTCAAGGAGAGAGTCATAGGAACATTTGCTTTACACCCCATAGGTCCAAAGTATAGGGAATAACCTGGGCTTGTGATTGGCATCTAAAGGGGGTGGTGCGGACAGTCTTGTAAAACTGAGCCCTTCACCTGTGGAATCTGATGCTATCTCCAGGTAAATATCAGAACTGATTTGAATTCTAGGATACTCAGCTGGTGTCAAAGAATTGCTTCTTGGTGTGGTCAACCTAGCACTCCACCACTGCTTTGGAATTGGTACTAAACCCTATTGAAGATTGTCAAAGCATTGTAGAAATTATGCAGGGGATGTGTAGAGATGGATCTCATTTGGAACCTGGCCCTGGAGTTCAGCAAATGAGGCCAATGAAGTGGCAAAGTGTCCCAATGATGATGCAAATCACCAGTACCCCATGCTCCGCTGCCCCCCCACCCCGTCCCCTCAGGGTGGTCACATCCAAAGTCCAACCTGCTTATCTCAAGTGCCTTCAATGTTGGGAGGGGAGTGCTGCTTATCATTGATATTCAGAAAGTGGTTCAGGATAATGGTCGGCACAATTGACAACTCCTGGCCAGACAAAACCAGCATAGGTTCACCTTGCTAAGGCCTTGGTATAAATCTTTCAGTGATTTGTTGAGATGACAAGCACAGAGGACATGTAACAGACAGATGGTTATCCTATCACATGGTATCTGAATACGGACAACCAACCAGGCTTAGAAACTTCCCAAGAACATTATTTTAAAAAAGGAAAGTAAGGATGATAGAGCAGAATTCTATTAGGACAAAGAAGGAATTGGCAAACTAAGAACTTTGAAGCTGCCAATAAATGGCACCATATTATCTTTTTGAATCTTACATAAACAGTGGCTAAAGATGGAGGGGATAGTCTCTTTCCCGTGACCCCATATCTCTAGAAGGTGAATACCAGAACAAAATTGATACTTATGGTAAGAGTTATAGAGACTATAGTTGTTGGAACAAACCATGTATGCCTAAAGCATGAATCAAGATGATACACATAAAAAACACCTCTAACTTGGAATGGCAGGAAGATTGTGAAGAAAAGGATTGAATATGATGTTTAAACAGTGCGGTAAAAGATTATAAAGAGCTATGTATATTATATTAAGTAATTTGCTTTTGTTGCCTGTACCTTTGTGTCATATTTAAGAATTTATTGCCTAAGCCAGTGTTATAAAGCTTTTACCCTGTGGTTTCTTCTAAGAGCTTTATACTTTCGGGTCTTATGTTCAAGTCTTATGTTCATACAGAGTTTATTTTTGTGAAGGGTGTAAGAAAATAGTCCAATATTTTTTCTTTTTCTCTTTTTTTAAATGCAGATATCCAGTTTTCTCAGGCCGATTTGTTGAGGACACCAATCTTTCCCTGTTATGTATTCTTGGCACCATTAGGAAGGTCAGTTCATTGTATATGCATGGGTTTATTTCTGGCTCTCTATTCTGTTCTATTGATCTATAAATTTGCCTTCACACCAATATCATATTCTTTTAATTACTGTAGCTTTGTAAGATATTATGAAACCAGGAAATGTGATGCATCTAGCTTTGTTCTTCTTTTTTCAAGATTGTTTTGACTCTTTAGGGTCCTTTGTAGTTCCATGTGAATTTTAGAATGGTTTTTCCTATTTCTGTAAAAAATGCTATTGTGGTTTAGATAAGGATTGCACTGAATCTGTAGATTGATCCCGCTAGTATTGTGGCTATTTTAACAACAATAAATCCTCCAGTTCACAAGCATGAAATATTCTTCCATTTCCTTGTGTCTTTAATTTCGTTCATCAATGATTTGTAGTTTTCAGTGTATGCATGTTTTATCTCTTCAGTTAAGTTTACACTTAAATATTTTATTCTCTGGTGATGCTATTGTAAGTGGGATTTTTTTTTAAAGATTTTTATTTATTTGTCAGAGACAGAGGGAGAGAGAGTGAGCAAGCATAGGCAGACAGAGAGGCAGGCAGAGGCAGAGGGAGAAGCAGGCTCCCTGCCGAGCAAGGAGCCCGATGTGGGACTCGATCCCAGGACCCTGGGATCAGGACCTGAGCCGAAGGCAGCTGCTTAACCAACTGAGCCACCCAGGCATCCCGGGATTTTTTTTATAATTTATTTTTCAAATAATTCATTTTTAACGTGTAGAAACACAACTGATTTTTTGTATGTTGATGTTGTATCCTGCAACTTTACTGAATTCATTTATTTATTCTAACAGTCTTTTTGTGGAGTTTCTAGGATCCAGCAATACCATTCCTGGGTATTTATTCAAAATAATTGAATTTAGAATCTTGAAGAGATCCTCTGCTTATATAGGGCTAAATTTGGGTGACTCCATTTCGGACCTTAGTCTGGTTACTCTAACACTATCTTGGCCAAGTATGGAACATGCATTAGAGTGGGGCAAGGCTAGAAATAAAAGTCCACTTAGGAAGGAGTTTCAATGCTCCTCACCTAAGCACAAACTGAAGCAGAGGTGGTAGTGATGAAAATAGATGGACTCTTGGAAGGATTTTTATTGTAGAAGATGGGAGAATCCAAGATAACTCTATAGTCTGAGCTAGAAGTTGAGTGCTACTACACTTAAACACTATAGAAAATACAACCAAGACAAAAAGACTTGTGAAGTTTTTAATTTCTTGAGAGGAAGAAGAAATTTTGACAAAATTTGGAACTTTTCTGTGCCACCTCTGGGTATCTTGTACCAATTTGTATCTTTGGTGCCTATCACAAACCATTACACCTAGCTGAGGTTGATTAGTCGTTTCATAATCAAGTCTGACAAAACTGGTTATTTGAAGGTAGAATGTCATTAGTTAGAACCTGATAGAAAATGGTTAACTTTGAAGGCATGGTTTCTAGCCATCTCATGCGTAAAGATTCTTTCATATGATCTAAATAAAATTATGGATCTCACTGGAGTAAAATTATGCTTTTGGAATGTGTTGATAAAATGTCTAATGACAAAATGTTATCCTGAATCTTTATTAACCAAAACAAAATATCATGCACTTAAAATAGAAGATTGCATTTGTGTATGCATGCATTATTTATTATTTATTCAATCAACAATGATTAGTGTACATATGGAGTCACAGACCTCTTGAAATAACTCCAAGGACTCAAGAGGCCTCAGCTCACCATGTGGTGCTTGATTGTTTTGGATTAATTATCACATTGTAGACATTAAAGCAAGAAAATCTTAGGAAGTCACATAGAACCATCTGACTTCTAATGACTGAAACGTTCTATAAACGTCAAAATCCAGTCCCTTTAAAAAATGTTTAATAAATGTAATTTTGACATATCATTGGGAAACATGCTGCTCCTTATAAAATCTTGCATAAGAGGTCCTGATAATCTAGAGTTTTCTTGGCTCCATGCTAAATCTCTGTTACAGTGATTTTCTCTTTACCCCATTTTAGCATTTTGTTAATCTCTGGTTTTACTCATTTTCAGTGCCTTACACTGTAAAATGATCTGATCTCAACACCATGCCCAATCTGGGCTATGTATATTTCCATACAATTTTAATTTTCTTTCATTACTACAAGTATAAAGTTTTTAAATCCTTGAACTACTTATGAAAGACTCACTTTCTTATTAGCAAGTCCTTATTAATCTTATAAATTGGTACTGATACCTATTTAGTACATAAAATACTCTCTAACTTAACAATTGACTTCAGCTGCCCAAAACGCATTACTAGATTGTGTTACAGAGATATTTGGGTCAATAGATAGCATAACTGCAAGAAACAGTGATTTCTAATTCAGCTACTAGGTACATATATTAATTTGCCCCTTCCAACACTACTTAATCCTTAAACACACTACTATAAAACAAATTCTGAATAAAATCCTTTTTAAAAATTAACTTTCTTTGATAGTCTATAGTTCAGGTATTTTTTTCACATGTAGAAGTAGGGCATACATGATTTACAAAGCCAAGGGAATTGAATGATTTTTTTTCCCAATGGTTCTGATGCGACAGGTCTGACAGCATCTTGATTATTTGAATAGGTCAAGTCTTGCTGTATCATTGACCTTTACAATCCAGGTTATAGCAACCTTCATTTTGCAAGAAATTCTATTAGCAAAGCATTTCCTTGCATTTGAGGAAATGTTTACAAATATCAAACTCTTTTTAGGGAGTATATGAAGAAACATAAATTAGTTATTTGGTTAAATTAATGTAATTATAACCATTATCAAAAAATTTGCTTATTTAATTCCATTGGCTTTATAAATCATGTATACCCTACTTCTACTTGAGCTTTCCAGATCATCAAGATGCTGTCTTGTTTGATAGTACAGCCTCCTTTCTTGACTAAAGCTCTCCACGGTGTAGGGATAAAACACACCTCGATATCGTAAAAGCCATCTACAAAAAGCCCACAAAGAATATCATTCTCAACAGGGAAAACAGAGAACTTTTCCCCTAAGGTCAGGAACATGGCAGAGATGTCCACTATCACCACTGCAGTTCAAGACGGTCCTAGAAGTCCTAGCCTCAGTAGTCAGATAACAAAAAGAAATAAAAGGCATCCAAATTGGATAAAAGGAAGAAGTCAAACTCCCACTCTTCACAGATGACATGATACTGTATGTGGAAAACCCAAAAGATTCCACTTCAAAATTGCTAGAACTCATACAGCAAAGTGGCAGGATATAAAATAAATGCACAGAACTCAGTTGCATTTCTATATACTACAATGAGACAGAAGAAAGAGAAATTAAGGAGTCAATTCCATTTACAATTATACCCCAAACCATAAGACACCTAGGAATAAACCTAACCAAAGATGTAAAGAATCTGTACTCAGAAAACTATACAGTACTCATGAAAGAAATTGAGGAAGTCCCCCCAAAATGGAAAAACTTCCATGCTCATGGATTGGAAGAACAAACATTGCTAATATGCCTATGCTACCTAGAGCAATCTACACATTGAAAGCAATCCCAATCAAAATACCATCAACTTTTTTCCACAGAACTGGAATAAATAATCCTAAAATTGTATGGAACCATGAAAGACCCCAAATAGTGAAAGGAATATTGAAAAGGAAAACCAAAGCTGATGGCATCACATTTCTATTTACAAACCTGTAATCATCAAGACAGTATGGTTTGGGTGTTATGAAAACAATGAATCTTGGAACACTACATCAAAAAGTAATTATTTACTGTGTGGTGACTAATATAACATAATAATAATTTTTTTAAAGATTTTATTTATTTATTTGAAAGAGAGAGATCACAAGTAGGCAGAGAGGCAGGCAGAGAGAGATGAGGAAGCAGGCTCCCAGCTGTGCAGAGAGCCCGATGTGGGGCTCAATCTCAGGACTCTGAGATCATGACCTGAGCCGAAGGCAGAGGATTTAACCCACTAAGCCACCCAGGCGCCCCAACATAATAATAATTTTTAAAAGATTGTATGGTATTGGCACAAAAACAGACACATAGATCAATGGAACAGAACAGAAAATCCAGAAATGGACACTCAACTCTCTGGTCAACTACCTTCAAGAAAGCAGGAAAGACTATCAGATGGAAAGAAAGAAAAAAAAAAGTCTCTTCAACAAATGGTATTGGGAAAATGGGACAGCCACATGCAGAAGAATGAAACTGGACCATTTCCTTACACCAGGCACAAAAATAGTTTCAAAATGGATGAAAGACCTAAATGTGAAACAGGAATCCATCAGAATCCTAGAGGAGAACACAGGCAGCAACCTTTGTGACCTTGGCCACAGCAGCTTCTTCATAGATGCATCTCCAAAGGAAAAGGAGAAAAGGCAAAAAAGAGCTATTGGAACTTCATCAAGATAAAAAAGCTTTTGCACAGCAAAGGAAACAGTAGAAAAAAACAAAAGACAACCAAGAGAATGGGAGAAGATATTTGCAAATGACATATCAGATAAAGGGCCAGTATCCAAAATCTATAAAGAACTTGTCAAACTCAACATCTAAAGAACAAATAATCCAAACAAGAAATGGGAAGAAGACATGAACAGACATTTCTGCAAAGAAGACATCCAAATGGCCAACAGAAACATGTACAAGTGCTCAACATCATTCAGCATCAGGGAAATACAAATGAAAAGCACAATGAGATACCACCTCACACCAGTCAGAATGGCTAAAATTAACAAATCAAGAAATGACAGATGTTGGAGAGGATGTGGAGGAAGGGGAACCCCCCTACACTGTTTGTGGGAATGCAAGCTGGTACAGCCACTCTGGAAAACAGTATAGAGGTTCCTCAAAAAGTTGAAAATAGAGCTACCCTATGACCCAGCAATCGCACTACTGGGTATTTACCCTAAAGATACAAATGTAGTGATCCCAAGGGGCATGTGCACCTGAAAGTTTATAGCAGTAATGTCCACAATAGCCAAACAATGGAAAGATCCTAGATGTTCATCAACAGATGAATGGATAAAGACGTGGTGTATATGTATATACAGCGGACTACTATGCAGCCATCAAAAAACGAAAATCTTGCTATTCGCAATGACGTGGATAGAACCAGAGGGTATGCTATGTGAAGTAAGTCAATCAGACAAAGACAATTATCATATGCTCTCTCTGATATGAGGAATTTTAGGGGCAGGGCAGGAGTTTGTTGGGGGAAGGGAGGGAAAAATGAACAAGATGGGACTGAGGAGGGAGACAAAACAAAAGAGACTCTTATGCTCAGGAAACAAACTGAGAGCTGCTGGAGGGAAGGTGGGAGGAATTAGGTGGCTGGGTGATGGACATTGGGGAGGGTATGTGTTATGGCAAGTGCTGTGAATTGTGTAAGACTGATGATTCACAGACTGTGCCCCTGAAACAAATAATACATAATATGTTAATTTTTAAAAAAAATAAAGCAAAATAGAAAAAAAAAGAAAATGCAAATTTAATGAAAACAAGTTTTGTAATATTATGACCTGATAATATTAAACCTGATAAAGCAAATTCAAGGCAAAAACAGAGATTCAGTTATAATGGGGGGCAGCACAAAGTAAAGTAATATCAAAATTAATTTTGAAAAATCTATAAAATATTCAAGAGCTCTAGATAAAAATTAGTCATAAAATGTTCACAGGAAATTTTTAATTTAATTCTCTCAATCAGTGAGATGTAAAGTAGGTAAAATAAAAAGTAGAAAATAAAAAATTATATACTTCATAATATTGATTTTTATCAGAAATTACTATTTTATTTTGTCACACATTTTATATGTGTCTGTTAAGATTCTTTTTTAGTTTGTTGATATAGTAAATAATATTTAGTGATTATCTATTGTGAAATTAATAAATCCCACAAAACCATAATGTATTTTCTTTTTTATAAATTATTGTATTCTATTGCTAAAGTTTTGTTTAGAAAAAATTTGTTTACCCTCATGGAGGGTATTAATCTGTAGTTTACTTTTAAAAGACTTATTCTTACTCCCACCTTCCATCTTTCCCCACTACTACATATAGCTAGTTTATTATCAAAACTGCATACTATTTTTTAGTGTGATACAAAGATACCACCTACATCCCAGTTATACCACAGACAATTGTTTAAAAAGCATACTCCTGAGCCCCGACCAAAAACCAGAGTCAGAATCTGTTGAAATAAGATCTAAGAATAAATATTTTAGAAAGCACCAGAGACATATACACACTGAAATTTGGTCAAATTTATTCTAATTTTATTTGTATATTTAATTATTATATTTGAACTGTTATAGGTTGATTTAGTAGCTTTTGAGAGCATCAATTGAGCTATTATTATAATAAAATTAATTAGTGCACTTCCAGTTTCTTCTACCTTGCCTTCACATCCTCTCCTACATTTTGTATCTTAGAATAATATCTATATTAAAAGAGTTATAATATTTGCATTCTGAACTCTAATCATAGTTTTTATATTTTGTAGAGTTGTTTCTGTATTTAAAAGAATTTCATATCATACAGTTAGGTCTTGCTTTTATATCCAATCTGACAATCTCTGTCTTTTAAATTGGAGTCTTTAGATTATTTACTTTTAACATGACTGCTGATGAGATTAGATGGAAGTTAATTTGCTATTTGTTTTGTATTTTTCCCATATGGTTTTGTTTCTCTTTTCTAAATTGTCACGTTTTGGATTCTTGAGTATTTTTGTGAATCCATATTACCTCCTTTGTTGGATTAGTATCTATAACTTTTGGAAAGTTTTCAGCCATTACATCAACTAAGTCTTTTCTCCATTCTTTTGCTGACTTCAATTACACAGATAGAAGGCTGCCTGAAGTTGTCCCACTCATCACTGATGTTCTTTACATGACTATAAGTTCCTTTTTTCTTTTTGTGTTTCCTTTTGGATAATTCCTATTGTTATGTTTTCAAGTTCACTATTTTCTGCTGCAGTTCTTAACTGGCCTTCTATTATCCCAGACATTGGAATTTTCATCTCCAGAAATTTGGTTTGGATAATTTTTTATACTTTCACATCTTTAAACAAAATATTGAATATATCCAATAGTTATAAGTGTTTTGATGTCTTTATCTGCTGATTCTAATATATATGTTGTTTCTGAGTCAGTCTAGTTTGATTTATTTTTCATCTTATTAGGGGTCATATATCTTTGCTTTTTATATGCCTGGTAATCTTTTTTTTTTAAAGATTGTATTTATTTATTTGACAGACAGAGATCACAAGTAGGCAGAGAGGCAGGCAGAGAGAGAGGGGAAAGCAGGCTCCCTGCTGAGCAGAGAGATTGATGTGGGGCTCTATCCCAGGATCCTGGGATCATGACCTGAGCTGAAGGCAAAGGCTTTAAACCACTGAGCCACCCAGGCACCCCATATAACTGGCAATCTTGATCAGAAGAAAGAATTTCTTTGTTTTGCCCTGTGGAGTCCTGTATATATTTTGTATAGCTATAAACATTTTTGAGCTGCATTTTTAATACAGTTAAGCTATTTGGAAATACTTTGTTCCTTTCAGGTTTTGCTTTTAAGATTTCTTGAGAAGACCCAGAGAAGAATTTTGTTAATGATTTCTCATTACTGAGGCAAGAACATTCTGGTACTCTACACAATGCCCAGTGAATTACAAGGTTTTTCATTGTAGCTAGTGGGTGTTCTCTGGATACTATACTTTAGTACTTCAAGGTAATTTTTTTCAATCATGGATATTTTCTTAACATACAGGTAGCTCCATACTTTGATATATACTCAAAAGGAAACCCTCTGTGGGTCTCTGTAGGTCTTTTCTGTGATGTTTTCTTCTTTCTTATAATCTGACCTGCAAATTCTATCCTCCTTTTTCTCCTCAAACTTTATTTCCTGAATTCAAAGATTCTGCTGGATTCTATCTATGTTCCCTTCCTATATGCTGAAACCTGGGGATTTTCTAAGGACAGAAATCAGGGAAAATTCTAGTTCTAATCTTAAGGTTTTCTCCCCTAACTCTCAGGGATTATTAACTAACATGTAGGGTAAACAATTGAAATCATATAGAATATATTTTCTGATAACTAAGGTATTATATTAGAAGTCAACAGTAATAATATGTCTAGGAAAGTTCCAAATATTTGAAAATTAACACACTCCCTCAGATCCACAGGTCTAGAAGAAATCACAAAAGAAAATAGAAAATAATTTAATTGAATAACAGCAAAACTACTAAATACCAAAATTTAGAAAAGGAATATTGCTAGAAGGGATTTAAAGGTAAATTTATATATGTAAAAATTTACTTAAAATTAAGACACAAAATAGTTAATTTAAGCTTTGGTTTTGAGAAGGTACAAAAATTTCCAGTTAAAGCCAAAGCAAATAGAAATAATAAAATAATGGCATGTATCAAAAAAAAAAAAACATGAAAAAATAGAAAAAAGTATCAAAGCCAAAGGTTAGATTTTTGAAGATTAATAAAATTAGTAAAACTTTGGCAGAAATAATCAAGGAGAAGGAAGAGAGAAACCTAATTATCAAAATGAAGAATTAAAGAAAGGATATCAATATATAGCTAATAGAAATTAAAAGGTTAAGGGAATACTACAGTCAGTTCAATGTAAGAAAATTCAACAGCTTAGATGAAAGGAATAAATTCCTTGAAAGATATATACTAAAAACAATCAAAGAGAAAATAAAAGTATAGTCCAGTATTTACTACAGACAGAATTTGAAATTTAAAGAAAGGAAAATCTTCTCACAATGAGAACTCTAAGACTAAATGACTCCATTGGTGAATTCTATCAAAGAGTTAAGAAAGAAGTAATATGAACTCCTTCATAAAATAGAAGAGAAGGAAACACTAACCAAAATGTTTTATTAGGCCTTAATACTTAAGACCTTAATGCTGATATGCAGCCTTGACAGAGTTCACAAGAAAATGGTTATATGGACTAACATTCCTTATGAACATAGATGTAAAAATCTTCAACCCAGTATTAGCAAAGTGGTTTGAAGAATACATTAAAAAAATAATACATCAAACTCATGTGAGAGTTATACCAGGAATGTAAGGTTGGTTTTTCATTAAATAAAATATAGACCCCCCCCCACACACACACAATTTAGAAAGACCCACTACAGTTCAATAAAAAACAACAGCAGCAAAGACTATTAAATCCAATTTTACATAATGACAATTGATGTAAACAGACACTTCTATAAAGAAGATATATGAATGATGAATATGTATAAGAAGTGATTAACATCATTAGTCAACAGAGAAATGCTAATCAAAACCACGATAGGATTTCTACTGCAATGGAAAAAATTAAAAACAGTAACATTTGTAACCAAATGGTACAAAGTGTGAAACAACTTGTATCTCTTGGACATCTTAAGTGGGAGAGTAACCATTTGGGAAATGCATTGGCTCTTTCTCATAAAGTTCACTATATATCTATTTTATGACCTAGTAATTCAACTACTTTTCTACTTTCTTAAGCAACATAAAAAATATCTCTACAAAAGGACTTAGGAAAGAATATTTACAGCAAGTTTAATCATAAAAGCCAAAAACTTGAAATAATCCAAACATAGATCAAGAGAATGGATAAATAAATTGTGCTGTACTCACACAAATGAATGTGACCCAGCAATAAGATCTGAATGAATTATGATACATGCACCAACCTGGATAAATCTCCAAATCACTGTTTTATGCAAAGGATGGCAGATACAAAACAATACATATTCTGTGGCTCCAAGTGCACAAAGTTGAAGGAGAGACAAAATTAATCGACGGCAACAAAAATCAGCATAATAGTTGCTATGAGGGTGGGGTGGAGATTGACTGGAAGAGGACATGAAGTTGATGAAAAGTCTACCTCTTGACTGAGGTAAATAATCACATATGTGTATACCCTTGTGAAAACTCATAGAATTATATATAAATCTGTGCATGTAACTGTAAATTTTATTTTAATTAAAATATAAAATAGAAGGGGATTGGTTCTGAGTTCTGGGGCTGATTGAGGTTTCAGCAAGACTACAGAAATTCAGGGAATCTTCCAGTGAGTTGGCGGTACCCATGCGATCGACGGAATGCAGACCAGCGAGAATACTGGGGGACTTCTGCCCCATTTCTTTAGAATGTTGCTGCCCTTTCCCCTCCATGCTTAGTTTCCCCTCCATGTCTCCCTCTCCCCACATGGAATAAAAACAAAAATGACAACAACAACAAACGTTTGGTAGAGCACTCCCAAACATACATCTACCTCAACCCTAGCTGGTAAAAATTAGGAAACAATCAGCACAAGAAATTACTATTTTAATACACTTTAGGTAATGATTTACTGAATGAACTCCCAGCTATTAAAACAATCAATAATTAAATTAAAATGTTTCCTTTTAGAGAGTTATGAGAGCTTGCAGGTGATTTTAATTAAAGAGTTAGTGTTGGTCTCCTAAGTTTATAAAATCCATGTAAGGAGATGCCTATCTAAGATTTTCCATCTTGCTCCAGAATTGTCGTTCAGCATTAAAGAACCAGTGGTGCAGCCGCTACTTTGCTCCTCCTTGCCTCACATTTCAGCATTCCTGGTTCCTGATTTGACCCAGTCCCCACCCAGATGCTGTCACTTGGTTCCATGATCCCTTTAAGACACTGCTCCCTTAGACTTGGCTGTTGTCTCACTTCAGCTTCCTCACCTCAGCTCTAAGCCTTGGCTGCTATAGATTCACCTGTGGGCCTCTCATGCATTATGGAATATATTATCTGCTCCTTGAAACCCACGTGCATCGTGTGTCCTTCCAGCCAGTCTCTGGCAGTGGAAAAGAGAACTGGGGAGGAAAATGATAGGAGAAACAAACTGTGGGAAGGACACAGGCTTGGGACTAAAACAACCTGTTTAAGAAATGCTCTTAAGGGGTGCCTGGGTGGCTCAGCATCTGCCTTTGGCTCAGGTCATGGTACCAGGGTCCTGGGATGGAGCCCCACTTGGACTCCCTGTTCAGCAGGAAGCCTGTTTCTCCCTCTCCTGCTCCCCCTGCTTGTGCTGTCTCTCTCTCTGTCAAATAAATAAAATCTTAAAAAAGAAAAAGAAAAAGAAATGATGTTCATTTGTTTAATACCATGAGTTCTCTGCAAGGGTGACATAATTGCACAGTCATGCAACTATCTTTAAGAAGGTGCTGTGGGCGAACTGTACTTTTTAAGGCATGGTGAATATGTATCGGTACAAATGAGTAGCATGAGTCGCAAAACTGCTCGAAGTATATGCTCAACGGTGTTTTGCATAAAAGTAGCACCACATCATAATATTGACAGTTCCAAAATACCATCCATACTCTCTAATTATATCCACTAAAAAAATTGCTGTTGGGACCTGTTGTTGTTGTTGTTGTTTAAGTATAATACTCATGACTTTAATCATCTGTTTCATGCTGTCTTTGAATATAATGACAAAAAATATTCACTTGTTATTTTTTCCTTTCTTTTTTTGTGTGAAGATAATGCAGCATTTTTTAACTTTAATGCGATACCATGTGCCTATCATGATCGGCTGTGTGCTTTTTGGCAAGTAATTTGTTAAAGTGGTAAAACTTGGCAATGATTTACAAAGGAGAGTAGATTTAGAGTTAGCCATTTTCATTTACTTCGATTCAGTGACATATTCATGGACTAACAAGAAAGAGTTGAGGTTACAAATAACTTGTGAACTATCTAACCCACAGTCCATCTTCCCTATAACCTCACCTATATCTAGGAAAACCTGTGAAGTCTGTGGACATCGGACTAATGTACCACTGTGGAAAAAAGGTCAATGATCTAACAAGTGTCTTTTATAAATCCTCACAAATCAATCTTTATACATTCATATTTTATCCCTTATCAACTTGAAAACTATAGACTATATTCATCCTGAGGTATCATTTCCTTTGCTCATCCTAGGATGTTAATCCAGAATTTATATTCTGTGATTTTTAGATCATTAGGTCCTTTTATAAAAGATTTAATTTATTTGAGAGAGAGAGTGAGAGGTGAGCAACAGTGGGGAAGCAGAGGGAGAGGGAGAAGCAGACTCTTCTCAGCAGGAAGCCTGATGTGGGACTTGATCCCAGGACTCTGGCATCATGACCTACACCGAAGGTAGACGCTTTACTGACTGAGCCACCCAGGTACCCCTTGATCATTAAGTCTTGATATAATTACTTCTTCCTCCATTCCAATCAACCTATGATGGGGGAAGAAATTCTTCCCTTATGATTTATTCCTCAGTCCCTCTGTCCTAATGGGCCAGTTTTAAAGAGTATCTTGAACACATTGGCCTTGAAACCAGAAAAGGGGGAAAAAAAAAGGATAAGTGAACCTGCATCATTGTAAACTGAAAACTCCAAAAAAGCACTCAGAAGGAGAGGATCGGGCTGAAACCAGAAATTACACCATTTGGGCAAATCTCAAGATTGTCAAATTGTCTGAAAGCAATTAGAGAACATATTCTCCCTTACATGTTCTCCCTGTATCTTAGGGGATAGAAACCTAAGAACTGAGAGTGGTTTGCATTTCCCCAAATCCCTGCCAGCAAGACTAGAGTTATAGTCCACAGATGGGAGATATTCACATGAATATTTAAAAGCAAAAGAGAAGCAAAAGGCATTGTTTAGTCTATGGCAGGGGAAGTGGGCAGGAGCCCATTATGGGCTTAGCAGGAGGCAATAAGATTTTTTCGGTCGAAATCTAGTTGACACATATATTAGTTTCGGATGTACAATACAGTGTTTGGACAAGTCCATAGGTTCTGCTGTGTTCACCACAAGTGTAGTTACTATTTGTCACCATACAAAGTGATTACAAAACCATTGACTATATTCCCTGAACTCTACTTTTTATCTCCTTGACTTATTCATTCCATAACTGGAAGCCTGTACCTCCCATTCCCCTTCACCCATTTTTGCCCATGTCCCACCATCCTCCACTCTGGCAACCATCAGTTTGTTCTCTGTATTTATGAGCTTGCTCCTGCTTTTTCTGTTCTATTTCTTAGATTCCCTTTACAAGTAAAATAATATGGTATTCATCTTCCTCTGTCTGAACTTATTTCACTAGGCATCATACCCATCCATATTGGGTCCGTCCATGTTATCACATATGGCAAAACCTCATTATTTGTTATGGCTGAGTAATATTCCACTGTGTGCATTTGTGTGTGTGTCCATTAATCTATCAATAGACGTTAAAAGACAATGAGATTTTAATAGATAAACTTGTACTCTTTCCTGTGCATCGTCCACTCTCTGTTGTAGGCATTCATAGAGGTTTCATGTAATCTTGTATTTCCTGGTTTCGTCAATGCCAATGGCAGCTTTTCCTTACCTTCACTTCTCCAGTTCTTTGAGTGATTTTGCAAGATTTTAATTTCCTGTATTAAATGAATTTTTGCTGGACATACCTAGCATGGCTTCTTTTTAGTTATCTGAATCATGACTAATAGAGTGTACAAGCCTTTCCATGCTTCCCTTGTGCAAGGGTCTAGAAAATTTTGAGTGAACCCAAAATGGAATATATGTATAGAGCCCTTTCCAATTATGCAAGTGTCTATACTTAAGGCCTTCAGTAAAAACTTTAATCCTGAACAAATGCATATCTTTTCTTGAAGCCTGGATGGCTAAAACCTGACTTTCCTACAACCTGCATAACAAAACTAGGACAAGTCTATGGTTTACAATCTTACAGATCTACCTCCAAATCTTGGCTTTAATATTTACTTGACTCATTGACTCAGTTTCCTTAATGGATATTTATTGATCACTAATTGGTGCCAGAAGCCACAAGTACCTGCACTACCACAATGGTTAAAAGAACCCCTGTCCCCCTCCCTCATATGCTTAAAATCTAACAGCAAAGACTATAGAAAGAGAATTTGCAAGGGATAGAACATATAAGTAGAGTCAGGTACTAAGGAGTCTTCCAAATCACAGAAAGATTTTGACTTTACCATAAGAATGATGAGGAGACATTGAAGAGTTTTCATCAGAGGAGTGATTTGATAAAACTTTAGTTTTTGAAAAATCACTCTGGCAAGTGGGTAAAAGGTGAATTGGATAGGAAGATGACTGGATGTAGAGAGACAAATCAGGAAGCTGCAACATTAAACCAGATGAGAGAGTACAGGGCTGGGAAGATAATCACAGCCTGAACCATGGTGGGGAGCATAAAGAGGAAGAAAAATGAACTAATTCAAGCAACATCCAGGAATGGGAACAAAATGTGGGAATTGGACATGGTGATAAAAAGACATAAGAGTGAAGGGTGACTCCAAAGTGTAAGGCTTTAGGGAACTAGATGAATAGAATCATCATGATTAGAAAAGAAATACAGGAAAACAAAGTAGAGGTGAAGCAGGGGTGGATCAAAATGGCAGGTTCTGTTTTAGACATGTTGGATTTAATCTGCTGACCATGCAGACGTGTCAGGTCAGCTGATGGAAATAGGTTTGAAGTGTAGAAAAAAGTTCTGGTCTTAAAGATTCAAACACTGTCAAAATACGGATTGTAGTTGCAGCCACAGGAGTGAGTACACTGACTCACATTCATGTCCAGAAAGGAAAGAGAGCTAAACTGTCTAGGAGTCATCATCATCATTATTACTTTTTTTAAAATTATGTTAAACCTTACTATTTCACCTTGGACAGAAAGTCTGAGATAAAATATCACAATTTTTCTCTAATTTCCTGCATTTTTTTATTTGAACAGATAAAATCACTACATAAAAGGTTATTTTGTTAATGAGTTAACAGAACTAATTAGATCACATATGTTAATTGGATCATTAATTGGATTCTAATAATATACTACTACAACTGTGATACAGTAACATACACATTTCCTACAGGGTAAGAATTCTCCAAGAGGAAAAGAAAACCCTTTTAATCACAATTATCTATTAACATCCTAAGCAAAGAAACTGCTGTTTACAGGACAAAGAGCTTCTTTTTGGATAGTTACATCAAGTCCAACAGAAAAATCAATTTGTTCACTGCATGATATATTACATACATATTATTTTTGGTTTATTTCTTAGTCTTTCACTGTTTTCATTCTTTTCAGTATTCCACTGAAGTCCATGTCAAGTCCACATCAAAAGCTTTACTTCTTCACTGGAAATAATTCAACAAGAGCCATGGTATAAATTTTAAATATATCCATAAAATAAAACTCTCCAGTTTATAAACTTAATGTGTGTAACTAAACATAATATTCATATTGAAGCTTTTTAAAATTTAAGAAATCTATTCACAAATTCAGTCATACTGACAAAATGTGATTACAATAAAATTTCTTTAACAGCATCCAAAGAAGTACAAATATTTTAACAGCTCAGTGAGCTTTCATAAACATACTAGGGTTTTAAGCATCTTTGGCAGGTGCTATTGAAATAAAAATTGTGTTCACAAAATTATTCAGTGAAATATACTCTAACATCTACACTCCATTATTTATAGGTAAAATTTTATTATGTATATATTCATAAGTTATCCAAAATACAAAGCTAGGTATCTTGAGAGGAAGATAATTTTTGTTTAAATTGGTCCAAATAGTATGTTTGCAATGCTTTTAATATTTCTTACTAGGTGGTTCCATTTTGATGAAATTATATTGTTTTATTAATTCTGAATGGGTCCATGGAAGATGAATTTCAAAAATAACACTGCAGTATTCTGTAAACACATTAGAGCTATGTATCTGTGCTAAAACTATTTACAAATAACCATAAAATGTTGCAAAACACCACAAAAATTATTTCTTAATCTGAATTAATTTTTAGTGGAGACAAACTCAGTTCCAACATAAAAATAATAGATGTTCAAAAAGATATAACAATTAGAAGTGATTAAAAGTTTTGTGTTGTATGCTTATCTGTTATGTAAATAGCATCTATATAAAGCAGCACAACTTGAAATGAGAAGTTGAATGATGGTTTACATTTCTATAATTCTGAGAAGTTCATCCTTCCCTTCCTAGTTGAAGAAAGTTTTCACTAAATGTACATTTGGTCTTAAGAACAACAGGCTAACTGAGTGTTAAAGAGTTCCCCTATCACTGGCCCAAATACTAATTACATAGCAAATTTCAGCTTATTTCCTGGAAGTCGTTCAAATAGTTGAACGACTGTAGTTCAATGCTCCCTGAAGGATTAGTGCGTAGGAAGAATAATTCTTAAAAAAAAAAATAAAATACAATAAAGAAGAGCCTGCAGCAACCTAGGGAAAGTGGTTTTGGGTGGTCTTTCCATCAGATGAGGGGACAGTGAACAGCGCATCACCCCCCAACCCCGTCAACACCCTAATATGATTTGAAAGACAAATTATTCAGCCACAACTTTTTAGCAATGCTAATAATCCCAATAATCCCAATGCTAATAATCCCAACCTCATTCAGGTTTCCTTCATTCAGGGAAACAGTCAAAAGCGTTTGCCTCTGCTTTTACCCAGACTTTGACCTACCATCCAAACAATTTAGGCAAACCGTGTCTTGTATCTTTGAATATCAGTATCTTTACCCAGGCACTGCCAACCAGATTTCC
This sequence comes from Mustela lutreola, assembly GCF_030435805.1. Lineage (NCBI taxonomy): Eukaryota > Metazoa > Chordata > Mammalia > Carnivora > Mustelidae > Mustela > Mustela lutreola. Next base: position 125,867,420 of record NC_081290.1, on the reverse strand, counting down.
ATAAATTCCACTGCAGAGGCTTCCATTCTGATTCTCCTTTTCTTCCTTAGAGTGGGAAATCAGGATGCACCTGAGAGCCCTCCTCAACCAGATTTATAGCTCTGGGCAGAACTCATCTACAGATTTTCACATCAGAGCTGCCTTAAACGTTGGTAGCCTCCGTGAAAGAGTCATGGGGGCCAATGTTCTTTTTCACTTCCAGATTCTTTTTAGTCTTGCATGTCACGGACACCTCAGAGTGGATGGCATCCAGCCTCTGCTCACAGCGGAAGGCTGCGAGGAAAGCCTTTCTATAGTTGCTGTTCATCCAGCCATAGAGGAGGGGGTTGGCAAAGGTGGAGCACATGGCAATGATGTGGAACACGGTGAAGATGAGCTTGTACTCCTTCAGGTCGAGGACTTGGTTGTCAATGTCCACAGCAAGCTGGAACGCGTGGAGAGGCAACCAGCTGACCGCAAACACCACGACCACACACACCAGCATCTTGGTGGTTTTCTGCCTTCGCTGGTGGTAGTGATCATTGGCAGCTCCAGGGCTCACGTGGTTCTTAAGTTTACTCCAGATACGAGTGTAGGAGAAGGAGATGATGCCCAGAGGCAAAAGATACAGGATTAACAAGGAAGAAAGACTGTAGACCGTGCCATAGATGTTCTTCTCCTCGCCGGGCCACTTCTCTGTACAGACCATGATCTCAAAGTCGGGAATAATTTCAATCAGTGAATACTCACGGAAGATGGCCAGGGGGCTTGCCAGCAGGGCGCTGATGCCCCAGGCCAGGCCGATAATCAGGAAGCTAATTCTCTTGGAGATCTTGCTCTCCAGGTGGTAGACAATGCAACGGTGTCGGTCCAGGGCAATTACTGTCAAGGTGATGGTGGACACTTGTACTGCCAGGCCCTGGGCATAGGGTACCAGGTGGCATAAGACGAGACCCATTTTCCACTCCCCCATTAAGGTGTAGGTCAGAGTGAATGGCAAGCACAAGGTGTTTACCAGAAGATCTGCCACCGCCAGATTGGCAATGAAAAAGTTGGTTACAGTGCGCATGCTCTTGAATTTGATCACCACATGAATCACCAGAGAGTTTCCAATGACCCCAAGCAAGATGATGGAGCAGTAGGCTAATATGAGGATAATCCGTACCTCAATCAGCATGGTGCTGTCTATCAGCTCTGGCTCAGGGTCGTGGGCCAGCTCACCTCTGGGAGTGGTTTGCCTTGGATGATATTTCTCTACCTTCATTTCTTCCACTGTCTGGTTCTCATCAGCTTCTGTACCTACAGGGCCCATTTTCAGCTACCAGAAAACGAATCTACAACTAAAAAAAAAAAAAAATATGTAGAAGATATATGGAACAAGGAAAATACGCATCACAAATGGACTGGCTTTATTTTGCTGAGGCTCAAAATGCCTATCCCCTGATCCCTAAAATTTCACAGAGTATACCATTTTAAGAAAGCAGGCCCAATAATAAGTCTATTCACAAATACTGATGTGTTAAACCAGGTCCCTGAAACATGTATTACCAGTGGTAAAATGTAATACCTCTAGTATAGACATAATTTCACGAATGCTATCAAATGGATTCAACCTATTTTAAGTGGGATGAATGTTAGAAACTTTATCAATTAATTTTATAACTCTGACAAATTCATCAAATTCATCAAATTTCTGACAAGGAAAATGGCCTTCAATATCTTGACTGCTTTAAATATATAAATATAGCAACAAATTACACAGAAAGAGAAGACTATTGAAACACTTTGCATGGTGCCTGGACTTCGGGAGTATAACGTATTTAAGATAAACTGAGCAGATTCCACTCCATAACCATGACTTCAAGTGTTTGGATTAGTGTTAAAAATAGGTAGACTGTATAAAATAGTTGCATTTTTTTCAATAATTGCAGTTTTTGATGATTTGGAATCAACTTCCTACTGACATACAGCAGAATCCCACCCAGGATCTACAGAGAAAATTTGTCTAAATCTTAAGTATAATCTCTCTCTAACCTCTAAATACCAAAGTTTTCACACTTCTCTTCCCCAGTCGCACCCCACCCAAAGCTTTTCCTTCTGCTTGCCCTACTTCAGTCAATGCTATCCCCATGGATTACACCAGGTACAGTTAAAAAGCAGACAACTATTCTAGGCTTTGTCAACTCCTTTAGCCCCTACATATAAGAGGGCCCTCAGACTGATCTGGTATACCTCTCTCAATACTCATCATTTCTACCACATTGACTTTGTACTTCTCAGGTTCTTACCACTGTTACTCTAATACTCTTCTGACTAATCTCACTTCCTCTTCTCCTACTTTCATTCATTCACTCATTCATTCATTCTTAACAATAATAATTGTGCATCTGCAAAATGCCAGGCCTGGACCCACCCTTGTGATGCTTGCACTTACTCTAACATCCATTCAGCTAGCATTTGAAAACCTATGTCAGGGGGCACCTGGGTGGCTCAGTGGGTTAAGCCTCTGCCTTCAGCTCAGGTCATGATCTCAGGGTCCTGGGATGGAGTCCCACATTGGGCTCTCTGCTCGTCAGGCAGCCTGCTTTCTCCTCTTTCTCTCTCTCTCTCTCTGCTTGCCTCTCTGCCTACTTGTGATCTCTCTATGTCAAATAAACAAAATCCTTAAAAAAAAAAAAAGAAAGAAAAGAAAAGAAAAAGAAAACCTATGTCAGGAACCAGGATTTGTGCTGGGGGGAATGACAAGAGGACAGCATCTCCACTCTCAGGCTCTTACCTTTGACAAGAAAGAGCCTACTCTGACATGAAAAGTGTTGTTCTGAAATTCAAATGTGATCATATCATTTCCCCCATGTCTCCAGATTGCTTAAAACAAAATAACATATTGGTTACTAATGTGAAATTCTCTTTTCAAGCTTATAAAAACATCCAGAGCCCAACATCATAGTAAGTTTTTAATGTAGTCATAACGACAAAAAGGCTGCCACAATTAATTTGGAACTTCTTTTAAATAAATTTGGTTTTTTACTAATCATAATGACATCTACCTACTTTGGCAGGTGAGTCATATTTATTCAGCCCACAGACAATGCCTGGGTGGGCCCCCAGCCTCCACTCCTTACCCTTCCTCTGGAGGGTTAACTCTTGCAGACTGTATTTTCAGGCTCCCATGTCACTGGGATGCTGGCTGAGTATGATCACAGGAGGCACTGGCAGATATTTAGAGGACAGAAGAAGGGAGAAGCCCCTGTCTTCTTCTCTGTCCCTCTCTCCTCTGGGCAGTGCTTCAGTAGCCCCTCTGTGCCTCTGGTTCCCAAAGGATTAGTCCATAGTGATTCTATTTCCCGTGGATGGCCCTGGTCCCTGGGCTTTGGTCACACCACCTACTCTCTGCGTCCCTCTGGCTGGGGATAATAATGACTCTTTGCTCGTGCTAATCCTTGAGTGGCCTCAATAGCCTCTGTTCGGCTTATCACTTGTGGAATCAATTATCTGCATTTAATTTCCCCTCCCTCACATTCTCGAACAGGTTCTGTTTTGCATAATCTGCTGTTACCATGCATATATGATGTCATTAATTTGCTCTCCCACTAATGGTTCTTGACGTGTACGTTGATACCACTGGCCTATAAAAGATAATCCTAACTCCATTATATGACATTCAGCACTTTTCTTGAATGAATTCCTGCCTATCTTCTGGCTTCATCCCTCCTGACATAAAATGCATATGTTATGCTTTACTCATACTAAACTGTTTCCAATTCCAGCAATGCATCAGCTTTTCTCATGCCTCTCTACTTTCTCCATTCTGAACTGGGAAGCCTCTCAGTTACCCCAGAAATCTGTGTCCACTTCTAATACTGCAAGAAGCATAAGCCATAATGCAATTATTTCCTCACCTAGCCATCTCTTTCAGGACACAAAATGGATCTTTTCCATCCATTGTTTAATCCTTAGCACACTACCTAACACATTGATGGTATTTAATAATTTGGTAAAACAAACGTGAAGGTAAAGGAAAGCATAATTTTACCAAACACTTGAAGTCAACAAAATTCAAAGTAATAATGTTTTTCCTTTCCTTAAGATAATTGCTTATACGGAATCCCTTTGCTTTGATATGACATTCTCGTGCTTATTTTCTGGCTCTCACTCAGGTAACCACCCCTGCAAGACTTGTTCCAAGGTCCTACTTAAAACAATCTCTGATTAGAGCATTAAAAGTTCCAGTCAGCATACACCATAAGGAAACTTCCTATCTCAGGGGCCTCTCTCTCTCTCTCTCTCTCTCTCACACACACACACACACACACACACACACACCCTTTTGGAGTCTTACTGCAGAGAGAGAGGGAGAGAGAGATTTCTATATACTCATATATATTTGCTTCATTGACATGTTCTAGTTCTGTCTGCATAAATTTCAAATAATGTGTTCCTAGACCCTCTTTTGTATTTGCCTCCATTCTCTAGAAATTAGGGGGAAAAAAGTGAAACTCATTATCTAAATCTTCAAGTTTGTATTTGGTAGGCTGCACCACTTCCCTGAACCTAAAGGAGACTTTACAGAGCACAATTAGTCAATCCTGACAACTCATTAACAGGAATAGCAAGACTCCATGAGGTCTGAGTTTGAGGTTTGCCATGAGCTAAATTGAGAGTAAGCCTGAGAGAGAAGAATATTAGTTTATTGACTTATTTTGGTTTTTCTTTTCAGTTCCATTTTCTTTATTTCAGAGCCCTTTACTTAAAGCTTCTCTACAGAAATGGTTATTGATCTACAGGCAATTTGCATATGGGCACTAATCACTGTTTTCAAGCACACATCTGGCTTTCAGCCAGATCAGAGCACTCCCACAAATGTATCATTTTAGGGTTGGGCTTCCAGAAAAGTGGAAGAGGAAAACAGAGTCTATAGAGGGAGCTCACTGATTCAAAACTCAAAAGCACAACAATTAAAAGATGAGTCGATGAGGGTAAAAACACTTTATTTGAAACAAGGCAATGGAAAGCATTCACTTGGGTCAAATCATTTTAGAACTGTGTATGGTAGAGTTTTCTTGAATAACTGAATCTTCAGTATCTGTTGAAGAAATATTTCTTTATAGGGTAGGAAAATGAGTTAAGGCTTTTTAAAATTTTCTTTCTTTCTTTCTTTCTTTTTTTTTTTAAATTTGCGGGGCTTTTTGCATCAGTACTCTTATTACCACAGGTGGCTTAATAAAACTTAACATCTTGTCAATCACAAAACCTTCCAGGAGTGTTTCTCAGGCAAAAAGTTCCCAGGAATCCTGCCTTACAGACCATACTTGTTAGTCCTAGAGAGAGGGGAGTGGATTCCAAGAATGTTACATACAAGACATGATTCTTTGCTTCATAAGCAGAAAGTTGAAACTATTCACCTAAAGGTCTGGTAATGGATCACTTTCTTTGTGTTTGAACTTCTGGCCTTTGCTTGCCAACAGCATTGTCTATTTCATGTCACTGACTTTAAATGATGTGCCCCACTGCAAAACGTCTTAAAGCTTTTACTTTTGCCTCCTCCTCGTGCACCATATGCTCCTACCAGTGGGTGAGCCCTTCTGGTGCAAAACCAATGAATGCTTAAATAAATGTACTTATTCTTGAACAGCTTTAGCGAATCCAATATGACCTTTTGCTTTAGACAGGTGTTTGATTAAAAAGGGGTGGGGAACAGAAACCGTAACAACTTGCTGCTCTGGAAAGATGATGACCTCTCTCTAAATAGGTCAAAGAAAGAGTAAAAACCTTCAGCAGAAAAGGAAAATTCTAGCTAAAGTAGAAAATGGTGATGGTACCACCCCAACCCCTACCTTCAGGCTAAAGGAGAGCGGGGTGGGGGGAGTCCGCACACTAATGAGGACCTCCCCCATACCTTCTTCATAGGACTAGAGCTCTTTTGTGGGTATTCTTCCCAGAATGTGAATCAGAGTTAGAACTTACACTTACTTCCCCGGCGAGGGCGTTTCTGCTGAGACGTGGAAGCCAGACGTGCACAGCCGGTCCGTGCGATGATTAACCAGCCCTGGGATCCGAAGAGGCCACTGGAAGGTCCCCAGGGGCAAGTCCAGTTGCGCTGCGTCCTTCCCGACTGTGCAGGACCGTCAGCGCCGCGCGGAGACACGCGGAGAGGGGCGGCAGCGCGGCGTCCGCTCGGCCCCCGAGCCGCCGGGAGCTGGCGCTGCTCAGCTCTGCCGCGGACCTCTGCGGCCAGGCGCGCTGGGGCACCGCACTGCGCCGCGCACAGCAGCAGGGTGAGCGGGTGAGGATGCCAGGCCGGTGGGGGGCGGAGGCACGGGGGTGGAGGGTGCGGCAACTCTTCCCTGGAAGGAAGAGAAACAGGTGCAGAAGGAGGGGGGCGACAGTTCCGCAGCGCCAAGGGCTGGACGGAAGTTTCCGTGGCGAAAGAGGGGGACAGTGTCCACAGTGTAGCCTCTGCCTCCCGGTTTGGAAGCCCGCGCGGCGGGACCCTACTCAGCGCGGCGCCCCCTCGCGGATCCCCACCCTACTAACACCTGCAAACTTCTACTTTTCAGCCCACTTCCCAGGTGACCCCAAGTGAGATACTCTGGGCGTGTGCAGCACCCCAACCTCCTTTCCCTTCCACAACCCCCTCCCTTTGCTCTCCGCTCCTCAGTTTCGCGGTAAGAAGCTCTTGGAGTCGGGGTTCACCAAACTGGCCAGGGAAAAGTCGAAGGCGAAAGCGACTGTGGGGCGCCCACCCAGCCTCGGACGAGGGTGCAGCGGTCCCTGGTGCAGCGAGCAAGAGGAGACCTCGGGCTTGCAGGGGGCCGATGCCGAGGTAGAAGCTCTCCACCTTGGAAGGGCTGAGAAAATCCCACAACTTCGACCAGGAGTTGTTTCTTCTTTTGTTTATTTGCTCACAGGAGCAGAGGTGGGGAGCTGGACCCGCGCAGAACCACAGAAAAACGCCACACAGTTGTGCCAAAGACAAACCCTGGGTATCCTCGCCCGGGGCTGGAGCGCGGGGCGCTGGTGCTCCTCTAACTGGGCGGACGCTGTGCTCCCGCGAGAAGGTAAAGCGAGTTCACGTGCTTTTGCCCACCGAGGGCAATTCCTTTCACAGGTGTCTGCTGACAGTTTTACAAGTTAGGTATTGCGGGTTCAGATTCAAAAGCCCGCGGGCAATCTGGGGGCTGTGTGCTCCGGCTCCCGGCAAAAGCTCTATAGGAAGAGAACACAATGGGTGACAAACGAATCACAGTCTCTTTCTCCAGTTAGTTGATTTCCACATCCTTCGCTCTTCGATCATGACCAAAGCCACTTGTGCCACTGAGTGCGAGCCTCTGGAATTCTTCTTTTGGAGAAGCCCTCTGCTAATGCCTTGAGCCCAGTGAGCTGAGGTAGCGGATCAGAGCAGAACAGGACGGTGGCGTCAGTCCACAACGCTGCAGAGTCTGTTTCCTCGAGATTCCTCCCGAGAAGCTCTATTTAGAGCCATTCCTTAGAGAAATTTACGACCAGTCTTTCTTTCCCTTGCTCATTTTTAGAGGGGGCAGCAGAGCCTGCCATGTTAAAAAAAGGAAAGCCAGAAATTGGAAACCACAGTCTTTCCTAACTATCCTGTGTTGAGGTTTTGCACTAAATACTTTCCCTCTGTGCCTCAGTCTCTTCATTTCTGAAGTGAGGATGGTCAACAGAGAAAAAGAAAAAAGAAAAGACAAAAGTACCCTCTTCAAAAATATTAGTTATGGCATCCCCTGTAAAGGATTAGATTTTCAGTCTTATCTGGGCTTGCTCACATCCTAGTAATACTGTGTATGTAAGGATCTTTACACAGTGTAATCTGAAATTGATCATCTGGTTAATGTAGAATTATGCCACAGGAGCATATTTCTGTATAAAAGGAAGCCATTTGGGCTTTTCAATTACCAAGAAACAAAACTAAACAGAACTGCAAATAATATCCAGGATGTTCTACATAGTTCTACTTAAAATATGTTGGCAGATATACTTACCTTGGGGAAATATTCCTTGTTCATACATGTGTTTTATGCAACAGATTCAGCACTTCCTAATATATTTGCTGTGAAGAGTGAACTCTGTACCAAGGAGTTGAAATTTTGGAAGACTAGGAATGCCTTGAAATAACAACCGCAAAAACATGCAAGAAAACAGACAAGCAATCAGATTAATTGCTTTGGAGAGCTGAACTGACTTGACTGACATTGATTCTATGAACATTTTTGCCTCCATTACAACTGGCTTTCAAAAGCTGCCTAGGACTCTTATACAAATATTTATCATAATTATTCCCATACAGACATGTGCGCTTTTAGGAAACACATAGTTCCACAAACATCTTCTCAGCAACTCTGAGAAGATTAAATGATCTCTTTAACTCTCTTCCAGTAAAGTACAGAACCTAATGAAACACTGATCTATTGAAGTTAAAGTTGCTTTATCGCTTGTCTTATTATCAAGGATAGTTTTGGCAGTTAAGTCATGATATTTTTGTGCATTAAGGTCTAACTGATACCTTTTGATGTGCATATGCTCTGTGCTATGGGAACAGGAACCACTCTGATGAATGCCAATAAACCCTATTGAGATGCTGATATAAGTTTGTGGAAGCAATAGTGAAATGCAGATTAATACAAATTGAAATAGGCCAGGATTGGTGCTTCCTGATTTCTCTGGTGTCAAATCATTTAGCTCCTCAGGCAGTTCAGCAGCTTAGAAGAATAGATGTCCACTGTTCCTCAAATAGGATGCGGACTCCAATTCAGATGCCTACCAGACCAGGGCCAATGACATAAATGCATATACCAGCTAAGCTGTGGGAGACAGTGGGGAGTGGTGGGTGTTAACAATACCGTTGAAAGCACAAAAGTACATGCCTTTTCTGAAGGAGGAGGCTGCTAATTCCACTGAGTTTCCTTGTAAAAATTTAAATTCAATATTGTCAGATCTGACATTTTAAGAGAACAAAAATTCATGTTCTTAAATATCTTTCGAATTTTCAAGGAAAGAAATTAATTCTTGAAAAGTAAAGTCCCTAAGCAGGTCAGATCTATGGAGGCCAAAATAGAGATGGGTAGATAACCCACAGTCTTGTCGGTGGGCCTCCAATAGTGCCGCCTCTGATATAAGTATGTGATGTTTGACGGACCTCCTCAAGCACATCAGACATGGCTCAACCACCATTTCCCCTCCCCCACAAACCATTCCTCAGTGCTCATAAATATAAAAGTAATACAACCATAGATTAATTGCCAAATAAGTAACTTTCTTTTCCACTTTGGGTTGAATAGGTATTCTCAGTGAGACTCCAAAGTAAATGACTTGGCGAATAACTGAACGATCAGTATTTTATGTTGTTAAGATGAAGAAATTTCAGACAAACTCTTTGTTAGAAAAGACAAAGTTAGATAACATTAGTATAGAAGACTATTTATGATGCTTTTTTTTTTTTAGATGAAGTACATCATGATATGGATTTCCTTCAGTCTAAATTTATTTTGAAAGCAAAATACGCCACCCCATGGCATAAATAATTTTATTGTTTAAAGTAACTTACAACCATTATAAAAAGCAAAAACAGGGAAAAAAAAACATAGAAAGAAATACACATGATCTATAAAACATTGCTGTCCAATAGAACTTTCTGTAATGATGGTAATGTTCTCTATCTGTATTGTCCAATAAAGTAACCACGCAGCTACTTTTGGGCCTTTGGCTTTTGGACACTTGAAATATGGCTAGTGAAAGGAAACTGAATTTTAAACTTAACTTTTTTAAAAGCACCAAAAACAAAAAGTGTGTTTTAATTCCTAATGGAAATTCTTCCTAGGGTCACTCCTGCCAGAAAGCCAGCTTTTTTTTTTTTTCCTCACCTTAATGTCAAGTTTTCCTGAAAGACTTTTTATTTTAAAATATTTTTATTTATTTATTTGAGGGAAAGAGAGAGAGTGAGTGAGAGAGCCAGGGTGGGGGGCATGGGGTTCAGAGGGAGGGGAAGAGAGAGTCTCAAGCAGACTCCCTGCTGAGTGAGGAGAGCAAGCCCAACTTGGGGCTCAGCCCCACAACCCTGAGATCATGACCTGATCTGAAACCAAGAGTCAGACCTTCAGCCAACTGAGTCACCCAGGCGTCCCTTGCTCTCCCTGAAAGACTATTAAATAACTCTCAAGTCATACCAAACTGAATTAAATCCTGTTCAAAACAAAATACTGTAGTGCAGCTGGAGTGTGGAAGCTGATTCCAGAAGGAGAAAAAAGTAAGCTCCACAGCACCAAATGAGAGAGCAACAAGCCCAAAGAATTCTCTAAACCCCAGTAATGTAAGAAAAGCTCAGTGATGCTAATAAAATAATGAACTTAACTCTGACTAAACAAAAGAAGCTTAATAGCTAGTTAGGAAATTTTAATAATCAAATTAGCTTAACAGTTACAGTGTTTAGGATATTTAAACTGATTCTGTCTTGCTTTATTTAAGTGTTCAACAAATTCAATTATTTATTTATTCTTAGGTTTATTAAGTCCTACTTACAGGAATTCATGTTAAAGTTTCAATAGCACTCCCTTTAGTAAAAATTATAGAACCTAGATATCCTAATGGTAATTTGGCTATTTGGTTATAATATTGATTCTCAGTTGGTTGTAAATATATTTCTGATGGGATGTGTGTCTACCTTTCCTTTCAGGCAGGAAAAGGCACAGTGGAAGTTAATATCTGAACAGATACGGTGGAACTTGCATCAAGTAGACACAGAAAAAAGAGACTGGTTTATATGAATGGAGCTACAGGTGTTTTAACTTTTTAAACAAATCTTTATTTAAGATCAACTCAGTTTTTAAAAACTGGACGGTCTAATCACACTTGAGATGAAAAAGTAATGCTTCCTTCAACACCCTTGCAACCTTGGCTCATTTATAGCAAGCGAGCCAGTAAATGTGTGAATGTGCAAAAAACGGTCATCAAATAATCCATTTCATGAAGCTGATTGGCTAGATTTTCTTTAAAATTTTGTAGGCAGCAGTATGTTATGAAGACAGGTGTCTCACTAAGGAAAAGCAACTAGTCATTCCAAGTGAAATAGATGCTAAATCCTAAATTGAGCATAAAGATCATTTGCTATGATTTTTCTCTCTGGATTTGGAGTTTTTATTTTTGTTTTGGATTTTTAATTGCAGATTCAAAGTGATTAAGCAGGATTGTAAGCACTATATGCAACATTTTGCTGAGATTTTTCTCTTTCGGTGATCATCCAAATGGATATTGAGACTGGTAAGGAACCAAATCTAAAACGATATTGAAATGCAAATGATTCACAGTTCAAATTTTAACATCGAACAAAGGAAGGGACATTTTTATGTGGAATTCAGAATTTAATCAATGCAAATTTTCATTTGATTATCTGAAACATGCACAGAAGGCCCATGGCTAAAGAGGAAACACGCACCCTTTTAGAAATTTCAATTTTATTTAATAAGTGTTTATCCTTGCAGCATATAGAGACATAATTTGATATATATTTTTTGAATCATACTCAAAGCAAATTTAATTTTTAATTTTTCTCAAACAAATGCAAGCGAAATCAAAGCTCTCTCTCATGAAATTACTATGGGTACTTCTCGAGAGATGAGAAGTTAAGGATTTATATATAATTTTTACATATCACTTTGGAGATGGTAAAATAGCTTATTGAAGTAAAATTTTTTTAAGACATTAATTAAATAATGCTAGTAGGATTTAATTCAGGACTCACTGTTCTTTGTTATAAAAAAGAATTGTGTAAAATCTATATGAATGTTTTACTGCTCACAACTCTTCCCAACAAATCTTTATTCAGTGTCTAATTTGTTACACGTGCTGTGCCAGACAATATCCATGTAACCATGAATTACACACAGACCTGCCACTGATTGTCTCTGATCCATTAATGTTTTATACATTTCAAAGTAAAGAAGTACCACAAACAGATTAAGATTCTCTAGTGGACTCTAACATAATAAGTTTGGGGTCACAAGGAAGAGATGGTCAGTTTTTTGTTTGTCTGTTTTTTGTGAGTGGTGTGTGTTGGGAGAATCGGGGAAATGCTTTTTGGGGAAAGTAACACAACTCAGTATAAAGTTAGCTAGAGACCATTTTTTGGCTTTCCCCAGCATAGGCATACCGTTTTCTTCTCCATTGCATTGACCGGGATGTGTGATAGCAAGACAATGTAGAATCCTCTGGGGAAGAACCATCATCTACATATGTCAAAGTAAATTTTTCAAAGTCAAAACCATTATTTACAAACAAAATGTATAGTAAGTACATAACCAATATTTAATTCAGTACTAAGGGCACTGGCACAATAGCAGGATGCCAAAGGCAGATACCTATAGCTAGTCAATATAAGAAAGAATCTTGCATAGAACTGAGACCTTACATATAACATTGGTTGATAGCTTGATAAGCAAAAAGCCATAAATTACAGAAACCATCTGCATCTCGCCTGGAAAATAACCAAACTTAATTTTCTCTAAGCTTGCTTCAAACTTACAGAGACTGGGTTCTCACCAATGGTAAGTGATACACCAAATTAAGTAAGCTTCCGTCTCCTGGCAAGTCCACTGATACTTAGGCTCATAAGGCAGTGCTCCCATCTGACATAGAAAAGCATACGATGCCCACGCTGGTGTTTTTTTTTTTTTTTTAAATTGTTGCTTGACAAACCATCCCCAAAATGAGTAGCATAAAACAGTGATTTCATGCTGCTCATGGTGGGTCAGAAATATGTGCACCGCTTAGTTAGGTGATTTCATCTCGAATCCGTGTCACCTCATCCGAGGGGTGGAGCTGCGTGAGTCTCTTCTGGGATGTACCTTCACGCACATGCGTGGATCTGGGCTGGCTTCTCCGTGGTAGCTGGAGGATGCATATTTATCTCTCTTCACACACGGAAAACTCAGAGCAGTCAGACTTACTGCATGGCTTTTGGCTTCCCCTAGAAAGAATTTTCAAAAGAGTATTCTAAGACACCCAAGCAAGGATAGCAAGGCTTCTTATGATCAAATCTCCCAAGTTCCAGAACATTTCTTCAGCTACATTCTTTGGGTGAAGCAAGACTCTCAGCTCAGCTTATGAAATGGGAGAAGATGAATATGTTCTGCCTCTGCAGGGGAGTAGGGCATGTGTGCAGGGGGAGGAAAGGAACTGATAGTGACCAGAGAGCAACGTCATCCCTTTGCCTTATATGTATTTTGGATGTATCTGTGTGTGTGTGTGTGTGTGTGTGTGTGTGTGTGTATGTAATACATCCATTAAAGAGGGACTCTTCTGGGAAAAGAACAGTAGCCTCAGAAATTCCACAGTGAATTTTTCCGCTTTGGCTTGCAATCTATAAAATTATCAGGGCCAGAGACTGCAAAATCTAAGATCTTCGCTGTCCATGGAGACCCTGGGGCAAGAATACATGAGGAAAATAGAAGGGGTGTTTCTAATATCTGTACTTCGGTGAACACAGTGATTGTGATAGGTGCGAATAAACAACTTTAGGTAGGTTTCTCCCATGATGACTTACTTAAAGTGAATAGTACTTAAACTGGTTCTTAGAAACCCCGGGTAAGATGACAACATAACATTGCCTGATAGCCAATTCCAATATTTAAGTACACCATTCTCAACACAACTTTCATTGGGTAGTAGAGCCCAGGAGGAACAGTGGAGAGATCTGCTCTATCCATGTGTTATTGCTGAGTAATGCCCAGAAGTTGGTCTCACAGGATCTGGGGCACTGCACAGAATCTGGTTTGTTTGCTGTATGATTTGGAAATGTCATTTGATCTTTCTGAGCCTCAGTTTCTCCAACTATAAAATAAGAAGTATGTTCTTAATACTTTAGAATAAGAGCACAGTCTTAGTTCTCAAAATTCCACAGGTTGGCTTTGGAAATCTTCAAAATATTTCCTGTATCTCATTACTTCTGATATCTCTCCCTAGCTTTTTCTTAATTTATTATCCATATTCTGTTTTCTTAAGGCCCCTCAAAACAGAACCATAATTAAATGGCCTCAAGTATTTTGAACAGCACAGTAATAGTTTTAGATTAATCTTGAAAACTCTTTAAGAAAAATGAGGGGTGGGAAAAAGCATGTATTGAAATTTCTAAGGGCATCTGACAGTGAAAGTCAATGAAATTACTTAGCTTTTTCCCAACTAAAAACAAAACAAATAAACAAACAAAAAAACCAAAGATACCTGAGTGGTTCAGTCAGTTAAAGTCAGGTAAGCATCCAACCTCAGGTCAAGTCATGATCTCAGGGTCCTGGAGTCCAATCCCCCATCGGGCTCCCTGCCCAGCAGAGAGTCTGCTTCTCCTTCTCCCTCTACCCTCCTCCCCTGCTCTCGCTCTTTCTCTCTTTCACTCAGATAAATAAATAAAATCTTTTAAAACATCATTTATATTACTTCATATCAAAGGAATATTACATGATTTAAAAATCAGCTTGTTGTAGTAAATTAATCATGACATTTGATAATTTGGTGATTGATTTGCCCTCTCTGAAAGAAGAGTTATTGACACGTGCCCATACTATGTGATGTTTTCTTTAGGTATAGACTCTGAAACACAGAAGTGAACATTTTCAGATGCCCCTAAGCCGATTGTTCCCAAACCATACACCGAGGAAGCCCAGGCTGCCACAACAAATTCACATGGGAGCTCGTGTGATATTTTAAATTTCGAAGAAATCACAACCATATTTAATATGTTAGATACTTGGTGTCTATTAGATGCTGCACAAAGTACCACTGGAATTTAGTTCACAGTTTCAACATTAAGTTATACTACAAGCCTCCCAATGACCTCATATTTTTGGGAAGCTGGGTTTTTAGTGGCTGCCAAGATAAGAAACAATCACTGTGTGAAAAGTCACTGAGTAAAGGAAATGAGAGTAGTCATTTCCAAATTGATTTCAAAACATGCGGAGTTGTGCAGGGCCCCAGAGACACACATATATCCCATTAGTAAGCAGCCCTCTATTTAAGAATGAAAACACATTACATTATTTATTTATCAATTTATGTTGAAATCGTTTTTTCAAATGGAAATTAAACTTTAAGGACATACGTACTTATGAAGTTATTTGTACCCAACTCCTTGATAAATGGCACTGTTTTTTGGTTATGATTTGGCCTCCAAGTCATCATGACATGTCTGCCCTCAGGCCATATCTAACTGGGAATCACATTTTGTTCACGTAAGAAGAGTTTGTTTCATTGGGTTAATCATGGGAGCTTTTTAATTGGAATTGAAATTTTTGATTTGAAAATATATTTTTAGTGAAAGACACTCTGGGGAACCTATATTAGAAATAGTTACAGAAAGAGGATTCAATGAAATCTCGTGTGCATAGGCAGGCATACACTGCCTGTATTTTACAGAACTCTGTGAACTCTTCTGCTTTGTCCCAGCCTAGCATGGACAACTGAGTTCCTCCTAGATTGGAAAGTAGGAAGGAGGGTGGGAAGGGTCATAGAGGCCCATGAGGGAAAGAAGAGAGGGGACACTTACTAGCATAAATCAGAAATATGTATATATTCTATTTTATTGTAGTAGTGTTGTAGCTCTACTAAAATCATTACTAGGAAAACTATCGAATGCAGAAGATGTTAGTACAATAGAATATTCATTTCTAAATGCAAAAACTGTATGTTTAATATAACCACATAATTTTAAATAAGATTCTGAAAAATGACCAGGAGGGAAATATCCTTTAAAGCTAACTATATTTATGCTCTGCGAACTGTGATTTTGTTCTTTCATCTTTCTTCTCAAGCTTTCTTAAGCTCACCTTTTATTTTGACTAAAGAAAATAATAAATATCATATAAAAGTGTACTGAATCCATTATTCAGATATTCATGAAATCTCTTAAAATGAATAGGAGATTTATTGTTTTAGCCACATAGTTCGTTCCTCAAACCCCAGAGCCGGGGTAGCTCTTCCAAATCGGGGTCCATGTTAGAGTCACACATGACACAACTGAGAGGGTCTGATTCTGTAGCACTGGAAGGAACTTGAGAGCCCACATGTGATTCTGTCCTCCCCATTCTCAACTCAGAGTCTCCCCACCTTGAAGCACCTCCAACCTTTCCCTATGCCCATACTGGTATGTTTTTTGGTTACCTTTGTCTCTTCCCTAA
This sequence comes from Mustela lutreola, assembly GCF_030435805.1. NCBI lineage: Eukaryota > Metazoa > Chordata > Mammalia > Carnivora > Mustelidae > Mustela > Mustela lutreola. Next base: position 125,851,266 of record NC_081290.1, on the reverse strand, counting down.
TTCAAACTATTATTCCAAATTCAAATCAAGACACAAGTAAAATCACACGTTCAAAGGATATAGACACCTTTCTCTCAGACTCTTATTTACTTTCACTGAATTCTTTCTATAATCTCCCTCAGTTTCATTCTTTGAGTCCACGATGATGCCACTTCTGTCCGAGATCGTTACGTTACTGTATGTCCATTCTCTTCACCATCTTCCTTTCCTCTTTGAATAAGCCCTTAAAAATTTAAAAGGTAAAGTATGTGGATGTTCTCTCTCTCTCTCTTTTTTTCCCCTTCTCTTTCTTTCCATCATAGCCTCTTCTCAGGAAAGCCTTCGTGGTAATTCATGTGAGTTGCCTGCTATGGGAGGAATCTTACCAGAAAAGTGAACCTGAGAGAGAGGGGTTCTAACTGTGGAATGATTGGCACCAGCCATTATGTAGAAGGGATGTACTTCTGGTTCTGTTTCTACGTCGGGATTTTAGCTGCTGAACCTCCAAACCCTCTGAAAACCTCATTGTCACACATGGGTGATATGCTCAGGAATTTTGTTGACTCTTCAAAATAATTACTGAGATGTTCAATTTAATCCTTTAACATCTAGACCACACTTGAATGAAAATTCCATTTCCTGGCATTTAGTCTATATTTTCCTTATCATCACTGAGTAATTCTCTCAATACTATTAAGTAAAAACAAATATTAAAAAGTGTGATACTCTTCTAGCCATTTTCTTCTCTTTTTTGGCAGTATGAAAAATAGCTCTAATAAGGGTTTTGACCGATTCATTCATCTTGTTCTTGGCTAACACATCAAATCTGATAAAGAAATTGTGTTGTTTGGAGATGCCAATTAATTAAGTTGCCTGTCACAGGGAAGGCATACAGAAAATGTAAATATTGCCTTCTGTTCAGTGGATTATGTATTGTATCCTAGGTATAATACAAGATTATATCTAGATAAGTGTAGCAGAGAAAATATGAATGAGGAATACAGTTCCATAAACCAGGGCTACATTTATCAAACCATGGTGTTAGGCTTCCCATTATCAAGTACACCTGAGGTCCCTCATAGTAATGCAGATTCCAAGACCCCCGGTTGGTCCGAAGCCATGGAAACTCTTAGGAGAGAGAGAGATGGCATCTGCAACATTAGCAAGCTTCCCAGATCATGTGAATGTGTATCTAGTTTTGACCAGTGCTCATCAAGGGGGGTGTCCTGCTAATACACCAATAAATAAGGGAGCAAATAAATAAATGAGGGATAATGGCAGAGGGTGTGAGAAAAAATACCTGAATTATCCCAATGTTTTCAGTTCTTCAGAAATTGCTGAGCAATTCATTTCCCATCGCTCCCACAGATTTAATGTTACAGTACCTCTTGTTTCCATAGAGATTTTTAGGTATAAATTATCCAACATCAATTCTTGGTGATACATCTCTTCGCCTAATTAATTTTTGAGTTAGAAGTCACTAACGAGAAGTTACTTCCTATAGGAAATAGTCCCGCACCAAGCCTAGCAGGTCAAATATCTCTGTCAGAGAGCTGTGAGCCCCCTGTGTCTCTCTTCAACACATAATATTTCCGGTTTTACATTTTGTGTGACAATTTCACTACCTGATGAACATCTCTCTTCCCAACTTCAGACCCCAAGAGAAACAAAATCCAACAACAGTAACTTTTTAGTGCTTTTTGTGTACAAACAAGAGAATTGAAATGGAAAAGAAATTACCACTTTCCTTCATTTCCTTCCTTGATAAGAGGCCTGGATATTAAGCCATCTGCTGCTTGTTCATTTGATCAACGTAGAGAGAACCTTGTATCTTAAAGTCTGAATATTCAGGTTAAACTCTGGGTAAATTGTCATTGATATTTAGCAATCCTGATTTAGGTTATTTAAATTAATTTCTGGGTGAATTGTGCATGGAATGTTTATTTACATTTTCTCAATTCCTAAACTGTTCATTCTTTTGTACAGATAGCACAAGTTGCAGGGATTTAATTTAAAAATCACAAAAGAGTATCTAAGGAAGGAACAAGAATATAGGACAAGCATCCTCATTTGATTTAGCTTGATCTGTCCCTTCTTCCCCAATTGTAAACAGGGGCAGGGAAAGGCCAAAAAATAACAGGAAAGTGGCAGTGAACCTGTTCCCTGTTTGTTCCTTGTTTGTTCTTGAGTATTCTCTCATTTATTTAGTCTACTTCATGACTACAAAATATGTCATCAACATGTTGCTTTTCTTAAAAGTTTAAAACTCTGAAGAGCCATGTTCTCGACCCTTTCACTTAAAGGGTGTCATACTTTGACAATGGGCATCTAAGCCCCCCGTAAGGACTAGAATCTGTAATCTATTAGGTACTTTCCCTCAGAGGAGCACTATAAAGATGGCTTTTTCTATGACTTGAAATATGGATTTTTAAGGTGTTTATTTGAATTCAAATGTATCCTGTGAAATTTTTGTATAAAGTAAATAATAATTACCTTATGCTCTCAAAAGGATTCTTGGCTTAACAAAATATTTGCTACAGAATCAGTGAAAGTGAAACACATTATTTGATTTATAAAAAATTAAATTAACAGGAAAAAGACATATGTTAAAGATAAGTGCAACAGCAACATGGGTTGTATGGTAGTTTGTGAGCAACTAGGATTGAACACAGATTTTTTTATTCATTTTGTACTACACTGACCAACAACTTTGTGGCATGAATTTACTGTGTGCATATGATGGCTATCTAATCTTTCACGATGCTGTTGTAAACAGAGATTAATGAGATTGGGCCTAAGTCATGCAAAAGCCTACAGTCTGGTGCCCAAGAGAGAAGTTATTGAAGTTAATTATATCACAAGGTGGTAAATCCTATGACAAATATATGATTCATAGAGATCCTTTTATTTGTATCCTGCAGCTGAATAGCTTTCTATTTGATGGAGGCTGGGATAGAGGGTGGCAATTCTAAGCAGGTGAAACAGTAGCAAGCCTACTGAGATATGAAAGGATCTGACGTGAGAACCAGCTGCAGGTTTAGGATGCTTTTTTGCAAGAGCAGCTGGGAAATAATACTGGGAGATACATAATAGCCAGATAATTGAAGGTGTTGTACTCTACTCTAGATAGTTGCATTTTATTTTATTGGTAATCCATAGTCACCAAGGGATTTAAAGCGTGGGAAAGGTGTTTAGTTTAGTTTTGTTTTTTGAGTTTTGTTTAAGAATATTCTGGTAGTGATGAGAGAATTTTTTGGGAGTGGAGTATGACCTAGAGCAGTGATTTACAATCAAGACAGATTGTAAATGAAGAATTTCAAAATATTCTTGTTCCCACCCCAACCTTAAAAAAAAATCACATAGGACTAGGTTCTATATTTTTTTAAAAGCCCCCTTATTAGTTACATATTGCTATATAACAAATTACCACAAACTTTTCAGCTAAAATAGTAAACATCTCAGAGTTTCTGTGGGTAAAGAACTGTAAGGCACTTTAACCATGTTTTCTGCTTTCAGATCTCTCCCAAGGCTACAATCAAGATGGTGGCTAAGACTAAGGTCTCCTCTGAGGCTCTCCTGGGTCAGGATCTGCTTCTAAGCTTGGATGGCTGTGAGCAGGATTTGGTTACTTGTGGGTTGATGGACTGAGAGCATAGCTTCTTGCTAGCTGTTGCCTGGAAGATGCCCCCCCACTTCTCTTCTTATAAGGCTCTCCCTACAAGGAGGCTTACTTCATCAAGGCCAGCAAGGGAGAGAGTCTACTAGCAAGACAGAAGTTACAGTTTTAGGTAACATAATCTTGAAGGAGACTTTCCATCACCTTTGCCTTCCTCTATTGGTAAGGAATAATCCACATGGTGCCCACACAAAATCTTGAATGCTAGGATTGAGGGGAAATTAGGGGATACCTTTAAGTCTGTCTTATGACAAACTCCATGTGATTCTGATAGTCATTTGGGTTTGAAAACACTCACCCAGAGACTTTAGGGAATACATACAAAAAATGGCAAGGATGAAACTTCAAGGACAGATCTCAAAAACTTCGGAAAAGAAATATCTACAACAGCAGGTGATTATAGAGGTACTGGTTTTGTTAGGGAGGGGATAGCTTGATTATCAAGCCTTGAACTTGGTGATTGAGTATATAATGATGGCTTTAGCCAAAATAATAAGTCAAAAAAAAACCACCCATTTTGAAAGAATGACAATGGAGTTAGTTTTAGATCTGTTAGAGTTGATGTACATATAGGGTATATTATGAAATAGTATTTACAACTGTGAAATATGGCCAAAGAGAAAGAAAGAAAGAAAGAAAGAAAGAAAGAAAGAAAGAAAGAAAGAAAGAAGTGAATACCATGTGTTTTCAGAGATATGGAGTAGCATTGTTTAGCAGATCCTCTAGAGGTTTATTTTATTATCTCGGAAAATGCTCTTTGTTCAACTCACTCTTACAACTGATTAAAGTTCCCAGACTTAGTGAGGTTACATGTTAACTTATATATTTTTGACCAATAGAGTTGCAAATGATTTTCTGGTATAAGAGATAACCCGAAGTTTGCAGTTTATTTTGTTGTAGGACATTAAGCACTTTGATAACTAAATTAACAATCTTATGTTAATACTTCTTCATCAAGTTGACTATAAATAACTACATCCTCAAATTCTTTCTGAATCACACCTATCATCTCACTGTTTCTGTCATCTTATAATAAGTTGAATAAAATATTTGACACGTGCTCACTGCGGTAGCACATATACTAAAATATTTGACACGTGTTGTTTATATCTGTGTGAGTCATAACACTGTACTAACCAACCAAGAGGTTTCTCACGCTCTCTCCCTCCCTCCCCTTCTCTCCTTCTGAAATTATTTTAATTTGCAATCAAACTTTACCTTGGCTGACTCTCTGATTCACTAGGTTTTATTATTTATAATGATTTCTTGTTCATTTCTGGTTCTTATCTGGAACTTGGTGATTTGTTAGATCACCAAGTTAAATTCTTGTTCCAGTTTGTACATAGCAAGAGTTGTTCCTCAAAAAAATGGCAACAATGACCAGAAAACTGGTTTTATGATCGGGCCATTTGACGACCCCTCCAAAGATGGTAAAGGATCTATTCTCTGTTGCAGTGATAAGTGACAGGGAATTCACTTTCTTATTATTTTGTGATCATTTCTCTATTTCTGTACACAAATCAATTAAGGGAATCATTCTGTGCCCACTAGAGTGGAAACCATCTTTTTGAGGTCTGGAATAGTGAATTTTTCTGTTTCAGTGTTTATTATCCTAGCTGAGTTTATGGAAATGAGGTTGCAAGCTGTGTGCCCGCATATCTGTAATAAAGCAAAGCCTTTTTCTTTTGTATGAGTGTAAAATATTTCCTATTCCCATTAGGTACTAATTAATTAGATTTTGAAGTTCCTCTGATTAAAGGAGCTTTGTTGTAACTGGTTTATAGAGGCTAATAAGACTATATAAATCTCATATTTCTCCGTGTTTGTACAAAATAAGGAAGGTGAACTCATATTCATGGAATTCATATTTCCATGTGCTAAGCTTTTAAGAAAAAAATTCCTTTTCACTGAGAGAGTGAAGTTATATTTTTATGTAAGACTCCAGGTTCATATGATTACAGTAAATCCTGATACAATTTGGATTACTTAAATAAATTTTATTTAAAAGCACCTCTATAAAACTTTTCCTTGATGAGATTATCATATCTGTGTTTGTTTTGATCCCAATTGATACTAGCTCATCTAAACTGCCTAGATTTCTAACACTGTTTTAGTGCTCAACTAACAAAATATTTATAATTATGGGTAAGGTAAAATTGTGTTACTCTAAACTGGATCACAGGGCTGACAAATTGTTTTGTATCAGCACTAATCATGTTTTCTAATGTGTCAGTTTAAAATACAATATCCAAGATCCTTGGTTAACTTTACAACCTTGGACTAATATTAAACCTAGTTAATAAATAATCTTTGGATCCCTGGATAGCTTTTTTTTTTCTTTAAGATTTTATTTATTTATTTGACAGAGAGAGAGAGATCACAGGTAGGCAGAGAGGAAGGCAGAGGGAGAGGGGGAAGCAGGCTCCCTGCCGAGCAGAGAGCCCAATGCAGGGCTCGATCCCAGGACCCTGAGATCATGACCTGAGCCGAAGACAGAGGCTTAACCCACTGAGCCACCTAGGCGCCCCCCTTGATAGCTTTTTAAGTAAGAAAGAACACTGATACCTAGCTCATGAAATGTACTTTTTATTATACATCACTTTTATCATTAGTCTACTATATTATAGAGTGGCTACCCTTCAGGTCTTGTTAATGAATATAGCCTGTTATTTTTGTCACTTTTCAGAGACATACAAATGATGTGTGAGGCTCTGGTGGGTGAGTTTTGTCTTCTCCATCACTGGTGTGTGATAAACAATCCTAGATTATGTATTTCCCAGTTAAATAGAAGTTAGCTAATTTGATTAAATGGTATAGTTTTTATGGGTTATTTGAACCTATGGCAGGAGCATATATGTATACGAAACAGAAGTGTATGAAATATGAGGCTTTCTCTTGTTTGCAAAGTAAAAGTTTTGCCCTAAAATAAAATACAAGACTATCTGAAAAATACGAAAGAACATGGTGAAGAGCAAAACTTGATTTTGTACAGCAAGCTGAAGGTTTGAGAGGAGTAAAATTTATGTGCTTTGGTTTATATTACCTGAGATACAAAAGATTTGTGTTAAACTCTTGGCAAAGTTCACCCAGACTGATGGGCTTGTTCAGACGGTATTTTTTTTAAGGAGCTTACAGTTTTTTTATTCCCAGATATTGCGTGAATGCATCTAGAACATGGTTTTCTTTCCAGTAGGATAACTTTGCTTAGAGTACTTAGTCTGCTCATAATAAGATACCGTAAATTATTTGTTTGCTTTACCTTCTATGCAATCCGCCCAGATAACCGATAATCTGGAATAATTTTCTTGTGCTCCAGATTGACTGTTTCATGCCCTCGATTACTTAAGAAAACAACAGGAGATGAGATTCATTTATTTGCATTATTAAAAAAGGATCTAGAAATAATTAAGTCTTTTTATTATGCTCCATGTTTCTTAATTAGCTCCAACAGTAGTTGTAAGATTTCCCTGAGCAGAGTTGTTAAAGAATAATTTTGTACTGGTAAAATGTTACTAATATAAATTTTTCAAAGATAAAAGATGGACTGGAAGCCAAAGGTGTTTTAACAATCTCGCTGACCACGTGTCTTCAGGTTCAGGGGAAACATCAAAGAAATTCTTATAAAAAATTATAGTAGCAGATTTGATGGTCTCCCCTCCTGATATTGTTGGTTTGACAATAAATTAACTATCGTCATTATGTCATTTTTGTAGCACGAGATTTACTTTGAGGTTTAAAGTGTTGATATAAACTCAGATTAGAATCTTTGTCTTTAGTCAAAACAATTTCTAAGCCTCCAGGAGAGGATCCTAAGAGATACTCAACAATTGCTATTTCAGGGTATATGCTATCAAGGTGCCTGGGTGTCTCAGTCGGTTAAGTGTCTGCCTTTGGCTCAGATCATGGTCACAGAGTCCTGGGCTCAAGCCCTGCATTGGGCTTCCTGATCAGTGGGGAGCTTGCTTCTCTCTCTCCCTCTGTAGCTCCCCTTGATTGTGCTCACTCTCTCTATCAAATAAATGAATAGAATCTTAAAAAAAAAAAAGAAGAAGAAGAAGAAGAAGAAGAATATGCTCTCGCATTCAGATTTCCAGGCTGATTTGCCTTGTTTGTCTTTGAGATTGTGCCAGGGAACTGAGTTAGGATTTCCAGAGCTTATTTTTTTTAATGAAGAAGCACACAACTTCATGAGAGCAGAGGACTGACCCAAGATATGGTGATTCAAAAATAAATTGCACAGAACTGAAAAAAAACCCTGATAAATGATGTTTCATTTTGATTATTTATTTGGAATATTGCTGATACCATGTTTAATGTTTTGTCTTCTAAGGAATACATGAAGAGGCCTTGTTTCCTTCTCCTTAAGCTTTCTCTAGCCCTCAATTTAGAAGACTATGTATTTGGAGACTGAATTTTAAACTAAATATTGGTAAAATGAAATATGTTTTAAAACTGTAACTGACAGGGAGCCTGCGTGGCTCAGTTGGTAAAGCATCTGCCTTTGATTCAGGTCATGATCCCAGAGCCCTGGGATCAAGTCTCACATCAGGCTCCCTACTCAGTGGAGAGTGACTTCTCCCTATCTTTCTGACCCTCCTCCCTGCCTCTGTGTTCTCTCTCTCTCTCTTCCTATTTCAAATAAATAATAAATTTTTTAAAATGGTATCTGACTTTCACTGACCCCTCAGAATTTAGAAACAAATATTTTGACTAAGTCTCCTTACTCTTTAAGGCAATACAGTTATTTACATAGGCTTAATAACGATCTGTCCCACATTTTACCAGGGCTCGATTGGACAAGTTGCTTCTTTAATGAAGGTCATCATACAGTACAACCTTTGAGAATGGATCTCATTTATTCAAGTTTGGCAGGGCCAACAGTTAAAGTAAGGATTGTACGTATGTATGTAGAACCAATACCTACAGAACCAATAGAGTAATGCAGATCTTGTACCTCTTTTATGGTTTAGGGGGTCCCTAAGCTTCACAGTTTAATGAAAGTCATTCCTGGAAGTATACACTGTAGGATCTATAGTAGGAAGAAAGTCACTCAAATTTATTCATTGGTTGAGAAATTTTCCTGGGCTTTGTTCCTTAGCCTTGAAATGAAAGCAAATAGCAAGGGGTTTTCAAAGTCCAATGTGAGATACCCTAACACATTTCCAAGTAGAAATTATTCCTTTGGCATCAGGCATTACTCAATACTGCATGGCTCTAATCCAGTAAGATTAGATTTAAGGATGACCTTTGGATTTGCTGGGTAAGGGAGACTTGAGAAAGTGGGAACAGCCAGGTTAGGGCACTCTGTCATGGGACTTAGCTAGGGATGGAAGGAGAAATATTCATTGGCGGCTAGAAGTGGGGTGCGGTGTCAAAGAAGAAGATTCTTTGTAAAGATAGGTGGAACTTGATTGTGACTGGGAAGACCTAAAAAAAGCGTTAAAAGGATAATGGATGAAGCCAGACTCTAAATAAAATAGAACAAGATATAATCAAGTGCAAAGAGAGGTGTCATTCCTAAATTAGAGGGATGACTTTTAACCTGAGACTGGAGGGGAAGCACAGGAGGAAGAAGGTTAACATAGATACATTTGTAGGTAGGGGAGAGGATGGAATTTATTAAGGATATACCTTCGAGTTATTTTAATTATGAAGTAGATGGCCTGTTGGCTTGTTCAGAATGTGAGTTTGGATGTAGTTGGGGGCTTTAGGGGTAAAGTGGTTTGCAAAGGCAGTTCATGTTGTTGAGTTCCTGGGTAACTTCCATCCCATCTCTGTGGGAGTTTTGCTCATGCACCCAGTAAGAATTCACTCTGCAGAGCAGGCCGTCTTCTCATTGAGTGCTTTCAGTGTTTGAGTAAACATTCATGTGGTTCACAAGTGTCATCTCTCTAGGTCTTTTCTCAGATACCCACCAATCCTTTCCCCCTGCAAGTCTCATTCCCGCTATTGCTCTAATGACTTCAAGAAGTCACTGGAAATTTCCTATAAATGTTTGTGGACCCATACTTCTGGCCATCTTGTCTTCCAGAAAAATTTGTGAAAACCAGAAGTGCCATTTAAAATTATGCCCCACTTGAAGTCGTTCCTTCCAGACCATCTTTCGGGACCACCCCTTTGCTGATGAATCCTATGGCTTTTCACTCCTGGAGGGAGCCAACTTAAGATGCAGAAGGATTTGGAAATTAAACTCATATTTTCATCACTTTGTTGTAGTGATGACACTATGGAGTGTCACAGTCCTCCCCCTAGAGGTCTTGTATCTGTCCTGAAAAAGAGGCATCCATTATCAAAGTAGGCACAACACATTAATGCGAGCCAGTTGCTTCTGTAACTTGTAGATTCTTCACTCGTTCAAGGCATGGAATTGTTTTTAATACATGTATTTGTTGTTGGAGTGCCACTAGGAGTACCCAGGTTTAGGGCTTCATAGAATAGTCAAAACCAAACAGTCCATTATGGGAAAAGCTCAGATTGTATGTTTTCTCAGTGTCCCGTGGACAGGCCGTCACTCTTTTAAAAGTTTCTATTGAAAACTAACAGCAGTATCTCAACATAATGTTTTTGGCCAAGAAGACTTTGCTTTGAAGTCTGAGGGACTAGTCATTTGTGACTTCCCTGCTGAGCCCTGGGAGAGGTATTGCAGAACATAGACATATAAAGACTTATTAGATTAGTTGGATCAAAAGGGCCAAGTGACATCAGTTTACACTTCTGTCATCCAGTCACGAATGCTTCTCTTTCTCTGGGCTCTATTCAAATGTAACAGTTCCTAGATTCATGATAAGTTGGTTGGTGGAATATGACCAAAGGTAGTTTTCTGTTGCTCCTAAAATCCAAAGATATCTACCAAGTGACCAATGTATATCACTTTTAGGGGTAGTCAATGCAATTAATCTTACATTCTAAAGAGGTATTTCTACATAACTAAGACCATGGGTCCACCAAAGCATGACTAAAGTAACAGATCTTGAATTTTCATAGGATTTATTTCTTATTCTTGATGGAAAATTTAGGGTGCTTGATGCTTCTTCTCAGCAGGTCCCATGATGTGAGCACATACTTAATCCTTGGGTATGCTGCAATAATCAAAGTTTCCATTGATTTACTTTGGTACAAAGTTAGGGACCTGACAGTCCTGAGATGTAGGAGAGTGATGGGATATGGCTGTAGCTGCTAGAAAGAAGCAAAGTTCTGGTAATCTCTACGTACTGTGGTTAAATTGTAAAATATGTGATGTCCAAAGCTGAATTCCAGGTCCTAAGAGCTGTTTTGGTTTACTCTAGTTAACCAAATAGTTAATGGAATACACCTTAACCACCTTTAGTGGCAATTATTGCCACTAAATTATACAATGTCTGTAGAGACTAAATAAAGGAGAAAGTGGGGGAAATAGAAGAATCACTGCTTCTGAATTTTGAAACACAGAATCTGAAACACAGAATCACTGCTTTGGTGTTTGATGGTGGCACTAATATCTGTGATTTCCTAAGACATCGTTTTCTTCATTTTTGGCAAGGAAAGAGGGCTCCGCAGACATTACTTGATACTTCACGATGTTTCTCATTTCACAGAAGAGATAAGCAATGTGGAGGCCATGAGAGTCGGCGAGTAGATCAACACCAACCAGACGTTCAGAAATTGGGATGATTTGCACACTCTGGAGTCAAAGATTATGACCCAAACTCCTTAAACCAAATCATTCTAATTAACCTTGACTGTGATTAATGGAGAGCAATGGTTTCTAGCTTCTGAGCCCCAGGAATTACTAACTTTCTTCTCACTGAACAGTTAGGGGTCTGTGAACTGACTCAGACCCAAGAGTTGAGTTAGAGCCCATGGCTTTCCCTCATGGTAACTCCATGAAGTTCTAGTTTTCTTTTTCTCCTTCTTTTCTTTTTATGATGGGAGTGGGAAGCAGAGCAATGTGGCAGAGAATAAGAAGTTATACAATTTATTTTAGGTAATAATCTAGAGGGATGACAAATCTTTCAGTCTTAGGGATCCCAGAGCTGATTAGCCATTAGTTATTAGATGGATCAAAACATTCTGCTTGCTCTTCTAGGGAAAATGTCTATTATGGAATCCACACTCATCTTTCCTCTAACAGTTAATTCTATTGTTTGGCTTTTTCCACTGGGGACCCCATCATCTCCTATGGCTATCAGGAAGCCCATTTTAATGGCAGCCTCTCTGTGCTTATATCTGCTCTACAAATAGTCACCACCATGTTTCTCAAGAAGGTTTGTGCTGTTTTTACCAATGATTTTCTTCAGTGACCTGGTGAAGAGAATGTTCTGTATTCTCTTTCAGGGAAGATACTTAAAGGAACAAATGAATGGTTGATGTATTATAAATACATGCCAACATTTATTTCTCCTTAACTTTTTGAATAGTATTTCACACTGCTAGAGACATCGTTCTAGAGGATACACTTAAAAAATTTGTGAGGACTTTTTTGGAGACCACAAGGATGGGGATTGGGAGGGTACTACTTCCATTTAGCAGGCAAGGTTAAAGGATTCTAGGCATCTTGAAGTACCAAGACAGATCCTCACTATAAATATCCTGTGTGCCATATAATTCTTGAGTGTAATTGTGTATGGGAAAATTGAGTTGAGCCTGGGAATTACCTCTTTGTCATATAAGAAGTACAAATTATTTTTTGTATAGTTTTAAAAATTCTGACTTTTGTAGCAATACAGAGACATACAAATTGAGGGGATACTGTAATTTGTTTCTGTCCTTAACCTTACTAAGAGTTTTTCACCATTTTGGTAAATCTCATCACTCATAGTGTATTTATTTTATTTGAATTATCCATAAACTAATTTTATTAGTTCAAATTTGTAGGTGTTATGTCACAAGAATGTAATTCATCTACAAAGGCTTCTATCTATATTACATATTTCAAAATGTTAATATTCAAGTCAATATTTAATATGGGGTTTTCTAATTTTATATAAAAATGGACAGTTACTACATTCCCACTCTTAGATAGGAACTCTGAAAACAAAAAGCTTCATTTTGCAAAGAAAAAATATGTGTATTAGAGTCCCCAGATTTAAAGGAAGACTGTTTTTTCCCTAGAATATTAAGAATAACCTAGGCATTAGGATAAAGCTTTCATTGTTTCTTACAAAATAATGCAAAGAATCACAAACTTTATAAGTCACACAAATTGCTGAAAAATTAATTTGCCAGCTGTATGACAAATACAACAATGAAAAAAAATCCAAATAAAATCATTCCATCTATTCCACTGAGCAATTATATTGTTTCAAGATGAGGAAAAACATAGAAAATCATCTGTGTAATGAACTGCATTCAAGCAAATTTTTATGACAAGTGGATGTGAGCACCTTTTGTGTTAAAAGAAAAAACACTTCCCTAATTGCATATGTGGGGCTTATAAAAAATAAAAGAAAAATCATGGAGGACATGTTATTTTTAAAATTACTGATAGCAGCATTTCCACTTTTGTGTGGAAGTAACAGCGTTTGAAATTACCCTGAGGCTGTAAACAAGTAGAAAATTGAACAAAACAGAAAACAATTGTACTTACAGATTAGAAGATAGGACAGGACCTTGGCCCTGGTAGAAAATAAACACATGAGGTGTGCTCTATAGTTCCACCAGTTTTCTTCCTAGAGAAAACTTCAAGACTGTAGAAAGGTATAAAATAAAATTCTAAACATGGCCCATTAGTCTCACTGACCTGAGAAGACAGTGATTGAAATTTGGGGAGGTAATGTGATCAAGAATTTACAGGACAGAATATCAAAAAAAGAGAACCTTTAAGTGAAAGAGTTATATAATCTGTCTTTTGGGTCTTTGATTGAACAGTAATCTGTGCATGCATAGGGTGAGACCTCATGAGACTAGAGAAAAACAACACCCTTGGAAAGAAGAATTACTAGAAAACTGTAATACAAAAACTCCCCAGAGCTCATACAGGGGCTGAGAATGATTTGAGTTCTCAGTACCTAGAGTTGAGAGGACTCACTTGACATATAGGGCCATCAATTGAGATTCAAAAAATGGTTATGGCTAAGAAGTGGGAAAATAACCCAAGGGTAGAGGATACTAGAAAAGCTAGAAAAGCCACCCTGAAAAACAAAAACAAAAACAAAACACTTAAAAACAAGCTTGTCCCACAAGTTACTCAGCTACCTACTAGGACAAATGCCAACAGGAGTAAAAGGAATACAATAAAATCAGGCACTCAACAACATAAAAATTGTTAATATCAGGCATCCAGTAAAAAATAAGTAAACAATCAAAGAGGTAGGAAAATGTGGCTCATAACCAGTAGAAAAATCAGATAATAGAAACAGACACAGAAATGGCAAATACGTTAGAATTAGCAAACAAGAACCTACTTAATAGTTTTTTTAGGTGTTCTGAATATTCTCAAGGATGTACTGGACACATCTTAATCTTCATAATTAAGAGGAAAATGGAATATGTGAAAAAGAACACTTCTAGATATGAAAAATACAGTGTTTGAAATAAAAATTTTGCTAGGTGCAATTACCAGCAAATTAGACCCTGTAGGGTGGGGTTGGAGAAGAACAGTGAATTTGAGGTTAAAGAGCAAAACTAGTCAAAGGGAAGAAAAATATGTGTATGTATATAATACACATATACACATACACATACATACATATTTGAAAAAATTATATCTGGCAGTTTTTCAGAGCTAATGAAAACTAAAGCTAAGCAGACTTAAGAATACAGACTATTCATATAGACAAAGAGGAACCTCTAAAATAAAGATGAATTATTCCATTTATCAAATGCATAATTTTCTAATATGCTTTAAATAGGCTTCAAAAGTTGTGAAGCAAAAACTGAAAGAACTAAAATGAGGAAGAAAAATGCACAATTAATCATTGTCTATTTCAACCTCCCTCACAGTACAGAGAACAAGTAGAGAAAAAAACAATAAATTTATAGATGATTCAAACAACAGTATCCACCAACTTATCTTTACTGACATTTCTACCAGTATTGCAAACAACTGGGCCATTGAGAAGGCAAGCCAAGTCATCAGGTGCACATGACTTGGACCCAACTCACAATGGTAGCATTACTCAGAACTATTTATCCTAAAATTTCAAATAGGTATTTGTTTAAAATATACATGTAGCATACATCAGATAGCCCACATGCTGGACAATAAAACAAGTATCAATTAGTTTAAAGTGCCTCTGAAAAAAATGGAATTATATTTGAAAACACTTAAAAGAAACATGTAAGGGCGGCTGGGTGGCCCAGTCAGTTAAGTATCTACCTTCGGCTCAGATCATGATCCCAGGGTCCTGAGATCGAGCCCTGCATCAGATTCCCTTCTCAGTGTTTAGTCTGCTCCTCCCTCTCCCTCTGTGTCTGCAAGCTCTCTTATTCTCACTAAATAAACAAATCTTTAAAAGAGAGAGAGAGAGAAATATATAACTACTGTGATTTTTTTTTTTGCTTCTTTGAAGCCCCCACTTCTGCATATTGCCTCTTCTAGTAGAGCTGCTACATACATAGATCCACCCCCCCCCCCATCACAGAAATGGACATATGACCTACACTGACCCATCAAATTAGCCTCTCTCCATGGGCATGTGTCCCAAGCAAGATCACACAAAATCTTTTTGTGGTGATTATTTTGACATTAGAGGAAAGAGAATCTGGGATTATTAAAGTAATAGAACATTTAAGTGGAATTTCCAAAGGTACTAAGACTCAAGAAATGTGAAAATCCAAAGCTAAATTGTTATATAAAGAAAATGGACAAGGATAACTTCAGTAACACTTTGACCCCTTCACCAGATAAATTCTGTAGAAGTTTTCAACAATATTTTAAAAAGTAGGATGTTGCAATTTCCTTGGAGAATTTTGTTGCTGTCCTCAGAGTCCTTAATTCCACCCAAAAGGGAGAAAGTTATGAGACCTTCCCCTGAGGCTTCCATAGGACCTTCAGCCATGAGGCTTCCATAGGACCTCTCAAAGAGTTTGGAATATATACCCACAACTGGGAGGCACAGGACTAGCACTGGATTCACATCTGAGATAGCTACCTCAGACTGTGCTAATGAGATCAAGGGTGCTGCATTGGGATCAACTGGAATTCTAAAGAGTATAATAAGGCATAAGACCCATGGATGTCTCCATGAACCAAAATGGATCACAAAGAAGAGAGTGGAGGTACTTGAGAATTATTTAGGGTCCAGCCCAACGTGGTTGCCTGGAAAGATGAAGAGAGCACAGGAGCACGATGTGGGATATGAATTCTGGACCTCCAGGGACTGTCAAAGAATTTGCTAGCAACTACCTAAAATTTAGACACATCTACCAGGTTAAAAGAAACTTCGATGGGCAACCATCAAATAAATTAGAAGTACCTCAAGGACAAAATATTAGGTTTAACTAGCTTCCATATGAAAAGCATGTGATGATCCCCAGCCTCTTTAACCTACCCTTACCCCACAGCCCCTTTCCATTCCCTTCCATTCATCTTAGAGTATTTGAAAAAGTAGTTAACATATGAGGAAAGATATTAATGAAGAGAAAAGCAGATGATCTCACTCTTTTTCAAAGGCAGTTGCCAACCTCTTGGTGGAAGGGGAAGAGAGGTGGAACATTTGCAGAAAGATTAAAGCGAGAAACTAAACCCTTGAATAGAAACATTCTTATAACAGAATTGAAGCTGTCACATGACCACACTTGACCACAGAACTGCCTATATCATTTAGAGTGAGCAGAAAATTCGTAGGAGTTAAGTCTCCAACCCGGGTAGGAGAGAGTACAGTCACTGAATAAATTTTAAAGGGATACTGGGCGACAAAACTGACTTTGCATCATACTTATGTCACAAACTTTGTGGTTGCGCTGGCTCTAAGGTGACCACATACTTTGTTGTCCAAGCAGGACACTTCTGAGAGTGAAAGGGAACACTATTCATATAGCAATGCCACAGACCCAAACTCAGACTGTCCTAAGGGAACCTTGATGTGTGATCACTTCAGGAACACTGTACTCCTTGAACTCCTGGCGGATCTTCAGGGCATAGAAAGACTCTCTCTGAGAATGAAGCCAACCCAGCTGAAAGTAGCACTGAGAGATGGAGGGGGAGAGGCGTCACCCTCTACATCTCTTGTACGTGACCAGTTCAGTGATCTTCGTTGGTTCAAAGTGGTTTGAGTTCAATTTATATCTCTTGCAACAGATAGAAAACTAATACACATCACTTCTCAGAAGTGTTACCCAGAAGTAACTAGTAGTTTATTATCTTTTCACTTTCAGTAGCAACTACACTTTAGACCAGCCCACAAAAAATTATGCATGAACACTGACAAGTCACTATCATCTAGATATTGCAATTAACCATCTTTACCAATGTTCAAATCCACTAGTTGCATATGAAGCAAAGTGATCTCTTCACTTTCTCAGCAATACTGAGAAAAACGGACTGAAGTAAAGGTTGTAAGATTTGGATATTAAAAGACATGATTAGATGGCAGAGCTGAGGTTGGTTTTAATACAGACAAAATTATTTTCTTTATTGAGGTTTAACTTGTGTTCATCTAGAGTAATCTTCTTTTCTTTTCAGCTTTTAAAAACTTTTAAAAAATTCTTTACTTATATTCAATTTAGTTAACATATATTGTATTACTGGTTTCAGGGGTAGAATTTAATGATTCATCAGTGCATACAACACCCAGTGCTCATTACATCAAGTGTCCTCCTTCATGCTCAGCATCCAGTTACCCCATCCCCCCAACTCCCCTTCCCTCCAGCAACCCTCAGTTTGTTACCCTAAGTAATGCAGTTTGCACTGATTGCATCTCCCTTGTGTATTAACAAATACTCGGGCAGATTTTACAAAACCTGGCATCATGTCTTTTTCTTTCTTCATATTCCTTGGAATATAATGTGAAAACCACACTTTGTTTATCTGCAATTGGTACTTGGTTAAACATATTTGCCTTAATGATACCCTAAAATTACTACCCCATGGTTCAGTTAACTGCTGCAGAAGACTGCCAAGCTAACTATGGAAAATTGGGATAGAATGAGATATCTCTTCCCTTTCATATAGAAGATTAAGATCCAATTCTATTTTTAAAGATTTTTAAATTTTCTACCTATTAGAGGATAGTTTCAGAATAACTCAATTTTATTCTGTGCAGTTTCTCATCCTTGCAGTAAAATAGACATAAACAAAAATCAGTCATGGCTAGAGTTAGCATTGTGGGATGATTCTCATGTTATTGTAAGTAATTATTTTAATCATGGTAATGACTGAATATCAGAAAGTTCTCATTAATAGCCTCACTTCTCTTGAACTTCCTCCCATATAATACATCTTTCAGACTCTTCCAGACTCGTGCTATTGTTCTCAAATCCTTTTCCATATGACTATGTCTCAGAGATTTTAAGGCTGAAGGAGAACTTTTTTCATAGAATAAGCCAGTATAGTTTCAATTTCCAAAATGTATTTTCTCAATCCACAGTCTTCTTTTTATGCTTTGCATAAAAAAATTCTTCTTATACTCTGTGCTTAATAAAATACATCATGATCCAAAGATTTAGAACAGATTTATTTTTTAAAATTTATTTATTTATGTTTGAGAGAGAGAAAGAGAGGGAGCAAGTATGCATGAGTCAGGGGAGAGCAGAGGGTGAGGGAGAGACAGAATCCCAAACAGACTGCTTGCTGAGTATAGAGCCCAATAAGGGGCTCAATCTCAGGACCCAGAGTCATGACTGAGCAGAAATCAAGAGTCTGATATTAACCAACTGAGCCACCCAGATGGCCTAAAGCAGATTTAAATATAGGGATTTGAAAATACATATTTTAAGTGCAGCCTATGATGTTCCAAATATCCCGTCCAGAAACATCTGAGCTTTGTCACTTGCCAGCTTGGGGGCCCAGGTTTTCTCAGCCATAAAAAAGAAACAGTAGTCTTTGAAAAATAAGAATAAAATATTTGTGAGGAATAAATGAGATTAAAAAAAAGTTTTAGCAGAGTACCTAGTAATAGATATTTTAGTTACTTTGTATCTAGAGTTAATTAATTAAGGCAAACTTGGTTCTTAGTTTCTTCAACACCGTTGACAGTTAGAAATCCATTATTTCCATGTTCTTGAATAAGTTCAATGTGAAATTCTTATCAAAAGGCCAGGAAAACCCTTTCATCTAATACTCAGAAAGGAGTTAAATGAACTACCTAAAGTTGCCCTCAAATTACAGCTTGTGCTGACATTTGAACAAATGATTAACTTGGACTTAATCCCAAAGCGATTTGGACAGTTTAAATTCCTGTTATGTGACGCTTTAAAACATTTATTAAAGAACACGAACACTGGGGTTAGAAAAATATCCATTGACTGGCATGAATTCAGACCCTACAAAAAATGAAATCTTTCCTTTAAGTAGCATAAAGAAGGTAAAATCGAATAAATCAAAACTGAGATGACATTGCTATTTAAAAAGGGAAAAATAGCACATTTTGTTACCTGTTTATCTTTGATAGGTTTCCATGAGACATGTGTCTGTAGCTTACTCTGAATGAATATGGTTTCCAAAATATGTAATACTTATGTCCTCTTAACTATGAAATTAAAAAAAAAAAGCAAACAATAAAAACAGGAGCAAAGGAGACATAGCTGAGGAACTTGATGGAGTACTAAAATTTTGTGATATGAGTAAGGCCATAAAATAGCATAAAACCATGCCTTCCAACCCTCGTTACTCATTAGAAATCCTCAGAAGTACTTCTTAAAACTACGTAAATGCCTGAGTCCCAAGCTTTGGGTTTATGATTTAATTAGTCTCATTTGTGGCCAAAGTGTTCATAATTTTTGAAAGCTGTGCAGGTGACTCTTATGAGCACCTGGTTGAGAAGCCCTGAATGAGGTTTTACAGGGTCCATTGGCCAGAGGGTCAATCCTGGCTCTGTTTTGTACTTGCTGTGCGCACCTGAGCAAATTGCTTTGCCAATCCAGGATTGAATTCCAATGATACCTAAGTTATTACTCCCTGCTTGGCCTGATGCTGATTTTTTCCAATGCTATTTATTTATGAACTATTTCCCTGAAGATATTTCAATAGATAGTCCTTCACAGGGACCTAACAATATCTTTGTTCCCCAAGCTCTGAGTATGAGTGGATGCTCTCAGTCAGTGAAAGCCAACATTAGAGATGGTGGTCATCACTTTCTGTCTTTAGCTGTTTGGGCAAAATACTACAAACTGTCCACTACTGAGCATGGTACCTTCATAAGCTGAGCGTTTTGCAACAAATATTATTTACTCTACAAAGGTCTCACTTTCAGCCATTTATTTAATATTCCATAGTACTCAAACGATAATATTTTAAGAATTCACTCTTCATGATTGCAATGACCTTCATGTACTGTGGTACCACTATAAAGCCAGCCTACAGCTAATTACAAACTAAATGCTTAGGATCAGTAATTTCTCTCTTTCCCTCTCTCACTTTCCTTTTAGAAATGTGATAAAAATAATTCAAAGTATGCTGAAAGAAGGTTAATGAAAATTTTAATTAAGCCCAGTCTCTGGGCTTATATATGTCTTTGATATGTGGAATTATATCAGTAACATACACAATCTTATAACCAATACAAATATGTGAATAAAACATCAGAAATCTGTATTTTTTAAGAATGTAGTACAAATACTCCAAGAAAAGATCATTTCAGGCTCAAATTAATTTTAACCTTGGGAAGGGATTTACTACTTGTTTGAATAACAGAGTAAGTAAATCAATAATTTATTAGACTATATTCTTTCTAAGATAGTTAAAGAGATGTTCACCTTTTGCAATATATTTTATTATGAATTTTTTATTAATTATGAAATAGTAAACCTTAACCCAATAAAGACCTCCAAATAAATAACCTCAATTTCTAGATGCTTCAAGTTGAATGAAAATTCCAAAGCACATACATGGACAAGTTATTTTATCTTCCTAGGGCCAGAATGTCCTTCTCTGTAAAATAGAGGCATTTATGGTACTTAGCGCTATTGTGAGGAATAAATGAGACACCCTATGGAAATATATATGTACAAGTGGAGGAAAGACTCTAAGGTAGCCCCCACCCCCACAATCTCCACCAAGGCATACAGTCACATATAAGAATCTGTGATTACATGTACATGATTACATTATATCAGATTGTAACACCTGTCTTGAGAGGAGACTCTCCTTTGATGGCTTTGCCGAAGCAAACAGCCACACTGGGAAGGTCCATATATCAAGGAAATGAAGGTGAACCTTGGCCAAAGAATTAAGTATGTACAAATTAGAATCAGAATCGTTACAGGTAACTGATAAGTTAATATTATGAAATATCTCTGTATCTTTAACAAGGCTTTTGGTCTTTTTAGATCTTTTTCTTTTTAAGATCTTATTTATTTATTTGACCCAGAGAAAGCACAAACTGGGGGAGAAGCAACTCCCCACTGAATGGGAAGCCCCAGGGCTCAATCTCAGGACCTGAGCTGAAGGCAGAGGCTTAACCACTGAGCCACCCAGGTGCCCCAGCTTGTCATTAGATTTTACATGTTCTCATTGGAAGTCAATATCCAGAGACTGTAATTATAGGGAAAATTTAGGTTGCTATTAATTTTTACTCAACATTTATATTGAGTAGACTTTTAACCATTTACCTCTTTACCTGATATTTAAATACACTGTTTCTTTAAAAACAGTAACCCCCACTAAATTGTTAGGGAAAAAAAACGGGATCTGAACGGCATGAAAAAGATAGCTCTAATCACCTGACAGTCTTCAGTGCATCCTCAAACAGGGTTTACAGACCTTGAAGTATTGCAAAATTCTAGTCTTCATTAAAAACTACAGAAAACTTTAATGTAAGTAGCAGGAAGTCACATACTCTTCCTCCCCTTGTCATCTTCCTCCAGCCACCTCCCTCCTATCCTCAGAAAAATATCCACAGAAAGAAAACATTTTTTTCTACATAATAGTGGGAGATGCATTGCTTATCTCCTCATTATGGGTTTGGTTTTGTTTGTTTGATTGTTTTTGGTTTTGTGTGTGTTTTTTGTTTATTGTGGTTTGTTGTTGTTTTTTCCCTGCTTCCCTGGGGAAAAATGAATGATGTCTCTCATGGGAAAAATAGACATTAAGAGTATCATGCTGGCCCACATTTTTGCAGGGAAGATTTCAACCATCCCCCACTCAACTATCTCATTCCACCTCTGTTTTAGCAAATCTTAGGGACGGATGGCTAAAATCCTGTGATGGTAAAGTCCTCCTGAATCTACTTGAGTCCCAGGGCTGGGTGGCAGAGTGAGGGACAGGGGTCCACTCTGGTGGATAAAGTGGAACTTTGTAGTGCAAAGGAACCTGAGATAAGAGCAGAGAGACAAGAGAAGGAGGAATTGGTGGACAAGGAACATGAATTTAAGGCTGGATGTAAAGATAGGAGTAAAGTAAATTGTCACGGGGCATACCCTCTTTTGAAAAGACATAAGTCCTAAGTGTTTTCCTTCTTGAGATTCTAGGGAAAGTGCAAAACAGACTTTTAATCTTTTTTCCTCAAGTTGTAATTCTCTATTCAATTTACTCTAAGATTCCCAGTAAGACTCTGTATAGACTGTGTGTTTCTTTTCAGACTGATGGGAACAGTGTTGGGAAGAAGAGGGATGAGAACAAGAGAACCTGAGAAAAGAGAACTCATTGACAGCTGTTTTCTGGATATTGGGAGAGATATTTTGTCCCATCACAGTCACTATGATTGAGAAATATTAGATTATTACCCAAAATCACAGAGTTGGTGAACAAAGAACTGGGACCTAAGCCCTTCTAAATCCAAGTCC